>NC_044572.1:50381910-51033821 GCF_901933205.1 Camarhynchus parvulus
ATTAATTCTGAGTTGTCAGTAAAGATTGAATTTTACAATGGATCGAAATAATGACAATACATCTGTACTGTGGAGATGGGGAGAGAAAGAAAGGTTTGGAGGGAAAAAAAGCCTTTAAGGCTGAATTCATAGTAAAGGCTAAAGGATTTCTGACCTCACAAAATAATCAAAATTAAACTCTAGCAATGAAATCCCACATAAGCCAAAAGATATCTACTATATTGTGGTGGTTTAAACCCAGACCGAAATTAAGCACCATGCAGCCACTCGCTCAACCCACCCCTTTCTTCCCCACCTACCCCAGTGGAATGGGGTGGAGAATTGAAGTAAAACTTCTATGTTGAGATATGACCAATTTAATAATTAAAACAAATTAAAATACAATAATAATGGTTAATAATAATTAAAACAATAACAATAATGGTAATAAAAAAGAAATAAATGATGAACAATACAAATGCTCACCACCTGCTGAACAATGCCATATATCCCCTTCCCAAACCCAGACCAGCTTTCCTGCTAGGAAACATCCTCTGTTTTACATGCTGGGGATGATGTTCTCTGATGTGGAATATCTGTTTGGACAGTTCAGGTCACCTGTTCCAGCTATGCTCTCTCCCAGTTTATTTTGGTCACTTCCTCACTGCCAGAGCATGTCACAAGAAAAAAATTCCTTGGCTTGGGAGAAACTTAGCCAAAGCCAAAACATCAGCTTGTTGTCAACACTGTTCTCATTCTGAATTGAGAACACAGCACTGGAACAGCTACTGAGAAATAATTGGCTCTATCCTAGCTGACACCAAGACACATACACACTTTAGGCTCTTGAACAGCACAAATTAGATGGAATTGTAGAATGGTTTGGATTGGAAAGGACCTTAAAGATCATCTAGTTTCACCTCCCCTTTCATAGGCAGGGACTCCTTCCACTAGACCAGGGTACTCAGAACCTCATCCAGCCTGGTCTTGAACACTTTCAGGGATGAGGAGTCCATAGTCTCGCTGTGCAACCTGTGCCAGTTCCTTACCATCCTCATTGGGAAGAGTTTCTTCCTAATATCTAATCTAAAGCTAACTTCTTTCAGCGTAAGGCCATCTCCCATGTCCTAGCACAAAATACCCTTGTGAAAAGTCCCTCTCCAGGGACTCTTGCAGGCTCCCTTTGGGTACTGGAAGGCCACAATGGGGTCTCCTTGGAGCCTTCTCTTCTCCAGGATGTACAGCCCCAGGTCTCTCAGCCCTCTCCTTGTAGCAGGTGCTCCAGGCCTCTGACTAGCTTAGTGGCTCTCCTCTGGACTGGCGTCTCCCTTGTGTTGAGGGCCCCAGAGGTGCTCACAGTACTCCAGATGGAGTCTCACAAGGGCAGACTAGAGAGGGAGAATTATCTCCCATAAGAAAAGTCACCTCACATAAAAATGCAATTCAATATCAATATACTGCCTTTAAAACTAACATTGATTTTATTTTAATCACATAATCCTCAAATTAAAAATATTATCAATTGAAAAGGAAGAACATCTTCAAAGCAAGAACAGGATGACCGGAAAATGGATGCTGATTATCAAGAAGACAGCTTGATCACAGCAGTAAGCTGCTATCAAAACTACCTTTAAGATAAAAGGAGCACTGATAAGACATTGTGAGTGCCTTGAAGGATAACTCTTATTAAGGAACTGTTTCCTAAGGATGCTATAACCTTACTTTGGATTTATTACAAAAACCAAGAGATACCTTACTCTTAGTCTAGTATTAGTCTTAGTCAATGACCTGCCCATGTACATCATCTTTCAAGATTCTAAAGTTCTGCTACGGACAGGTTTATCTTTTCAGTGAAAGGTTCTCCTCATTTTAAAAGGTAATTGCACTGGAAAGATAAGATTTTATCATCTATTAGTTGGCTTCACTGAGTTTAGTGTGTGTGTCCCAGGTTAAGACATGCATTAATCAGAGGCAGATATATATTTACTTCAATTGAAGTAGCCACTGAAGTGTATTTTAAAACACCGGGCACGTAAATTTCTAAACATCTCCACTTTAGGACCTCTTCTTGATAATCCACTATTAGTCCTCATTAAAGCTGACATTTTAATTCATCCTGTAGGAAGTACCCTGTCTTCAACTACTGAGATGGACACATAGGCTCAAACTGAACCTTTTAAACTAAAGATGTATTAGCTATTTGTGATTATTTGTTTTAATCTAGTACACCAGGGTACAGGTTTAGTTCAGCTGAGAGCACACTGCCTGTTTCAGTATTGACACCAAGGCTTTGGTTATTGGCAGGTGAAATCTGTTTCTCCCTTAAGTTGGGCTCTGCTGCGAAATTGAAAAGAAATCCATATCTTGTAGATAGGCATTGAAAATACACCAGGTAATAATGAAGATCAAACTATCTAAAAAGACCAGACACTAACACTAAACATTAGTAGCCAGCTGTGAAAAGAATAATAATTTTTTTGAGTTAAATATGAAGACACAAAGCTAAAAGCCAATGAAAATTAAACAATCCACAAGAATTCATGTGAATATATGATTAAATTGCTAATGTGACCTTGGGAAAATGAACCCTAAGAAAATACTGGAGGCATGAATGGAGGGGAGTACTTTACCAACACATCAAATTTCTTTTCTCTACAGACCTTACTAGCTTTACTGTTTCTTGAACCACTTCACTGCAGCCTTAGCTTCTGAGGTTTTTGCTACCCCTCAAAGTTTAGCACTGCAGAGCCTGGAACTGTGATGGGCCCTTAATCAGCTCCTAGAGGCAGTTAAGGAAGTTCTGAGTCCTCATATTTCATGAGATCTTACTTCAGAAAGACCACATTCCTCCATAGCAGTGATAAGGGAAAATGTATAGCAAAGGAAAAACAAGTGGCAGGAGATCCATCTTGACTAAAGGAAGTATTGAAGTCCTCAGCAGAACAGTTAGCAGACTATATGTTGGCAATGGGAAAAAGTAGGATAGTAAGAATATATAAGTAATGATATGCTGATATAAGGATATATAAGTATAGGATTATGCTAAAAGTCTAATTAATTTTCATCATCACATTTGGGTAAATAAGATGTACATTAATTTAGATGAAATAAGTTGGGTTAGCAGAGAGTTAAACTGGGAAGGTTATAATAGCTACTGAGAGTTGCAGTGAATTCCTATTATCCTTCCTAACTGGTTTTATCTTTTTTTATAGCAATGTGCTCAGTTGCTGTCCTGAACTAAAAGGGAGTATACAAGGCATGGCTGGGGAGACCACAGGCTCTTCTTCCCTGACATGTAGGCTGCATGTGTGCTAATGCTTATCCATACAAATTTGATGTTGTAAGATAATGCATCCTGTTAATACATAAGATTTCATTAAAAAATTTTTACCTGTTAAAAAAAAAGACAAAAATACTAGAATTCAAAAATCCACACTTCCTATACTAGAACATTATCTATTGATTAAAACAAAATCTCTTTATGATATATATGGTAAAATGGCATTGAATTTGTCCAGGGAGCTTTATTCTACAATACTACCTAAAATTCACTTTCTACCTTTGAATTTAGTCTTCTAGTTACTCTAATACATTTAGGTAGCGAAGTAAAAATAGCCATCACAGACACACCATCATATTCATTGCTCTGATCCTTTGAGATTGGTGCAGTTAACATTTTTCAAATCTAATTCACAAAGAGCTTTATGTGATCATAATGTTACTGTATGTTAAATCCAGCTAAGACTGACATAGTTTAATGCTACATAAATTCCTTAATTTGCCAGACAACCACACATAGGAAACACATCTGACAAGGCGATCTGTACATCATTGCTCAGGGTGATTTATGTTGAAGGTTTCTAATTAAATTCCTTTCTTTTAGCATGCTCCATGGCCGCCATGCATAGCAACATGCCATCAGCCCTCAAGCTTCAGAGCGATACTAATTTTATTTGATCTTTCTACTGACACAGTAACAGGCAACACACAGTAGGTGCTGATAGTCCAAAGAGGAAAAAGTAAATATTGAAGTCTGCTTTACACTGTGGCTCCGAATTCATAGATCCAATCTTGTTATGTTAACTTTTGGGCACCTGGAACTCTTGGGAAGGTATCAAAAGAATAGAAAAGTAAAAAGGGGATGTGCCTTGAACAAAAGCTTTACATTCAAAGTACATATAGTCTGCTTGTTGCCACCAGTGATTAGGGATTCATTGCCCCAGGATGCCTGTCTCTGACCCGGTGCATGGTGCTGTCCTGATATTTTGTTTCTGTGAGCAGGCTCAGCTCATATGTTTCCTGTTCTGTAACAATAATAGGAGTTTCACTTCACTGAAAAAATGTAAGAGGTGGCAAAAAAAGGAAGATTCGTGTCTGAAGGAGAGCAGTGTAGATGCTGGAATAATAAAATCAAAAATTCCACTGCCAAAAACAAAAAAGAGTCTCCATCGTGAATTTAGTTAAAGACAAAGATAATTTTGTTAATATAACTTTTAAAGATTAAAATATTACTAAGCAGGGTGCTTTATAAGTCAACAAGAACTGTATTTGCTCATTTATGAAAACAATTGTAAGTATACTAATACCAATTTATTAATATTTTGGAGAAAACGCATCAGCTCACGTAGAATTTTTAAAGGTTTGACAGAGGCATTAAGAAACACTCATTAGGTATCATAGTTAATTACAGGTTTAAGTATGTTGAAAGGGGCTTATTACAATCATACAGCTCCCAATGTCTGAAATTTTCATATCGGACATGCAATATGTGACCACATTCAAAAAACTTTTATAACACCTTTGCAAACTGCAATTTAAAATTGAAGCATACCCACTATATGCTGTCTGCTATTTAAACCCAAGGAAACATATTGAAAATTTATAGAAATTACATTTGGGGTTTAGGCCAGTTTCCTTGATGTTTTATACTAATATCTTTCATTTAAAAACATCTATGTTAGCAGAGATGAGTTTGAAACTTAAGGCTTCTCATCTAAAAATGTGATCTTTCAACATTAAAATGGCAGTCTTTGTTATAACTGCTACCTGAGGCATTTTTAAGAAACTCATATAAAGGGGTATTTTAAAATCAGGGTTTGAATTTTCTTTTGCTAAAACAGACCTTTGGTGACAGCAGATTTCCATCTTATTGACAAAGTTTGCTTACTTTGATAGAGAGTTGCTTCTTGCTGTAACTCAGCTGAAATTTGAAGTACTATATAGGAGACACAATTCTGTACTCAACCATCTCAACCAAAATTTTTCTGTTGACACAATGGGGCTTGAAAAAAAAGAAGGGCTCTTGTTGCTAGATTTTAAAACAAATGCTAAAAGTAAAGATTCCAGAAAGAAAACTCCCAGGGATATGAAAAATAAAATTTAATCAGCTTTCTTCACCTTGCTCAATCCTCAAAATAGTGAAGCTGTGCAATCCTTCTATATAATTTCAACATTTGAAATGAGTTAGAAAAGTCATATTGTTCAGTGATACCTTCAGAAACACATGAACAGTTTATAAATGTGAGAGCCTTTGTGTTACAGAACACTAAGTCCCTGATTAGGCTTCTTTTTCTGCCCCAACGCAGTGTTGAGAATGCCATGGGAGCAGTTCACAAGGTCAAATCATGGTTTAAAATACAGTAGGAGAATCCAACAGCCATAATGCACACCGGTGGTTATGGAAGATACAAGTCAACACAAAAGGGATGGATTTTCAAAAACTCCTCACATGTCCAGAGCCTAGGTTTCAAAAAATAAAAACATGAATAAAAAATACCCTCTGTATTTTTATTAAATTAGAATAAATAGGTGAGCAAGTAAACCCAGTACCATTTTATGTGACCTTACTTGTCTATAGGATTATTTTATTTTTCCTGGTAAGTTTCTAAGCAGCTTTTCTTAGCAGTTGACAGTTTTTCAAATATGAAACAAGATGCTATGTAAAGTACATTGAAATAAAGATAAATACATAAGTAGAATGAATAATTATGACCTGAAAAACACTGAGAATGGAACCAGTTTTAGCAGACTTCAACATGAGCTGTATTTTAGAGATGACAGAAGTGTTAGGGTATCACACTTTCGTATGCGAAATAGGAACAGAAGTGCTTAGAAGTGTCAGTTCATATTTCTACCTGTATCTATTTTTGCGTATGTTCGTATAACTGCAGGTGCAGTTAACAACAAATCTGAAAGATGTAAAAGTTGGGGCTTTTTTTTTTCTCTTCCCCTTAGAAAAAGATATGAAAAATTCATGCCGTTGTCAAAACTCTGCCCCACCGTGGACAAAATAACATTTATTGGGAAGCATATACCACTCACAAATGCTACAAAAAGCATGGAAAAATATTCCCAGCCATGTGTATATTACTTTCAGGATGTAATTCTGTAGGAATTTTAAGAAAGAATGGCAGAAGGAAAAGGGTTTTTCATTTGAATTTGGTTTTTTGCTGTGGTTTTCTTTTGTTTGTTTTTTGTCTTGTTTTGGTTGAGGTTTTTTTTTTTTTGTTTATAGCAAATAAGAGGCAGGATTTTAATTAGTTCAGAACATGTAAAAAATGCAATCCACACTCCCCCAAACAATAACCCACCATCCCAAGTGCCTGTTTTTCCTCAAGAAGACTACATAACTACACATGTCTTTTTAAAATTATATTTCTGTTTTGGAGACAAAACAAATAAACACCAAAACATTCACACGGAGAAGCACGGCCAGATAAATTTAGTCCTCATTTAGGTGAAAGGGTAATTACAAAATGAGTTCTGCTCCTTACCACCCTCGCATTCAGACTCTTTCATCTCTGCTTCAAAGTGGTTGTTATTCCACCTTCAGACTGATATTGGCATATCTCAACAGAAGCTTTTGGTTTTTATTTCTTGTTAAGCTGTGAGACCCCATTTCTGACTATCAGATACTCTGCAGGCTTAACATAGTTCACATTCAAGGGTTAAGAAAGAATAAAGATAAAATTTTCCCTTCTAGAAGTGTTAGCTCAGCTGAATCTTCTAAATGTTAAAAAAAGCATAGCAACAGCAAAACCTCAATTATGAGCAAGGTTGCTGGATACCCCAAGCATCTCTAATGTTATGCAGCCTGGTTATATTTTTTCCCAAAATCCTGTTTATTCTGCAAGCCAAGGAGTTAGTATGACGGAAAAAATATCTCTATAAATACTGAGAGAGTCTCCCTTCCACAGAAGCTGATGGGATAGTAATCCAAAGATCTGACTGCTATCATTTTGTTCCCTAGCTGGAGTGCAGTTCAACCAACATAATCCAATTCTATAATTGTACTCTGATGCTGAGGTTTGTAAATTACATTTCAGAGGATTTTTTGACAAGCATGAAGCATTAACAGTTAAAAAGTCAAAGCTTAGTGAACACATTTATGCCATATGTCACAGATTCATACAGACTCATTTTTAGGGAATTTTGGAAACAGTTTTCTGTATTCCATTCTGATCTTCAAAAGCAGATTAAACATCAGTAGTTCTTGCCAAGTTAGTACTCCTTGTGGAAAGCATGAATCTGTATGATTTTTATAAGTACTAGCCCAAGATTAAAAATCAGACATGACATCTGATACGCCCCTGGGACATGGTTGAACTCCAAAGTGACTTTTTAGTCAGAGGAACAGCGAACTGATGGATTGCAACAATTGTTTATTGTTTATTTATTAGCCTGTGTTTATTGATGATGCACATCACCATGCATAGCAGTGAGACTGGTATTTATAAAAACAATTGCTTATAAAATGAAAGACCAATCTTTCCACGCTTGGCTCCCTCTTTGACAAAACAAAGAAGTAAAGAAACCCAATCTCTATTCCTTTCACTGAGCTAAAGCAAAAAACCTTCTGAGGTCTGACCATGTTGATAGGATTTTGCAGCAAGTTCTGATGTTACCTGCACAATTGTAGAATCAGGCACCCCCAGCCACACTGTCCCACAGAAATCTATTTTGTTATGGAAGAATCTGTGCTTTCAGGCACCTTTGATGATGATCACCCTGCTGATGATAATTGATGGCCTCATATAGAGAAAAGAACCAACTTTCTCCCTGACTGTGCTTTGGCAAATGCATACTGGCTGCATATACAACAAAACATTAATACTGTTTTCTTAAAGCCTTTTGAACATTTAAGTATTTCACGAACACTGAAACCAGAAGAAAAGCATTATTTGCAAGGAAGGGAATTAAAACAGTCAACAAGCACCAAATTAATTCTTTACTTGGAGGCTCTAATTTAATCCTGACTACATTTACATGTAAATTCATCATGATATAAGAACACAGCTTCTTGGCCTCAGGGTTTAAAAATACCCTCCAGAGAATTAATCTTTATCATATGTAAAGGAAAAAAAGAATACAAAGTGACAGAAATGCTATAGAGCATGCTTGTCCAGCCAAAAGCTGGTAAAAGAAGGATCAAAAGAGTGCAGTATTACCAGGAGACAAAGCATTTCCCTCTGTGTCTATAGTCCTACAGAGGACATATACATCAGGGATGCAGCAAAGTTCTACTCTGCAGAAATAATCCAAAGAATAGGGAATCTGCAGGGATGCTGCCTGTCTCTAGCTCACCTCATCACTTCGCTCCATGAAGAATCCTGTTCCCAGAAACTACATGACATTTTGAGGAAGCATGCAGAACCCACCTCCCTTTCAAATACTGTAATCTGCATTATAATCAAGTGCAACCCCTAAGCACTTCTGCAGTGCTGGAGGAGGATTTTTTAAAATTTACATTACTGCTATGAACAGCAGAGATCTCAAGAGGTCTGGGGCTTACTCATCTTCTGGATCTCTCAGGTATATGACTGACTGTTATGATCACCTTAGAATGGTACAAAATAAATCCCCTTCCAATAGATCAGAAAAAAATTTAGCTTTAGAAATTGGAACTTGTTAATGTGATTAGCTGCAAAAGACATACAAATGTCTTCTGTGACCTCCACAGGCTTTAGTTTCCTTCTGAGTTCAAAGTTCTACTCAACTAATAAAAGCTTAATGGGTGATTATAGCAAGCTTTCAATTTGCATTTATTCCAGATGACTTGAAATCAACAGAGAAATGTAAATTAAATATAGGTACAAAATAAATCTTTTTGAAACAGATTATAAATCCTCATTTGCATGACACAACCTTAAGGGAGATCAGGAAAAACCAGTTTTAAAAATACACCTGGTTACAAGCAATTAAAAAGCTAAAAGAAACCACTAGAAGTTTTGAATCTTAGCAACATGAATAACAGGAGGTTTGTTTTTCTTATAGTTTTCCTGCTACATTGAACTTACACACCTTATTTGCGGCCTTCAGGATTCTGAACTTTAGAAGACTGAAAGAAGCCCCAGTTGAAACAGAAGCATACAACCTCAAGAACTGGTTTGTTGCTTTTTTTTTTTTTTTTTAATTTGGGCTTATGTCTTCCAGTGTGAGAAAGATATGGACCTGCTTGGGTGGATCCAGAGGAGAGCCATGAGAATGACTGGGGGCTGGAGAGCCTCTGCTCTGAAAACAGGCTGGGAATATATTCCACCTCACAATAAGACCTTAAAACCAGCTGTATAGTGATAGCTGAATTTAAGAGATAAAAGACTGAGCTGCATGCTAAGTTTCCATGTTGGCAACCTGCCAACATTGGCAGATACAACTGAAATTTCTATCATGTCAACAGAGAAAATTACAGGAGTTTTAAGATCACAATCTGTATTTGCCTACATTCCTTAAAATCTTGTTTCTTATGCTATAGTAAGGAAGAAGGGCAGGGCAATAACAGGAATGAGCAATATTGTTATCTCTGAAAATTTTCAAATGTATTTTTGGAGCAGTAATATGACACACCAAGTAAAACAAAAACCCTCATTTATTTTTCCCACTCTACCTTCATTGGGACGTTTCCCTAGTCTCTTTTACAAAAGATTTCTGAAATTCCTGGATTTTTCCACTCCCCACGATGATGACAATCTCAGGCCAGTATAACAAAGACATGCAAACAAATAAAAAAGGTGGCTAGGCAACCAAAAAAGAGCAAAAAAGCCACATTTCTTTTTAAAAAAGTCTGCCACAGTGAATTTCTTTTTAAAAAAATCTGTCGCAGTGAATTTCTTTTTCGGAATTTTATGTTCTGTTGAAAAAAGAAGTGAATAGTAAGGGTATACACTGTACCTTGCATAATATCCATACATATATACACATTAAGTAAATGCCTTTCTTGAAGGATACTAAAGGATTTGAAGATTCATAGAAAGACTTAATCTGAGACAGACATTTTGAACATTGATTTTGAGTAGATAAACAATCAGGACAAGCAAATATCTCAAAATTTTCAAAGTACAGTCAAAATATGCCAAGTTTCTTCATGCTAAAACTTCCATTCCACTTCTCTTGGATGTGATAGACACACTTTTGCTCTTTCACAAAGGAATAACGTAATTTTGATCTGCCCATGTAGCAGTAAAGGTTTTTTCAAATATGACTGCATCTGTGTAACATAGAAATTTCCCTTTTTGGAGAAGATCCTTTCAAGATTTTTAAGACTTAAGGGAAAAATAAAATAAGAATTATTTTTTATGTCTCTGAGGCCTAGATTGCAATGACTGAGTGTTTTTGAGTTTCTTTCACAAAGGAAAAATATTATATGAGGAGGAATTTACAGAACAGGAGACTGCTAGCAAGGTTTTTGTATTTTTTTCTCTCTTTTGATAACAATAATCTTCATTCATTTTTAACAGAGCAATATGTTTAGAGAAAACAGTTGAGAATTAATACACAGATGTAATGAGGATTAATATTCAGCCTACTGTATACTTTATGAAAGAGACAGGGAAGGAATGAAAACTATTTTTCAAAGCAAAACTGCATATTTGTGACTCAATAGGCATCGATTTTTTATATAAATTGCTAATGAAACCCTCAAGAGTATCAAATCCATTGTATGATCTTAAAATAAAAGAAGTCTGGTTTTACCTTTGAAAAATGTAAACTTGTCTTTACCTTCCCCATTTTCTGAATGAAAAGATATACATGGGTAATCATTATTTCTACATGAAGTATTACATAAATTCCAGAATGAGATTATGAACCTACCAAACCACAACTGGCTAAATGTCATGCCCATGTATTCTTGCTTCCACAAACCCACAAGTTTTTGATGGAAAAATCTGTCCTTTTTTTTTGTAAATGTTGAAGAGAGTTCTAAGTTAACACACAAAAGCAGAAGGTACTAAAGAAAAACAGAATTGTAGATGTTCCTCTTTATTGAAAACATTCTACAAAATAAACTATTTATAAATGTAGACTATGTATTTTATATCAGGGTATGCCTTCTGAGTCTGTGCAGGAGTGAAAGGAATCTCCCACAGAATCAAGTTCAGGTCCCCACTGTCACTGACAACTATTCCATGCATTATGGTCTCTGGCTACCTCTGATCATATAGTCATAAATTTGAAATCAACATATTTACAACCATCCATCTTAGTTGACTTCCACTACTGAATCCATTGTATTTAGATTCAATGCTTCCAGATGAAGCATTCTTCTCCTGTGCCCTCCATGGTATTACAGTTTTTCCTGTTTTAAAAAGACCCTAGGATCTGTCCATTTTTTCTCTAAGTCAAGACAAATACTCTTTGGATTCTCTAAATAGTCTCCTTTTTTTTTCTTCTTCTTTTTTTACTGACTCTCTTATCTCCAGTTCCGGCTAAAAGGCTGGCACCAAGTGTTGCAATCTTATTGCAGGGGTTCCATACCATTGTCTCCTAACACAAAAAGTTCCATACCTTCTTGGTGTTTCTCGTGAGCAGCTCCTCAGAGCACTGACTCTTTCTTCTTCACAAAGTAACCAACTGACTCCAGCTCCCTTCTAGCTTAGCAACCACCCCATTCTTTTACAGCTCTCTTCTTCTCATTGGTCACAGCTGTGGCCTGTTAAAGTCAGGCCTGTTCCTAATCTTTCATAATTGGCCCAGCTGTAGCTCCTTAGGGGTAAGATTACCTTCTACACTATCTTTATTTTCTTATATTCTATCCCACTACAACCAAGCAAGGAAACAGAATAAAAAGAGTTTTGGCTTCATGAAACCAGCAGGAAAATGGGGTTTACTATCTCTGAAATACCAAAGATCGCACTTCAGCCTTAGAATTCAGCTTTCTTTCAAGTTTTTAATTTGTATAAAGCTGGTAGGCTTTATTTCCAATATTAAAAAGATAAATTTAAATCTACATTACCTACCTTTTCATGTATAAATTTTCAGCTCACTGCTGGCTTGTTATGTATATTGTATTCCTTGTCATATGATTTTTTGACATGAAACATCACTATGAACCCTGACTAACTAGAAGGATCCACCACCCACTGCCATCTAGGCATACATCAGAAGTACAGCAAGAGAGCAATTTAGGAAAGTGTTCTGTATTGAGATACTGGTTTTGTGCAGCTTAGTATGAGATCACTGATCCCACCCACATAGCTCAACCAAAATAATCTATCATGATTGTGTTGCAATTTCAAATGAATCAAAAAAAATTTCTAAGGTGTTAGCCACAGAGCACTAACAATGACATTGACTCATTCTTGTGCATTGAGAAGTATGCTTAACATAGATTTGAAGAAAAAAAAGAAAGATTATCTGAGAACACAACCAAAAAAAAAACCCTAGCCAAATTCTAATTACTTTATTAAGGAAGACATAGAATAAGAAAGTAGTTTATCAGTTAAAATGACACAAAGAAAATGATGAAAAAATGGGCCTTCTAAGCTAAACTTTCCTAGGTAACAAAATATATATATATAAATATTATATTTTCTACTTAGGTTTCTGAAAAATTCTTCTAGTTACTATTCTATGAGCAATGTTAACCCAAGAAACTGAAGCTGAAACAAAAGGACATGTTGAAATTATTATTCTTATATAATTGCAAAAAGCTTCACCTTTCAGACCATCATGACCCGTATGTCACTTTCTTGATGTTTTTTTTCTGTGTGCTAGGATTACCTTTCCCCGGCTTTCAGAATTGTGTGGGGAGAGACTTTGTCTCTTGAGTGCTCCAGTGTTTGCCTACTTTGGTTTGACCTTTACCATTCATTACTGAAGAGGTATGATTCAGGAGATGCCATTCTTCCCCCAGAGCAACTACTAAAACTTCATATCTCACAAAAATATAAAGGAACTGCTTTAAAAATAGAGAACAGGTTTAAATCCCTCGCCATCATTACAAAATCCTACCACAATTTTCACAAGACTATAGGCCTGTATAAATTCTCTTTGAGCTCTTGAAAGTTCTCTCGCATCCTCTGAATGCAATGCACTCTGCATTTCTATATCAAAACTTACAAAAGTGGACTTCATTTTTTGCATCTATTCAGTCGCAACTGAAATAAGTGTTCAATATGCTGAATCAAGAATATATGCAATGATCAAGGTATTTTATTGTTCACAACTTGCTGTTCAATATTAATAGACAGTTGATAAATAATTTCAAATTCTGACTCTTCCAGGCACAATCCTTGTGTTAAATTTTAAATGAACAATATAAAACATAGCTGACTATCAGTGTCAAAGAGAAGTTTTAGTTTTATTGGTATGTCTCCTTTTGCAGTTCATATTTTAGTGTCTATTCAGGGAACTTAGAATACCTTTTAGCTTTCAAAACATCCCTCAAACTTGATTGCGCCTCTGTGCTGTTAGTGGTGTAAGAAAATGAAAAGACCAATTTGGTACTCACTGAGGTTAGGCTAACTGGATAGGACATAGAAAAGTGCTGGATAGGACATAAGGAAAGAAATTGTCAAACGTGTTATGTATGAAATGAGAAGCTGATAAAATCTACAGAGAGTCCCATGAGGGAGGGCAGAATTTCATCAGTAAAGAATAAAGAGAGAAATGGTCAGGCTTCACAGACCTCTGATGGGAAGCACTGGGTGCCTTTGGGGAGTGAAGTTGTGCAAGGCCAGCAGAATCTTGGTAACTCTTTCAGTAATACTACATAAACAAAAATCATCTAGGTAACAATATCAGAAGTATCAAATATGGATGTAGATGTAGAAAAAAGGGGAAAAATGGGGAGAAAGTAGTTTCTAGAACATTGTTTACCTGACAGGAGAGCAGGGCAGAAAATGGCAGGTAGAAAGGTGGCAAAAAGGGAGAGTCAGGAAAAGGAGTAATTAGAGCTACAAATCATGTGATTAGTGCTGTTTAGGGGTACTTGCTGGAGAACTCTGTGCAGTCTCAATAAGGACAATCAAGCTACCCATGTTCTGACCACATTACACAGGTCAAACCTGCTTTCCCATCCAGCAGGTGAAGCAAGAAGTTGCTGAGAAGGGTCCACAGTCAGCAGGAAGGCTCACAGACAAACAGATTGAACATATTGGTATTGCTGTTGGTGCCTGTGGCAGGCTTGATAGCATCAGCATCTGAGCCACCACATCGTAAAATCTGTGTATTCACAAGAAAATTTCAGAGTAGTTCTGTGGTGTGGTGGTGTTCGCAGGGGTCCCAGGACCAGGGAAGAAATGAGGATCTGACTCCATGTTTCAGAAGGCTTGATTAATTATTTTATGATATATATTATATCAAAACTATACTAAAAGAATAGAAGAAAGGATTTCATCAGAAGGCTAGCAAGCAAGAAAAAGAATGATAACAAAAGCTTGTGACTGACCGAGACAGTCTGGACAGCTGGGCTGTGATTGGCCATTAATTAAAAACAACTACATGAGACCAATCACAGATCCACCTGTTGCACTCCACAGCAGCAGATAATCATTGTTTATGTTTTGTTCCTGAGGCCTCTCAGCTTCTCAGGAGAAAAAATCCTAAGGAAAGGATTTTTCATAAAACATGTCTGTGACACTGTGGCTTTCAAGGACTGTATTATAAGGTTTGGTGATCAACAGGATCCCTAGACAGCATTCTTACATATCATGTCATAGAGCAACATTCTTGTCTCAGGACATGATGGTTCATGAGACTAACTGACGTATTTCCTCATTTGAATCTGTTGTACATTTCCCATCTCCAGGAAATATAAACGTTAGATACTTATCCTTTAAGGATATCCTTAAGGAGTCCAACTATATGCCAGGAAATGGAAGTACAGAAAGCTTTTGAGGTACAGGGAAATCTTTGTCCCTACTAAAAAATCACCTCATTATCATAAAATTTTTCAGCAAGACAAAGGCAGAACTGACCACTTCTTTCTGAGATAGTAGGAAGCCAAATGTAACAGCCTTAACCAGTCCAGACACATACAGTGAAGTGACATGTTTTTCTTCCTTACTATCTGTTCCTTTATGTTCCTTAAGAGTACAGACCATCTCCAAAATTTGCAAAAATCACTGAGAGAAAAAGGTTATTCACCACTCACGTCTAAATGCTATTTCTACCAGCCATTCTTACAACCTCTAATGTCTGTGAGGAGGGAGGGCAGGGGGTCTCAGCAGGATGGTTTTTGTTGATTGTCTGTAACAAATTCTGTCTGTTTTGGAACACCACTGAAGAAACTGAGAAAGCACGTAGCAACAAAATACATTATTTAGGAGAGGGAAATAAAGAGAGATGGAGCATCTACTCATGAACTAAAGTGGACAGTTATTTTACCAAAATTCAATTTATATTCAGCTTCAAACTGAATTACACTGACTAGCACCTCATAATGTGACACACAGTGCATTTCCAAGTACAGCTTCTGTATTCTGAGTGGAAGGCAAAGGTCATCTAAGGAAGTCAAATACATCTACCCCTATACTGCAGCAGAAGAGAACTCCAAATCAACCCCACAAAAATCTTCCCATTAAATAAATAAATAAATATTTATCTTTTAAAAATCATGTAAATACAGACTAATTTCAAGGTAAAGAACAGGCAACAGCCTGTTAAATGCAAGTATAATAGCCTTCTTCAAAATCTTCTGGCCAGGATATTAATTGCCCGTGAGACCATAATGGGATAAAAACAATAGCAGAAGCAGGCAGTGTGATGCTAATATTACTTATCACATAGAAAATTTTCAAGTAAAAGAGAGAGGCATAAATGGAATCACTTGCTAATTTTTAAAATTAATTTATTCCCTTATGAAACATAAACACATTACGGACAAAACTGAGACCATGTAAATGAAAATTAGTTTTGGCATGGAGTAGTATAAAGGCAGGGTTAAGACTTGGGGATGGCTGTTAATGAAACCATAATGCAAATCAGCAGATAAACATATAAAATATGACCTAGCTAGACACACATTTAATTTACACAAATAATTCTAAAATAAGTGTATAACTAATGTAATTCAAGAGGTCATTCATGCAAAATCTATTATTCCTTCTTTGTCAACAGCTCAATAATGTCATTATTCAGAAGATGGATACTATTTTAAATGTGATTTTTTCCTGAAAAAAGATTCTACTTTAACAAAGGTAGCACAGTTTAAAAAAAGACAACTTCTCTTTCACTCTTTGCATGTACAATATGCATAAAATCCCATTAGCAGACAGATCATAGAAACAATATTAAAAGGGTATGTGTATATTTTTATTTTCTTTTGTTTACAGCTAGTAAGGAGGGCTTGTGTCCTGTAAACACCTAGCTTTCCACAGAAAGAATAACATTTTGGAAAACCTTAGAATAAATGCATTTTAAATGCCATTTACTGTACATCTTTCATTTTTAATAGTTCTACACTCTTTCACCATTTAGCAGAAAAATATATAATGAAGAACTAAATATATAATTGATGCTCATGTCATTCATGAAATCTGTGCCCTATAACCAGATCATTCCTCACTGTATTAAGAGACATAGAAAAGCTTAGACTACTTAAATGTTGAATTTCTTCTAAGCCAAGGTAGGGAACAGGAGAGAGAAGGTGGTCAGCAGGTGCTTAGTGAAGTAACTGTAACTAGAGCTGACATTGTTTTCTCCTTTTCTGAGAATATTAAAAATAAGAATGGTTATTTATCAGTACAGTTATAGCTGGGGCTACACTGGGATACTGAAACACATCTTCTGCCATTCACTAATCATGTGTCTGGAGAAAGGCAAAAACTGGTTGCTGTGAGACTGTGGGTACTAATTTTACTTTTCACCCTCGGATACAGCATATTGGTATGGTCTACATTCTCCAACTTTCTCCTTTGTGCAGATATGCAAGCCCAATCCCAATTTTTTTTTTATCAGAAGCAGGAAAACTTCTGTATTTCTCCCACATTATTCAGTTTCTTACACACTAGCATACTACCTGTGGAAAAAGAACAATTCTGACCAGTTTGTTTTTGAAAAGGTCAAATATTTATAGAAAGTATTTTCATGGTAGTCTTTCTGCAGGAAGAGAGACTATCCTTTCCCTTAAGATTGCCTATTAAAATGTTGCCTGTTCTCATTTTTGAAAGTTAGCGTACCCTAAGGACTACAGAAGTTTCGTATTCTGCAGAAAGGCTACACTGGTGCATTTGGAATGCACATTGGGTTTTTCATGGAAAATAGTATTTACTTTCATATGTAGGTATGTGATAAGGACACAAGTTCCTTATCAGCTATTCCTTCAGTAAGATCTAAACATAAGGAACCCTTATGAGGATTTTGAATAGAAGGTCAATTAAGGGTTTTTTTTATTACACAATCCTTGATATATTAAAATTCCATTTTCATTTGCTTAGACCATTACAAGTATGTAATTGCTTTCTCAAAAATGCTTTGTGATAATTATTTACTTTGATTTAGTATTTTTCTCTTAAAAAGGTTTCAGGGCAAACAATTAAGATTTTTATGAGGAAGAACAAAAATAAATACAAATCTTGTCAGCTACAATAGGGAAGAGAGGGGTCATAGTGATTCAGAAACTTCTGAATAGAATTCAAATTAGTTAGGAAATTAATAATACCTATAAACAATTTGTTCTTTTAAACATTTTTCCTACTTTTACCTGTAAACTATTCTTCAGAACAAAACAGAATTTGTGCATAACCAACAAGACTTGTCAATATTAATGCTAAGATTTCAGAAAAATTTGTGCTAGTATATCTGGTAAACCCAGAACCCACTATAAACTATAATAAGAAAGAACAAAGGCATCCCTGGAAGGCAAATTGATGATCACATGAGAATGAAGGCTTTTCTTTTTTTTTTTTTCCATTTTGTTTGCTGCAAGACAGAGTCCATCTGTCATCTGCTGTCTACTTTTTCCAGAAAAGCAAACTAACTTGTTCATGTACAGGAAGGAAGGAACTGGGCAAACACTTTGGAAGGAGAATGAAAAAAAATAGCATAAAGTTAAACCATGATTAAATTGAAATTGTTGATGCTAACAGCAAAAGTGTGAGTGTGGAAGGAAAGATAGAACTGATTAAAAAGGACTAAAAGTGAGAGGCAAGTACATCCCGGAGACCAATAAGCAACTGGTGTTGGAGAAGGGAAGAGTCTCAACATCTGGCCAAATGAAGGCTGAAATTGTGGAAGGATTATCTTGATGAAGCCATACCAGGACTGAAGGTGAGGGAAATGGATACAGGACAAATAAGAAAAGAATCTGTAGTGCCAAGAGAATGACATCAGCTAAATAAAACCAAAAGGTAAAACCCTGGGGGAGAAACATGTAGAGAAGAATTGATTGAGTAGATAATAGCAACAGGTGTAGGAAGGACATGCAAAGCCATGGAGAAGAACAAGTCACAGATGGATAATGTGCCCAGGAAGAGTCAAAGAAGGAACATAGACATAGCTGGAGAAACGGCAACCTAGGAAAGAACTCAGCCTGGCTAGGCAGGAGGCTACAGTCAAATGGACAAAAACCAGAATTAAAGATCTGTTTAGCAAATGGGGTAGCACAACTAACTCAGGCAGCAACAGAAACAGAAGAAAAATATCTGGACAAGTCAATGAAGGAAACAACTGAAATGGTTGCCTAAAATAGGATATACCACCAGAATCCCAGAACAACAAATGACTTCTGATTTGTCTCTGAGATTTGTCTGTACACAAACTGAGTATGTACAAGATTTGCTCAGTTTTGTTCTGTAGGTTGGATGCAAAATTTCTAATTGTGCTTATTGACCCTTCTGAAGGAGTATCACAGTGATCTCATTTCATAGTTTTTCCCATTTATGTCCAGAATGATGTCATGGCCCAGCCTCAGAAGTTCTACTTCATTTTTTACAGAAGTGAGAAGGCCTATGTAGGAAAATGGTAAACAGGAAAAGTAAGCTCTGGAAGTAAAAAAATGCTGCCTTACAAAAATGGATACTTTTCCTCCTACTTCTACCACAGATTTTTTATTTGATGATACCTACTAACAGAAAACAAACATATTCCAATCCTTATTTTCAGAGAGGCTTGATATGCCAGGGATTTAATACAAAACAGTGCCAAGAGATGCAAATCAAGATACAAAATGCCACATCACAAAAAAGGCAGCTCACATTACTGGACATTTTTACATTTTACTTATGTGCTTCAGCATGGCATTTGCAGAAGCAGATGAAGGGGACTACAGATGTGAAAAGAAATGGAGAAATCTTCCTAAGGCAGCCCCATAGGCACCATATGGATGGTCACACATAAATGGGCAATTCTGTACTTACAGCAATCAATTAAGCTTATGGCTACATTTCTGAGGGACAAGGAAAAACCTTTTTTTTCTTATACTCAGAAAAAAAACCCATTGAGTAATCACTTTTTAAGTATGCGTAGACCATTTTGACACTAAATGAATTCTTGCGGGGTATAAGGGGAGAACTATTATTTAATTAGAGAGCTTCTTACTGCATAGATAAACAATGGCAAACTAAAGTTGCAAAAGCCTTAGATGCCTTAGATTTCCTAATGCTTGACTTTGCAGTCATAGCAAGGTTTTAAATACCTAATAAAAACAAAGTGTCATCACAACTGGAAATACAACAGTGGTAGTGCATTGTGCTGATAGCCTTATAGGACAGAGAGTGCAACCTCAGTGGGTTTTTTCCTAGACTGAGTTCTTCTCTCACTTCTTGAGAAAGCCATGTGAAATCTCTCATCTGTTCAAGACACACAAACAACTTCAACAGTTAATGGGTTAAAAAAGAGCAAAGATTCCTCCAGACAGACTTCAGTCAAACCACAGCAAATTCCTGACTGAAAAAAATAGGTCCCTTTAAACCAAAAATAAAAAAGTACATAAAATGCTCTCTTGTACTGACTTGAAATCACTGTAAAGGAGAGAATATTAGTTGCTCTGCAAAATACAAGCTTCTCAGTAATACCCTGAGGACTATTATTTTGACCAAAGTGTGTGATATTTCAGAACAGGAGCAGGTTAAACTTTGGTGAATATCCAAGAAAAGAATAATACACAGCAGGAATCAAAGAACACACACACATATAAAA
Source organism: Camarhynchus parvulus (assembly GCF_901933205.1). Classification (NCBI taxonomy): domain Eukaryota; kingdom Metazoa; phylum Chordata; class Aves; order Passeriformes; family Thraupidae; genus Camarhynchus; species Camarhynchus parvulus. Next base: position 50,402,245 of record NC_044572.1, read on the forward strand.
AAGGATATGGCCTAGGAAGTATTTATATTGTGATATTGACACATAAGACAATAATGGACCTTCTATCTTAAAATGAGAGTTCTAAAAAATAGATATTTGTTGCTTTTTTGAATCTTATTCTTCCTATGAATGGAACACCTCCCAGTCATCTGATCTGAAAGACAACAATGAAGCATGGTTTTATTTCTAACAGTAGGAACCAGTGATTTAGCTGAGGACAACTGTCTTTCTCAAAACATACCCAAAGCACTGGAAGCGAATTGGCCTTTTGCAATATTCAGTGCACAGTGGACTAAGCCTCTAAGATTCGCTTCAGGTTTTGTTTTATTTATAAAGTAAATATTTAGATGTAATTATTGAGGTATGACTATATTCTAGTTCGTTATAATGAGCTTCTAAGCCACAATCCAATGACAAATTATTTAAATCTGTATCAATTAAGGCTATTATTTTAGTATTTTTTCTTGCCTCTCATTTTTTTTCCTTCTGTGCTACAAAATACTAACTCATCCATCGGGCTGAAACATCTGCTTCAGAAAGCACATCTGAGAACCTGACCATAGAGGAATTTTAGAATAAAAGAATATTTTCATAGGTCTCTTTCTAAATCTGCAACTTGAATACAACAAAACTGCTACAGAATGTTTTTGCACTGTAAAATCATGGACTGAATCTTCTTGCCACAACGCCACAACAATGATAATAGAAATGCAGAATGCTCTTTCTCTAACAAGCCACAGAATTGTTCAGTCTCATGGAAAGCTCTTTTCACACTGGAATCATAGGTTACCCTTTGTCCATAAGTGCACCTGGTTGACCTTCAAAGGTAGCCTTCTCCTCTGTTCTTTGTATTTCCTACTCTGTGGTTAATGCATTTGCAGTCAGGTCCTTGAAACTACTCATGAAGCTGTGCTCTAAATCAGATGAACCATGGCAGGTTAAAAAAAAATCCAGATTATAATTCGTATCTGAGACCCACATAGAAGATGGCTCCTCAAACAGCTCCGTTGTTAAAATGATGAACATGACCTGGAACTGAATGGGGACATCTGCCTTTGCCATCATAAAACTTGCATGACTTTTCCCTAAATAACATAGGAAAGCACACATGTATTCACTAATTTAATGACTATTATGCCAGTGGGAAATCAGGCAGCGTGCAAGGCTGGACAATGCACAATGCCTGTAGTCTTTCTTCCATCCATGAGATTAGGCCTAGCAGAGATACACATAGGTACAGCTGCACAAATATATTTTCGTGAGCCTAGGAAAAGTGGTAAAAATCCACTGAAAAGGCAGGGAGGATCACACTGAGGCAGTCAGAAAACACTTTTAAGATGACAGTGGTAAAAAGTCAAAGGAAAGTAAGCTTTTGTGATTGAAATGAACTTGAAAACATAAGGAAAGAAATTGTCTCTCTTGCCTGGTTCCCACAGGGCCAGGGCAATGGGGCTCTGGCCATTCAGAACAAACAAAAAGTCAGGACTGCACTGGAAAAACACCAGACCAAATCAGTAAACAGCAGCAACCATCTCTGCTTTGAATGAAAACAGACTGTAAGCCTCTACATTTCAGCCAAGCATTAGGACAATCATCAGGGTGAGGTTTTTTCATATTTTTAACACCAATATCAACCATTTTTATACAACAGACAACAACATTTAAGTGACATGATTAGAAAAGATGTGTGGCATCTGTAAGCAAAATTTTATTATTCCTTTTTATTGCAGAGGCACATTTCATGAGTTGCTTTTAATTTAAAAGCTGACTGAAAAAGTGAACTTTCTTTGGTTTTAATTTTATTTTATTGATTCTCTTTTTTTAATAAAACACTGAAAAATAAGATGCTCTAGTCCTTCATACGGCATTTAAAAGACCCAGCATTATATTTCAGGTTCACACGTCACTAAGATAATGAGGTGACTTTGTTACTGCTGCTTTGATTTAGGTGAATTGAAATATTTAATTTCTCAAGTGTGGAAAGTATTGCTTTTTGTTTCAAACACACATAATATAATCTTTAAATTATGTCAGAAGAAAATCAAAATAAGCAAAAATTTCATCAATGTTAAGCCTTTATCACGCACAAAAAAAAAGTCAAGAAGACTTTGGTCTGCTCATGATAGGCATAATGGAATGGTTACTGAACTTACAAGACCTAATAATTTATAGATGATCAAATTTCACATCAGCATAATATGGAATAAAATTAATGCATCCAAATCAAAATATCTCTTCAAATTAAACTCAGGGAATTTCTTCTAGGTTTAAAAATAGGTCTTTAAAGGCACAGCACCCAATGCATAACAGAGATATGGAGGGTATGGCTGGATTAGCAAAAGCTGATTCATCTCTTCAGTTACAATGATTTCACAGCAATACAGTGATGGGAGAAGCAACACAACCCTACCCTGATATGCAGCCCAATTGTATGAGCACCTGTCCTTTCCATCAGAGGGACATGGTTAAGATATCACAGAATATGCTGGGTTGGAAGGGACTCACAAGGATCACTGAGTCCAACTCCTGGCCCTGCACAGGACGCCCCAAGAGTCACACCAGGTGCCTGAGAGCATTGTGCAAACTCTTCTTGAGCTCTGTCAGCTGGTGCTGTGACCCCTTCCCTGGGGTGCCTGTTCTAGTGCTCAGCCATCCTATAATTTTTTTAATATTCAACCTAAACATCCCCTGACACAGCTGTAGGCCATTCCCTCAAGTCCTGTCACTGGTCACTACAGAGAGAGATCAGTGTCTGCCCCTCCTGTTCCCCTCATGAAGAAGTTGCAGACTGCAATGAGGTCTCCCCTCAGTCTCCTCCAGGCTGAACAGACCAAGTGACCTCAGCTGCTCCTCAGTGGCCTCCTCTCAAGGCCCTTCACCATCTTTGTTGCCCTTTCAATGTGAATTGTTTAATCTCTTTTTATATTGAAGTGACCAAATATGCTCTTCTTTAAACCACTAGTGGTATTTTCCTTCTAGAATCATAAGGAAAGCAGAATGAGGAGATTTTCCTATGATAACAACACATGATGCAGAAACTCTGATGTGCCTCTCAAATAATACGATAACACTACAGCCTCTTTTCAAAGTTTCTATCTTTTGCTCTTAAAGCAATTAAATCCCAGTTTCTGAGTTCAGTTCATCAAATCATATCTTTGTATCTCTTCTTCCTCTAAGCATAAATATTAGAGTTAGTTATACTAGGACTTCCTTTTTTTTTAAAGCCTTAGCTTGTTGATCAAGAATTGGCCAATCTTAGCCCAAAGGGACTCTCAAAAGTTGTTACTTATTTTCCAAACTACAGGGTTAGAATAGAACTGCTGACATACTGGTATAATCACCAGTAAAGAGTGGGGTATGATGCATTTAGAGAAGTGCTTCTCTTCTGGCAGGGGAATTGCTTACTGTTTTTGACACTGCTGAATCTTCTAATAATCATATGGTAACAACTGTAGATATCGTATTGTAGATATCTTTCTAAAAACCAGATATACACCAAAAATAGAGTTTCATCTTCTATATTCAAGAAAACAAAAAGACAAAAATAACTAAAAGCAAAGACAGTCTTACTGAACTGTTTTTAGTTGTGCAAGCTCTGAAATCAAGAGAATCCTCATTGCTGTAGCACAGGCTGCAAATGACAACATTTTTTCCCACTGCAAAAGTTATCAGCAAAACACAGGAGGAATGCAGCATGCAAGGAAGCAGCTGCCCATACATGAATTGAATAGGGAGCAATTTTTTTCCTACTCTGGCAGGGACATTGCAAAACATCTGCTCTGATGGAATTAGAACAAAACTGAAGGATAGGAATGCACCCTGAAAAAATACATGAATACAGACTGTACCTTGCAAACATGTAAGTATAAGCACCAGTGATAATTAAGAAGCTTACTTCCCTTCAGCATTTACAGTAGTGAAACAGCTGTGGTGATTAAAGGACTTAAGGACAACAAAATCCATAGGCAAAAATAATAATTTTCATAAAGTGATATAATTGGAGAACTGGACACAATTTCAGGCTTGGAGCTTGAAGAATGGACTCATCTTGAATGTTTCCATTTTTTGTTTGTTTTTCCAAAATTAACCAGATGTTCTAATTTGAAATATGCACATATAAACAAGTAAAGAGAGGGATGTTCCTGATTTGTCAAGAAGCCTCTTTGTGGTATTATCACAACAAGTCCCTGGTACTGACCCTAAAGTTCCTATTCCTCATGAGTCTGCTAAAGGAGAGAACAGCAGATCATCCAAGAAATCTCTGATTTCATCTCTGTCACCAACTGAGCTGGATTTCTCTAGTGGCAAACCTACTCTCTCTGCCCAATGTGATGGGATAGCTAATTAAACAGGACTATTTATTTAGTTGATGCAGTGAAGTTCCTACACAATCAGAGACAGATTTCCTCAAATCTACAGTACAGTTCTGTTCAAAGGTCATTCAGACTTCATTATTTTGTAACAGATCATATAGAAGTGTGGAGTTCAGAGTGGAAGTTAATAGAAACTACAGTTATTCTATCACTTGATTAAATAGCCTTTTGCTTACTAGGGCATCATTATTAGTCAAAGCCACAGTTCATTCAGATGATAAATACTATTTGATTTTCCTAAAAGTGTGATGAAATTGTTGGCTATTTGGCTGCAGGTTTCTAGTTTTGCCTTAAATGTGTAATTGGACTTCAGCAGAAAACAGAAGTTAAATATTATATTGACAATGTAAGACTTTCTATGCTAAGAGAATAATATCTGTGTTTAAAAATAAAAAACGTCATTCATTGGTGAAAAGCTGACTAAAAATTTTGTTCTAACTCTAAATAATTATAAGAAATGGAAATTATAATTTGTGTTTTGCCAAAAAAATTATAAACCCTAATTTTACCAAGCACTGGATTTTAATTCTCTTTTGCTTAAACTTTTTTTAGAATATATAAATAATTTATATTGTGAAGATGTATGTAAAAATATGTTAATGGATTAGTTTTTAATGAGCTGTTGAGAACTAGTATACTTATATTTGAGATGCTTACTCCTAGGAATACATTGAGTGAGATAGTAATCCCCAACACGTATTTTGTAGTTAAAAAGAACTGAAACAAGTCTGAGGTTATGGAAAAATTTCCATTTGATTTCTGTAAACCTCTTAGGAGTTTGTGCAAGCCCATGCTTGTTCATAGCAGTTCTTTTCAGAGAGGACATACGTGAGTACATGCTGTATTGTGCCTGTGAGTGAAATCCAATCTAATGAATCAGTCTACTGTGAGAACAGGAGTATTTTTCAGGAACAGTGAAAACCAAATTCAGAGGTAATTACAAAGAGTTTCTAAAGGGGAATCATGTTGTGAGATACAAAAAGACACTTGAACATGAATTTAAAGAAAGAATAATTTCCCTAAGACACAGTAAGTATTAAAAAATTTAGAAGCAATAGGAGTCATGACCCTCCTCTCCATGACAACCCCATTATCCAGCCATTGGCTACACTGTGTAGTGCTCTGTGGAATAAATCTGCTGCTCCCTAAGGAAAAGCTGCCTCTTAGTGTTCTTATGATGACTAGACATCAAAAATTATGTGATGTTAACAACATTAAAAATATACCACTATTGATGAGAACATGATATATCTACTATTCTTTAATAACATTTAATGGACCTCTATTTATAGAAACATGATATGTCTATTACAGGTATTTGCAAACCACAGAGGTTAACCTATATAGCTGTTTTTCAGCTACCTGTAGCATCTAAGAGAATTTCAGTCCTATCTTCCCCCATCACTGCATTCCAGATCATAAATGTGTAACCCAATGTAATAAATCCGGATGAGAAATTCCACTGTCCTATTTCTTACCTGGAAGAAAAAGGATAACTTGTAGTTCTGAGTTATTAAAAATAAATGCTGCAAAACATTTAACTTATTGTTAAAAACTCAAGAAAATGAATATAAACTTGACAAACATCAATTTTAGTCTTTTCAACATCCTTGTTAGAAATAAAAATGAAATGAAAAGGAGCAAAGAAGCAAAAACATACTGAAGATTCCAGACAGAGAAAGAGTTACATTCTCTGGGTAGAAAAATAAAAGTAGTAATGGTAAAAAACCTTAAATACATAGAGTAGATAAAAATATGGATTTTAGTAACCCATATGCCCACAGAGGCACAAAGATACAGTATGTGACAAAAGATCAATGGATGTTCATATTTTAAGACCTTGCTAACTGGACTGGGTAGAAGAGATAAAAGAATTTATGCAAGGGATGGGAAATCTGGCCCAAAAGATAGGAAGCCCAACCTGGCAAGAAAATTGAGGCTAGTGAAAAGGTCTGTAAGCAGCACGTAGCAGCATATTGCTTGCTGAGCTGCAAAGAGCATTTTAAAGGAAATGTGCTTAAGTAATTATAGTAGGCTTTGTTTGGGCTTGAGGTTGTTTTGTTGGTTTCATATTTTTTTTCCCCACGAGTACAAGTCATCAGTGAACAAAAACTGAGACTCTAATGCACTATGAGAAAGTGGGCAAACTTGACAGAACTTGACTCTAAGTTTAACTCTGCATTGTAAAAATAAACCCAAGCAGTTATGCTGCAAGATGAATTTGCCAAGAAGAGAAAGGATATTAAGAACCAGCATTTTTTTTAAATATTATAGTTGTGAATTCAGTTCTGCAGGAATACACATTTTACATTCAGGACTTGATGGGATGCCTTCTAGCTGCTACAATCTGGACTCACCAGAGCATTATTGTTCTACTTGTTCTGTTCTATTCTGAATTACAGTCTGAAGTGATCCATGGCCAGTTTATATCCTCTTATTATTATCCCAATAATTTTCCTTACTCTTAAAATGCTGTTATACCTCCCTGATGGCTACACTACTGAACTGCTTTCAGAAAATTAATATACTTTTCCAAATTTATTTATACTTGTAAAACCATCCATGTTGTTAAAATTAGTATGTATGTTTCTATTTTCAGATCTCTTATCCCTTAGTTCCAATAATACTGTTTTGGTCAGTTTTACTCTCCTTTACATACAAAAAAAGAAGATGATGAAAAGCAAAATACTATGAATGGAAAAAACATGGAGAACTGAATGTTAGAATAAGGCGTGGTCCACAAATTGATTCAAAAATAGATCTGAGTAAGTAAGGAATTAGATACAAATAGTGATGTAGAAAGATTTTTTTCTTGGGGAAGTGAGCAATCAAGAGTCATCAAAATTGTACCATAAAGATAAAATATTCAAAACGTTTATTTTTTTATGGCTTGGGAATTGAAAATTTTGTAAATTTACTCACTATTGGTGATGTATTAAAATCACTGCACTATGTGTTTGTGATAACAATGCTGAACATTGTGTCCCCAGTCTGAGTACCCACACTAAAGACAGACTACAAAAAAAAAAAAAAATTCAACAATATATGACTGCCACAGAGCATGTACTGAACCAAGGATGTTCCAACTATTCTAGCATCTGAATCCACAAGAAGTATGACACAGAAAACCATGATGAAGAGAAAGTCTGTAAGTTTAGGGAGTGTTATCTACAACTTCATGCATGTTTTTAAAATAACAGGTATCTTATACTTGCATGAAACTAATTCTTCTTTTCAATCTTTGGAAAATTCTGTCTGGCAGTAAGCAGTTTCCCTCCTCACAGCTTCAAAAAAAAAAATATAGACAGCTCCTATAATACATTTGAATCAGACTCAGAAGAATACCTAGCAGTTTTGGACCAGTGCATCCTTACTTTAGACACTGAAGGCATGGCTGCACTTCAGACAAAGGTGCTTTTGTATGTCATACATGCACACATAAATGTCATGAAGAGTACTGCTAGAGTACTACTCAGTCTAACACATCATGAAGCTCAGTGTGGAATACAAAAATTATCCCTCAGCTTTTGTAAGGAATACACTCAGGCCATTTGCTTATACTTAATTTATCATTCCTATATCATTCCGGTATTCCCATAATATACTGATAGAAACACACAAGTAATAATGCAATGTATCACTTACTTTGGGTAAGGAAAACTGCCACCATCAAGTAGCAACAAACAGAAATAAAACATTTCACCTCAGCCTATTTGTAAGAACACACAAATTCAGTCTTATCTACACAGAGATACTCTGATTCTCCTTATTCCATCTTCCTGAACTGCTCTCCACAAATATTTTTTTATGCTGTCCCCTGCTGCTGAAGGAAATAGGCTTCCTTTCAGCTGTGCCTTCCAAGGGAAACTCCCTCCTGATATCTCAGGTCTGTAATACACAGCTCTTGCAGAATGCTGGAGGTAGCTGGCTACATTATCTGGCCTCTGCTACCCACAGCTAGTTGCCTGAATGATCCTTCTCTTTGTGTTTTCTGAGGCATGAGCTTCTTGTCACTTGCTTTTCCTTTTGAAGAAAAAGGAATCAGCAGTGGAAAAGGTAGGTGTCTCTGGAAACTTAGCAGCAGAGACACGTAGGGCTTATTCCTCCCAGCTCTCACAACAGACAGCAATTCATGCCACTAACTTGTGCTTTTATCCCACCTTAATGTATCATAGGCTTTACTGAAGGAGAAAATTTCTGGAGAAAAGTGATTACAAGAGGATCTCAGCCACTATTAAAACAAAATACACTGAAAAAAAATCATTGTACACTGTTGAGTTCTCAGAAGCTCAAAGGACATGAAAAGTCTTAACCAGTTTCAATCTAAAAGGCCATTTCACAATGCGCAAGGACTAGGCTCATGAATTTTTAAAATTTATCTTTTTGTGCTACTCCTCTTAATATTGTTTCATAGGATAGTTAGTTTGCTCAGGCACAGAATTTTGTCATTGGAGAATGTATTCTCTTAATGTCTTCACATTCATGAGCTTTGCTCAGAAATATTCTGTGATTTTTCCTCCCTGTCAGCTTCATAAAAATTCTGAGAATCTAGATAGTTTCCCTACCACACAGGCAGCTGGAATATTGAGCCTGAAGGGTTGCCAGCTTGTGGATAAACTCATCTGATACCTTCACAACCTAACTAGGAGAGAGCTGAAATTTTAAACACAATTTATTAGACTTTGGTTTGGCTCCTTTCATATTCCCCCACCTTCTACATATGCTTTGCTTGAGTAATCACTTGGGTTTTCCTGATTTGTTGCCAAAAACTGACTCAGAAGAATGACACTATGTCAGGCTTTAGATGATGGATGACGTAGAAATGCAGAAAAAGATGCTAAACCATAAATATTTTGTTAAAGGTCTCTAAAATCCAAAAGGTTTCTTCAGATATTCACATTCATAGGACAGGTTTTCAATTGATGTATTTCCCATCTGTCTGTGTGTTTGTACATTGCAAGAGTTTGTATGTGAAAATAAGAAGCATTTCATTATGCTAGTGCTTTTTGATATATTAGTTAATTACAACACAATCATATATAACAATGATCAGTTTGTGAAAAGCAAATTAATTATTCTCTTAGGATTATTTTTCAAAGTGCAATATGTTTCTCATAATGATAAGTAATAACGATGAACCTCTCTGTTTAATTAATTTATTTATACTAAATATTTGATTCTAAGGGACAAAATCTAGTAAAATCCTAAAATTATTCTGTGTGCTTGAGGAGATATATATATATAGAAAACCCATCAGATTTGGCTGCATTATGCATATGGTATGTGGCTTTTTCCATCATAGTTGCTATCCCAAAAATAATTCTAAAGACTGATTATGGTGGCATGGGACAAGAAATGTAACTCAGCATATTTTCAATGAGAAAACAACTTCTTAATGTTTGCTTTTACAACATTAAAATTTGATTAAGGGCATTCCTAATTAAAAAAAAAAAAATCAAAACCAACTAACTCAGCACATCTTTTTAATGTCCTTCGACAGCACAAAACGTTTTACCAATGCTGAAATACATGAGGATGAGCTAAACACTTACCCAGAACCATGTCCCATTTCTAAGTAGGATGGTGTATCATGCATTATTCCCATGGTAATTTCATTGGTACAAGTGAATTTGAAGTCATCCATTCATTGAACCATAAGGAATAAAATTGCCAGATCTCTGAGCTGTAATCTTTTTCCTTGCCTCAAACAAGAGGAGAAAGGAAAAGAGGTAAAGACTGAACAGATTCTTATAAACCTTTTGCAGACTCTTCCATACCTTGTGTTTCAGGAGCTTGAACGGCAAGGAAAGGTATCAAGGGATCCTGCATATTTTGATATTGATTTTAAAGTCAGTGTGGTGCACATGGTAAGGACTGTGTCCATGTACATGCCTGGGTGCCCTTATGGAGATGTAACACTTGGAGGGCTTGAACAGATTGGGAATGAGGAAAAAGAGTAATTTTCTTCTAACATAGCATTTATATCTATAAAAATCAAGAAATTTATTCCAGTAAATTTTTATAATATCCTCAGTGGCCCTTGCAGGCTTGACAGTTTAGTGCCAATGAGATCTTTTCCTACAAGTCCTAAAATACTGCTGCCCCTCCTTTTTGGAGTGGGACAGGTGAGAGTCCTGACACATGAGAATGAGTGACATGTGGCATTTCCTTGTAACCTTTCAGACAGTCTCTCAAGAGTATAGGTGATAGAACTCTGCTAGATTTCATCTACTAGTCATTTACCCTGGGCAGTGACAACCTTTGCAAAAATGTCCTCGTTGAAGAATTCATGGCACAAAAAAAAAAGGATAAAAAGGATTAGTTTAATGAATCTGTAACACTCTAAATAAAAAGACAAAATACTTTGGACTCCTTTTTAATCTGAAATGAATAACAGCATAACAGCCTCTATTTTTGCTGCTTGGCTTCATAAGACTCCACCAGTCAGAGCGCGTACCTTTTTTCCTCTTTTTCTACTGAATATTACTAATTTACATGCAGAAAAAATATATATACTATATTCCTTCTTAAGGTAGCAGTACTTAGAGTTAAAAATTAACTTCCATAATAAAAATAATCAGATTCTAAAGAGAATGGCACTGCAGATATTAGTCCAATTCTATACCCCCAACCAGCTCTTTGTAATGCAAAAACTTCAAATACTGCGAAATAAAGTTTTTAAGTTGACAGGCTAAATCTCAGAGGATCAAATGATAACAAGTAAGGTTCTGGAGAAGGGCTTTCTGATCCCTGTTGTCACTCCTCCTCACCTGCCTTTTACATTAAATGAATATGGAATGAACTGAAAATAGAACTTCCAGAGGCAGGCAGTGAGTGCTGACAGTGCTGACAAGCACCAGACAGGCATCATTGACATGGTGTGAGCTGCTGCGAATACTCAGAGGAAAGGACCTTGCACATTTCTGGACCTTTTGCTGCTGTGCTTAGATAATCTGAAGAGTAACTTTCAAATAACTGGGTTTTCAAAAAAAGGTGAATGGCAGAGCCTTTCCCAGAAGCAGTCAGATTCAAATTCTCATTGGATTTTATTTGGCCTGAGATTTTGACTGATTTTGACTTCAGGACTGGAGGTGTCAGCATCAGAGCCTTTCTGGGCTCTTAACTACAATGCACAAATTTCTACTGTTTCCAGTGTGAACTGAGGATACATGGCAGCTATCAAAGATCTCAACAACTGAAAATAACATAATACCACTTTTCCTATGAGACTACTGCTTCTGAGTGGAGACAAGATGTTATTTTGGGCTTCTGTATGCTAAGTGCATGAACCATTACATACAATGGTCAGAAAACTGATCTACTGCAATGTTTCATACCCCATTGCTAGCTCAGGTATCAGTGTAATCAGAATTTCAAGTCAATAAATTTTCATGTTTGCTTATAATTATGAATATTTAAATTCCTGGTTAACCTTAACAAATGGCAACAACAAATCTGAGTTGCAAGTTTTCATCCAAACTAAACTTGAGCTATTGAATATGATGCTCTCTTTCTACTCACCTCTGTTATAGTGATGTCAATGATACCCAGAAAATTAGGATGTTATTTAAGAATACAATTTCTTTTAAATTATGGGTAATGCAAGGGTATGTTCTTTAATTTTACACCTACTACAATTTGCTCATCATTTTTATGACAGTGCATATCAATTTTTTTTAATAAATGAACATTAATTTCACAGAAACTATTAATAGAATTAAAAAATAATTCTACTTAGCAATACTTGGGTGACATAACTGAACATACAAATGTCTTTTCCATAGATAATTAAAATGAAAGGAAAAATTCCTCTTGTGCATGTAAAATATGATACAAGAAAGAGCTATTAAATGTACTATTAATATAAAAGCAATATCACTACTGAATGTTATTCTGTTTATAATTTAAAAGAGATTTCCAAAATATTACTGAATTCTTTCAAGCTTTTTAAAATTGTCTTTCATTAGAATTTGATGAGGATATATCCTTGTGGTTTAAAAAAGTTCTGCAGAATTTGAATTTAAGGAAAAAACTACAGAGCTACATGTTTAATATAACAGTTTTTGAAAAGAAAAAAAAGGGAAAAAATCCACTACTATTGAGCCTTTACTTAGAACTGTATTCTTTTTCCCACTTGTATATTTATATTCAGTGTTGATGCTGAAATTGTTCTGAGGACATCATATTGGACCTCAGACTATTCCCATAAAAAACACTTTAAAAGGTAAAAATAGCTAAGCTATATTCTTCACTTGTCTGTACACGGCAAATGCCTGTAAATTAGCAAAGCTTATTTCCTCTGCATATTTTTCAACGCGAATTTAACACCATATGCTAGGAAACTTCTAAGGAAGCTGTAGTAACTGAGGAATAAGTAGTATATCTGTGTTAACAAACCAAAGAAGAACAAAAGATTCCATAAAGAATCTGTAAAACCAGGAAGTAGTGGCACATTTCTTTCTAACTTCGTGAAGAGCTACCAATATAAGATACAAAAAAAAATTAATATTTATATATATATATATAAGCATGTTTGCCAAAAATCTTTATCTAGCATTGACTTAAGTCTTCTCTCAACCTTTATCTGCCTCAGTGTACAGTTATATGATACATCTAAGATCTCTTTCCTTGGTACAACCCTTTTCTGCTCACTCTTAGAAATAATGATGGAATACCAGTAGCACAAAGTAAGGCATGAAAATCTTGGGGAAAAATCCTGCTTGGGAAAGCCCAAATTTTTCCAGAGACCTGCTACATTCCCCCCAGCATATGACTGTTCAATGGCTCACCACCTAAAAAAAATCCTGGTTGCATTGTCTCTGGTTCATGATGGTAGGAATGGCAGGGAGACCTAATACTGAAAATGCCTGATGAAACCTTCAAAAATGTAATGGACATTCAGTCTTTCTGCCAAAAAAGAACTTATGTTGTATCCAGCTGCAGAGCACCTGGAGCAACAGGTGACAGCAGTGTCTGCTTAGGATGATATAAGTAGATTTTTCTTGTTGGAGGATCATATTTCAGATATTTACTGCTTCAGTATGGGTTTTTTTGTCATTGTTTAAAAGCAAAAAACCTTGTTCTGACTATAAAATAGCCTTGTGGATACTAATAACCTATAACACTGATTAGAGATTCCTGACATGGGGAAGAAGTAACACTCAAATGCTAATTCAGCTGAATGGTGCATGGAACAGGCTGGACTATAATGGTTCTAGTAACATAATTATTTATTATGAGTAGCAAAATGAGCTAATAGTATTAACATAATGTTGTTATAATCCTTTCTTGCAGTAAGAAATGGAACTCTAAAATGCCACAATTATGAAGCTAAAAAAAAAAGTGTCCCAAAGGTAGCAGCCTGCTGCAGGAAATATTATATTAAAAGAAAGCTGAAACAAACATCACATTCATAACAGCATTTCCCTGCAAACAAAATCAGAAAAGAACACTTCATACTGTACTGCTCAAAGCTAGAAAGAAAAAGAAAATGGTAGAAGAAGTAAGTTCATTCTTAGTGCTCCAAGTTTGTTCAATAGAAATGTAACTCAGAGTCATTCGGCCAAAGAAAAATTAAATAAATGCTCTAGTAATTTCTTTGGGGTTTTTTTGTTTGCTTGTTTTGACAAGGGGCTGCTAATAAAACATCATATTTCTCTCTCTGTGCAGAAATGTGTGTGTGTGTGTAAATATATATATATGCATATGCTTTCACAGGCACCTAGGAAGGGAAAGAAGGCAGAGCTGTGTTGTGCTCAGTTCCGTCCCTTTGGAAGACGCTTTAAAACATGAAGGTAATTTGCCTTGGACCAGATATTCTTGTTTAGCATACAACAAATCTTTATGACACAGCAAATTTGATGAACTATCACTTGTTTCCAATGCTATTGAAACAAGCCTAAGCCTCCCAAAGATTTCTCTGTACCACATTATTCTTTCCCAGATGCAGCACAGTCAAGTATATCAGCCCTGTGTTGCAAATTCCAGAACCAAGAGAAATGGCAAGAGCTATTACTGTTTTCACAGGTAATTATCTAAGTACCAACACCAGAATGTTAAGAATGTTATTTTCTCCTGCTAGTGCTCTGGAAAAATTAATTCCACCCAGCAGTTTGTTTTAATGTATGTGCTAATTATGAAAATGAGCTGTTAAAAAAAGCTCCAAAAGGTCAACCCATGAAAACCTTATACTTGAGGGCATGCAATCTCATGTTCCACTACTTTGAATCTACAAAAAGAAAGCTAAGTTGTTCTTGTATTTTAAAATAATGAATCCCTCAAATTCATTGTACATTCATACATTTCTTGGAAAAAACAGAGGTGAAGTCATGACTCTAAACATGTTTTTCTTTTGTAAGGAAATACACTGGTAGAACTTTGCTTTTCTCCTCAGTGAAACAGTGTCTGTTTAGACACTGGTTACTGCTAAAATAGACTATGTATTTTACAGTAGCTGCCTCACAGTAAGAGAATTGAGATTCTTTTTCTCCCTAGCAAATATATAAACTTAATGAGTAAGCTTTTTAAAGGCAATATCATCTTCCATTCAGCTTACAGAAACCAAACTACTTTGGTTGGTGTTTCACCTCAGTGCTCATGTGATGCTGCTTCAGCAACACTGGGAAATGAAAACAAACAACGTGTGAAAATGCCTGAAGGGACTCACCATCTTTTACAAGAACAGACTAAAGGCAGAGCTAGCAACATACAACCAGAAAATGTTTTTCTCCCCAAGTCAATTTTTTACCACTTCCATCAAAAAATAGACAATACAGACTATGCCTGATGCCATTTCTAGAAAGTACTTTGATAGAAATTGCTTTTAGTTCTGTCAATGTCAGTAGAAAATTCCAAAATGCCAAAATACACATCACAGTTATGCATGACTGTGCTAACCAAAAAAACCCAATAAGGGCCCAGCTGACTTACAAGAGCTGCATTGCTTCTGTAAAAAATGGAGTTAATCGTTTGGGCTAGATGCCATCCTGTGTCATTGAAGCAAGCCTGGAGGTCAGCAGAAGCAACATGAATTTACAATAGCATGACTGAAAACCGAATCTTTCCTCTAGCACTTAAGTTTTATGCAGCATAAAATATGTATGAATGCTTGACAACTTTTCCTTTCATTATATACAAAAGTGACTTTCTCTTCTCTCTAAAATAACACTGTCAAACCAAGAGGGACTGCCAGAAACCTGTCACAGATAATAATCTATTTTCCAGGTTCCTGAATAGCAATGAAAAAGAAGATATTGAGTGTCAGTTCCCAGCACATAAATTAAAGTTCTGTGCCTGTAATTAGGTCATGTTTCCCCCTGAAAAAGAATTGTGTTTAATATTACAATGAATTTTAATTATTTTCTTGTAAGTAATAGGCTAGAGATGTTATGGAATGCCTAGTTGAGGATTAGCGATAAATAAGATTAAAAATTAAAAATTTCAAAGAAACTCAAATTACTTGCAAGGACATTAGCTCTAGAAAGACTATTATTCCTGGTTTTACTCAAAATGCAATTGCTGCAAATGCTGACTTTAAAAGTAAAGAAAATTCTCCTTTCTTTCCCTTGCATTTGGATAAGATGAAAAGGTGAAAAGGGCACTGGCTGGTTTAATTTACATAGTTGATAACTTCACACCACAGTGTTGTACACACTGCTTGAAGATTCTGTACCATTTTTTTGAAACACCGTTAGATAGTATATGTTCTAGACCTTTGATCTCCCAATCTGTCTGTAAATATTTTTGTAAGTTTACAGAAACTGAATATCCCATATTCTAACTGGAGACTGAGTCTCCAATATTTTTCCTTCTCCTCTTTCTTTTTTTTTTAATCATAACAATTGCTTTTCTCCATCAGCAAGGTTTTATGCCCACCAAAGATTTTTCTAAAACAACAGACTTTGAGTAAGTGAGGTGATGATGGCAGACCATTTTTCCAAATCTGAGAACTTTCCCTTTGTTTCCACATCTGTATGCCACCTCCTATTCTTCACCCTCTCTGCTGTAGTTTCTTGCTTCTGAAACGAGGCAGGATGTGTCTCTACCACCTTTGTAGCCAGGCCCAAGGGATGATCCATCTCTGACCTCACGATACACCATGTGGAGGTGTCTCTGGACCAGTATCCTCACCCTGGGGCTTCACCCTGTTGATCCAGATGCCCACGCTGTGTAAGCCCCGTGCAACACTGACAGCTCCTGCATGTCACGTCATTAGCATTACATGGGCACAGCTACAGCAGCCTTGTCACAAAAGCTTGGCTCTCCCCCAGGCCCTGCATGTCCTTCTTTGGGTCGTAGACACCTTGGGAATATTATGACTCTAAAAATGGGCATCTCTTCATAAAGTGGTGAATAATAACAAGGTTACCTCATAGCCTGTGATTGTTTGCACTTTTTAAGCAATTACATCTGGAATTTGTGGTGCGTGCAGAAGGAGGAGGGGCAGTAGAGGTGGAAGAAAGGGGCATAAGAATCTGTAAGAGGATGAACTCTTGCAGAGATGTGCAGGAGGGCAAGCCAGGCTGGCAGAGTAAGAACGGTTTTCTCCATACTGTCTGTTGTAATGGACTCCAGAACAGTCTAACTACTGAACTATTCCTGGATCTCAGTGTTCATTGCGGAGAAACTATTGATCCTGTAGGAAGATGATATCCTAGAAATGATGCAGCCTGTGTCCAAAAGGGACAGTCATAGCAACAGGACCTTGAGATGAAACAAGGAGCACCCTAGGTCTCCTGAATCCATCCAAATGGTTTTACTTTTTTACCAAATAATGGTCTGTGAACTTCCTGCTCATTGTAATTGGCAAATTAGCTGAGTCAACTCTGACACATGGCTGTATGCACAATGGTACATATGCATATGTACAGTGACTGTAACTTCTACTATTGATTAAAAAGTGACTGCATTTCTTTTACCTTCTGCTACTCCACTTACAGCCATTTACAGAACACCATAACTACCAAACCAAATAGGCAGCAGCAGTAAATCTTTGAGTTATTAGAAATGGTTAATCATATGCTGGGTTATCACGAGATATGCTTAGTCAACTACTTCTCTCTCAAATAGAGGCAAAGTGAAAAACACACTTCAAATAGATTCCATACTTTTTCTCACTCATTTGCAGGAGAAATTAAATCTGCTACAAGGTAAACTAAAGAGCTAAGACAGCACAGAGTCCAATCATATTTGTCCAGTAATACTAACACCTACAGAAAAGTTTAAAGGAATCCCTACACCCTGTTATTAAGAGCAATCCATGTTTTTCTACAATTAGGAAGTTTAAATTGGGCTGGAATATATTTGTGTCATTGCTGAAAGACCTGGCTAACCATATTGTGTGGTTACCATTATGCTGCCATCTACGACAAACCTTGGTCAACATTGTTGTCATCTTATTGCAAAAGTTCCATATCCTCTTGGTGATGTCTTATGGGCAGTTCCTCACAGCACAACCAACAAACTTCAGCTCTCTCCTCACCCAACTAACCCGTTCTTTTATATCATTTATCCTTATTAGACACAGCTGTGGCCTGTTAAGGGCAGGCCTACTCCTAATCTTTGATAATCAGTTCAGCTGCAACTCCTCAGGGGTAAGATTACCTTCTGCACTCTCTTTATTTTCTTACATTCTATCCCCCCACACAACATAGGCATGGGAAACCTGGAAATGGGCTTTCTCCAAGAATCACCTGTATGGAAGAAGAGGCAGAGATGGCAAACTAGCATATTGGGGGAAAGAATACAATATTTAGGATATGCAGTCTGATATTAGAAAACATTCCTTTAATTTCCCTTTATATTATATGAATACGTCGTGGTGTCCTGGAAATACCGTTGTGGGTTGTGCATAAACACAACAAATATAACTATAGCTCCACTCTCTATTGTATCCTCTTGCTTATTTCATTATTCTAATCAAACAGGAAAGTAATAATGGAAAAAAATCCCAAACTCCCACATATTCACTTCAATCAGTAATATAAGTAAATACTGGAAGAGTTTAAAATGTAAACTTAAGTATATTTTATAATGTCTGTTCCAACAACCCAATCTTTCTGATCCAAGAGGTAATGCTGGTTTTAAATAAGCATCCTTGGCTTGATAAACCAATCTTTAGAGACAAGTCTTTTCATGCTCTTTTGCATTCAACAAAAATATGCAAACAGAGAATACACCAAAGTAAAAATCTATGTTCTTAAGGTAACTGCAAAATACTGGACACCTCTGTAGCATTCAGGGCCAAGGGCCTTTTCTTCCATTCATCAAAGTCAAAACCAAAATTTTAATAGACTTGACTAGAACCAGATTATCAATAGCTGATGTAGGTGCAGTAAGAAAAGGCAACATGGAAAGCAACAAAAATTGAGTTCACTTCCTGTCAAACTTACTGAAGCAAAAAAGAATTAGAAGGGTATGTTTCCAGCTAGTTCTGTTCAGATCTACTCACAAAAATTATGCTCCTTCTAGCAGCAAGTTAGGATTATCGTTTAACCACTATTTCAGGGGTTTTGTCCTGAAAGAAATTCAGTGCAACACAGTGAGTGTTCAAATAATAGTTGCAAAAAGCCTTATCTCATCTTTCATGCTAAAATAGTGATCAGCAGGGTCTCATCTAACTGTTCAACAGCCCAGAGGAAACGAGACCAAAGCAAGTAAACTGGACTTGAGGCTCCTGTATAAATTGAGAAAGCTGATCAAGGACAACACCCTGTTTTATTGATTCTTGGGTTCTTCCCTCCTTGCAAAATGTCAGCGCAACCAATAGAGAGTTCCATTGTTCTCAGGGAAATATCTGAAAAAGGTACCATCTATGCTTTAGAATGCATACTTTGTGCTTTTTAGGCAACTCTCCAGCAAAAATCAGTGACTGATGAAGCAGAATTCACAAACTCTTGAACTAAACTCATCAGTTTTCCTAGACAAACCAAGCCTGCAATCAGGAACTCCATTTCTTGATCTGATTGGTTTGGGTCTACTGTATGGAGATGCTAAACCAGTCTACAGGGAAAATGCGTTGTAAAAATAACTATAGCTACTACAAGTATTTCTGTGTCTCAGTTCTGTGAAATTCAGACTCACAAATGCCTATTCATGTAGCAGCATCCACTGCTTGAGGTCAATAGCCAAAAATATACAGAGAGAAACAGAGGGACAAGCCTGGCTAACTAAGTTTCTAATATTCAGACTTGTCTGATGCTAAGTCATCATTCTGTCTTTCATGGACAGAATTTCTGTCTCTCATCTTGATCATGCTGACAAGTTCCTCAGGGGTATCTGCCTCCACTTAATAACATTCAGTGTATAATCTACTACCAGTAATGTGAGAAAGACCTAGTGGGAAATTTTATCTTCCCACCAGAAGTGCACTTGTGCTCTGTGTATACACATTCCCTATTTAAGCCTTCATTTAACCACCAAGGCAAAAATACTTCTTGATTCCCACATAAAGTGCCCCAGGGAGTTGTCACTGGAAGAGTACCACTTTAGATCTGTCAGAGAGAGACATTTTATTACCTGAAGGATGCTATCTTAACCCAAGGTCTAAAATATAAATGAACCGCAATTCAGATGACTTGAGACCTAGCAGAAAGACAGAAAGGTGGAAAGCTTCCCAGGGATTCCACAGGGAGAGGCTGATTTATTTAATACAGATAAATATGACAAAAAGATATTAATATTCTAAGTTTTAATAAGTTTATGCTTGACAGGAAGAACAGAAGTCTTGAGCAGCAGCTAATATAATATGTTAACTAATAGAGTTGGAGGAGGAAAAAAGAAGCTTCAAGCAGATGAATTCAAGTGAAAGGCAGGAAATTTTGGATACTGAAAATTTCTCTGTTTCTTATAGGCTGAAGGAGATTATGTCCTTTTTGCAATGACTTATCATCTGTACTGTAGGGTAAAGTCCAAGGGATCTTCATAGACCATCTAATATTTAATTGGAGCAGACAATGCTTACATATGAAAGGTCAAAACTGCCTATGAAAAGATGGGTGAGAAAATAAACACAGGATAAATCAAGAGATTATTTTAGAATCTGCCATCATGAAAACCCAGCCTTTTCTCAAGAGGCAGAGAACATTCTATTCTATATTGAAACAGGGATTTGAGGTTTGCTTTAAAAACGCATTGTAAAGCCATTAGACGATGCCTCTGGAGTGTTGTTTTGAAAGTTACTATTGTTTCTTTGAGCAAAGTAATACTCTCTGTGTTTTTTAATGTTACTCATTTTTTCCCATGTTGAAAGCTTCAGAAAACTTTGGCTTCATTAGGAAGGAATTTGGGTTAAGTTGCTAAAGCAGGTAGATAAAACTAAGTGGAAGAAAAGGAGGTAACTGGGGCACAGGCTGTGGCTTAACCCTGCACTGAACTGCATTTGCATACGGCTTTGAGAAAGTTCCATTAAAAGTTTTTATAGCCAAGAGACACTTGGGAGTATGACATTTTCCAGTTGCTTATTTCTCTGTACTCAAGAAAGAAGACGTTAGCTTGTTGAAGCTTATAAATAAAAACAACTTCATCAACAACTTATTCTAATTGCAAGATTACAAATACTGAGTTGGCTCTTAGTATGTATTCAAACTGAATTACTTTTAAACTGCAGCAGAATATCAGAATCCTTTAATATGCAAAACTACAATGGAAATCTGCTTTCAAAATGTTCCAAAAACAAGATCACACCTTTTTTCCATCTTGTCAGCCTAACATTACTTCCATCAATCCCTTGTGTCAATTTCTAGAAAGTTTGCCTGAATCTCATAATGACAAAACCAAGAATTTAGTTCAAAGCTATACAGGGCAGTAAAGATAAATCTCTTGACTGTTTTCTGAGATTCTTTCCTATTATTAATCCCCATGCTGGGGCATACACAATTGTAAAGATATTAATCAAAGTTTACTTTGCAGAGAAAAAGTCAATAGGATGTTTAACTCTTGATTTATACACAAGCTTTAGTATTTCACCTGTGTAATTCTGCACAGTCAGTAGCTTATTTCTTCTAATTAAATCTTTATTTCAGCTCTCAGTGGGCCTGATTTTCCTCTTACTAACAGCAAGTTTATTAATCTAACTCTCATCAATCAAATGGTGGTAGCATTTTAATGAGATTAATGTAAGAAAAAAGCAAAATCAAAGTTATTGACTTTGCACAAGAGTTTTGCCAGTCTGTTCACAGCTAAGCAGTGCTTACTGGATGCTTAACAGAATGCTGGGCAAGGCATGCATTTTTTACTGTTTAGAAACCTGTTTTGAAAGTACAATTTGCAAGATGATGAATAAAAGAAAATAATTTGCTCAGGAAGAAAATCAGGCAGTAAGTCTAACTACAAAGGCTAATCATCTTTGTCCTTCTCATGTGTAATAGAAACTGAAAGTTCATGTGCATATTAATGTAAAAGACACTGTTACACTCAGCATTTTGTTATGGGTATCAGAGTACACTTTACTAACACAGTAAAACATTTATTACTGTTTTTTACCAGCTCTTTATTGCCTCTAGCATTTACCTCTCTGAAGCCCAGGACAGGTCATGGACTAATCATTCCATCGCTTAAAAAACTTACAGACAGGTCAATTAAAACCTGAAATTCTGGTTTGCCAGGTCAACACAAAAGTCACTTGCTTTTTAGCTGTAACAATATATACATACATCCCCAGTTGTTTTCAGCCCATGTAAAATAAATATGAAATGTTCATAATATGAATAGATTTAATTATCAGACATGTAGAGTTGAGGTTATGGCTTGAAAGTGACTGAAGGCATGAAAGGAGCAGCAAGGTAAACAGTATCTAACCTAACCAAAGAAGTATTTTTCCAAAACCAGAAGTGATCTATAGAAAATTTTCTAGAAATTTATGATGCAAATATAAACTCTGGTTTCTTTAAAAAACCAGTAACAACAGAACGAGAGAGGTAACTAAAGCATGACAGACAGTAGGAATGTCTCATACTAAAGATAAGTTTCAACCCCAAACAATGAGAGAAGAAGCTTCAGACACAGAAGACCATTTTAATAATTATACCAACATTATTTTTCTTTTACATCTTCCAAGAATAAAGCAGTGGGGTGACTTATCCTGCCAATAAAGATGAATAAAATTGATCAAGAGACAGAGAATTTAATGAAAATTGAACACAGTGAAATCTCCAGCAGGTAGGACATGCAGTTAAATAAATTAAGGAACAATTAAGTGCCTTTTTGAAGACCAAAGGATAACATGACATGAGACTCTAGCTGGGATCTGCTAACACCATGGAAAAATGATCTCTGACAAAAACTCAACAGACAGTAGGGAAGGGAGACAAAGAAAACTGCTAAGAACAGACTGCTTGATGGCACCTCTCCATTTCTCTGATTTTAAAAGCAAAGCAGTGTCTACTTTATGATTCCAATGAATTACCTACTATTATCGAAATGTTTTCCCACAGCATGCTATGTAACCTCTCATGATCACTGTATTTACACAGAAAAATGTTTTGCATCCCTGCTTTTTATCTGATCATTTTAGAGTATTGTACCTGTTCATTCACTGTACTTCTATGCATAATTATTTCATTTTTACTTTTGCAAAGTGTCATTAAACTATATAAAGTTGTAGCTGCCTTTCCCTCCTTAAACAAAATACACACATGAATTAGGTATGAAAGTTCTGTCAAGTCAACAAGAAAACCTTTTCCTCCTACTCTCTGATCCCTTCTAGTCATCAAGAAGCACTTCATATAACAGTAGTTAGGTAAGGAAATTAGCAGTGCCTAGCTACCAGAGAGAAAAGTGGGAATTAACTAAATTTGAAATATTGGGACTCTAGACTCTCTTGTTTATCTGGAGTCTGTATCTGCTAAGTTAGAGCACCCTGAGTCAGTGCATAAAACTTTAGGGTATTCAAGGGAAATCGTGACAATTAAACCAGACAAACCAGAACTCTGTTCCATATAAGCACCTTAACTGCAGAGCTGTGGAGGAACAAGGTTCTGCCACCTGCACATCCACTTATAGCTCTCTCACGTGAGTACTGGTCAGTACAACCACTACGTCTATAACCAGAATTACACTGTGACCCAGAATGAAGTACTGATGTCCCCATGTCAACTCGAAAACTGACATTAAAGCTGCTAATGTAAGCAAGTTTGCAAATTATGAGAAACATGTACAGGAAATACTAAGAGACTTTAACTTGCTTCTGGAAAAATATGCTATTACAGATGACAGGAATAAATACAGCAGATATGAAACCCAAAACAGATTTGCATTAAGGCTGCGGTTTTAGTCGGTCTAATGTTTTGTGACAGCCAGGCTGCATTCCTCCCAGTAAATTCTATTAATTCCCTATAGAATTATTCATACCCTACACATGCAGCAGGCTGCACAACTGACTATGCAAAAATCCCCTTTGTCAGCGGTTGAAAATAGCCAATGAAAAACTGTGCACCTTTTACCAATAGGACCACAACACTCAGAAATGTTTGTGCCAAAGGGAGACCATTTTGACTTCTAGAAAACCCAGTAGGTTTTTATCATGACATCTGTTAATTCCCTGCAGAAGAAGGGAAAAAGTAGTTTGCTGTGATATTTACTGTACAACAACAGCATTCTTTCTGCAGTCTTACCTGGCAGATGTCATATTTTCCTCTTCTATGTTCACATACACAAAATTAATTTCACAGGCACGAAATGCCTGTTGCAACAAAATAACAATGAAACATTGAAATAAATCTGTTTTTGCAGGATAGCTATGCAGATCTAAAAAATCCATACAAATAATTATGTTATGAATGGATTTCTTTTTTTTATGAGATTCCTTAGTTACTGGAAAATATTAGGAGCAATCTAATTATTTGACTACACCTAGAAAGGGAGTACACACCCATTTTGACAACAAATATTTTCACAGAGAAAACTGCAACACAGAAGGAAGGAAGAAAAAAGAAAAAATGCTGCCTTATAGATAAAGAGTGATTTCTTGACAGAATAGGATCATTCATATATTTTTTTTTTTTATCCAACAACTATTTCTACTGTTCTTGTACCTCTTAGTCAATGAAAGAGTAAAGAATTTAAAATAGTTGCAATATAAATCTTAAATTTTGTAAAAAAATTGTTCCAATCTTTAGATACATAATGATTTTAATCAATACAAACCAAAATGATACCAAATTAAAAAAAAAAAAAAAAAACGCATTTACCTGATGAGATGTCTATCCGGTTCTTCTTCACTTGGGAGACGTTGATATGGATACTGACTTTGCCCTCATTTATGTCAATCTCAACATTCCCCAGGTCATCTGAGAAGTGGCTGAAGAGAAGAAGTCCATTTGGGTTCCAGGTCCGGAAGAGGAAACTGACTGAAAACACATCTTGGCTTGGACGACCAGGAACCTCAAGGTAACTGGTGGCATTGAAAAAGACAGGCACTGTGTGTGGCTCCACACAAGAAAAACTTAAATTTCCCTAAGTAAAACACAAAAAAGAAAAAAAAAAAAGAAAAAGCAAAATGGTGAGATTCCACTAAATTCATAGCTACCTCTAGAAAGGTATTCTAGATTTCATTCAACCTAGAGACCACTGTGATCAATGCACATTGCATCTAAAGATGCACTATTAATGTTACCTTTATTGTTGCTACTATAATAGTTGCTGATTTTTCTGGACTTTTTTCTAGCAGTGACCCCATTATATTTTGTAGTGTACTGTACATACACAAAATAACAGGAATTTGGCCCTGAAGAGTTGTAGTCTCTCAAGCTTAGATATAAGCATTATTATTTCTAGTTAACAGATAAAGAAATTAATCAGAGATAAACTTGGGCTTGTCAGTGGTCCCCATAGAAACCTATAACAGAACAGCATAAAAAACGAGTGCAGATTTCCAAATACCCTGATATCAATGTGTCAATCAATACAATACATGATGTTCCAAAATAATGATGTATAATATCTGAACAGTCAGCCTCTCTGTTATGTTTTCAACTACATGATACTACATATGCTAATATTTCAATTTATGAAGCAGAAGGATTTGGAGTAGCTGATCATGGACAACACTGATATTTTTGGATAATAAATGATTTTGTCTGTAAAAGAAACTGCAGTTTCTACTCTGTAAAATATTATTCTTCAGGAAATTGAAAAAAAAGATCCAGTCAACTGTTGATCTACAATGTATCTGTAAACAAGACCAGAATTAGAGACATGAATTTTTCTCTCTGGTTCTCATGTAATTTCTCACAACAAAAGACCAAATTGGTAGGATATAACCATTTGGTAATATTTGTAGGGTATTACTACTTTTTTTCTTCCTTAAAAATCGTGCTTTGTAATAATCTCTGTCCAGAATTAATTTATTACTGCATAATTGCTAATATAACAGGAAAACTTCCTCCGCTGAAGAATTCCTATAGTATGTGGCAAAGTGGATCCTGTCGTATGGTTAGGTTTTCTCATGCACTGTTGCAGGTGGAAATTATGTGGCAATTTTTGTTCTATTTGGGAAGAAATAATTTTATCTGATCCAGTACAGAAATTATTACTAAAATCCAGATAGCAATTCCTCTGATATTTATTTTTGCATTTAAAATAAAAATAAGACTTGAACAACACTTTTGGAGGTACATAGATGTTTAGAGATGCGTTCTACCTTAGATGTGTTCAGAATCCCAGTAGAAGTCAGTCACCATCTCTTTTGCATAATTATTTTTAAATTCCATATTACTGACTTCCTGATCTAGACTTTTATGTCACATTTCTGTATTCATAGTGTATAAATGCATCTGACAGTTCATCTTGAAGGAAAGTAGAGAATTTGGAAGCAAGATAGGAATTTTGTGTCTGAAAATGTGTGGCAGGAAAGACCTCAGTAAATTTTTTTAAGAAGAAATTATATTCAATTGGAGATGATGGATGACATCAAAAAGCAAGCTTTAGCACTCATTTTCCAGTGTCCAAACCCATCACTTTTTAAAAGACCATCACATCAGAGAACAGCTTATGTGTATAATAGCAAGATAAAACTGGTCTGGCAGACTCAGCTTCCTATAATGGATTTCCATGTAAAAAAACCCAAATGAATAAAAATAATATTTTCTTGACCACTAGGATAAATACTTTGATTATTTTGCATAGAAACTTCTTTTTTCTGCAGAACAGCAGAAATTGTACCGAGTCTACCTCTAAAGGCCAGTAGAATTAGTAGTAAATATACTATCAAGTTGGCAGCCTCCATGATCAATTAAGGAACATTGATATTTCCAGTAATCTGGAATCAGAGATTCATTTAAAGTGATCTCCTAGATTTGTTCTTAAATTTTATGATAAAATCTCAGCATTACAAGTCACATTCTTTTCCTTTGCCCAAGTTCCATGGATTAAAAAAAAAAGGAAATCCAAGGAACTAGGAGAAAACTAGTTGACACAACTAAAGATAACTTTTAGATAACTATGTGATAAGAGAAAGAAATTACAGCTACTTTATGAGTAAAGAGTAAAGATTTCCCTGCTAAGCTGCTTGTCAATTCTGGGATGTTTTTTTGTGGTTTTGCTTTGCTTTTTTTTTTTGTTTTGTTTTCTTTGGGGCGGTGAGGTTTAAAAGTTGCCTGGAGATTTTTAATTTTACACTTTTAACTGGCGAGACATGAAATCAAAATAGTTAACTCATTTGTTTGAGTAGTTTTAATCTAAAACTTTCCAAGTTTGCTACAGAATTCTTTTGCTTAAACCACAAATTTTACACACAGTAGAAAAAAGGTGGAGAATGTCTAAAATACTCTCTGTAAGCCTTGGCTGTCATTCTCAGTGTAATTGTCACCTTGTGCATAGACACAACTTCTCTTACAGAGTTAAGGCTGTCCTGCATAGACGCAGAAGGTGCATCATGTTTTGAGACACATCTCATGGTTCAGTCACAGATCTCGATTAAGAAGTGCTCAGAGAACATTCTGTTAGACTTTTTAAGAGTTCCTTTTGCTGCCTTGTAACCAAGAGGAACTAACAATTTCCTTGTTACAAGAAGGCTTTTATATCCAATTGACACTCTCCTGTCATCCTGATGTTTTGGATACTTGCAAGCAAAACACCTATTAATGTTAATGGCATGGAATGCATTCAAATCCTTTTTCACATCAGTGAATGCATTTCCCATGAAAAGCCTAGCTGCATTAAACATTTCTTGAGAAAGTAACACATAATTCTAATTTCCCTGCTGGTTAACATTTTCCCTACTGAGCTATTTAGATTAATATGAACTGGATTATTGATCCCTTCTATGACTGTAGTTCACAAGATGACTCCTCTTTTAAGTACAGCCCATCTTATGTAGATCGCTCACTAGTTCTAGGTCAAAGTTTCGAGTTAATCTGCAGCTTGTCTCTGTAATAGCCTCTTCATTTTTCAAAGAGAATGAGATCATTTTCTGTAGATTCAGAGTGACTTGCTGAATAGTTTTCTGGGCAATGACATCTGGAAGTCAAATATATACTGTGCATTTATATTGAAACTCTTGGTTTTATTAGAGAGACTTTTTCATACTACATTGGCAGGGGAAAGGTAGAAACAATTTAATTTGTGTAGCTTGAGCTGTGCACCATGATCTTATGCCATCTATATGGCAAACTAGATTCATGTTTACTTATGAATCAATTTTGCCTATCCACATTCAAACATAATCCCTTGTGTAAAATACTACAGTAAATACATTTCCCAATTAAAAGAGCTATTGGTAGAAGAGGTAACTCCCAGAAGACAGGTAATAAGTTTATTAAGACTATACTACCTGTTAAATCAGGATGGATCATATAGTATGGGCAATTCACTATACACTAAAGCCATCTTACATATCACAAAAGAATCAAAATAATTTTCCCCTTTACCTTCTGAATCTAAATCAAATATATTACTAAAGTCATCATTAAACGTTATTTAAATTTAAAATAGTTTTAATTTGTCTTTTTATCCTTACTCTTCAACAAAGCAAAAGGTGCTTGATGGTGCTTTTTTGTTCATAACATGTATGTATATGAGACACAATTTTTTTAAAAATTAATTTTGTTCAGAGAAAAATAAAGATCATCATCTTCTTATCATCTCTGATTTTCTGGGCCTTCTCATTTTTTTATAATCAATTTGTCAAGTCCCTTTACATGTGTAACTTCTGAAATTCAACTGCCTTCATCTAGGAATATTATTTTCATTTCACACCCCTTTAAAATCCTTCTTTTCTCTGAATTTATCCTTTCTTTGTAATACTTCGCATGACCAGACTGATTACTTTGCTTTTATTCAGCCACATTATACTGTGTGTGTCATGCCTTTTAAGGGGAAGGTGTGTCTCCTGTTATGTGCTTGTACAGAATCTCCTACAATGGAGCTTTGATCACTGTTGGATTGCGTGGATCCCTGCTGGAGTGCCATCATCATAAACATGCTTAACAACAACAATAGGTTCAAGAAAGTCTATTTCTCTTGCTAAATCAGGCTAAAAACTAGGAGAAAAATGTTTCTGTAAAAAACATAAAAATCCATGTTGATTTAGTTAGAGTAAAATTGATTTTGCCTTTAAAGAGCTGAAGCAATTTAAGTACTTCTACTGAAAACAAAGGTCACTTCTATTTTTCTAGTCATTCTCAGAATTGGAAATCAACAGAAGCATCAAATTAAACTGGCATATCACCTCTTGATGTGGCACTAATACTGCCAGAGCTGTTTGTGTGGATTTTATTTTCATGTTATGGGTAACAGAATTTTAAAAGTAAAGAACAAAACGAAGAGAGAACCAATCCAAAATACAATTTTTCAGGAACTTTACATGCCTGCTAGCTATGTCACACTTTTGAGATGCTAGGATTTTAAAGGACAGGATTTGCACTATAGGAACTTCTTAAGAAACATTTCTGTTCAGGAAGAGGATTTAAGAATATGTCCTACTAACTTGCAGTGGACTTGATTGCACAAAATGGAAAAATTGCTCCTGCACAAAGATTCTTTTTAAATTCAGGCATTCATCTTTCATAATCATGCTTACATTAAAGCTGAAAATGCCCTGCAGAAAGGAAATCTCTTGTAATTATGAAAAAAAATATTAAAAAAAGGTTAAAGTTTTAGGAGTTCATTGGATTGGGTTGAAAAAATTTTAAAACTGGAATCTTAATTAAAGGAATATATATTGTATTCTTTGCCTTTGACAATGCTGATGAAATTTATGTGTGAAAAGGTTGTAGATGTCAGGCTGTATTACTGAGTTTGGACAGGCAAACATCACACACTCATGATTATCCTTTGGATTTCCTTGACCATTTAGTCATACAATGACATGAAGCTTCAGTTTTACTATCCAGGGATAATCAATCCTTTGCATGGTATCATCAAGACATAAGCATATCTTAACAATTTATTACATAAAGGACAGTGAAATTGTGTAAACCTCCATACTGTTAGCAAGAATTTGTGAAGTGTGTAAGCTTGCACAGAAAAAAGCCTTGAGAAGTTATTCAAACCATCTCAAACTCATGGCAATAATAGATTTATTTCTTACCTACATGCCTTTATATGCCGGCAAGCATTTTCAGAAACACTTAGAACTTAAAAACCAGAGAAATTAAAGTACATTCTTTCTTAATCGCCCTGCCCATAAAGCCACAACTCTGCATATGAAAGCAGCTATGAACACTTAAGCTGCTGCAAAAATAGAGTAAAACCTAATAACCTCTGTAATGTTAATAAGCAAATAATGATTTTCAAGTATAATATCTTGAGGTTTTTCAAACGGATCAAAAAAGACTGTAGAAGCATTCTCATCCAAAGACTTTTGCACTAAAGCAATCCAACTAGCTCAGCAGGGATGGAATATTACCAGGATTTAAAAGCCGCAAGAAAGCTGCAATTCATTTAACAATAAATCTTGTCTGCACTGGTTTTGGACTACTATAATTTGGGAAGAAAGGGAAAAAGCACTCACTGCTTCAGTTGATTTTCTTTAAAAAAACAACAACAAAACTATCTGGCTTACACTAAAGGTTAATTTTTGAAAGATGAAACAAGACTCCAGAAATAAAATGTTCATACATGATAATATTCTTTTTAAGTCACAAATGTACATACAATAAGATCTTTGGATTTGTGGTAAAACTTGCTTTGTGTTTTATATTATTGCAGTATATCAGCTACGCAACCCCAAAAACATTCTATTCTTCTTTAAAAGGAGAAGCAGAAGGGTAGATGACCATGAAATTATGATCTTACCACATTTGAAGGTTCCAATTTCTTCCTCCTGGCAAGGTCAGTGATATTATTGCCATTGTAGTTGATGCTCTCCATGCAGCCTTTGAAATTTTTCCTACTGTTAGAACTTGGCTTGCCAGAAAAAGGCATGCCTCCAAAGGTTATCTTCAAATGAAACAGAAAAATGGTAGATAGTTACTGGAAGGCAAAGACTTTTAAAGAATTTTGTGTACACATTGCTTTCTTTGAACACTCAACCATGGCAAAGTAGAGAGCTGGCAGCACTCTTTACAGAAAAAGGATGTATCAAAATAAATACTGCAAAAGTAGAAAAAAGAATTGTAATTAATTTTAATTATTTATGGTAGCCAAACCGAAGTATTATTCCAATTGTCCAAACAGTGAATAGACACACATCACATGTGAACAGTTCTGATTGATATTGGAAAATAGGCATTTCAAACAAGGACACTGGGACAAATTTCCATCGCAGTATTTTTCTAAAAAAAGTAGACATGAAATTAGCCAGATAATCTGATTCAAATCATTCACTCAGCTCTAACTGTGTGCCAGAGCTCAGACTACAGCCCAGCAGTGGTGGGCTCCAATGTGGCGTGTAATTCCCCTGTAATGCTTATATGTCTGCTTCACCCAGAAGAATTTACAGAATCACACTGCTAAAGATGCAATCCCCTGATAGACAGAAGGACCTTTCACTACCAAGAACATGCTTTTGTCATGTAGTTATAGTCAATGAGGAGTTTCCCCTTGATTTATCAGGTCAAATTATCTCCTTACAGAAGATCAAGACAACCTCTGCAAGGAGTCAGTCATCAAACTCAAATAGGAATTGGTTTTTGTCTTACAGCTGAACTTCATTATCCTGGGTAATTGATTCTGGGTTATCCATAATCTATAGTGCTAAAAACTTAGAAACCCAAATATTTACAAACTAAAAGTGTTTATCTTCAATGAGTGACATCTCTGTCACTCCATAGAGATGATACAGGTCTCTGCCACATAATGGTCTTTATGGAAATGATTAGAAGTGTATAATGTTACATGTTTTCATTAATATTTTGCAGCTCAAATGCCAAGAATAAGGGTCTCATGAGATTAGTCCCTGCAATCAGTGTTAGGTAATTATATCCATTAGATGATAGCGTAAATAGTAATGACAACTTGCTTTCCTGCCTCACAAATGTTCAGAAAAATATCAATTTGTAGTCTACTGCTAAGATTTGGCAGAAAGAAGCTTTTAACCATTATTCATTGTCCATTCCATTTGTTATTACCAACAGAAGGAAAACAGAGCTCTAGGCTGACATTTTCAGTTTCAAATGCATGTGAGATATCAGTTTCTATCTCAAAGAGGAAGCTTCCACTTGGCATATGCAAAAAGCTAAAACTATACAGCTGAAATCTAAAACCTTTATAAACCACACACACCAGCTTTTGAGGATGTAGTCACAAGTCTTGTGGGGACATCCTCAGGTATTGTAAATTGACATGACACGACTTTAGAGAAGATACAGCTCTTCATATGGAGAATGGAACTGTAATATTTTAATAGTTGTCAAGTATTTTATGCATGTGTTTGGATTAAATGAAATATAACAATTAAATAAAAAGAAAATTTTGAAGAAAATAAGAAAAAGCAAAAAACGTATAATGTGACAATGAGTTAAGAGCAACTAACAAGACTATTTTTGGACCTCGAAAATGCAATCAGAACTAATGTTTTTTCCTTTTTTTTGTTCTTATCTAACTCTTCTGAAAGAGATTAACCTAGAAACTATTTTGTCTATGAAAAATAATTTTGATTCTTTTGACTTTATTCCCTGTTAATCCCAAAGACAACACCTTTAAATTTAGTCTGTGGTGTCTAGCTCCAAAATCAGTGAGATTACAGTGAGGAAAGGAAGGAGATTAATTCTCTTGAGTTCATATGAACTACAGACATATATACACACGCACACTCAAAGAAGTTCAATTAAACAAAAGGAGATCCATGTGTATGGAAAATGAAATGTGTCTTTGAGAACTGCCAGTGAGGTCTCTTTATGCAGAGAGGATGGGAAGGTGAGTGCACTGAAATCAGCTCTTACTGGGGATACACATTTTCTATGCAAAATGTTTGTTTTTTATATATATATATACATACATACACATGCACAAATTGCACAACCGTGGCTTATGGCATTCAGCCTTTTTCTCATTCACTTAAAAGCCTTTAATAAAATCTATTTATATGAGTTTTAAGTAGCTCCGTTCAGATCTTCAGTGCTCAATAATTGATAGGGGTACAGGAAAATTTGCCTGTTATTTTCTTATTAGAGCTACCAGTAAATAATGTATTCATAAACATTTTTTGGAATATAATCAAATATTTGACTCAGAACCATTTACAATTATAATTACTTTTTTCGGACATTTCATATATTCTTGGTCAAAAGAAAAAAAACCCACAAGTTGGTAAAATAAAAAAACACAGTTGGTAAAAATAAAAAACAGAAGTTAATTCAAACTTTTTTCCATGACATCATTTATATTCAATCTTACATCTTAAAAAGTTGTAAGGGTGGAAATTACATATCTGGTGCAGTCAACCAAATTAATTCTTATCAGAAACAGTTAAGAGTGTAAGACAATATTATACAAAGATTGCAATAACTAATGTGTTGAACTTCATGTACAGATTAGAGGAGCTGAACAAGTTCATGATAGCTGAAGCTGTAGTGTAATCAAACAATAAATCCACATTTAATTACTACCAGCACTTTTGTGCATTAACCTGATTGATTAAACAAGTTTTCTTAAAACTTTTCTAACTCCTCATTGCTTCTTTCACAAATGAAGTTACTGGTGCCATATTTGTGAGAATACAAGGAAGTATCTACCTACCTAAAACAGGACAGATCAAGCTCTGTATTAATAAAAATGTTCTAACCTGCTTCCTTTGCTAAAAAATAAATACTAACTCTTCAGATTAAGGCTTTCTGATTCAAGAGCAAAATTATCACCTGAGTGAAACAACAGATTGCGCCATACTTTTTAAAATACGCTTCCTGCTTACAGCAGCTGCTTTTAGAGATTTTTAAAATCATGTATGCCTTTCTTGCTGAATAACACACATCTCCACTTTAAAACAAAGGGCTCATGATTGTTACACCAGATGGGACTTGGTAGGCTAATTAAGAGAAACATAATTTACAATTAAAAGAGAACACTGTTGGAAATGAAGTTTCAGGAAATGTAAAGGAATAAGTAATCAAAACAAATGTATGAAAAATTAAGAAAACAAACTATGTTAGCTTTCTTATTGGACTTTATCAAAGCAATTTGAACGAGAAGAAAGAAGTTTCACTGTCTACCTCATAGTCCAGGTCCAGATAATCAAATTCTCCATTTGTTCTGAAGTGCTGCATGTGTCTGTCGAGGGTGAGATTGATGTTCCTCCCATGGCGCTCTATGATGATGGAGTGCCAGTGGTGATCATCCAAGAGGCTGCCTGTTGTCACAGATGTGTGGCCAAAAATAGAGCCAAGCTGGTTGCTGCCTGAGGACAGAAACAATAGCATTTCTCACCTCATACAATTAGGTAAACATTTTCCTCTTTCTTTGTCAATGTTTCACCTGAATCATACTAGACGTGCAATTAACTGGAGGAAGTCAGTGTGCTGTGAAGTTAGGATCTGCCCAGTGGAGAGCTGATGCCACTAATACAAAACATCAAGCATCTGGTCACTGAATTGTCTAAATCTATGTATCAATTCATAGCAGCAGTTATTTGTTAATTAACCTAAAAAGCAATTCCAATTTCCAGTTGTAAAGATGTTTTTACCAAGGGTTTTCTGCTTTTGCTCCTACTCCACAGAAAAGAAAAGCTGTCACCTCTGGGCCAGGTCCTGAGCTGCATTGGAACTGTACTGATTTATGAACGTTGGGGAGGACATGGAGCCTGATAAGACTTTGGCAAAAACAGCCAAAATCTCACTCTTGAGTTCTATGTGGCCTTTACCAGTATCATTATACCAGCAAGCAGAGGGGAAAAGGTTCAGTGCAGACTGAACAACAGCAAAAACCATCTTCTGCTAATACAGCTTATTTTGGTATGTTGTCCTGAAGCAATCTTCCTATTCTGGAAGTCAAACTACTAGCAAGAGTACAGTTTTGCAATTCTCCGCTGTGTTATCCAGGGGGTTTTGCCAGTGTAGCTGTGTTAGTCAGAGATCACATCTCATTGCCATCTGACTGACATAGCTAAGCCAGCAAAGGTTGATAGCATGGATCCCAACTGAAGCAGCAAATGACTAATTCAGCAGTAAGTGTAAAAAATTGCTGCACTGCTCAATAACTCAATGCAATCTTCCAAGTTCTGAATACATGAGGACTTAAAGCATTTCTGAGGCTGAGAATTTCTTACCCTTAAGAATGCCTGCAACTGAGACACTAAAGTTTGTGCTTGCTGAAAACACATTCTGGCAAATCCCATTTCTATGGCTTAAGACATTACTTCCCTACAAATGACCAACCTGCCTTTATGCTGAAGGCCAATGGTCCTGTTGGTTAAAAAATAAAATAGAATTGCATGCGTGTCATTGAGCCTCAGTTTCTTCAATGCAAACTCAAATGCAGTGCAAAGTGAAACCTAAACCCACTTCTGTCTCCCCATCCTTCCCTAGTTCTTGGTGTTTGAAAGGAAGTCACTGGATCTCACCAGACAAGATGGGCATGCTTTTCTACTGTGTCCGATGCAAAGACAATACTCAGACAGCGGAATAATAACACCATAAAGCATTACATCTGTTTATTGAGTGTGTGTCACAGGGCCCAGTCCCATTTATCAGCCTAATGATTTAAGAGCATCCTCACCAAACACATATACAGAATTTATAGTAGCTTATAAAGACAGTCTGTGCTGAAGATTGTAGAGGAACAGGAAATGAAAGGGTTACTACTGCAATTAAAATTCTTAAAAATAGGTAGTTACCTCATCATCTGTTCATGTTGATTGTTAGAAAAAGAACAGTAGAAAATGCTAGTGGAAATAAGCATTATTCAATGTAAATAACAAATGGAACAATTTACTCTTCATGTGTCTGTAAGAGAACTAAGGAAAATTGCATGAAATCTTTTTCTAAGGTTCTTTTGTTTGAATGGAAAAATACCTCACACCAGATAAATGTGGGTCTTTTTCATAATAAATGTACTTTATAAACCCAGTCACTTATGAGCCTGTAGTCCTCTACTGGGAGAACTGGAACTACAGTAGTATGTACAGGATTTCATCATAAGATTGCCTGATTAAACAATCTATTTCTTTTCCTTTCCTAGCCCTCCTCAGACTCTAGGAAAGCTGCTGAACTCCAACTTCATGTGGCCTGTAGCTTAGTAGACTGATATTATTTTTTTTCTGCAAGGTTCCTAAGTGTGACCTTTATTCCTCCAGAAGTGACAACAGTGTCCTCTCACATAAAGCCGCAGCTGAGACCAAATATAATTCTGGCAAGCTATTTTTTTCCTTTTTGTTTGCAGTAATGACAATATACTGCTGATCTTGCTTTCCTGAATGATCTTCTTTTCAGAGAATCTTGCAAAGAATAAAAGGGACAGGATGGAACTAAACACACGTGCACACTCCCCCAACATACAGGAAAGGAATTAGCAACATTTTCAACAAAGTGTCTGATTAAATGATGCAGCTTACCAAATTACTTTGGGAAAGAGACCTAAAATTTCTGTGGGAGAGCTAAAAAACTACTACAAAACTAAACAATCAAAACATACCTAAATTTAAATTTAGAACAAGTTTGGCTTTCTTCAGTTCCAAGGTGATATAATCTCCTTGCTGTCCTTCTCCGTGGAAGATTACACCTTCACTTTCAGAGGTCTTAAATTTCAGAGAGATGACATCTTTCAGTGTTTTCATTTTCTTGTTCCTGAATCTGTATGGTAACACTACATGGCCATCAAAATTGATAACATCAGCCCCTAAAGGAAAAAGAAAATAAAATCATTGACAAGTGATTATATATTCCTATGGCCACTGGAAAAACAGACATGCCATATGCAGATTGTACCTTAACAGAATAAAAAATGTGCAAATGTGAACACATTGTAAATACATTTCCTTTTGTCCACAATTTATTACCATAAAAAGTAAGAAGCAGGCAGAATATAAATTTAATCCACATAAAGTAAAAATAGAAACAAATCGGATTTGGGAGGAAAAATGCTACAACTGTACTCAATGACTTTCAGTTTCTCTCAAATACAGTTGCTGCCATGTGCATTTACCTAATATTAGCTCAAAATGAAAGGTAAACATCTGAGTGGTCATTAATAAATAATTTGATATGTCTTTAAAATTCACTATAGGTATCTGCAAGGACTGTAAACAATAAAACATGAGCCCAGAGTAACTGCCTGGCAATTTTAGACTTTATATAAAACAGACACAAGCCTTGTATATTTAATGAAATGACAAGTAAGTTGTGATCTCAACTAATTTTGAGGAGGAAAAAAAACAACTCTGTCATTTGAAACAATTTTTTTTCATGTTTGGTTTTGTTCAAAATATATGGAAACGGAGGGATGCAAATGTTTAAGGTCATTCCAATATTCATATATATATATATTTCAAAATAACACTACAAAATTTTGTCTTATTTTCATAATGCAATCTCTACTTTAAAGAATGAACACAAATTTTCCACAATTTTCTGGATGCTAGATCCCAGTAAAAATAGCTGCAGAACTGGATCCATTCAACAGATGCATTTTAACTGAATATTGAATCTTGTTACTTAAGGTGAGTTATGTAAAAGATTTCAAACAGATATTTATCTATAAAAATGTACACATATTTAAGAAATCCCCTTTGTAAGTTGCTAATAATCAAATCACCAGTGTCTTAGAAGCTATTTGTATGAACATTTCATCCTCACTGTTGACAGCTTACAATTTGAATAGTTGTTAAGTAAAATTCTTCCTGTTTTTCAAAAGCATTTATACTCCTGATTGACACACCATATTCATTCATGCTCTGAATGAAAAGAAGGATGGCATTTTATCATCTATTCTTCAACCACATCTGATTTTTTGCCTTCTTCTGTGGTCTGCTCTTCAGTGATTCCTTGCAACTTTTTAAAATTCCTAACTTGTTTTGTTATTATTGTGGGATTTAATTTAAAACTTCCACCCCCTCTCAAGAAACACAGAGACAAACACTTTTCTGTTGTGTAATTAACACAGAAGCCTGTTTCAAAACTCCATTAAAACACTATACCTAACTATATA
Organism: Camarhynchus parvulus; assembly: GCF_901933205.1. Taxonomy (NCBI): domain Eukaryota; kingdom Metazoa; phylum Chordata; class Aves; order Passeriformes; family Thraupidae; genus Camarhynchus; species Camarhynchus parvulus. The sequence goes on from NC_044572.1 coordinate 50,440,131, forward strand.
TTTCAATTTGAATTTATATGGTCAAATCTTCCTAAATCTGCAAAGACTTCTGAAGAAGTCATAAACTGTGATCCCCTTATTGTTTATGCCAACTAAATTGTGAAGAATTTTATTCGGTACATAAAATATGAGCCTTAGAAATTACTGTGATATCCCATAATTATCACCATACATCTAATTTTTGTCAGAATTCAGCAATATATATTAGAAATATCACTTTTCTTTATAAAACACCTCTTAAATTCCAAATTTCAATAATAAATATGCATTAAGCTTTAAGTACGAGTAGAAGTCTCAGCCTGATCTGGTTCTTCCAAATGACAAATTCCAACCATGGGAGTCAGCTCTAAGTTAAATATCAAAATGGTATGTTGTATTTGTTGTGTAATAAATCCATTTAGAAGTTACCAGCATGAAAGAGGGCACATTTACTTGGGCATAGATGCAGAAGTATTCAGAAGGAACAAATTGAATTTCAGAAGTGTGGTTATCATGGCTCAAGTAAATCCATTACTTCTGGAATGATTCCTTTTTTTTAAGAAACAAAGTAAATTGTTAGAAAAATAATGTAACAAAGATTGTATGAACCAGTTGGTTTTGTTTGCCTTGCAAGCTGTCAAGAGATCTGAGAAATTAATTCTTGAGATTTTTGTATATAGTTTATGGGAAAAAAAAAACAAAAGCAACTTTTAGAAAAACATGAAATCTGTTTATAGAAAAAAATGCAGTATGAAAGTCACCCTTGTATCACAAAAATCTCACCCTTAAGTACAGTAAATTTGCTATAGAGATCCTGCTCTTTTGAATCTACATACAACTGCCTGGCACAAGTGTTATAAATGAAAGAAAATTGATGGATATTACACCTTAAGTAACCTTCATACTAAATATACATCATAAAAAGATGACTCCACATGCAATGTCTGAGTCTGTCTTTCATAAAATTTCTTAAATTTACTTTCTGATGGTTACAGAAACTTCTGTATGGGATATATAAATTTTCCCCTAAGGCCAGCAGGTATCACTTTGTAACATCTGAAAAAGTTGGCTTAATAGTCAGGGGTCTGATGCAGAGCTGATCAGGACTGTGGATTCACAAGACGTCCACAACAAGGCAAGTATCCCTTCTGTTCCTACATCATTGTTACAGTTCCATAGGTGTACTCATTCTTTGAAAAAAATTTATTTTACACACTTTAACATAGCTGAGTAAAAAGGCCATATTTTTTCCAGAATCTGTCCCTGAATTTCCATGTTTTTAAAATAATTCAATCAAAAAAAAAAGCTGCAGTAATCTTTGATTAAGCAGATTTTTTTTTTAGGCATGGCTGTACTGTCAGCATGGGTCTGAATGATAATTCAATCACCTGAAGATTACACAGCAATTATGTTTAAGAGTTATCATATGTAGACTGTAGTAATGACTTGTGTTCTTTCTATGATGGCACTCAGATATTTAATATCATGATAATTACCATAGTGCAGAATGCTGCTCAGACAGTAAACCATATAATTCCTATAATTGCAGTGTAAATATATAATTTTTCTCCTCCTTAGCCACTCATCTATCATCACTAGTAGGAAAAAGACCTAAGCCATCACATGAAGTATGTACACCTGCAGGCAGTGACTGTTGTCAGAGGCTACTGCTGCAATGGAGAAAAACTTCATAAGAAATGATAAAGTTAAAAAAAAGACAGAGAAAGAGAAGAAAGAAGAAGAAAATGAAGAAAGAAGGGGGAAAGAAAACCTGAGAATTATTTTTTTAATTACATGGAAATAGGAAGTACAAATCTGATTACTTGCAATTTGATTTCTGCCCTACTGGATTTCCTATTATATGGATAGATTGGAAAACAGTGTTAAAACAGTAAAAATATAATACAACTTTCCTTTGGCTAGGTAGATATGTTAGGCCTTATCACAGTAAATACTTGAGACCACATTAAAGTCCTTTCATTAGTTAATGCATCATCAATTTTCCTCTAAAAATATCACAGAAAACCTAGCAAAGATTGACAGGATATTGGGTGATAAATGTGACCCTATTCACAAATCTCCAAGGAAGTTAAATCTCCAGCCACAGGTCTTCCTACCTATGCTTTTGTCCTGTACTTCTGGCTACATGCAGGATTTGGTAAAATTGATCAGGGCATCAAATCTATTTGATAGTATTTTATTTGATACTCCAAAACAACTTATCAACTAATTACAAAGAAACGGCCCCAAATCAGACTCAAGCTCCAGAACTTCTCTATTTACTCTGTTTCTTCTGAAAGAAATATAACTATCTTTAATGCCAGCACTTTAAGAATGAAGAAGTGTTCATTCACAAAGACTCATGAGATACTGAGACTTTTTCACAGCTACTTAGCTGCTTTGATCAAGGTACTGCCTGGAGTTACTAAAACATCCCTGCTTTGTGACACAGTAAAATAACAGTGATCAAAACAAAGCAGAACAGCAAAGTGTTTTCCAGAAAAATGTTTACCATACCGTGAACAAAAACCATGGCAATATGTTTCTCCTCCTAAATTACAAATTTAACATGTACACATATTTTTAAATTGCTACTGATCTCTGAATGATTGACTCTTCAAAACCTGTACAGAATATTTCAGTGGGATTAAAGATATAAAAGTTCTGTACCACTGACTGACAGCGACCTTCAGTGAAATTTTCCCACTCTGTTATCTCTCATCCATTTTTTCATCTGCTTAAATTGTCTGTTTAGACTAAATGAGCTTTAGGGAAAAGATCCTCACTATTAGCATTCTTTTCTTACCCCATAGTTTGAACTTTACATCTGATGTGCTAGTATAGTAATAGACGGTAATAGCCATACACTGAGCATCTACCATCTAAAAATATCAGAGAAATACACAAAAGTATCTTTGCCTGGCCCAAACTATTCCATATCTGTAGCTTCACTTATAGCTATTAGTGACAGGTTCTAAAATATCATTATGGGAAGTATAAGCACATAAAGAGTGTATTGTTTACATATTTTAACAGAAAAAAAATGTTTTCTTCTAACAAAGCAAGGGATAAGGCTCAAAATCACACCAAGAATAAAGCCTCATTTTGTTATTACTCACAAAAAAATTACATATACAGAAATTTCTTCAGAATATCCTGATCTACTTTTTCAGTAGTTCCATATGCTGTCGACATGATAGCATGCTGAATTTGCCACTGGGGTCTTTGCAGCTCGAGCCTCAGTGGAATTAAGTTAGCTGAGCTCGTGTTAGAGACGCACTGCTACACCTCATTTCACCAAAAAAAAAGAACCCTAAAAAAAAAGCCATGGCCCAGCACAGCAGTCCAAAGGCCCAGCACAGCAGTCAAAAGATTACCTCCTCTTTTATGTTTTCTTACAGTGAGGCAGAGAGCCAAAGGTACTGTGTTTGAGCACTGCCTTCAGGCACTACAGCCCAGTTGTAAGGACACAGGCAGCTCTGGCCTCAAGTCTGCTGCAGCCAAATTGACACTGCCTTTACTCCCTTTTTCAAAAGTCAAGGCACCTGCCACAAAGGAGCAAAAACGAATACAGATACAGATGTATGTTGCATTTACAATAATGCATACTTATTCATATTCTGGAAGAACATGGTGAAAGAAAATCAATCTTATGCTTCTCTTGCCTGCTTAGTTTCCAATGCACTGAGTCTGAATCCTGTTGTTATCTGCCAAGTGATGTCAATGTTTGAAAGAGAAAAAATACCTTTGCAAGATGTGCCATTTTTTTTCTCTCTTTTCTTTACATTACATATAGTGTACATATGGCAATGCAGTATCAAAGTAGTAAGAGTTTTGTCAAGGTGTGTTTTTAACTCAATGCTTCGGTAAATGACACGGACCTTACTCTCACTTTTTAGATGCCTGCCACAAACTCTCCAAATAAATCTGTGAGGAAGTATTTCCTAAGGTAGTGAGAATGCTTTGCCAAGTTCTGAGTGCAATATCCACTTAAAATATATAAAAAATACTTGTTACTTTAAAATTTTTTTCCTGAATTTCAAAGCACAGACATTTTTCCCTATTTTTATCCTAATAAAATATTTCTACTAAAAATTTGTAGTTATTATAATGGTGGTATTTACAATTAATTTTTCTAACTCTTGTGAAAATGTCTATAAATATGTTGCTTTGTCATAATTTTCTATCTAATAAAAAACAAATGCAACAATTCAAATGAAAGAGAAGTAGAAGCAAAATTCAAGAACAAAGAAAAACAAAAGAATATAGAATATATATAAAGATATTAATATAATGACTATGGCTTAAGTTGTCCTGGGTCTCCAAGTGTATGCATGTGTGTGTCCTCCTGCTTTATTTTTTTTTTAGTAGGAAAATTGGGTTCTTTCTGGCACTATTAAATTAAATTTTTATACAAGCTAATTGTTCCTTAAAACAAAAATTTTATGACAAGTTCTGTGCAGTTTCAACTAACTTGAATTAGTTGCCATATACGCTGAAGAAAACACTAAAGCATTTGAAAATTTTATGAACTTAGATGAGGCTTCAGAATACACTACAAAATTATTTTCTTAAGGGTGTGGGTAAATAGGATGATTTTTCAAGAATTTAATGTAAAGTTAATGATTTTTTGGTCGAAGATTTTCAAGCAAATTTTCTTTCATTGACTCTTCAAATCTCAAAAATATAAATAATTTAAAAACTAAATGGGAACATATTTATATATGCTCTGTTTTGACTATAAGGTGGATAAAATAAAAAGTGAACATATTCAGAGTATACTTTGCAATTCAGTTTTAAGCTTATGCATTCTAACCACAGTTTGCAAAATAAATCATACTGAACAGCACATAGTAGTCTCCTATTGTGGACTACTACCAGTGCCAGAGAGAACTAAGACTGTAACCCAAGATAATCTTCATCTCAGACAAGAACTATTCTTTCTACAATCTATTCTGCTTTATGACTCCAGAAGGACAATTACAATGGATGCTAAGAGATACAGTCTATTTAAAGTAGTCTATTCCTAGGGAAGAAAAGAGATTCAGCATCAATAAAAAGAATTCTTTGATAGCTGTACATGAGTTTTTACACTTCGAAAAGTTTTCATATGTGTACCTTTATATGGTTCATTTACAATTGCGAAAATTAAAATTCAGGCACCTTGCAACTATGAACTATATGCAACAAAATATTCTCTATGATTTACTATTCTTTAGCTATGGTACTTTAAAATAAATCTAGTAAAAACAAACGTATAATTCAAACACTCTGAAGAAAGTCTGCTTCTTTTGTATCTTATCATGCGGATTTACAAGCCAGAAGCATTCCTTGCAATTGTAAATACGTTTCATTCTGTTCTTCATTTTGAAACCCATCATTTGACAGTGGATCTCAATGGGAACATTAAAGTATATCATTAAACTCTAAACCTAGGTACAGTACTTAATTTACTTGAAAACAGCTAGCCTCTACTAATGTTTTCACCGTTTATTAAAAAGGTAAATCACAAGAGCTCCAGGTCAATAAAAAAAGACAGCTCTGACTCTCGCACAGTAAATGGCCAAAACAGGTCTCAATCCTTATTACATTGCTGAACTTACTCATTACTTAATAAAAGAACCACAGCAAAGAAAAAATTTGTACCATGTCTTACAACATTTACACTCAGCTTACTCAGTGAATAAACGGACTACAAAATGGACAAGACAATCTTTTGAAACATTAAGGAAATGGATGACTAGCTAGAGCTTTGGTTTTAATGTTTACAGCTACATGAAAACAGAAAGACACACAGTTGGCCCACAAAATACTGCTTTAGAGGTTCTCTTTTTTAGATGATGCCACCCAATTCAATAATTTCCTGGTATACAATCTTTCCATGTCTTTTAATGTCTGGATGCTCTCAGAACACCCATTACTCAAGACCAAATTCTTCTTTCTCAATCATGTTCCATATACTTTATTCACAAAATCACTCTCAAACACATATTCTTTACTTCTTCTACCATGGAGCTTGTATTTTAATTGAACTCTCAAAGTGAGCCGCGCAGGCAGTGATTAAGGAGTGTGGAGCATGGACTGTTTCAAGCTCCTGTGCTCAGTTAAGTCTCATACAGTAAAAATCTCACAATTGTCATTCAAACTTCTACAGTTGACTGCAAAAAGCACAGAGTGCAAGACTGAGACAGGCCTGGCCATGGAACACTCACATTTATTATAGTGAGTAACCTCACTTTTACCTAAGGGCAAAAAATGTGTGTCACTAAACCCCATTTCTAACAGATGTCTAGTCCTTTATTGCAACTGTGAGTCTGCTGCTGCTGCTAATTCCATCTTGGTGTACAAATTCATTTTATGGAAACAGAAATGAAAGTGAGCTGCTACTTTTAGCTAATGTATCTCAATTAAAAATTATGAGTTAATAGAGGAAAATTCATTAGCATAAATGATAGCAGAACAACTTTGCATATTTATACAGTTCAGTTTCACAGTTTTACTTCCAAATTAATCAGAGATTAATATCTTGTGTTTAGCACAACATAGGAAAAGTAGACCACTGGAACTCGATTGTGGTCAAATAATTCAAAATAAGTAATTCAGTCAAAAATTTTTTCCTCTCCTGCCTAACATCCAATATATCTAACTAAGATCATGCATACTGTATTCCTTACTCAATGATGTCTTGCATATTGTGATGTGAGAAAGTGTTTGGATACCAAACTTGTAAGCCATAAAATCTGAGCCCCAAACTCACATGCATAGATGAAGTGTGAACTTCTTGATGGCTGAATCCAGCGTTTACTATCCTTTGTATTTATTTTAGTTTACTCAGTTTAAAAGCCCCACTCATACTCAAGGTTAGAAGTCAAAGCTTTATTTCAGATGATCTACATTCATTAGGTTCTGCCTTGGTTCAGTGGAAGTCTAACAATTTAACATGTGAACAGCCTCCAGGGCTACTGGATTAAGGTGCTACTGTAAAAGGGCATACAGTTATCAATATTAAGTGAATGAGTGCTGTATTTGAATAAAAATTAGCAAAAATGTAAGGATTGATGGTACTACATCAGCATCACTTGCAACACTGCTTACATTCTGGGAAAAAAAATCCCAGAAGGATTCAACATAAAGCAATATGAAATGCTTAACTTGCATTATATCACACATATAAAGTGAGCTACTTCCCTGAGAGGGAAAAATAATTTTTGTTGCAAAAATGTTCACCATGACAAGAAGTACATCAGGTAAGAGCACCAAGTCACAACATCCTGAAGGTTCAAAGGGATCTATAGATTTCATCTAGTACAACCCACATGCTCAGAGTTTATTTGTACATTTAATTCTGCCAGAAGCACTGAGTTTCATTTAACTGGGTTTTCACCTTTTTTCCTTAACTGAACAAGGAAACAGAAGATTTGCTTTATTGACAAATGATTTTCTTTGTGTTTCTCAGACTGCAATTTCCAAGGTCAGTGATATATTGTCTCCCTCCCTACAGCCATACATGATCTATCTATAACTTCTAGCAGGGTTTACAGTTCAAGAGTTCCTGGTGTAGCAGAGCTTAAGACCTCTAAATTCTCCACTTGCCACAACGTCTCTCCAGCAGGAATTTGCTCATGGCACCTCAGCTGTGTGACTGGCTGTTCCTCCCCTAGGCATTGTACCATGCATTTCAGGTTTCCTTGCTCAGCCAGTGCCGGCAATTCAGTGTCCTGAACTTTTGATTTTTCTCCACCACTAAAAGCTAAAAAAATGCAGTAGGATGAGAGTTTCTTCTCAGGAAGATTGTAAGGGATCTGCTTACATACAGTTAACACAGATTAACATGCAGCATGTTCAATACTTAAAATCACAAAATACATTACTCTTATAATTTCAATTCTTCATCCATGATGACTGATTTATTATTTCTGAGCTAAAAGGTTAATTTCATTTAAGTTTTCAAGATCTAAATTAAATATTGATATTAGAAGCTAAGACTTTTGCTTAATTTCTTCAACATTTTCTAGTGTTTGTCTCTAAATTTACAGGCTCCTGAGAGAGAAATAAAAGTCAAACCTGTTGCTTAATAGAAGACTCAGATTAAGTAACAAAAAGAAATTGCATTTTTGGTCAATCAGTTTGAAATGTCTGGAAGGCTCAAAATATCATAAGACTGTATTTCCCAGAAAATAAATTTTACCAAAATCTGTCAAATTCTATTTTTTTTCCAAAAATAAAGGGAGTCTGAGTAAGAGCATACATATAGCTGTTCTTTCAGATGGGAGCATTTTTCTTTTTTGAGGCCATTTATCTGTTATTAGAGACACCCAAACTATGCTTGCAAACTATTTGAAAAAACATTTTCTTTCAGTCTTCAAGATTTTTTGAGACTGTGTAATTAATGAAATTATTTTTCAACAGTAATTTTCAAAAGCCTGTATCTGAGTCTTAAAAATAATTCAACCAGCTCTGTATGTTAGTGACTGTCACTACAGCAAATACACATATTCACACAAGGGATGAAATTTTACAGCCCCTACTTAGGCTACACTTGATTATGTTTAACTAAAAAAAGGGAGGATAACACTCAAGATATTTCCAAGAAAGTAAGAAATGTGTGCAAGTGTGTACAGGCAACTCACTCCAGCTGCATAAGATGCTGCTATTCAATCGTGAAGCAATGAATGCTACACATGAGTAAAAGGGGAAGACTCTTTCTTAAAACTCAAATGTGGATAAGTAAATTTTATTGCTTAAAACTGCCACATTCCATTTTTAAAGTGCTCTTCCTTTATGCTGGAACAGGGCATCCAGAGAAATTTTCCCTACAGATTTGGCTGTGATTAATCTGGTGTTTGAAAGTTATTTTTCACCCTTTATCCAGACAACATTTTTTGGAACAAATGAAATAAGTAAAGCACATAGCAGATGTGGTCTTGGCTTACTACACTGGAATACAACCTAATATATAACGTGATAGGCACATCTTGGATTATCCACACATGGATTTGGTTTGTAAAGGAAAAGTGTTTCTTTTTGGGTTTAACAAGTTATTCTGACAGGTATATGGGAGAAAGACTTAATAAATATAGGAGATGACTTTATCAAAACAGAAAGGTTTTTTTACAGTAAGGTAATAAGTAATGGACACATAAGCTTTTGTGCACTCTTTCTGTCTATGTGGCAGCATCCTAAAACAAAAAAAAAAATCAATGCCAATATAAATGCAGATACTATTGTCAGTATATTTTAAAATATAATTCCTCAGTAGAAAAAAATCCATGAAGAGGTTATTAACCTGACAATTCATATGTAGTTTGTGTATGCAAGAGCTTTATGTGCAGTCAGTGCTGTTCCTCTTGTCCTAACATTTTTCCTAGTGAGAGTATTGCTGAACCAGCAGATCATCTTAAGTCAATTTCCAGACTCCTGACTTTCTAAAGATGTTCTGTCAGAAACCATATTTTTCATCACTAATACCAGTGAAGGATTAGACTTCCACCCAGTTAACAAAGACAACTGACTAAGTCCTGTGCTGTTTATCAATTCTCTTTTAAGGAAAGAAAATATAAACATACATTTCACTTTTTCACGTTTAACGAGGTAAAAAAAAATTCTGAAACAGTGGATAGGAGGTCAGCACATAAGTACTTACAGAAATGTCTTTGATGTTCAAAAGCATTAAGAACAATCTACTCTGTCAGAAATCAATGGGAGAAAAATAAGGCATTTTATGTAAATATTTAAAATTGTAATTGGGTTCCTCTGCTTTTACACCAGTTTGAGAACTTCTGACTAATTACTGCTCTCCAAGTAGATATTTTAATAACAAATAAAATTCATTACAGAGAGCCATCTTATGAATCAATGGAGGACTCATGCATATTAAAAACAAAAAACAAAAAACAAAAAATCCCTCCTTGACTATCTCCACTGGTTTCTTTTCTGCTTTTGAAATTCTAGTCTTGGATAAACTAATTGTTTACTATTTGACTGCAATAAGATAATTTAATTTTAAAAAATTACAATTTCTGTTCACAAGCCACTAAGTATAAGTATTTTCTCAAAAATTCATACCCTTAACTTATACAGAAATACTGGAATTATTTTTAACCTTTAACTTTTACTTATAGATTACAGCCCATTCATTTCTGGGGAGTTTCATCAAAATGTAAGAATTGTTAACTGAAAATTTAGCATCATCAAGGCAGTGTTGTAAATACAAGAAATGCATAAAATATTTAATGTGTAGCAAGTGAAGATGAGATACATTTATACATAATTACAAATAAGGGGGAAAATCCTTACTGATTAAAAATTCAGCTCTTGTAACAAATGACTCACACTAGTTTTCCTAACAAAACCAAAAATCTACTTGCTCTGATGAGTAATAGTTAAAGGCATTTTTATATAATATGTATCTGCCTTTTAATTTTCAAGTCAAACAAGCAAACACTCTCAAACAATGCCAACAAAGGGTATACATTGTATTCAGGAACAATGCAAATTGCAGATGCAATGCTGTCCAGGTGTAGGTGTACATGTCTGTGTTTGTATCTTGCTAAATATGGAATTATTCTGGTCCAACATTATTGCTTTAGGTAAGTAGCTCTGTATCACTGGTGTCTTGAAACTGTGTAGACTGGTTCACATTAACAGGCTTTGGAGAATGATTAAAAGTAACACTGTCTTGTAATTTCTAAACTTTGTTGAAAAGCACCAGTTCAGTGCCTTCTAGCAGATATAGTCTGTATAATACTGCTTCATTTTTTTCTTTTTTCAGCCTGTGGGGTTTTTTGCCAGGATTGTGTTTCCTTCTCTGTTTTTTGTACCTGTTTGAGCCACTGCATTAAATAACAGGAAGATTCTCCCTAGTGTTTTATAAGAGATGTATCTGATCAGAAATCAAATCCCAAGGAGAGCAGACACCCAAACTACATATCCTAAAACAGCTCAGGAAGAAATCCTGAGTTTATGAAGGAAGGGGGAAAACAAGGATATAAAACTGTTTATATTGATAGATTTCATTTTGGAATGAAATATGGATATTTTTGTTTAGTTTTTTGATAAATGGCTGTAAACTCCCAGAGAAACCAGACACTACTCTTATTGTTGCATGAAAGCAATATTTCCTCCTCCAGACAACTGAGCTTCAGTGGAAAGTCAGGCTTACTTGCAACAAGCAATAAACACAGAAGAACAAAAGGTAAAAGGTAAAATATATGCAGGGTTTTTTTAAAACTTATTTACAGTATGCTCTAAGGATTTTACAAGATGTGTATGATAATGAGGAAAGAATTTTGCCGAGAGAAAAACCCACTGTCACACTGCCAGTCTAAGTTAATTAAAGAGTTTACAAGTGACTACTATTGCTGCTGAACCTGAGATATCACACCATGTGGAACTCAACCAAAATTTTTTTCCACTCAGCCTTGCAGACACCAAGCTTCTGTTGGGACAGTTCTGGCGAGTAAATCTTCCTCAAAGGATTATGCTTTCAGTGCAGTGCAATTTTCCATTTACTTCAAAAAGTAGGAAGAAGACACTATAGAGAAATATCTGGACCTCTAAGAGTTTTCAATAGTCTTTTGAGCTCTATGCTACAACAGTAGGGTATCTCTCCTTTATCCAATGGCCTTTGGGGAAAAAATCTCTAGCTATACTGAAAATTATAAACTTACAAGATCTTAGACTCCCAGTTCCTATTGACTTTTTATTCTTACTCCTTTTCTACTCCCCTCAACAAAATTCTTCACTGAATTTTCTAATATATTAAAGTAAATGTATTTTCAGCATTTTAGTTTTAAAGAAAGACGTAATAAGAGTTAAAACAAGCAAAACCAACACCAATCAAAAAACGTCAATCCATATCCTTTCCCCTAATTTACTTTAATAAGGACAGGTCCTTCTGGTAGTAAGTTTTTGAGTCCTTGGGAATGTTTTCTTCTGAAGATCCTTGATCCTTTAGGGCACTGCTGTGCAGGCAGATGTAATTAAAGCCAAGGGGAGATCAAATGGACTGTACACTCTTTTCATTTAAAGGTGCTTAAACTGCTTTAGATGACCTTGTCTACACAGAAGAATTATTACAAGAAAATCTCATCTCTACCAAAGCTATTTCAGCTTCAGTAGCATCAGTATTGCTTTGAATTTTTGAGTAGATCACTCAGCAAAAGCAGTACTTTCAAGAACATCTGTTAATATCCTATCATAGTATCCATGTTATGGCAAATTTTGTTTGTTTAGTGTAAAATAGCCTCACCATAAACAACAATTCTTAGTCTCCAACTCCTATGGGCGAGTTTTATTCAATCATCTTTTAAGGAACAGCTCTGCATTTTTTTTTACCAGATGAAATAAACCACTTAATAATACTGATATTTAAGTATTCCTTTACAGAGAGACAACAAATGTATTGTCTCATTTACCACAGCCATCATTGTCCAAATTATCTTTTCTTTTTTTTACAGGCTTTGTATACACTGATTTGGCAAACAGATTAAGAGTTGGTTCATACTGTAAGATCTGCAAGGTAAATTCAATTTAAAATAAAGACATGATTTTCCAGGTACTTTTTAACCTCAGTGAGGGAAAACAGATCTTTTTGCTTCTTCTAGATGTGACACATATCTCCAGAACATGCTGTACAGGTCAGTTCTTTAGTCTGTTTTTTGCTTAAGAGATGTGTGGTATCCAGCTTTTGAGTTAATATATTTACAATATTAGCTCCTCATTGCCTCAGCTACTAATGGCAAAAATCTCATTGAACTTAATGGGAATTTCTCAGCTATTGAATGTCCTTCATGTACAGAAAAGGTTTCAGGCACAATCCTTTTTCATCGAAATTTAAGCAGTAAAAACAAAAGTGAAACAGTAAAACAATATAAAATAATTACACAACTTGAAAGTTGAAATACTTTGAAGTAAAAAGAAACCTATTGTTCCACCAAGCCTGGCTCAGTTTTACAAAGTGAATAGGAAAAAGCATTTTACCTAAATGCCTAAATAAATCATTACACTCTCTCATCTCAGTTAAGACAACTCAAAGACAACATTTTGATCCCTGCCATCTGACTCTTTGAGATGCTTTTCCTAAGAAAAATAGATGACATTAGAACTTATCACATGTGCTGAATATAAATCAGTCATAATCTCAGTGCAACTCATGGAGCAGTTATAGATCACTAAGCATAAGGGATTTTTTTTTCTTGTGTCTCTTTTTCTTCACTGCCTACCAGCATAATGGGCCCTCTTGCCCTTTATGTTATACTGTTGTGTTAGTTGTTTTTCCTACTTCACGCTGTGAGAGCTGCCTAATTAGGAAGACCAGAGTCATCTTCTAGACTATTGCTGTTTAATACTGTTAGTTTATCTGTTAATTAATGTGCTACCCTTGGCAATCTAATTAGATTTTTTTACTGCAGAGATAAGTCAGTGAAATTACAAAGAAGTGGAGGAGGAGAAGGTTGGTGGGAGGCTCAGAAATATTTATTGCTTGAATTATTTATGTGTGATGTTCATGCATTTGTCAGCGTCTCATCTTCTTCCACCCATGCCCACAACGTTATCAGACTTTTGTCAAGAAGCATGTGGTTTATTTCCTGTAAATAATTCTTATTCCTGCCAGTGAGCTGTTTCTCTCCATCTCTGTCTCTGCCACGTCCCTTCTTTTTCTTTCCCTGCTTCGTCCTCATTTTACTAACAAGGCTGTCTCTTTTTATGTATTGGCATTTCACAGTGAAGTGCCTTAAAGTTCATTTACAACTTCTGTGAGGTCATACAAAAATGGCACTTTGAAGAGATACTTCAACAGGGTGCATGTACTCACAAGAACTGAAGTCGTAAGTCTTGTTTCCTCACAACACTATACAAATATGAAAAAGAAACGTGAAAGACATTGGCCAAACCAAGCTTCCTTCAGAATTTTCCACTCATTTTTCTGGTTGCCTTCTTACCAGTTGCCTCCCAGGGACCAGAAAAGTAGAAAGGTTGGTGGTGTGGCAAATAAATTAAGATCCCACTGATTAGTAGTGCTCACAACTTTCAGGACTCACTAGGCAATTTTTCTGAAAGCAATTTATATTAACCTTAAAATTACTGAAAATTATTTTACTATGACGAGCAGAATTTGTGCTGTACTAACCAGAAGATTCAAAGGACAAATCTGATCACATTATTTTACTTTCTGTACTTAGATATTAAAAATAAGGGGCTTCCTATTTTAAACTGAAATAAACCTATTTTTGCCATTTTTAAATAGTGAAAGCAACCATTTAAGTAGTCTGATTCTTCTTGTAAGCTGTTGTATATACCACAAATAACAATTTTGAACTTTTGTTAATATTCTTGTGCAGGAGTTAGAATAATATTTAGAGGTTCCTTTTGACATCCAAAGCTATGAAATTACTAGAACTTAGAGGTACCTTACTTTTTTCATTAAAATTCATAAATATTTTGAATATGACAAGCACAGAAATTAAATGGGATCAACAAAACGCAGTATTCTTGTAAGAGCAGTTTATATAGTTAGGTATAGATCTTTGGAATTGTTAAAGCATTTAATATGTCAGATTATACATTATCATCATGAGCTGGGGAATGGGACATTAGTACACCTTGACTAACTGGAAACTGAAGTGTTTCATGATACTTCTTTGTTCTCCATCACTCAGAGCTGGCTTTTCTTCTATCTCAAACAGATTCATTTCATGCACAAAATAATAATTCTGAAGATTTTAGAACATGGCCTAAAATGCAATTTCATCATTGCAATGGATCTTTATTACCAGTAGTATAAAAATTAAAAACACTTCTCATGGGTGATTATACATTATTTCAAGCATTTTTACAGAGTTGACTAAAGAATTAGATCAAATTTCTAACAGTTGGATGAGAAAAAATAAGATGGCAAACAACTGGCTCCACAGTCTTGCTTGATTTTCAGTAGTTTATGCTTTGGTAACATGCTAATAAATCCTACATAATTCTTTCAAGAAGTTATTTTTGCATTCCTGCCTACTAAGAGAGCTTTTATTTTTAAAGCTGAGTGTTTTTTAAATTACAGAATTGGTTCTGAAGCACAATTTTTGGATAAAAACCATTAAAATTTTAAAGTGAAAAAATGGAAAGTTATATAAAATGAAAGTAACCCCCATCCCTCTGTAAAATCCAAACTATTATGCCAAATATACCAGCTGATTTTATAGCAACAATGAAAAAAGGCAATGCAATTATTTTTATTTTGAAATTACATATGGAACACTTTATTTTGATTTTTAACTCTGATAAAATGTGGGCTAGTAAAATCAGCTCTAACTCATCTCACATCTCATGTTCTGATTAGAGAAACAAAAGTGCTTCTTGCATGACTGAAAATTTTGTGCTTTACTAAGCATAATTTCTATCTTCATGGGTGGCATGTAGCTTATTATGGAAAAATATCTAAAACGTAACATCAACACAAAAGATAAAAATGACTTTTCAAAATATCTGACATGTAAGGCTTTTGAAGCCTGGGAAAAAAATTATTTTGATCTAGGTTGTTCTAATTAGCAGTGGTCTGGGGAGAGACATATCTTTGTATTCCTAATCTGAAGACCAGATTTTTTAGTAGTACTGCAAGACCCAAAATGACAGCTGGAAGGGTTTTCAAAATTAGGAAGAGATACTCCCATCTATAAGATTCATAAATAAGAATCTCTAGACATCTGCGTGCCTTGTAGCTGTATCCCTAAATACTCTGATGTTAATAATTCCAAAAATTACAACAAACACTTCAACTCAGTCTAAAATAATAATTTTTATTAAAGACAATGATCTCATCAACTCCTCTAATAAAGGACAAAGGACAAAATGCCTCCAATCACCTTGCCTCAAATTTTAGAGGAAAATTATGTCCTTTTCAGTCTGATGTGATTTTTAACAGAGACAGCTCATCTTGGGCGTAGCACATTTATAGAAACAGAAAAATTACTGACATTATTCTGCACACCGCTTTCACTTTATCTAAAACAGTTATCCTGTTTATGGCTATCCTGTAAATATTGCCTGGGAACAATTTCTCCATAGATATTACATGGAAGTTGCTCTCCTAGGAAGAAAACTTTTTTCCTGAAGAAAAAACCATGATTATTCATGTTGGGAACTATGCTAAAACTTCCAAAATTTAGCACATTTACTTCCATTCACTGACAGCTGTAAGTTTTGCCAGAATCTACAAAATTTCTCAGAGCAGGTGATTTTTTTCTGGTCCATTCCAATCACAATTGCAGCTTCAGCACTGCATGAATGCCTTGAGGTATTGGTTCAAATCTAAATACCATCTTAGTGGGCAGGAGCTCAGGTAGGCTGATATACAGGATGTTGGCACATCCCATATGTTTTACAGTGGGAAGAAGGTTGCCAGCAAAGCTCCAAAGAATGACAGAAAATTATCTTGTGTTCCAGCATTTTGCCCAGATTTCAGCCACACCTCAGAACTCTGATGTGTATTTCTCCTTTCCCACTTTTCTCACAAATAGCTGCACAATCCTTTTCTTATTTCTCCTGGGTACATAGAGGTGCAAACCCATTCTATGGATATTTGGTATGTACATTAGGATATACCTTAGAATCAGAAATACAAGACAATGAGCCCTTCCACAATCAGAGACAAAGCTATCTCAAATTGTTGAACACATCTTTATTTGTTTCAAAACCCACCATGGAATATACAGCGTAAGGATGATTTGAGTCCCTCTCTAACTCCTAATTAGTATTCTCTATCCTCTACAAAGCTGAATTTTGTGTCCATTTATGCATTTTAACATTTTGTATCAAAATAGTACCGATTATTTTCTCTGAGTACTTTTCAGAAATTAATGTACAAAGACTGGAGGCCCTATAATAATTTTTCAGAACAATTGCAACATACAAGGGAAATGACTCTTGCCTAAAATATTTTATTTTATAACATTATTAAATTATCTATTAAGTTTATTGACTTCTCAAATAATTAAAAAAAATCTTGATGGAATACTTGCGTTAAGATTCACAGAGTATTCTGATGCTGCTAGATTCACAAACCAGCATGTACTCTGCAGTGTTATACAAATATGTTCTGACAGCAGGGAAAAGAATTCTAACCTATAACCCCATTCAAAATAGATGACTGACAAACAAGACATTCATTATTAGAACAGGCTATATTATTAGATTGCAAAATAATAAATGCATTATAAATTTATTCTGATTTACATCACTTATGCTTTTCCACTCTAATAGTATGATAGATAAGTCCATCATAAAACTAGATTACACACTACATTGACTAAATACTACATTGATTATGTGTTCAGGGTAAATATCAGTAATTGAATTAAGAAAAATCAGACAGAAAGAAGTACCTGCATCTTTGAAATCTGCCAAAGTTATCACTTGAGTCTGTGTCCACATACTCCCCACCCCCAAATGTCAGTGGGTTGGGGGTAAATAAAGGGTTGGGAGGGCACATAGCCAAGACAGCTGACCCAAACAGAGGGATATTCCATTACAAATAACATCAGGCTCAGCAATGACAGCCTAGAGAAAGGACATGGAAGGTGTAGACTTCTGTGGTTGTGTCATTTGTCTTCTCAAGTAACCATTGGGCATACTGAGCTCAGTTTCTTAGGCTGGACATCTTCCTGCTGATAGAAAGTAGTGAAATATTTCCTCTTTTTCCTTTGCTTGTGTGTGTGTATTTTTCTGTTCGACTAAACTTATATCAGTGCATGAGTGTTTTTACAGTCCTTTTTCTCTTCTTCTTGCAGAAGGGGGAAGTCAGAAAAAGGCAGAGTGGGCGCATCTACCACAGTCTCCAAGCAACATTCAGTTTTATACTGCAACTATTTTTTTCTGAGAAAACCTCATGTGCTATCACGTTAACAATCTAACAGTTATCTTTTCAGAGGACTTAAGACAAAATTCAAATGAAAAAAAAGATATTTAGGTGGAAATTACTTCTCTTGGAATTAGACTTGATTAGAAACTAATTGCACAGCAGCTAGAAAAAACATAAGAAAACAAATTCTTTAAGACTTTTCTGAAAGTCTGGCCATAAAACAGAGCAGAATTCTTCTTAAGAAGAGAGCATTCCATCTTGTGAAGCACCTTCACCATGTCTTATACAATCTACTTTTCTTTGCTCCTTTCCAGACCTACTCTTGACAGTTTGCCTAAGGCTCTGACCTCTGACCCTCTTACTCCATGATGGCTCATAGTACAAATTTAAAGTGGTTCATACCGCATGATCTCAACAAGTGAGTCTATGTCTGTCAAATTTATACCCTAGTTAAATAATTTTCAGCTTTACCAAGATGAACTAAAAGGGTAGAATATCTAATATACATGCTCGCAAGTATGAATGAACAGGGTCATATCTCTTCTTAAAATCCTCTGCACAAATATATGTCTTAAAAAAATATCTGTTCACCATGGAACAGACTGAAACAGCGTATATATATGTGCATATAGATATATATACATATATAGATATATATACATATATAGATATATATACATATATACACATACATGCACACATACGTATGAATATATATATGTATATGCATATAGAGATAGATTGATACTCAGGAAAACAGAGAGGAGGAGGTATTTGTCATGTCTTAAGTGCCATTTCTTATCATGCTTCAGCAAGGGTCTGGGTACTGTGGGACTTCTCTCTGCTTTTCTAATGACCAACAGAAGGTTCTTAACAAAATAGTAGATGGTATTATAATTTAAATATGAAAAGAGATATATCCTGCAACATGCTGAAAATAAAATCACCTTCTCTTTGTCTGTTTCTCATCTTAAGTTCCTCCTTTGTGTAGTTTAGTCTACACCCAACCAAAATCCTTATCCCCATGAAAATAACTACCACCACCACCACCACCACTAAGCTACTAGACAAGATTAAATCTTATAATTTATATATTCTTTTTTGAATATATTGATCCTAGTACAACACTTTCTGGCTGAATCTATAGTTTATAAATTGCATCTTTAGCCTTATTGTTCAAAATCTTATAATTTTCTTGCTCTCGAGCCACTAGAGAACATGCTGATATTTGTTCTGACTCCAACTGATAATACCTGGGGCCTGAGAATATGAGTATTTTTTATAGCTTATAGCTTGGTGATTTATTATATGCATGACTTTCTTTGCTGAAGTCAGTATCTAACTCTAATATTTTGTATCAGAAGCATTCAACTATATAGACAAATTGAACATCAGAATAGCTTTTTCCTGCTTGTCTCTTTCCCAGGCTTTTATGACCACACACCATTTGACAGTCCACAATACAAATGTCCATGAAGACATAAATGAAAATGAAATACAGTACATTAAGTATATCAAACACTGGACTACTACTACTGAAGGAAAAATGTATCTCTTAGAGCCTATTGAGACTGCAGATATACTGTATCTGGTGGATGGCAAGTCTTCATTACCAAGACACTCTCAGGTATCAGTGAAAAAAAAGTTTTTCTGGCTGTGTTTGCTATATGCATGCAAAGAGACATGTGCATTCTAAAAAATTTATGCTTTTTAAATCATAGAATCATCATAAATTCATTTAGGATGGAAATAACCTCTAAGACCATCGGGTTCAGCCGTTACCTAACACTGCCATCTTCACCACTCAGCCATGCCCCTAATTACTACATCTGCAGGGCTGATGAATCAAACACTTCACTGGGAAGCCTGTTCCAGTGCTCTGTAACCTTCTTGGTGAAGAAATTTCTCCTAATATCTGATCTAAACCTCCCCTAAGGCCATTTCCTCTTAGCCTATCACTTGTTACTAGGAGAAGAGACCAAGACCACCTTGCAATAATCTCCTTTCAGGTTCTCGCAGATGACACCTCTCACAGCCTTTTCCCAAAGGATAGTTTCACTGGGTGCCTAAGTTCCTCTATGAGAGGGACAAAGCCCACCCAGTCCAGCTCTTCTCTGTGTCTCTGTTTCAGCATAGCCACAAACAGATTAAACTGACAAGTGTTTTCTGGCATAAACTAATAGTGCAATCTTCCTATGAGTACCTCAGTTCTTACATGCTTTCCTGCGTTAGATGTATATTGTTTCATTTTCTTTGTAAAATCCATATTACTTTTGGACAGCTTCCAAGTGGCTGCCCTGGTGTTTCAGTAACAAAATATCTTAAGAGTGTGGATATTGCTATTACCAAAGGACATACCATAATAAATCTCATATCTCTGATATGACTGGTACTGAGCTGCTAGAAAAGAGGTAATCCTTTGTATAAACAGGCTTTTTTGATTTCTGATTACACAGTGCACACAGTTGAAGGATAATGTTATTCTTACAACAAAGGTAAACACCAAATATCTTATGCCTGTTGAATTGCAATGTGTTATTTTTTTGACTTTTTAAATATTTCTCTCGGAGCAATGACAATAAAATGGCAAGCCAATGATTTCGAATATGTAATGCAATTGAATTGAATCATTAGTACTGAAAAAAAGTAGTACAAGAAAAAAAATCTCAGAATATTATCAGAACGCTTTTATGCTTTGACACTTCATTCATAAAATAAAAAGGAATATTTTAAAGCCAGCTCCTTTTCACTAGGTAATGCATAATTATATGACAACACACTCAAACTTTAATTTCTACTTGTGAAAAATTTCAAGGATTTAAAAATGCTCATTTTCTTTTTCTGTGTGTGTATGCAGCTGGTGAATTTCACAGTGTTTTTAAAACGGGACATTTGCCTGGGTTTTGTGATAACAGGGAGCACAGAAACTTGGTTGTCCTTTGCTTTGCTCTTTACATCTCCCTTGCTAAACACCAGAAGCACAGGGACCCTGGGGAATCTGTTTCTTTCAAGACAATTTGCCAGAATTTTATAGGTAGTAGACACAGCTGTGAAGCAAATCAAATGGAAGTATGTACTTATCTAATAATAATGATAATCACTCATTCTGGGAAAAATACTCCTTCTGGATATAAATCTATGGGTAACTACGCCCTTTTTACCAAATGTTAGACAGTATACATCTGCATTTCAAACAAAAATATGACTTATTTTGCCACGTAAATAACAGAAGTCATCAGAAGCTCATAGATCCTGCTGAGGAAGCTCATGCATCTCTTCAGAACAAGGGTATAAGATACAATACTGAAATGGCCATGTTTTCCTGCTTAATGTCATACATGTTTTAGATTAATATTATTTACAGATTATTCTTCTGTTTCAGCTTAGCATAGCATTTGAATCTAGTGGAATCTGCATTTTGTTTACTAATTAGAAAATTGTTGATAAGTTTCACATATTTTGAGTGTTTTGTAAAATCTGAGGGTTAAAATGAAATTGAGTGAAATTGTTCTAGGATAACCACAAAAACCCCACCCCAAATTGCATACAGAGCATTCCCTTAAAGCCATATTCAATAAAAAGGAATTCTGAAAAACAGTGTCATTTTTGTAAAATAAACACAAAATCTGAGAAAATTCCTCTAGAGGAATCAGAATGTTTTTCTGCATCATTATTCCATGGCAGAGATGAATTACTAACTCTGTACAGCCTGGGGAGAAGAAAAAAGTGCAGGATGGGAACTGTGATCTGATTTAGTAACATATTTTGCTAGTAATGCTTGAAACTACTTTGGACTTTTCAGAGAATACAGTGATTAATTGGTTGCTGTTGTGAACATTATTAGGCATTTTTATGCTGCTTCTGTTTACCTACCTACATTACTAGTATAATACTTTAAATATCTGATTGCACTGAAAAGTTGCACTGGAAAAGTATGAAAAGTACCAAGGAACTGCAATAAAACATATGGAACAGTTTTACGTAGCTGAAACATTTCTGTCATTCAGAGGAAGTGCTGAACACTGTGGTCAGGCAGTAAATGTTTAATTACTATTATAAGCAAACTGCTGTAAATAGATGTAAAGGGACCAAAGACTCTTCAGCTTATCCAAAATATTACTGAATTTCTGCCAACAGTGCCTCCCGTGAAAGAAAATAACTTCGTTATGAATTCTAGTCCCTGTCTTTATGTAGGGCAAATTAATGGGAATTTTGATTTTCTAAGAAATGCTGAAAACCTCCCTTCATTCATTAAATTCATAGCTCCTGAGTAGAAATATAGAAAAAACATGACAATTATTATTAGATACACAGATGCAAGAAAACAGAAAAGAGAATAAAGCTGCTCCAAATTTAACTTTCTGTGTCATGAAATTATGGTTCATCCAAAATGAAAACCAACAGATATGAGTACCAAATGACTGTATGAGACAGTCAGAGGCAAAGAAACAGAACCTCCAAATTGTTCAAAAAAAAAGGTAGAGTTTTAAATACTTCTTTTCAGGAGCACTGTGATGCTGTACTAGCAGCGCAATCTTAATTGGAACAGTACTTAACTCTGATTTGGTTTATACTACATTTCTGTAAAGAAAACCTTAGGAAGGCTAAGAATTAAACTTCTATCCCTTAGCAGTGGCTTATATAAGGCCACCAGCAGTTTTCTTATATACTTCTTTATTTCTACGAGTTTCAATATTCAAGTTTTATTTTCACTTCTAAAATGTGAAGTATTTTCATTATTTTGTGCTTTACTCATGTTGGATCAGTAACCTTGTGGGAGACAAGCCAGTCCTCTGGCCTCCTTGAGGAGGAGCTGATGGCTCTGAAGAGCAAACATCTGGAAGGTACTGCTAATGCAGTGGCACTTCTGTTTCTCTGACACAAAGACAGTCAAGCAAAAATATAATTAATGGATCCCATTTTAATAGCTATGTGACAGTCACTCCTGGGTTCATGGTCAAAGCCTATCACAACAACTTGTACAGTAATAGGAAAAGCCATGCTGGTGTCAGCTGAAGTAACTGGGTAAATGAAATTCTGTGCAAAAAAAAAAAAAAAAAGAGACAGGAGAAGCAGGACAAGGTTACATACAAAGCTTTAAAGGAATTAGAGAAAACAGAATGTAGCAACTTCAGAGAAATGCAGAAAAATATCACAGTGCCTCCATAATGCAGCTTTATAGATTTCAAACTTTTTTGCCGTTTATGTGCAGCTGGTTTTAGAACAATCCTGTTGAACATTAAGCTGCATCAGTATTACTATTGCTCCTACTTTGATGGTTTCTCTTGCAAAGTAAATACTCATCCCTGTAGGTAACAAATGCAGGCCACTACAGTAAAGCCTCACAGAAGAAAAGGGCTTTTCTAGTAATCTGGGCATCCTGTTAGGATATATAGCCCATAACTCAGGTAATTCTTTAATCTGTGACTCATCTGACACTGAAAAGCAAATGCTGCCCAATTATTGCAACATTCTGGAGAAACTATTTCTAGTTAAGTATCAAGAGAGTCAGAGTAATCCTTTTGTACAGGCTGAAGAATTGAAAATATTTAGGAAGACTTTTTCAATGCAAAGTTTCCAAAATTGATTCCTAAATGCTAACAACACTTTATGTAACTATTTGAAATGGCACATGTTAACTATTCAAAGTGTTTAGTACAAGCTATGTGCAATACTTACAGTAAGGTTTATATGCACAGAGAACTTTGAAAAAAATGTTTTTCCCTTTAAATCTAGAAGAACAGACTAAGAAATTTAAGATTAGACACGTAAACTTAGATAGCAGTGTTATTGTTCTCATCATGTAACAAGACAGATTAGATCTTGGGAGGCTAGCCTTCATGCTGGAAGGGTAAGTCTAGACATCATGACAAAAAAAAAGTACTCCTCCATCACATTATGGAGTTTTGGAAGAGAATTCTAATAAGTATGCCATGCAAATTTCAATGAAATAAATGGGATGTAGAGAAATGCTCTCACGTCCCTACCGCTCTGGAAGACACAAAGCTGACACGTAAGGGTAGCCAAGAACTGAAAGGTCCACATATCTCTCTCACACACTAGCAAAGAATGCAACAAAGCCTGACTATTTCCAGCCCCAGAAACTATACAGAACTGAGGGCTGGGCACTGGCATGACAACCCAGCCCTCTCTCAGCATGGATCCTGGAACTACCAGTGCTAATGTACTTCTGGGAAGCATTTGATCTCATGTTGTTTGAGAAACAAGAGCATGTACTGGGATATTATGAACTGTAGATTTAGTTTTGAGACTAAATAGTAAATGGCCAGTTGGTTTTCTTCTGTTTATTTTAAATTTGTAGCTCCACAGATTTATATGGTGTCAATATGACATGCACTAATTGGCAGTATGTTTTATTATGACATTATTGTTACATATTTTAAGCTTTCAAGCACTAAGCAGGTAAAACATGCTTCTCTTTAGGTGAAATTCTGGATTATGTCTTATTGACAAAACACCAGATTGATTCAAGGGTCTTACTGCAATGACTGTACTGATTCCTTTGCTTTATTTCTAATAGAGTGTTTATTCTGGGATCATGACCTCTTTTTCTTTTTTTTTCCCCTTCCACAAAACCTAAGTTGTAGTATTCAAGTGGCAGACTAAAATGTCCCATTCAGCATATTCTGCTCTGAAACACTTGAACAAAGGTTTTGCAAAGGTTTTGCAAATGGCTACAGAGCTTTGAGGGGGTTTGTGTGTTGCTAAGTGTATCCTGAACAAACAAGTAGTTAAAATGCTGGTCACTATTTTTTGAAATGAGATAATACACCATTGTAAATTTTCAAAATTGAATAAACATTTTTTTTTCTTTTCAAATTAGTACACTGTCCTCAATAACTTGTTTTTCTGTGAAGCTTAAAATCAAAATGTTCTTTCCTCAGAAAATGCCAGCTTCTTTCTCTACTCCATCTCTAATCCATCATGAGGAAAAAAAAAATTAAGATTTGCAATGTTAACAGTCAAAAATGAACGACGGATATCAATGTCAGTTTTATTGTTTTTTTCCTATCTGTAAAAAGTCTAATGAAATTTTTAAGGTTTGATTAAATGAAACATATAAATTCAGAATTTGAGATATAAGAATCACAAAGTTTAAAATTGACTTTTTTCTTATAAAATTCAATATAATGTTGAGTAAGGTGTTTGTTAGAGATATGAAACAACATTTAAACAAAGCTGGTTTACTTTTAGAATCAGAAATTTTGGGGAAATCCTACACTTTAAATCTTTGAAGACAACAGAAGTCCAGGTCACTTTGTACTATAAAGTTGTTCAGTAAAGTATGAGAAATCTTGAAAGAGGCTGAAATAAATTTAAGCAGAAAACCAGCATGATGAATGAATATCATGTCTGACAAAGAGAAGGAGCTGGAGACTGAAAATCAATGGATCTGAAGAGAGAGATCAGAAATTGGGACTGCTTGATGGACAAGATCATGAAGGACTCACATCACTATTCTTTATAGAACCTAGGATTTAATGTGGATGCTGGAGGGAAAAGGAAAAAATAAAGAACAACATTTATTTTAAAACCATGAATTCATCTGCTCTGGCTCTAACTTCTGCCTTATCCCCAGAAGCTGCGTTACCCCAACTGGTTGCATAATTCTGACCCTGAACTGAGTATAGATTATATGGCCACATACATTACAAAAGTTCTCCAAAACCAGTGACAGCTCTCAGGTACAGCAGGCTCATCATACGTCAGTTCTGGTAGCATCTGAACAGAAATTCCAGCATTAATTTCTTGAGAGTCAATACAGTTTACAATCACATAATACTGATTGCATAGACAAGTAATTATTGAGTTTAGAAAACTGAGTCAAAAAAAAAAAAGCCAGAAAGCTGAGAAAAACAGACGGATACCCTTTGAAACAGTACAAAAAAACATGCCAAAAAAAAATTAAGATATATTCTATGCCAACGTTCTTAAACAGCTGAATTGTATAAGCTCTTCTCTTGAGTTCTGCAATGCAGGAAAACACATGTATAAAACTATAAAAAATGAACTGTTGCAATTTTCTATAAATGTCCTAAGTAATTTTGTTTGTGATTTTAAATACTATACTTTTGTTAAGCTGTCAACTGCAGTTTTACTATTGTTCCCCTAAAGTCAAGGGAAATGGCATCTCAGTAAGAACAAGGAAAATTTCTTTGAAATAAATTATGGCACAAGTTTAAAAGTATTTTGTTATTATTGGATTTAGTATGGGTGGATGAAAATTTTGCAGCAGAATATTTTTCAGCAGAACCTGATGATTTGCTGATTCTTTTGACTCAAAATCATCAATAGAAAATTGTAGAAAATCCAAAGATAAATTGCATCAAAAGCTGATTGTAAATTTGTGATAACTAGGCAAGAAGATTTTTTATTTTACAGAAAAAAGATTATTAACTGCTGAAATATTTTACTTTCATTATTTTACAAATGAAACTCACTCATTTTCAACTTTTAAGTTACAAGAAAGTAAAGAAAGTTAAAAAAATGGATATTAAAATTCCAGTTGGCCTTTCTCACACGGCTGAGCTGTAAACTTTTCTAAATGATCAGAATTTATTAGAACAGGAAAACAACTTTCAGACTGTCCTAATTTGGGCGAGGTGCTTTTCCGAGGTTCAATGGGATTTGAATTGTTCAAAGTATTTTTCCTTCAGGTTAAACTAAGGATTTTATTAGAAACATTGAAACTTGCAAGCTCAAATACAAGAATAATACTGACTTTATACATTTACTAACATAAATAAAACTCAAAGTACATGGAAAATATATTTGAGCTCTCTCTTGGGTGAAATAACCTAGGGGTATGTGCTTGTCTAGCTTGATGAAGTTCCTCTGTACAGCTGAATTTAATAACAGGAAGAGCTTGGTTTATTCACAGCAAGTATTTAATGTCTGCATTATGGCAGATCAATCTTTCAAATTCCCCTACTTCATCTGTGGAAAATACAGTGCTACACAAAGAGATTCCATCCACTGTGTCTGCAGCTATCCTAAGACACAGCTGTCAAATTTAAGGTCAGAATCAAGTTGGAATAATGCAAAATTAAAGGTTTTCAGAAGAATTGCCACATAACTCAGAGTTGTGTTTGATTTGAAGTCATGCCCACATAATGTATGAAAATGGTGTAAGCATTTAATCATCACTGACAGAAAGCCTTTGGTGAGATGTCACCAGCTCTTACTAAAAGTGTGCAGTGGAAAAACTTCCAACAGACTTCTTTCCCCTTTGTTACCACCAAAATTTCCTTTAAGTTAGTAGAAATCTTCAGCAATGTGTAAGACATGGTACCACCTTCTTTCAGTTTTCAGATTGGGTGATTTATACTATGACCTAGCTTAGGCTTACAGGGCATACTCAGTGCCTGGGCAATTATCCTGCCAGTTTTCCTCCAAAACCAATGCTGTGTACAACTAATACTTGAGATTAGTTACATTAGAACTAATGATGACAAAATCCTCTCCCTGAACTTGCTACAAATAATCTTATTCCTAAATTTATATAAGTTGTTTTTTGAGTTTTGAAAGGGCTGAAACTCTGCCAACTGAGTTTGAAATTTATCATATATCCAAAACCTGACATTTCCAAAAATTGTCCACTGTCTCATACTCATATTATAGAAAGAATTTAAATGATAATGAGGTACAAAGCCACTGATTATGTAAATAGTTCAACTCAAATCACTCTAACATTTATCCACAAGTGAGGACTTTAAGACAATTAACTTTTACTTACAAGTTGGACACAAATTCATTATCTGAATGTATGAAAAGGACTGTGCATTTCTGCTGTCATTCAAAATTCAGAAAAAAATCCTGATTGTTCCCTTGTTTTTCATGCTTACTTATGACAAATCAGACAAGGAAGTTTCAGAATCAGGAAACTACACAATTAAAGCAATGAGACAGAAGTCATAGCAGAGACTTTTGGAAAAAACAAATAAAAATGGAAAGGAGAGAAAAATTAGGTCAGTGAGTGAAAGGTTGCAATAATAAATAGCTGAAACACAGGCTTTACTAGGTTCCTTTTGAATCTCTTGGAACAGCAGTCAATAAAAAGGCAGGACTGAAGATGTTTATTAGAACCGCTGCATCAGTTTAAAAACCGTTTACTGTAAGACATAAGCTCAACAGGCTTTTCTCATATCACACTATTGCCAACATCCTCTACCACAGCTACAAAAATGTCCTCCCACCTTGAAAAAAATGAGCAACTGCCTTCTCTGGCCGGTCCATGTTTACTGAAAGTTTGCTTCTCTTTATTGATTCATTACCCCTTAACAAAATACCCTGGGTCTGACTCACCGTAAACAAAGATAATTACCAAAACAAATCACTACAAAACAGCATTGCCTGCCTTGCATATAGGTTTGGTACAAAAATTGCAGTTCTTCCTAATCAATTTTTAGGGCTTTTTTTAGGTAAGAAAATTATTGACCTTATTTTTTTTTTATAGCTGTGGCTTTAGAAAGCAAATTTCTCAAGTTCTTCAATTTATTTAAGACCAAGAGGACAATTAAAGACATATGGTCTATTAGGAAAAAAAAAGTAATAAAGAACATGTCCCTACTAAAAGAATTAAACTCCAATTACCTTGTCAATCTGGAAAAGTAAAGATAGAAACATTACTATGCAAGAAAGTTTCTAAAAGATTTGTAGGATCAGATCCTATCCCATAAGCTATTCATTATTTTTTTAATATTTATTATTTATTAATAAGATAGTCATTATTTTTTAACAGTAATCCATATGAAACTTTAAAATGTTGGCTGGTAAAATCTGAGGAGTATACAGAATTAGAATGAAGAAAAAGCACTTTTTTCCTCTTTTCTTTTTGATTGACTTACATTATTTTCAAAGTTTCCCTAGCTTTCTTCATTATTTAAAGATATATTCTTAAATTTTAGAATTGTTAGGTACTTATGTGAAGAGCTTGGTTTTCTTAGTTTCTAGATGGTGCAGGAAAGGCAGCTACTCATTTAAAAACAGGTCAGACTAAGTACCTGAAATAGGTATGTGTGCATATGATATATGATACAGTTCATATAACATAACTTTATGTTCTTTTTAATGAATGCAGATCTCAGAATTCAAGTCACCATGAAAATGCAAAGACTACACCCAAATTTGAATGTGCATTTTCACTCTTTGCTTATGGTTGCCGTTTTGGCTTGTACCTTGTCATTGTTTTTTGACTGAACCTTTGCCAAATGTTAAAACAGAATTTCAAATTGATGTGGGTAAACTTATGAAAATATTTAAATTTTTCCTGAAGAATTTAACCAGTTTCACCATGAATTCTAAAGCACAGTCAAAATCTAAATGTGCCATGAATTCTTAATCTTTAAAAGACAGCTAATTTTTCCCCTCCGACATTTCTGCATCCATTTTGCTATTATTACATGCACTTGAAAAAAGACAGGGCACTATAAAGGCTTTAATCATCTCTGATGCACATTGGCATTTCTAAAAAATCACAACTATTGTTATTTAAAGGATTTTCCTTCACCTCAATCTGCACCAAGTACAAACAGGTACTTAGTAAGTGAACCCTCTAACCTTTTTGAATTCAATGAGCAATTTAGGAACCCATCTAAATATCCAGATGAAACCATACAAAAAAGTACTTCAACTTGAACTATATTCAAGAGAAAAAATTTCCTTTGTTTTCCTTTTTTTAGCATTACAGTCAGAACAAAACCAGAAATGCTCCAACATCATGGAGCCTAAAATCTTCTAATAAAAAGGGCTGCATCTGAATAGAGCTAACATTTTTCCATACAAATTGCATGGAACACTTCCATTGTGAATTAATAACTTCTTGTGACAGCCTAAGAAATACTCAGACTAAAAGAAAAGCAGCAAAGAATCCAATCTCAGAAAGTTTATGAGACATTTGACGCCCTCATAACTGAAGCCATTGAATCTAAGATATTGCTTAGCTGAGCCAAATCTTTGTTTATTTTAGTATAATTCCCTGGTACAAGAAACACATCCAAAAGTTTGTTTGTTTGTTTTCTTATGGGATTTTAGCAACAGAGACTGGATGGATGGCAGAAGGACACTGTAGGCAGCTTTACCTCATTCTCCAGTTGCACCTCCAGGAGAGGCTGGACAGAAACATAAATGTTCCTTCTTTGGATGGGGATACCATCAGGAAAGTTAAAGGTAAGGCAAGGCTTAGCAAGACACTGTCTGACTGGAAGTGCTGTTGGGAAATCTATGCTGCTCCAGGGAGGACTATGAATTTAAGAGAAAATCTAAATATTTTTATACCAACAGAAGCAGTATGGGAATCATACAGGATAAACTGAAAGCTCTGGTCTCATCCCAGACCTGTGAGGACACTGGTGACCCTGTCACCTGGATGGCGCTGCCACCTGCACTGCAGAGAGCTGTTCTCCAGGGTGGAGCCCTCAGACCTGGGTCATAGTTTCTCCTGCAGAGCTCTGGGCATAACAAAATATAAATTTTCAGTTGTCTTCTGTTATACTCTATTCTATTCTGTTCCTTTCTGTCCTATTTCATTCTATTCCATTCCCTGTGCTCAC
Source organism: Camarhynchus parvulus (assembly GCF_901933205.1). Classification (NCBI taxonomy): domain Eukaryota; kingdom Metazoa; phylum Chordata; class Aves; order Passeriformes; family Thraupidae; genus Camarhynchus; species Camarhynchus parvulus. The sequence goes on from NC_044572.1 coordinate 50,470,530, forward strand.
CATGAGTTGAATAACAATGCTAATATTTGTCTGAAAAGGCAGCAGTCTCTGAAATACATATAACACAAAGGTTACAACTGGAAACAGGATTTCATTTTATTTTTCTGACACTGTTTCAGAGACAATGCTTACAAGCATTAACACAATGTGCATGTGCAGCCAGGAGCAGGACAATGCATTCTTCAGTTTAGCTTTAAAAAGCATCCCCTGCAGTCTGGCAAGGGCAATTAACAGAACGACAGTGTTTAAAAGACATTTGAATAATGTCTCTAGTACTATACTTTAAGTTTTGGCCAACCCTGAACTGGTCAAGCAATTGGACTGTTGTAGGTCCCTTCCAGCTGTACTCTTTTGTACTTCTGAAGGAAAATAGCAGCACTGAGTGGAAGGTGAGGGGACCCTTATTGGCCACTAGAGAAGGGCCATGCAGTGTCACCTTCATGAGATGGAAAAATCGGAACTTTTTCCCTGTTTTAGAAGATTCAGGGAGAAGCTGGCATCACAGTGACTCAACTCCAAAGGTATGCTCATGAAGATGAGGGCCCAGCTTTGAAACAGGACTATCTAGAAACATAACTCTGTATAGGGATATAGTACATATAAACACCAAGGCTTGTTTTAACCTTATAGAAGCATTACTATGAAGAGTTAAATTTGTTTTTTCTTGTCAGTAATGTTTACTCTTTGATAGGTGCACTTTCTAATCAGAGAACACCAACCTTTGGCAGAGAGGAAGTAAGAATTTACTCACAGTAAGACTCCACTTGCCATGCCTAAAATAAAAGATACAAAACACATCATCTTCACCCAGACTTCTGAGAAAAAGCAGAATAAATTGAACTGAGTCTGGAAGTAACTGCATCCTTAATATATTTTATTTCAGACATTTAAGAAAATAAATACCAGTGAGGTTCTTCAGGCTTCAAATCAATGGCATAGAATCAAGACCTACAGTTTGAAATCTGCTGAATTTTATTGTTTCATGAGAGAAAAAAAAAAAGCCTACCTGATTTCTCTAGTGAATAAGTCACCATGGACAAAGGGATCAATCACCACTTACAGAAATGCAAGAAAATAATGCTGGGCAGAGCAATCATGAGCCTTCATTCAGGCAAAAAAAGATTAAAGGCAAGACTGTTGTGATTAGACTGAAGTTTTTGACTATAGTTACCTAAATGCTACCATTCTTACTTTGTGAAACAGCACACTCTAGTTCTGCTTCTGGTTTTGATGTTTTCAGATGCTTATTGAAGGATATGTCTTAAGTCTCCATCTTCCTATTAACTGGTTACAGACCACTGTAAGGAGGATCCCTCCTGTGGTGTGTGTGGGCAGCTGCTGGAAAACCAATTAGAAAACATTAGTCTGCTATTTTTACACAACAGCCATATCTGATTTTAAAAAACATTCATCAAATCCTGCAAGATTTTATCAAATTTGGCCATAAATTCTGTTTATATACTAGGGAAAAGTTTTCCTTCATTTCACCGCAAAAAAGAATTAAAATAACCTTTACAAATAAGCCTTACATTCTTCTAAAGGAAATTATGAATGATTAAAAAATATTCAAGTGTAATTTAAAATTCTGTAGGATTATGACTTAAAAAGCTGGTGGGTCATGTATTCATACAAAATATACTTGTTTTTCTCTGACTGACTGTCATGGTTTAACCTCAGCCAGTAACAAAGCCCCACACAGCCACTCACTCACTCACCAGCAGGATTGGGGAAAATAGTGGCAGAGTAAAAAGTAGAAAACTCATGGGTTGAGATAAAGACAGTTTAATAAGGAAAGCAAAAGCCACAGGCAGAGCAAAAAAAAAAATTCATCACCACTTCCCATGGGCAGGCAGGTGTCCAGCCATCTCCAGGACAGCAGGGCCCCATCACATGTGATGGTTACGTGGGAAGACAAACACCATCACCTCAAACATCTCCCCTTTTTCTTTCTTCTCCCTACTTTATATGCTGAACAAGACGCCACACAGCCTGGAACGTCCCTTTGGTCAGCTTGGGTCACCTGACCTGGCTGTGTCTCCTCCCAGCCTCCCAAGAAGCACCAACTTTCTCATCAATGTGGCTGTACAAGAAACATAAAAGATCTGGGCTCTGTGCGGGCCCTGCTCAGCAACAACAAAAACATCTCTGTATCATCAACCTTGTGTTCAGCACAAATCTAAAACACAGCCCCACACCAGCCACTGTGAAGAAAATTAACTCTGCCGCAGTTGAAACCAGCACACTGATTACATTTTCATTGCCAGCTAACAAATGAACCTGTAAAGATTGCACACAGTTGTTTCACTTCTCAAAACTGTGGTGCTTGAGAATATCTGCCAGTAGCCTCATTACAATTACAAGTGGAAAATAATGGATTTTTCATTTTTTTTTACTGGATGCAGAAAGTTGAGAGAGGAAAAAAACTCATGTTGCATCAGATTAACAAAAAGATGAAGAATAAAACAAAACTTTTTCTACTAAAAATTTCTTTTATGTCAAGTATTTCTGAAATATTTGATTTAGAAAAAAAATGTTAAACAATAAGGTATTTGGAAATATTTTTTTGTTTCAGCCTGAAATCTTCTGATTGTAGAAGTTTATTTCTTAATGCACTAAATTAAAAAAAAAACACAACTTTTTTATTATTTTAAAACTTATTTACTGAAAGGGGCCTATGTTTGTCAATAATAACATCTGAAGGTAATAAATGGACTGAAGCCTGTTCTCACTTATTTTTCATGCCAAACTATATGAAAATGTGTACAGGAACAATCACAAGTGCTCTTTCCTGGAGAGGCCACGGAGAAGAAAAATCTGTAATGAGAATACTTATAAAGACAGAGGCTATTTTTGGTCTTAAATTACAAAATTCTTCTGTTAAATGACTTAACATGACCTGAGACTATCTGGAGGATAAAAGGTGTCCATTTTCATGACCTTCAGAAAAAACCAAATCTCTTGTCTGCCAAAAAGGTAGAAAAAAAATACACTAACAAGGAAGCAAACTTAGCAACAGAACACAAATTCAAACAGATCTTTAAAAGTTAGCGAAGAAAAAGTTCACAGTTCTTTTCCCTCACTCTCCATAGTTTAGATATGAGTATTCATCCATGCACCTTTAATGTCAGAAGGAGAATATCAAGCTATGTTTGCCACTGATGAGCTGTGAAGATGAAGGCTAAAAATCAAACACATAGGCCTAAATAGGTATAGATGTTCTCAGGCTAGAAATACTGAAATTTGAGAGAAAAGGGGAAACAGCTGGATGCTTAGCAGAACTCTTTACTGTCCAAAGCACTGATACAAGGAAAGTTTTTGTAGCTCACAGCAGACTCTGCTAAATGACTTTTAGGTCTGTTTTTCCCCACATTACAATCCCTGTATGTTCAGAGATCTGTCACTTACAGCAAGTTAGTAAAGTTTCTAGAAATATTATACAATTCCACAAAGTGAACACTTCAAAACTATTCTTCCATTCTGACAGTTAATAATTTTATGAAGTTTCATCACTTAAGCGGACAGAAAAGTCTGACCAGAAAACACAGTGGCACATTTATTGTAAGTAATAAAATATCATAAGAACAGCTAGGAAATTTTATGCAGATTACTGGACTACACAAGTATCTTCACTACTTAGGCATATATTCACACACATACCAAAAGTGTAAGAGCAGAAATATGTATGTATACATTTATTAACACATTATAATTTATTTTATTTACCACGGGGTATTTCAGTAGGAGTCATGACACTTTAAGGGACCATTTTATGCTATATTCTGGTAAAACACAAGGTCCAGGGTATACCTTTGAATCTGGACACGTGAAAATTGATAAGATTCAACAAAGGGCAAATAAAGCAGCTTTCTCATCTACCTTAAACAGACATTTTGGTATTTGGATGCAACAGATTATTCTGGACAATATGGAAGTTTCTTTTTTAAGTGTGTATGGCAACCATGGGGCACAGTGAGACATGGATAGTTGGTTAGTGCCTGTAGCATGAAACCAAGCTAAGCAGATTTCAAATAAGTCAATTTCCTAGCAGCTAAGTATAGTTGAATGCTATAGCATAAGTATAGCAGAATGAACTGTCAAAGGAAACAGTGTTTTAACTCAAAGTCACTGCAGGCAAACAAGATTAACTACAGCAACTAAAAGATCTGTTCAGCCCACAGGTTTTACCACTTCAGTACTTCCTAATCAGTTCTTGCAAATATTCATTTTGCTCACCCCTTAAGACCGCCTACAAATTTCATTTTAGTTCTTGTAACATGATTCCATGACCAAAATTTTGTTCACTTTACTATTTGTAGAGTAAATGCTCACCATAAAAATATTCATTATTTCATGAATAACCACAGGACTGTGGTTACTATTTTTCCTTCTTTTCCCTCCCTCTCTAAAAAAACCCAAAACAGTCATCAATCAGAAAACTGAAACAGTTACATTTGACCTAGCAGTACATGTAGCTGAGCTAATATCTGAAAAAGAACAGATTTGCAAATAGAGGTCATATGACATTTGTTCAGTCCCACTGCTTCCTAAGTGTTAGCAAATAGAGCTGGTCTGTAAATGCAAAAAGATTTTTATGGAGCTTTATAATTGTTCCTGCCTTGAGTATATTGAATATTTGCATGGCTTTTTGCCATCTCCAGGTGTTGTTTGTTTTTTTCAAGTATATCCTACAATTCAGAAGTGAGTCATCGGAAATTTAAAAATTTTTACCATCAGATGTGCAATTGCATTAAAAAGACACAAATGTACTGTTTAGATCCAGAAAATCAGCACAGCCATATAAAAAACTCCTCTATGAATAAAGGTAGCATGAGTGCTTTCCTCTCATAGGATTTCATGACCCAGAAGGCCTCTTACAGCTACCTTGAAAAGCCTATGCAATAATATGCTTATTGCCCTTTTTTGTAGGCATTCATCTGCCACAGGATGGAGATTAAGGGAACTATTCATATGGCAATGATCCTGCAGGAACTTATTATGATCTTCATGAATCAGTAGTAAAAGTATTATATTGTAGTTTTCATGGCCTCCAGATGCCACATCTTTGCTGCCTGTCTCAAAAATTCATAAAAGTGAACATGGTGGAAGATCCATGTCATGTGCCATTGCTTACTATCACCAAAAGAGCATGAAAAAAATTCGACCATCAGTTTTCATTTGACTGATTTCAGTGGATATTGTGAGTTTGGTTATATTGTTTTCTTCTTTGTGACTTGTTCTTAGATATATGATGTTACTTCAAGTGTAAAGACCCTTTTCCCCTTTATGGTTTATGAAACTCATAATTTTAAAATAAAAACTAAAAGTTTCATTGACCAAAATGTGGGTTTTATGTTATATAATAGTCTATTGGCTGTGATTTTTCAAGCTTATTTTGCTCATGAAATTTCTCCATTAGTTTAGCTATTAAGCAAGTTCTTTACCCAATTTTAATACTTTTTTTTTTCTTTTAATAATATATAGGCAGTTTTCCTCTATAGGAAAAAAAAAATTAAAACCCAAATTTCATTCTGAACCTTGTTGTAGGGTAAGACCCTAATTCTTTTTTGGTGACTTCTGTGAACTTTTCTGATAGAAGACAACCCCACAGTTCTCATCTACACAAAATACAGACCTGAAATTTAAAAGACAAAACAGACTTTAAACTTTAAGCAAACCAACACTACAAGAAGATTTGATAATGCTATTAACTTCTTCAGGATACAGATGTGAAGCCTAATTGCTCTCTGGAAAATATACCTCTTTTTAAACTTGATTTGCTGGGCAAGAAAGGACATGGATCTCACCCCTGGTACAAAAAAGTTAAATGTGTATCTTATATACATATACAAACAAAATAGGAACTAGAAATATGGCAATTGGCGACCTGATATTCGAACAAGCAGCTCAATACGAGGAAACATTTTTCTTAAAGGTCTGAGGCTAATGACCAGGTTGCAGCATTGTGCAAGGAAAGAGTTTTAACAGTCAGTGTGCATGGCTTTCCAATTAAACCTTGTGTGCAATGTGGGAAAATCTGAATAGATCTAAATAAAAAAATACATTTATTTGTTAACTAAAAGAAAAATTAAAATTGTGATGTACTGGGTAGCCTTTGATTAAGGTAATAGTTCCAAAAGTTGGGACAGATTTGAGTAGAAGCCAGTTTTTTAATCAGGCTTTTAAAATTGGTGATTATCTAAATGGTTAGTTCCTTAAATGACAGAAGGATTAATCTGCAAATAACACTGGTTAATGGCTGTGCTTATATTTATATGCAAATATATGCACTTCTAATCATAAGGTTAAAAACTTGGCCTCTGCCAAAGGACACATCTACATGGAAAGGTGTAGCATTTACACCTGGCTCCAAATAATTCATTTGAAGACAAGCTGGGAATTTGTAAACAGTACTCCCTGGTTACAGTATTCATACCAAAGGGCTCCCTTCCTCTCCCCTTACACATTTATTTTTCAGTTTTTCTTCTCAGCTGCTCTGCTGCTCCCTACTGATACCATTTTGGGAGCAGCCCAATTCCTGCATGTAAAAACCACATTGCATTGTAGCAGAAATGTTGAAAGAAAAGTCCCTTTACACATAAAACCAGAATATATTCTTTTAAATCTTACAATAAAACATCTCCAGTGATTACTGAAATAATTTCTAATACAAACAGACCAGTAATACTCTATCAGTAAAACTATGAAATTATATTGGGCCACCTTACTTCTTCTGTGAAGACACATTTTATCATTATTTTCATGGTTCCATATATTGTGTCCTTGTCAGAGGCTTTTTATTCTCCTCCAAAAATTCAGCAAGCAAGCAACTTTCCATCAAACAACTAAAATAATTTTTTCAGCAAGCTGTGTTTTACTTTTTCTCACATTTACTTTAAGCCTCTAAAAGTGCCTTGTTGCGTACCTACAGCATTTTGTCTGTTAATTTCATCAAAATGTATCATTTTTATGTGTAAATATTGCAGTAAATATTGTGGGGTTTCTTGTTTGATTCTGCTACATTTTATTCTGCTAAAGAGAGCTATATTTGATAGTAAACTAGATGTTGGTTTCTTGTATCAAAGGCCTGAATTTACATTTGATGTACAAGCATGGAGGTATACTTAGAAGCCAGTATTTAATATGATTGGAAAATTAGCCATGCTGTAGTATTAGGTGTACTTAAAACAGCACGTAAAACATTTTAGCAGTATGATGGTAAACACTTGTTTATTAAGAGCCATGTACTGAATAATCAGAGTTGTACCTAAAACTTCAGAAGCTCAATCTCTTTGAGTTGTAGGTAACCTTACAGGTCCTTAGGCAACAGATATCATAGAAACATGGCACAGCTTGTGTTGGAAGGGACCTTTAAAGACCATCTAGTTCAATCCCTCTGCAATAATCAGAGATATCTTCAACTAGTTCAGGTTCCTCAGAGTCCCAATAAATCTGAGTTTAAATGTTTCCAGGGATGGAACATCCACTGCCTCTGTGGGTAAATTGTTAGAGTTCTAGAACTCTCATTGTAAAAAATGTCTTCCTTATATCTAATCTAAATTGACCCCCTATTAGTTTAAAAACATTATGCTTTGTCTTACTGCAACAGGTCCTGCTCTTATATTTATAATCATGTGTAACCCCAGCACAGCAGCATCAATACTATAGCAAGTTTGATTTGATTTCTCAACTAAGTTCCAGCTGTTGGGAAATTCTCTGTGATTCAATATACATTTTTAAAACATTCCTTGCATGGAAATGAGAAAAATTATATCAAAACTCTATTCCTCATGGTTCTATTGGTATTGAAGGAAAGTATGGAGTCTGTTGACTTTCTAATCAAATTAAAAAAAAACAGTTGAAATCACAGCTGTTTTTGGTAGTCAGGATGGCAAAGGACTCCAATAGGTCTTATGTCACCCAAGGAAGTCAGTAATGAGTCTTCCACATTTTATTCTAAAGTCTTGTTATTAGAAGACAAATCTCAAACAACATCTTCCAGCTAAAATACCAACAAATCCAGGATACTGCCTAAAAAGTACATAGAAATAGGATATTATAAACTCAGTTTTGCGGGTTTGCCAACTTAAGCACTGGCTGGATTGAATTAAAGAAGGGCATAATTTCCTAAAGCATTATCAGTTCTGCTCTTAGCTATGGAAGCACTGGTACCATAGCTCACTCAGGTTTCAGAAGAAATTCTGAAGTCACATTCAAATACTCTACAAAATATCACAGAAAAATGTGTCAGATATTTAGACAGAATTGTAATTTACTGCTTTAATTTTGTCTCTTGCACCAGGCAATAAATTATGCCCTGTTTCCATTTTATCTTTCAAGACCCAGCATGACTTTTGTTTGAACGTGATCTCTTCCTCAAATGCCCCAAGCAAGCTTATACAATAGCCAAAGCATTCTACAACAGAAATAATGAAGATGGAAAGGAGCAACTTCAAAGCAGTATTGCAAATTCCAATGTTGTATCTTCCAGAGAAGAACAAACTAACAACTCAGAGTTCCAACAAATATTTCATGAAGCCCTAGGTAACACAACTAGATGAAAGTCTTTGACATTTGGTTTTAATCCAAAATTCGAAGTGAGTTTTTATTTAGGGGAGGGAAAAAAAGGATCATCATGGAAAAACTTACAGTAGGAGCAACCATAGACTTCAATTCTTAACCCAATTTGGCCCTCTCCATTCCAGTCCAAAGGAACTATCCTCACATAGCGAGCAATAACTGGATGTTGTAAATCATGCCGGACCACGCTGTCAGAGTTTGTATTTCCAGGAAATGCCTAAGGGAAAAAGAAGAAGAAGAAAAAAAATCAGTTCTAGTGCCTTTACGGTTGGCATCTGAAGAAATACATATAAAATCCTATAATACATGCTCAGACACTACTTATTCAAAAAATATATCTTAGAAGAATAATTATTTTGTACCATGCATAGTAGATCCAGGTGATGGTAGATGTAAGGAAGATGAACAGGATCAATTCTTTGGTGGACTCACAAAATTAAAACATGTTAACAGTTACATCCACCTTATTTTTTTGTGCTGCAGCTATTGATGTGCTAAACGATGATGATTGGCACTCCTCACTTCATAAATAAGTTAGAAAGATACATTAATTAGTGTCTTTGAAGTACTTATATATTTGGGTGATACAAGGAAATGAACAGTCCTCTCTTCCGAGCTGAAGAGAAGCCAAAGGAAAGCATACAGCGACCAATGACAAAAAATGCTGCTGAGCAGCTGCCTGTTTTCCTAATCTTGTTCTAGGAATCACAGAACTTCATGGAGGGAATAAAAATTTTGATTCGTTTAAATATGTATGTTTTACTGAGCATGCAAGATAATGCTCCATAGTTCAAGAATAAATTCCATTTGGAAATGTTTTAATTTTATGATGCTTGGTATAATCTTATCAAAACTCTACTAAATGTAGGTTTGCTGGTTGTTTTGGTTCAGGCTTTTTTTCATTTCCTAGAAGTGTTATGGTCAAAGGAAGCTGAACGTAGGAAGACATGATATTTTTTACATAATTTAATTAAATTATAGATGAAAAAGATTCTCAAAATCAAAAGTATTTTCTATAGCTCTCCAAGCTTTTTACCCTGACTTGTGCTTTACCAGTCCTTTGTCAGAAAGAGAGCTGATCCCAGCAGGTACCTGGCATTTCAAGTGTTCCTATTGCTATATGAATCAGTAACCTCTGCTGAATGCATAAACATAGCCAACAGAGAATAAGGCAGTCCCAGATTAATAAAACACATTCCATTTAGTCTCCAGCAGAAGAGTATCTTTTAAACACAGCCTTCATTTAAATAAATGGGAAACAGTAATACACGCTTTGTGGATAATGCAAATACCAGGCCAAAATCCATTATTGCAAGACTGAAAAATCAATTTACAGGACCTTGAAAATTATGCACAATTGCTGTAAAATCTCCTTTTCTGGCCAATAGGATTTAAAAGTATAATTTAGACCCACAACTCTAATAGGATATTTTTTTTTCTTTCTTAACAGGGAATGAATCTCTGGCTAAAAAGAAAAATAAAATATAAAGTTTTACAATAAGAAACCTCCTTGCAAAACTATTTTTTTCAGAAAAAAGTGTAAATACCTGTATAAATTAGACAAATTTTTCAGATGATTAATCTCATTAAGTCACTTAAATATTGCTGCCAGATATCATGCTTTTTCTTTAACCCAAACTGGGAAAAGTATCAAAATGGGTCACTTATCTGTAAAATACTGTCTCATGAACCCAACTCCAAAATTCTTTGTTCTATAAACCATTTCTCTTCTTGTATTGGATACTAACTTCTGTAAGCTGCTTCACATTTCAGCTCACATTGCAACAAAAAGACTGGGAATGTTATTAACCACTTTTCTCAAAGGTAGTGCTCCACAGGACAGCAACAGATAACAACAAAAAAAGATAAGAAAATAAGTCCCCAAATCCTTTCTGAACAGTGTTTTTGAACATTTATTAAATGGAGCTTTCAAACATATTCATCAAGATTTTTGTCACTCTTTAAGAGGAAACTATTTCACTCTGAATAGTTTTCAAAATTTAACAGGGAAGATTTATAGGACAGATAACATATTTTAACAGGCCAACTAACACAGTTTAAAATTAATAAATTAAATAAATAATAAACAATTCAGCAGAGTTTACAGCAAAAATTATATGATTTTTAAATTTCACTGTGGCTTTACCAGTATGCTTCAGCCACCCCACTGTACATGGGGACACCAGAGAGACATTCAGTATAATTATCTTTGCACAACTAAAGAACCTGGAGAAAAGTGAAGGTAAGAGTTTGGCAAACTTGGAAGTACAGCTATAGAAAGTTAAGATTCAGACTCAATTTTTTATCTTGTACTTAAATAACAGCTACATTCTAATCAATAATTAAAAATAGTAGAGCTAAATTATAAATTCACATAAATATTGTAATGAAATAGCACCCAGTTTAACAGTAGTGTGTAAGTAGAACTGGCCAAAATTCTTTTAGCTTCCTGTAATAGGACAGTTTGCAACCATTTTACAGTACTCAATTCTATGGACAAAGAAAGAACATTACAAAATCTCCTTTAGAGATATTGCTTTTTACAATAAAGAGTTAAAAAGAAATTCTCAGCATTAAATAATTTACCTCTGAAATAAGGAGGCACAGAAATGCCTGAAATGTTAAGTGAACAAAAGTGGACACTTTCATACTTTAACCAAAGAGTAAAATTATGGAAGGATGGTGGTTAGGTCCTCAACCGGATAAACAAAAAGATGTTTGCAATCTCTCAGCTCTCTGCGAAGCAGAGAAAAAATCCCTGTATTTCACTGAAAAACATAATCACCTATATACCAGAGAATCTAACTTAGTTAAGGGGAAAATTAATTCTTCACTTAATTCAGGTGAAGAATTCTCCATCCAAATTAATGATCTATTCAGAGATGAGTACTAAAATTGCTTCAGTGTAGGCTCTTTCTAGGATGATGTAAAAATAGAGCAATGCATGGAACAGGAGGATGACATTTCTTTTCCTAAGTGAGGAACTACTAAATTTTTTTCATAGTTTTCTTTAATTACTAGTACTTTTTTCACTACTTTGACTTTATACTCAATATTATACTCTTGATAGTTATTTTTTTTCCTTTTTATCAAAGTAAGGAATAATTTATGTCTGTGAATTTCTGGGAAGTAAAATCTATGCTTCTAGCTTTATTTTGACACTGCAATAATGAAAGCAGTACAAAGTCTGTTTTCCCTGGTACTATAGCTCTATAAAGAGCAGAAATAGGAAATAGAAGCACCATTATAAAATATGGAAACATCCACAGGCAGGCAGAATATGTCTTCAGGAAAGATATCTGGAGTTTTTTTGTGACTCCAAGGTGAGCCAAGCTGACTAAACCTTGAAATTTTTATTTTATAGAAAAACCCCCAAATTCCAAACCAAATATTTTTTTCAAAAACTAGAAGGATTACAAGAGTGAGATGTTGACAGCTTTGGTTATGGCTGCCAGCCCTCTGACTGCACAAAAAAGAAAATCTGGAAAGCATTTTACACTTGAGTTTTCAGGAATCTGGACCATCAATGAGCAGAGCAGGGCTGGCTGGGTGCTGGAAGCTCTCCACCAGCAGTGCAGTGGAATGATGTTTGGCACTGCAGGGCAGATCAAATCCAGGGGCCCTAGAAAAATTCACATCATGAACTGGTTCTGCACAAGCTGACTGAAATCTACAGCAGATTTCAGAGAAGACAAGATGTTTAAAAAATTTGTTCCTACTTTAGTATTTGGACATTTAAGAAAAAAAGACAAAAACTGAATTTCATCAATTCCTCTTTGCTGGTGAAGATTTGCTTAATACCTATGAGAATCCAGCCCAACTGTGGCATGCAAACTCAAACAGCAAGAATAAGAGGATCGGGCAAAGGAGGATGTAAGAGATTAACTTCAAGTAGAAGGAAAAAAAATAAAAGAAATATGGTAAGGAAACAGGTTGCAGAAAGAAAGAATAATAGCAAATGAAAAAAAAATGCATCAGAAAGTAACAGATCTAAATTCTTTCCATTTTACCTCAGTTTTGACAGGTTGCTATACTTTCATCTGTACTGTGGGGAGTAAAAATAAGTCATAGGAAGCAGTAATCTTTTCCTTGAAAAAACATTTCTGCATTCTCTTCATTGAACAGCGCAATTAGTAACACTACAGTTTGCATATTCTACTCTTTGCCTAAAAACAAACACATTCAGAGCAAAACAATATATTTACAGCATTCTGCATAATCACCTCACAGAGAAATGCATCTGAATAGAAAAAAAAGTATAATTAAAAACTATAGCAGGTATTTCCCTTATCCCAAATGATGAAATCCTCAAATGCTTCAACAGGTGCAGAATTTCATCTTTGAGATTTGTGGTTTTAAAATAACCAGAACTCCTAAGAGCTCAGGACTAACAACAAATGGGATCAACTAAACATTATAATGCTGATGATGGTGAGCTTGTATGAACTTGATTCTATTATCAGTGCTAGCAGTAAATCCCAGTTTCAGTGGCAATCCATATACTTCCTATTTCTCTCTTTTACATAAATGTGTGTGTGTGTATATATATATTTATATATAAAAAACCCCAATACCCCAATGTTATGTACTCAGTGCTAAAAATTTCTGGAAAACTACTCACATACTCAAAGTAAGGAACATCTAGTTGCAGGCTTTCACTAGAATTGAGTACACGCTTTTGTCCTATCCTCAAATTCTTTCCTACCATTTTTTAATCAGATCCATCTTTTTGTTCATCTTTACACCCATATATTCTCTACTGACTCCTAGGAAGTTTACTTTCAAGTTCAAATTCTCTCTTTGTATGCTGAAAACATATTCTAACCACACATTCATCCTAATTTGATGAATAATATAATGGAATTATCATTACATGCAAAGACTAAAGCCCAAAGCTTATTTGCTGCCTTTTAGCCTTTTACATTTCAAAACAAAACAAAATGATTTAGCAACATAACATTATTGATCTTTATAACAAAATATGCCTACATTTTATAGCCTGAAAACTACTCTTTTACTCAAAAACAACACAACCTCCTCTACTGGAACTTTGATTTTTTGGTATTTTAACAAAAACCTCCAGAAATCTCTAATTCTCAAAAAAATTTTAATGGATATTGTCATCTTTTATTCACAGATAACTTGTAGGGATTCCGTTCTGTATAATCTACCTAGAAAATATTTTTAAAACTTAAAGACAGAAAATTGAAGATCAAGATATGCTACCTGAGCATAATTTTAGATACCTGAAAGAAAAATTACACATATGAGATTCATTATCAATTCTGTGCGTTTTAATGTATTGATGTTTGCATTTTTTCTTTTAAAACAAGAAACAAATGAAACTCCTATACACAAACAAATACAAACCAAAAATCCCCACTCACTCCCAGCTACTGCGTCCAGAACGTGACTCAGTAACTGGATGTAAGCGAAACATTCTTTTATCTTCTGGTACTGTTGTAGCATATTATCATTGTTTAATTTACTTTGAGTAATGAAGCCTAAACAAATAAAGAACTGCCTATCCATCTTGCTCATAAATCCCAAACACAAGAATTAAGAGCTTTTCTCATACTTCTATGTACAATTGTTCATTCTTTATTTATGCACAGGAATACTACCAAATTGAATTTTGCTAGGGAAACTGACTTCTTTTAAGGATTGGACTGCAACCCTTTGTTGACTTAGTATCATTGGAATACTTGAGGCAGGACATCTGACAATGCACATGTGTACAGACTGGAGGGTTTTGTTTGTTTTTTCTTTTACCCAGGACTATTTAATATTTAATAACCCCACTTAATAACCCCATTTCCCTGACCTTTAGACTTACGAACAAGGGACACAGACATATGGATGCTGTTAAATTTTAATTTATGGGACACCACAGCATCACAGTAAAGGCACAGAGAGTGTGACGTTTCTCTACATCCTGAAATTGAATACACTATTCCAGAGATGTGTGAAATATCTCAGTGGCAAAGATATTCTTCCCTTTTTGGTAAAAACACCAAACATAACCTGTAAAATTTCTAAAACAGATATTAACAAAGCTCCTAAATTATTTTGTGGCCTGTATAATGAAGAAGAAATTTTAACCCCTATGCTGAACCATATAGGTTTTGTTCCACTTGACATCAAATGGGAACAATCTGAAAATTCTTTTGAACCTAAGCTATACACAAAAAATATTAAAATGTAATTAGGGTTGTAAAACCAACACTGCTAGTAGAAGTTATGTTTCCTGCAGAGTCTTAACAAATTCCTGAATATCATTATGATATTAATTTATGTACATAATTACCTGCTATTAATTCCCCAGAGATTCATACAGTTGCCAGAGAGAAAATTGTGATTATTCATCCTGATACAATAAACAACTGAGGCTGAAATACCTTGAGGTTTTAGGGTGGTTTGTTTGTTTTTCTAATTTTTAACATATCTAAATTCAAGAGGAAAAACACATGAGCTTGACATGGAAATTTTTGCCGATGGAAGCCTGTTCTAGTCTTTTGCAATTTGTTCCCTAGATTTAGTATTCAGCATTTACAGTTTGATTTAAATTGAGAAAATACAACCTTCCCACCACTGAATAACATTCCATCTTTGTTGTTAAGATCAACTGATTGCTTTATTAGTGGTAGCTTCTGAACACATTGGGGAGTAATCATTATCTTGCTCTTAGTCTTAAACACACTAAACAGATTTTAACACTTAGATGCTGCAAGACCCACTCCAGGAGCAGCATGGGGTTTCATATTGAATAGGACTGGTATCTCTAAGATAGCTCCTGTATTTGCATGAGTGAACGAAGTACACAATGTCCATGACTGTGGACTGCCAGATGGGAATGGGTCATCTTCCATGAAGTTAACAGACTGAGTATGCCCTACAGCACAGGTGCTGGATTCTGTCTGTGACAGTTCTCATGTGATGCTAGACAGCAAAGTTGCAAAAAAATTTTCTGTGGCACTTAGCATAGTTCCAGGGAGACACAAAATGATTGGGTAGTTTTGATTTAATCTTCACTGTCTCTGTTCCACATATATGGAATATGGAGTAAAAAATTAAATTATTTTATGGGATTGTAAAAATAAAATAATTCTTATTAAGCACTTGGTCAAGTATTCACATGGGTGTCTAAATTAGAAAGCTGAGCCTTTTGTGGTCAGTGAAGCAAAGTGGGAGATGGGAACTAAATTAAAACCTTGCCACTTTTCAGTTTCTGCACAGTGCAATATAAATTTTTCTGGGTATAATATAAATGCATTCTACAAAATAAAGAATGTGATCAACACCATAGTTCCAAAAAGTTGCCCACTGACTGATTCATGTTAAAAGAAACAGAATACAAAAATCAGTGCAGAATGGTTGCACAGACAGGATAAAACCTGCTTTTCTCTACAGGAGTTGTGAGATTTTATTCATTAATACACAAAAAAATTACTTCTGCTGCATCTTCTGTAGAATGAAAGAGACAGGAAGAATGTGTTTCCAAAACACCTATTCACAATTGCAACCATTACTGAAATAATAACAGCAACAGCTCTCTGATCACTGGCTGCTGGTCTACAGAGCTCAGCAGTAACAGGAGCTCTCACCTTGAGAAGGTCAAACACAGAGGAACTCAGGTCCTTGGTTTCTTTCCCTCTCTACTACTGATGTATTTAGAAATTTTTGCACACTTTGATGATTTTAAAGTAGCTTTTCAGTAATTTTCAGAACAGTACTCCTTGCCTCACACTTGTCTCAAAGCTTCTTGTATCTCTTCTGCACAGCCCCACTACTCTTCTGGGTTACTTGCCACGCGAGCTGTTGAGGCTGTTACCAGAGGGCACACTTAGGAGAGGAAAGCACAAACTCAGCAGTGTCATTCCACACCCTCTGATTTAGTGCTTTGGATTAAAACACTAAAACTCCCTGCAGGAAAAAGTGCAAAGTCAAAATCTGTTTTAAATACTTTTGAGAATCATCTATCTTCAGTAAGGGCATAGCAGCTACAGAAAGCTTTTTAGCTGTTAATTAGTTAAATATCAATCTAAACAGCAATCTTTACTCATAATAGAAAACACTGATTTGTGACTTCAGTTTATAACTATAAATAAAAATTACTGTACTTGCTGGTTTTATAGTCATTTATTTTCAATAGTATGTAAATCATGATTGTCAATATTTAAGGTAAACTTTTCTCAGTTATGAATAGTTTTCATTGCTATGTTTCATTTGCAGAAGAGTCCAGAGACTGCTTTCAAGATCATTCCAATTCTGACTAGACTATTAGCATGCAAGAAACAACTGTGAAACAAAACTTTGCATATCTGAAATAGTTGCAAGAATACAATTGTAAAACAATCAGTGAGGAATAAAGTCTGGTTATTCTGTATTAATTGCTTCATATATAAAGTTCATATTGTATACTGAGATAAAATAAACAAACTTTGAACACAAAATTTAAATAAACAGGTGCTTTTCTTTTATACTTTCAGTATCTATTTAATGCTGGGATTTTAGTTAATTGCAAATAGCACTTATATTATCCACAATTCAGATAAGCTTCCCAGTAATGGGAAATAAAACTGGATTAAAAAAGCCATTAAGCTGTCTTTAAACGTGTTTCAGCTGTCCTTAAATAATATTAAAACATTACAAAATTGATTTTTAATTATAGAAAAATAACAATGATGCATTAGAAATAATTTTGAATCTTTTGTTTTGTTTTTGCATGCCTCCAAGTTGCAAAGTTTATGAAATAAATTTCACATAGTTCACATATAATATTAAGTTCACATATAATATTAAGTCAAGATTTAGCAAAAAATTACCAAAGAAAAAAAGGAAAAATAGCACTGTTGCCATCTAACACTAGCATGTTTCAGTTTCTACCTGTAGGTACAGTACTCTCATAATATGTCAAGATGAAAGAAAATAAAAGTAACGTATCTAAAATATTTCACATACACTAAAGTTAGGAATTCTAAAGGGTGATGCAGCTATCAATGTCAGCTATGATACAAGAACTCACTAATCATTTTCCTTTCCTTTCCTCCTGTTCACCCTAGGCAGAGCCCATACTCTAAAAATCACCATCTTCATTAAGATCTTCCTGAAGAAGGTTCACAAGTTTGGAGCCTTCCGGTCTGTGAACCACGACAAGAGTAAAAAAAAACCTGTAACCAACATGTAATCATAAGATGAAAATGTCAATGAAAGATGTCAATGAAAAATGGGTAGTTCCTTTCTAAAACTCAGTGTAAGGTTAAAAAGGGTTTTAGATGCAGAGAATCAAAAGCAAAATGGCATGCAAGCAAACACAAAATTCTTGTCTCAGGAAGAATACCTGGAGTAGGATTCTTCAGAATAGTCTTTTCAAACTAATCAAAGGAATATTACTAAGAAATCCCCAAAGGCAGAATTACAGTATGTGACAGGCTTCAAACATGTCAGCTTGTCCTTCAACTTGAATAGCTGCTCATCTTTCTAGGGAAATAAGGACAGTTTTAACCACTTGGCTTTTTGAAATGATACCAAAAAGCCACAAGAATATTTTTCAAAGGAATGTGGAAAGAAGTATCTGAATTGTCAGAAGCTACCTCTTTCTTCAGGGATTTCTTTTCTTTTTTCCTTTTCCCTGCTAAGATGAGCATGACTGAAAGAATTTTGGGAGATACGCAGAATTCTTGTGTTTCTGCTCAAGTCCATTCTCAGTCTTCATACAAAAAGTGTGTAGTATCTACATGAGAGGTTCAGAGTAAGAAGTAATCTTTGATTTGAAACCCTTGTGAATTTAGTAAACTGTTAGATGTCTTAACAACAGAGACAATAATGGAATAAGAAATACTGAAGGTCTTATTTTTGTTTTAAAGTATATAATTTGATTTCATCCCATTCTCTCTTTTGCAACTGCATGCTTTCAGAAGTTTTATTTTTCCCTTTTGCAGAGATAATATGCATCTAGAATTTCCATATGCTGATGTTTTATTCAGGTTTGCATCAACTACTACTCCAAAGGTAACTGTATAGACATCTTTTAGTTGAAATGCCTTCAAATGGCTGTTAGCATCTGAAATAGGAAGATTTTCATAAATCAAAACCTTTGTTTAATAATCACCAAATGTAAATCTAGTTTGAAAACAATAATTGAAAGAGGAAAGGGTTTTAAAATTTTGATCACCTGTCCACTTCTTTATTTAAAATTCATTAAACAAGTACTAAAGTAATGTAAAGGCCTAATTTTCTTTCAACAGAGATTTCCTAAGTTTAATTTTAAGCTGTACCATAAATCTTAGGGGATTGAACATTAGAGTCAATTGATTACTAGTTGCATGCAAGCCATTTTTTTTCCTCACAAGCGTTGGCAATTTTGTCTGAGTCAGATATTTCTGGTTTATTTATTTTTGCAGCCAGGATACATGCTTCCCTGGCCAAGGAGGCAGTGACATTTTGAGTTTAGCATAACTTCATTGCACTCTTTTCTATCACTTTGCAGCCTCCACAGCCACTAACTTAAAAGAAGAGTTAGATGTCAGTAGAGCAGCACTGTTGTTATTGAGAGCTTCATGCGTCTTACTATTCATATAGAAGGAGAAGGTGGATTTTCTGATGTACAAAGATCTTTATTACTTAGGTGCAGTACTTGTTTTACACGATTCTAATTGCCTGTGACAAAGATTTGCTGCAGCACAGAGAAGATGGTTATGGTTCTGTTCCTATGCAAAGGCGCAAATTGAGTGAATCTTCTTGTTTATTTTTTTTTTTTTTTTGAAGCTACGTCACACTGACACTGCTGTTTCCCATTCAGGGAAAGTGTTTGTAGCATCACCAGCCTTAGCAGAGTGAAGATGCCATTATCTTGTTGCTATTAGTCTGTTATATCCTTTTTTCTAAAACTAATACAAGAGAAATCAAAAACATCCTTTTGTGGATATTTATACGAAGGGAGAGTGGAAAGACAAAGGTACCAGGATCTCCGTATCTTTCGCTTTCCCTGACTTCTAGACTTATTTACAGCCTGGGAGTATTTTGAAAACATGCTTGCAAGTGCTCAGAATGAATTTGGAGCTCTTCAGATGAAAGAGGCCATCATAATGTTACTCTGTTTCTCTACAGGATCACAGAAAGCACCTGCAGGAATTGCCTTTACAGACATTTGATAAAACTCTGTAAATACTTGTAATAGCATAAGCACAGCAGTCAGGAATGACTGCTGGCAGTTGTTTGCTGCTTACTTACTGTGTGAACTGAGACTGACATCCCAATGCCTCTGAAACTCATTCTGCCTGTAAGACAGAGATAATTCTCTTGGAAGTGTTTGTTGAGAATTAATTAGCTATTATTTATGCATTGATTCTTTAAAAACAAAACCAATCCATTCACTGATTTTTACATCCTTGCTCACCCAAGTAAATAAATAAATAAACAAACAAATAAATAAATAAATGAATGAATGAATGAATGAATGAATGAATGAATGAATGAATGAATCAAAGAGATTCATTGACTTTGGTGGCCAGAGGAGAGCATTATAATAATCTGTTCTGGAGTTCAGTAGACACAATGCCAACTCCCATACAATAGTTCAGTTAACAGGTTCACAGTCTGGGATATAGTGCATCATTCATGAAGTTATCCTGTCTTGATTCCAAAGCTGACAGTGATAAAAAAATCGAATTAATCACACCTCTACAGAAGCCTTTCCATACTTATATTCAGTGTTAAATATATGCATTATTTCTACTTGGTTTGTTCATCCAGTCACTGGATTTTATTACGTCTTTTGCTCTGTACCTAAGAATAGTTCACTATTGTGGATAACTTAAGAACCTGGAAAACTAGGGAGAAAATACTCACTGTGTTGCTATAACACTAAAATAATCAGGTAATTAAGCAAAATATGTAATTTGTCTGGGACAACTTGAAAAATGACAACATGACCTGGCTTCCAAATCCTGTATGGGCCTTCTTTTAAAGCCACTAGCTTCCCTCCTCCATTCCCACAATGGATGTGAAAAATCAGGCTAAAATAACAGCATGGATTTCCATTCATTTTTTGTGGAATTCATTCTGTTGTCATGTCACTGACTTAAATACCAAGATTCAAAACAGGATCACCAAAAGGTTTCCAATTATCATTATATTATCCATTAAAATCTAGCTGGGATTGTGATTCTGTATGATAGAAGAAAACTTTTAGGCAGTCTCCAGTATGCTTCATGCAAACTCATCTGTGACAATGATATAAGCAATATGGTAACACAATAGCTCATACTTCCATTTAAAAATCATCAAATAATCAATCCTTTTTTGTTCAGATAAGCTCTGAGTGATCCAAACCGATGACTTAGAACAACTAAGAGAAATATTAAGTAGCTGTCATATTAATGCATTGGAAGCCATGGTTAATATCCAGTTTTTAGGAAGAATGTAACAAAAAATTCAATCCATCTTTGAATTAAGATGTTAGGGATTTTTTAAAGACACCATTTCAGACTCATATATATACACACAATATAATTATTCAGCCTTGTTAAGATAGGCTTGTTCATGGAAAAATAATAAAATATATACTTTAGAATGAAGAGCAAAGCAAGGTGGGAAGAAAGCAGCAGTAACAGATCCTTGTTTTTAACAGCTTTTCATAAATTCTCTTGGGAAGCCAACTGAATTTCATTGAAGGGGGTGAATCAATGGTCCTTCATAAAAAGAAAATCAATTAGAAAGTCATTACCTGAAAATTAGCACTCAAAAAACAAAATTCCATTTTAAAGTCAATTAGACTGCATGTCAGTACTAAGTTGAATTGCATTTGCATTGATGTATGCAAAATGATTTACATCCTCCATCCCTAAGAAATGTAGAGAGTGAAAAATTAAAGAGATGCTTCTGAATTTATTTTTTGGAAGCTATCTATCTCAAGCAGCAGATGACTGTGTTGAGCTTTTAAACAGCTTTATATTGTATATCTCAAGTACTGGTTATTATTGGAATTACAACACTTGACGAAACCTTACTTCTCCTCCCTGTCACAGCAACACATCGGAAAACAACTGCTAATGTGAAAGCCAGAGAGGGGGGCTGAAGGAGAATAAATGCCCCAAGAGCCTCCTTCCCCCAGTAGCTTGCCATAGTCCTGGCATGATTTGTGTCTTGAGGCACACTGGAAAGACAAACACTTGTAAGTGTAGAGAAGAAGGAGTGGATGGCATCTCACAGAAGAGTTAAAATCTCCTCCTGGGCAGCAACTGGGTAATCAATCCATCCTGTTTATAGTGATAGGATTAGTCCTACTCTGCCTGGATCTGCCAGCACAGAAAGGGTGGCATATCCTTCTCTCACATGTCTGGTCTGGGTAAAACAGGAAGCAGCAGAACCCAGGCCCTGAAGATGGGACATTGCAGCTTGCAGTGCTGAAGAGGCACTCTGATAAGTATGGCTCAGGGAATTGCATCTTTGCAAGGGAGAGGACACTGCCTCTACATGTCCAATCAGAGATTTATCTTAAGGACAGGAGATGAAAATAGAAGAAATAAGGCACAGAAATGTGAATTAATTATGGAACATCAAGCACATCTTAATCACATACTTCACATCATGCACACACTTACGTAGAATTAGGTTAAATGGCTAAAATGTTAAGTGCCATCTTGGAATGAGACACTTCTCTGAGCTGGGATAAGTGTTCAAGAGTTAGTTGAAGAGGTAACAGCAGAGCTATCAGTGGTGACCGAGGTCAGTCTTGTGGGGACTGTTGGGTTGTGCTGTATGGGAGGATCCCAAGCTCATGGACACCTGATCAGCTGCCCAAGACCCCCTCAGGACCCTGCAGCCCTCAGGAGCCCGTCAGGAAAGGAGGGGGCATTGCCAGGAGGACGTTGTCATTTAAATATTTCCAGGGAGTGTGAGCAGCCATGAGGGCAGCAAACAGAGCAGGCAAGCAGGGTGTGGCACATTAGAAGGATGTGGGACATGAGAACAGTGTGGCACAGCAGTTTGCACAGATGTTCTGCAGGCAGGTCACAAAGGTAGGGCACAGAACCTAGGGAATGAGTCATCACCCATCAAACATTCCATTGGAATGGAAAGTTTTGGGCTTTTTAGGAAAGAGAGGCTAGGGAGGCAAGTAGTCATGTCAGTAACTGGCTGGAGAGTATGGAACTCTACTTAGGGAAGGATGAAGATCCAGCTGAGAGCTTATGGGAGAAGATTAAAGGGAAGGCAGGGACAGAGGATGTTATAGTGAGAGCCTGTCGCAGAGCAATCAAGAGGATGGTGCAGATGAAGCCCTCTATAGGCAGACAAGAGTGGCCTCACACTTGTAAGCTCTTGTCCTCATGCAGGATTTCAACCATCTCAAATCTGTTGGAGGGAGAACATGGCAGGGCACAAGCAATCCTGGAGCTTCCTCAAATGGGTTAACAACTTCCTTAGACAGGTGATTGAAAAGCCAACAAGAAGGTGCCACACTGGACCTTGTGCTCACCAAGAGGAAGGAGCTGGTGGGGAATGCAGTGCTTCAAGGCTTGGCTGCAGTGACCAGGAGATGATGTTTATGATCCTGAGGATAGCAAGGAGGTCACACAGCAAGCTCACTGCCCTGACTTCAGGAGAGGAGACTCTGGCCTCTCCAAGGACCTATTTGGTAGAGTCCCATTGGATAGAGCCCTGGAAGACAGAGGAGCCCAATATCACTGGCTGAATTTGAAGGATCACCTCCTCCAAGCTCGGGAGCAAGGTATCTCAACAAGGAGACTGAGTAAAAATGCCAGGAGGCATCTAGGGATGGATAAGGAGCTGCTGTGCAAACTCAAAGTGAGAAAAAGAAGCTTTCAGAAAGTGGACACGAGGACAGGTGGCCTGAGAGGAATACAGGAAAATTGTAAGGGAAGCTATAGACAAGGTTGGGGAAGCCAAAGCCCAGTTAGAATTGAGTATGGCCAGGGGCACTAAGGATAAGAAGAAAGGCTTTGACAAATATGTTGCAAAAAAGATAAAGGATAGGGGTGATGTGGTCCCTCTCCAGAAGGAAAGGGAGACATGACTATGCTGGACAAAGAGAAGTCTGGGGTTCTCAACAACTCCTGTGCCTCAGTCTTCAATGGCTCTAGCCACACCACCCAAGTCAAGAAAGGAAAATGCAGGGACTGGGAGAATGAAAATGCTGAGCCTCCTGTAGGAAAAGATCAGGTTTGAGACCATTCAAGCAACCTCAACGTGCACCAGTCCATGGGACCCAATGAGGTTCATCTGTGGGTTCTGAGGGAGCTGGCAGATGAATTTATTAAACTACTATCCATAATTTTTGAAAAATCCTGGCAGTCAGGTAAATTCTTTGACGACTGGAAAAAAAAGGGAAATGTAAGTCTCATTTTTAAAAAAGGAAAAGCAGAAGACTGGAGGAACTACAGACCAGTCTCATCTCTATGACAGGCAAGGTCATGGAGCAGATTCTCCTGTAAACTGTGCTAAGGTACAAGGAAAAGAAACATGTGGCTGGTAATAGGTGGCTTCACAAAAGGGAAATTGTGCCTGAAAATCTGGTGGCCTTCTATGACAGGGCTACAGTACTGGTGGACAGGAACAGAGGAACTGACTTTGCCTGTCTTGACTTATGCAAAGTGTTTGATACTGCCCTACAGAATGCTCTTATCTCCAAGTTAGAGAGATATGAATTTGATGGATGGATAAAGAACTGGCTAGATGACAAAGAGTCCACATCAACATCAGTGGTGTTCCTCTGGGGTCAGTACTAGGACCAGTTGTTATACAACATTTTGGTGGTGATATGGACAGTGGGATCAAGTGCACTCTCAGAAAGCTTACAGATGACACCAAGCTCTGTGGTGGTGCAGTTGACACACCGGAAGGAAGGGATGATGCCATCCAGAGGGACCTTGACATGCTTGAGAGATGGTTTGATACAAACCTCTCTAACTTCAACAGAGCAAAGTGCAAGGTCCTACACCTGGGTCACTGCAATCCTGGACACACCAATGGCTTGGGCAGAGAAGTGGTTGAGAGCAGCCCTGCTAAGAAAGACCTGGGGGTTACAGGTGAGGAAAAACTCCACACGAGCCAGCTGTGTGTGCTCACAGCTCAGAAAGACAATTGAATCCTGGGCTGCATCACAAGGAGTGTGGCCAGCAGGTCAAAGGAGGTGATTCTGCCCCTCTACTCTGCTCACATGTCATCCCACCTGGAGTACTGTGCTGCCCCCAACATTAAAAGGACATGGAACTATTGGAGCAAGCCAAAAGGAGGGCTGCAATGTTGATAAGAGGGCTGGAGCATCTCCCCTTTCTTTCTCAGAACACAGGCTGAGAAAGCTGAGGCTGTTCATCCTGGAAAAGAGAAGGTTGTGTGGAGACCTCATAGGAACCTTCCAGTATCTGAAGAATCCTAGAGAAAAGCTGGAGAGGGGCTCTTTGTCAGGAACTGTAGTGATAGGACACAGAGTAATGGGTACAAATTGAAAGAGAGGAATTTAGGTTAGCTAAGAAGAAATTGTTTATTATGAGTGTGGTTACACACTAGAAGAGGTTGCCCGAGGACACTGTGGATGCCTCAACCCTAGCAGTGATCAAGGCCAGGTTGGATAAGGCCTTGAGTAACTTGGTCTAGTAGGACGTGTCCCTGCACCTGGTAGGGGCACTGGAACTGGATGACCTTTAAGGTCCATTCCAACCCCTTAGCTATGTCAATATGTCTAGAATTCTATGATTCAAGAGCCTAATGTAGGTGGTAAATTGGAGTGACAGACATGCTAGACTACCAAGACATCCCTACCAGCTCAGCAGATGTGACACAGGAGGTCTGATACTAACCAGCAGCTTGTGGCAGGGCAGCATGCCCAAGGTGTCTCTCAGCTGGTGCTGGGTACCTTAATTCAGGAAATGGATTTTCACAGTAGGTGCTTAGAACACGTGTCTATGTATGAGATTAATCCTGCCCCAGGGTTCTCTACTTTCAGCAATAGAAACTTAGTTCAGTGAAGAAATTTAGATAAAAATTCTGCCTATTCTGGTAACAGTTACTTGCACAAATATATGTATTTTAGGTATTCCATGCCAGAGAAACATATGGAGTATAAGGTTCATATGCAAATTCATATATATTTCTTCAGTTATACAGATCGGTGTGTTTGGGTTCAGTTATGTATTTGGGATCAGTGTATTTTGGGCTCAGTTTTGACAGAAGTCTAATGACTGGGAATAAAAAAATACCAAAATCCTATTAGATTGCATTTAAGATGGAGTCATTTGTCTGGGCTGGCAAATTATCACTATGTGTAGATATAATAGTTGAGTGAGGTAATTGGCTCAAATCACTTTGCCATCAAACTATGATTCCAAAATCCAGCAAAAAGTCCCTAAAATGTTAACCTGGATCTATGGAGTGATACCATAAATGGTAAAATGAAAAAATTACATGCCCAAACTTAGTATAAAGAATACAGGATGAGATTTTTTTTTAAGATTGTTACTGGAGTTCTGTATTTACAAAATATAAAACCATGATATACTGGCTTTTTATTATTCCTCATTTAATCCATAGCTAGCAAAACCTACTTTTAGAACAGTGAAACTGTATATTGCTCTTTCATACAGGATAAAAGATCGTTATAAAACAAAAATATATCAAAATTAGGTATCAGTGTAAGAATATAACGAAAAGTTTCTAAATGTTCATTTATATTTTGTAACTGTAGCTCAGGCTTTTACCTCTGCTTCCAAATAACCCCAAGTGCATCTCAGCTGAATACCTAGACATCTAAGTCACTGCCTGTGTTTAGGAAGGTGATTTGCTTGCTCATGAGAGGTCCTCCGAAGAGGAAGGATTTTAGAACTTTTCTCAGCAAGAATACTGAGTATCTTATCTTTTGCTCCAGTAGGTCAATCAGTAAGTCAGCTCTGCTTTCTTTGCACATCATCTGTGAGTTAGAATGCTGACTTCTCATGTATTTTTTTCTGTGTTAAGGGAAAAAGAACTATAGCAGTAAATGATGAGAATATATAAGAAGTTGGTTCTAATCATGGCTATGCAAGGCTGTACTCCTGAAAGTAGCATTAAACCCTTAGGGCTATGCGGAAAAATTGTTGTGCGGTGCTCAAACGATGCACTTGGCTTTGACAGATACATCTTGACATAATATTTGAAATATTTGAGCAAGTGACCTGACCCATTCTAGGCCCAAGTGAGGCACTACATTTCTGTTCAGGAGAAAGTTTATCAATTCAGACATCTACAAGATTTCTGAACTATTTATACTTCTACCTAAATTATGAATTTAAAGTAAATATGTCTTCTCAGACTGTAAGTATGCTGATGCATCTTAAAGGCCATAAAGGTCATGAAAGAACAAAACCTTTTTCCAAGAGCCAAACACTAAGTACTGGGATAATAGTATTGAGTTCTCAAAAGCCTTAAAACAGGGAAAAGAACATAGTAGAGTACAGAAGAAGAAAGAACAGCAAAAAACTGAAGAAAATATAATTTGCTATTCTAGAGCCAGCAAATACATGCACATTTATGTCAACTTCTGGTGACAAAGGTCTGGTAACAGCAGAAATCTTGAAATTAGTGATTGCACTGGGTATTTTCTGGGTCTGACTAAGTCTCTATGTCAAGCTGATTTCATGTTTCTGGAACAAGAGAAACTTCAAGTATTGCCTGCTCAATGTGATAAGACACTCCCAGATTGCAGAGTAGGGCTTTGTATAAGCAGAGCCTTCCAGAACACTGTCCAAAATTGCATTAAATTTGTACAGCGAAGAAACAGCATATTTCAAAAAAATCCTTTACTATAATCATTACAGAGAGTTGAGGGTTTTTTTTAACAACAAAAATTAATAATTTATTTTTTGTGTGACTTTTTAAAAAGAATTCATAAGTACTTTTCTAAATAGATATGATCCTAGCATTAATGCAAAGTTCTTCTGTTAGTGAAAATCTGTACAATCCTGTATCCCTTGCTTATGCTTTAACAAAGGCCAAAACATCCTCTCCTTAAGCAGCAAGGCTGATCTTACTGGATCACAGAAAAATTTGGATACAGAGGATGTGTCACAGTCAACATACATGATATGATATTCTCTCTTTCCACATAGAGGCCCCTTAAATAGAACCTCTTATTAACTTATAGTCTGAAAAGAGAGGGTGATAAGAAAATAAAGTTTTAGGTAGAAGAGAGTGAATATTTCTTGTGGATTGGGCAAAAAATACTAAACAGAAAAGATCATCTTGCCACATGACAGAAATTATGAGACAACATAAAAAAATACTTTGTTGTGATAATTGAGTAGAGATGTTCGTGTTAGGAAATGAATACTCAGGTTAGCTTTTTTTCATTAAGATAGACAAAAATGGATGTAGGCTGCAAAAGTAAAATAACTAATAAAAAAAGAAAGGTTCAAAATGACAATGATCACATCAAAAACAAAACCTGTAGACACAATGTCTGACACAACTAAGACAGGATAATTTTTATACAAACCAGAATATAGGACGTTGCGCATGAAATGGTAAAGCCTCTTGCCAGGATTTATGAATCATTCAAATTTAGACAATAGGGAGTAAGGAACAAAGACATGGGAATGACAAGCATTTGAAAATAAGCTACATATTTGTCAGGTTCCAGGAAGGCAAAATAGCTGCATAAGAACTAAAGACTTTGAGCACTAAATACATTTTGAAGCAAAGAAAGACATATAAATCTTTTATAAATCTTTGAGAAACAATAAAATCCATCAATGGTAGAGAGCTAAACTAACCCATCTGATAGCTCTTCCACAATAAAGTTTATTGTATTTTTTGTTTGGGTTTGTGGTTTTTTTTTTTTAACCGTTTTTTTTTTTTTTTTTTTTTTTTCTTTTTCCTTTCAAGTAACAGAGATGGAATACAGGCAAATTTCAATGTACTGTTTGTTATTCACTCATAGGAAATTAGAAATTGAGATAGAGAAGATGGCAAATAGTGTAAGCTTTGGAAAAGAGGCAAGAGAATGCGGTAAGTGAATGAAGACAAGAGAATTCTTTGGTTGAGTTTTTCAAGAATCATTCTTGGGGTTTGCATTATTTCATTGTTACTCTGACTGAGAAAGTAAGGCATATGATAATGAATGCACAGTGACATGAAGTCTGAAGTTTCTTCCAAGGTCAAGGAAAAAATATCAAACATGAAAAATGCACTAAGTCTTAAGAGACAGCAAAGCCAAAGGACCTCACCTAGGAACCAAATGATGATTTCTTTTATTCTTTGGGGCAAAAGTGGGTAATAAGTGAGATCTATGGACTGTATTATCAGATACCAAAACAAAATGAGTAATAAATCTTTCTTCAAACATGTCAAAAGAACACAGACTTCTAGACACTGAAATACTAACAGATAAATGAACAGAATATAAAAGGAACGCAATGGTAGAAAAGTGAAATGCATTCTTTGCATTCTCTGGACGAAACTGGGGTGATGTCCCTTGTGAATTTCTTCTTTCTAAGGGGTTTTGTCAATGATTCAGTTTGAAGCAGTTTTGGAACAAATAGCAGAATAAAAAGTAACAAACCACAAAGGTCAGACAGTATCCAGCCATGGGTTCTAAAGCAACTCGCGGATGAAACAGCTGAATTATTAACAGTGTTGTTTATAAATTCTCACCTGAAACTGCTGTGGTGCCTCACCATAGGAGGGTGTCAGTTTTAAAAAAGCATCCTTCAGAGGGCAAGGGAAAAAAACAGATTGTCAGCTATGTTAGACAAGTCTTACAAGTAATTATGATCTACTTGAGCAGAATAAGCTTGGCTTTTACAAATCAATCCATTATTACCAATCCACTGAAGTCCATGAAAAGAACGAATATGCTTATGGATAAATGTGATCAACTAAATTTTCCATAAAGCTGTGGAAAATGTTCCTCACCCAAGACTTTTCAGGTGATGAAGCCTTGTAGTGCATGGAAGGCCCTTAAATGGTTAAAAGAGAAGCATTAGACAATGTTGAATTCTAACGGTGGAAATCTGCAGTGGAGTTGCTCTGATACCTGTAATGTTCAGCATACCCATAATCTATACAGTAAAGAGGGTAAGCAGAGAGACAAGAAAGTTTTCTGGTGGTACTAAATTATTTAGAGTGGTAAGGATGAGAGAGTACTGTGAAGAACTGCAGCAGAATATGTCTTATGAACCTGAATGACTGAAATTAAGTGTAGATAAATGTAAAGTGCCACATGGGGAAAAAGAATATCCTAATTTCACATAAAAATTATGAGCTCTGAGCTAACCATTACTATTCAGAAGAGAGACCTTAAGATTATAATAAATAGTTCCATGAAACAGTCATTTCAATCCTCAGTAGCAGTTAAAAAGTAAATTAAATGCTAGTACAGGAGTACAGAGAAAAGAGTTATGCCACTGTAAATAGTTCTTCATCTACAGTTTGGACATAACCTGGAGATCCAGACCCTCATCTCAAAAAGGATATAAAAAAGGAAGGGAAACTTTTATAGGTATAAATATTCATATAAATAAATAAATATTTTTACATTCAGAACAACTGAATAACCTGTAAATTTTTGATCAGGAAAATAAATCATTTTATTGGAATGTGAAGAAGCTCTACAAAATCACAAGAAATGTGGATAGAATGTCAGAGGTATCAGCTTTCCACAGTTTCTTTCTGTCTGAATCTATACTGGGCATCAAATTCAGGTTCAACACATTCAAGAAGATAAGAAGCTCAGCAAAGGGACAGCAATTTATTATATTTATTACCACAATCAGAGGAACTATAGGCCTCTGTGTTTGTCTAAGAAGGAAAGCTGCAAATGCAACAGGAAAGGATCCACTTAGGATTGCTAAATAACAATACACACATGACTCAAAAAGTCTTTCAGCTGAAACTAATTAGAAGATAGAGGTGCTTTACATAGAAGCATTGTACATACTCCCTCCAATTTTATTTTCCCTCAGGCATTTCCTTGTGAACAATGTGGGAAACACAACAGAAGGATCTTTCATTTGATTAATTATGGCCATGCTTAAATTGTTCTTACTCTGTCCTATGCAGGAGAAGCACATATAATTGAGTCCCTTCTATACTGCAATAGGAAAGATAAACTTGATCTTCATATATCTCAACTTCATTTGTTTCAAATTCTTCCTCCATCAGAAATAAGTAAATATTAACACTACTTTATGAGGCATTAGAAAATTTCCCTGTTCATTGTATAGGCAATCCATTTTTATAGTCCTAAAACATGGAAGGGGTATATAGAAAATACACTCGGAGGAAGCAGGGAAGCAGAAAGTCTGTCTTACCAGAGAACCACAGATGTACTTAGCACATAGACCACAAAGTGAAAAATACCTCATGACTATTGTTCCTAAAATCACTGAATAAAGTAAATGCTGCAAGAAAAAGACAAAGATGTGATAAAAAATTGCAGTGCTTGTCTACTACCTATCTAAGAGGTCACTTGTAGATCCCTTTTCTATGCTCATATCACTGGGGGTTGGTTTCAGGTTTTGAGATTTTTTTTTAACTGATGAATATATTTTAAAATAATATATAATCTCATTTTAGTGAATTTCAACAAGTTTTTTGACCAGATTGTGTCAGAATGCCTCAACAAACTAGGAAATTTATTTCTGTCAGACTGCTAGCTGTAGCTTCGATCACGGTTACAGAAAATTAAACAGAACAGCTGTGAAATACCAGTTTGCTTGATGTTTAATTCATGTGCAAACACCTACTTCAGCAGTTTGATGCACTAGAAACTGTTTCCCAGAAGTGCTCTCTATTCACAAAGTGAGACAAACAGTGTAAGCTTGATGCCTCACAATTACCTGGTTTTCTTGATAATAATACAAGATACACTGAAGACAAAAATTCATATTTTTCTTGTGATTAACATGATTCAATTTAAACAGTATTTATAATTCTTCTAAATCCAGGAGAAAGAATTCATTTTAAAGTAATTTAAAATACAACACAATTCTCTTCAATGAGGAGCACTTTATCTGTGGTCTGTGAGGCAATAAGCACACATAAAACCAGAACAGATTTTCCACTCTACTTTGTAAGAATTCCTCATATTGAAAATATCCATGTACATATCAATGGCAAATTATTATTATTGGTAGTAGAATTCTGTTTTCCTTATGGACAGAGCTTTGTTCACAAAAATATCCACTTGTCAGTTTGGACCAAGGATGAACTACAAGGATCACATAAGCAGACACTGGAAAATCTAATAGAAATAATAATTTAGAAGGATGTTTTCACTATTATTTGTTACAAGTTGCCTAACAATAAGAGGACCACAATACATGGATTTCCCTATCTCTAAAATTCCTAGGTAGGTTGTGGAGAAAACTGCATGAAAGAGAGTAGAAGGCTGGATGAATAAGAAAATGCAAAACTTTGTGAAGAAACCCAAGCAGTGTAAATCAAATATTGGAAACCAGAAAGAGGATTCAAGATGAAATCTAGGGTTTCTGCATCAGCAAATACACAAAGTGATCTCAACAGTTTCACAGCTGAATTAGAGTGTCAGAGAGGTCAGATGAGTGAAGTAGATCTCTAATCAAAATGGAAAATCATTCATATAAAAAAGAAATGTATTTATATATTTAAACTCATCACTAGGGCTCAAGAGCAGCCTAGATCCTTTGTTCTCAGAGGACCATTTTCTTCACACCCCAAACTGCTGATCATGAAGCTGAGCAGGGATGTCTACAGCCCTTAATGAAAGTGCTCTTGAGAAAAGTGCAAAGGGAGTGCAATTATTGGGAAGTGAAGAGAGGCTGCGAGTAAAGGCAACGTGTATGGCTGAAGGCAAAAAACCAGTAAAAAGGAGATGTCTCAGAGAATTATTTAGCAATGAGGCTGTAGTCACTGGGATGACATCTACAGGTAAGGGAGAAGAAAAAGGCACCAACAGTAGGCAGGAGAGCTGTCAAAGAAGGACAAATACTGTGGGTGAGAAAACTGCTGTGATATCAATGGGAATAACTAGGAATGAGCAGAAAGAAATCCCATAATGAATATGAAGCTGCACTGACATGGGTAAGAGTTAATATTTTCAATTAAAGGGAAGAGCAATAGGAAATGCACTTCTATTGTTTAGAAGCCTTTCATACACTCACACACAGAGTCTTTAAATTTTTATATTCCTTAGACAATAATTGAAAATATTGTAGCAGAATTCTACATTCTTATGCTCTTAATTTTTGTGTTATTTTCCTACTCAAAATTTTGCATCCTCTCAAAGATCTGATTCTTTAAATGGAGCAGATAATAATTAATGTAAGTTTTTACTCTGCATACAGCTGAATTTTCTTCACAGCGAGAGATTTTTTTATTCATACAAATCTGGAAGACTAGCTAGCACTTGGGTTTTTAGTTTCCCGGGTGTATTTCCAGTTCCAGACTACACTGCGCATTACAAGGTACTTCAGCACATGAGTGGGCATCAGCAGTTTTACTAAGGAAAATAAAAACCTCTTCTCCTTAACAATTTAAGCTTTTTTTCAAGGAGAGATTTAACACTTGAACAAGTTTCAAAACCACTCCAGGCAGTATGATATGAAGTAATTTTAACATGTTTCAGTACATTAGGTTTAAGGAATAATACTTACTTCTTTGTTATAACATTGTCCAAGTCTCTTGGCTAAAATAAACCACTGGACATAAAGAAGATTTGATATTTCTGTAATAGAAGGCATTATTTCCTATTTACATTCATGTCCCTCTGTATAGCATGCAATCACAGTAGTTGTGCATCCACATATATGTACCAAAATTCATAAAAAAATCCAGAAAGCCTGGTATTTAGAAAAGAAAAATGGTTTTTATGGTTCCCTGAATACTGAATTGAAAGCTTTACCAAAAGGAAATAACGTTTTTAAATAGTGTTCCAGACTTTGACAGTTGAATTTCATGGAATTTCATGGAATCTTCTGTAACTATAAAAATGAAGTTGTTTTCCTCTATTTTTACTCAATCATACCAAGAACAGAAGCAAAATGTTTAACTGTATTTGTTCAAGTTTGATATTATAGACCACATGCATGTTTTGTCACCCACTCTATGCATTTTTTCTAGTGCTTCTGAAATATAAAGTCCCACACATATTTCATACTTACATTTTTATGTTTAGTGAGATGGAGGAACCCTGTGTGAATCAGTAATATTTTGTTCATA
Organism: Camarhynchus parvulus; assembly: GCF_901933205.1. NCBI lineage: Eukaryota > Metazoa > Chordata > Aves > Passeriformes > Thraupidae > Camarhynchus > Camarhynchus parvulus. The sequence goes on from NC_044572.1 coordinate 50,504,298, forward strand.
CTATAGTTTCTGTTATTTTCTTTCTCCATAGATACACAAGAGGAAAAAAACCAGCAACCACAAGTAATATCAGTTTGTTTCTATTTTAGTATTATGAAGAATTCAGGCAGAGACAAAAGGCATCCTGAAATGCTCTGTGACAATTGCCTTCACTGATTAGGAAGACGAATTAAAAAAAATAAAAGTAATAGTCTTTTGATTTGGCTGGTCACTCTTTCAGTTTCCTCCTAAGTCTTCTTTACATAGTTACTGCAGGGGATGAATTTCTGAAGTCAAAACTTAACTAAAAAGAGCTGATCTGTCATATTATATTCTGTTTATTATCAATGAACTAATCAAGTAGTTTTATATATATTACTTATATCTTATTAATTATCTACTATATATTCATATCCAGCTGTAGACCTTTTTAAAAGGATAGACTATAGTTTTATCTGTTCCACTCCTTTATACACCAAAAATATATTTTGTGAAAGTCATCAAATTTATATATACCTAGTAATTGTTTTACAATCACTTAGACCTAACTGGTGCTTTATTGATACACTATGACAATTGACTAGTGAAAAAAGTACTCCTGAACTATTAAACTGCTCAAAACTTACTACTGTGAGATGTATCATCTCTTAGAATTTATAATTACTTTCTTAGATATTTAAATTTCAACTTTATATTTTTTCATTTTTGCTAGAGTAATAAAAAAGGAAATAGCACTACACCATCCTTGCCTTGACAATCTATAACAAATTCAAATAATCAAAACTAATGCTCATTATGTTACCTTCTGCTCTTCTCCAGTTTTTATAGGCACGTGATTTAGCAGCACTACTTAATGATCCAAAAATGTACAAAAGTAGTACTCTGAACTTAGAGAAAAAAAATATTTCCATGTTTATTTTAAAGACTTTTTAAAAATACTAATAAATTTCTGTATAGTATTCTTTATGTAATAAAAAAATATGACAATTCCTTCTAAGTGTTTAAGGCATAACAAGCAAAAGATATTGAAAGGTCACAGGCTGTCTAATATTGCAAAATACTGTTCAGTCTATTCCAAACTGATTGACTTTTCTCTAGCTATTGTCTGTCTCATCTATTCTTTGCTATTTTCTCAGCCATGTTTATAGATTGAAGTTATGTCTCCAGTGCTGAATTATTTATGAAAAGTGAACAGTTTAACTAGATGCCATTGTTTGATTTCCTTCTATTCCAAACAGAGTCCTCAGGTTGAGGGGAAAAAAGTTCATTTTTCAGCTCTTTGTGCCATCTGACAATTTTGAATACTATTGTAAGAGGATACATATCCACTCCACCCAGATGACTGTTTAATACTCTCATTAAAAATGTACACAGAGATAATTTTATATGTGCAAGTACTATTTCAACTTTAATAATCCACACACGCCTCATGAACTCTTTGAATACCATCTGGCATACAGCAGTATTGCTTCTCATGCCTAAAACGAGAACCAAGTACAGAGACAGCAATTAAATGTAACCACAGCAAACACTGCAGCAGAACTTGAAGCAGGGGAAGTTGAACCACACAGAATATCAATCAGTTAATCAACTTGAAATTTTTTGCCCTCCTCTCGTGAACAGAACCAGGGGATTTTAGATGGTGATCTTCTGCGTTGCATATATGAGCAACCTGGTTCATGTGAGACCTAAATGCTCTAAAATTCATAAGTATTTTGGTGATGGCAAAACTTTTAAGATATATGATGCAAATGTTCAGCCCGATAGGACTGCTACTGGTGATAGAGACCATACAAAATTTGCTTCTGTATCAGCAAGATGTTACAGAATATCCCACTTAAATAGTCCAAAATAGAATAAAAAAAATAGCTTAAAATTTTTATGTGTTTGTTTGAGTCTGCTTAGAATATCTGACAAATATCTGTCCCAGATCGACCAGGCAAAATCGACCAGGCAGCCTCTACTGAACCAGACATGCTCTGTTATTGTCCAAAAATTGTGCAAAGTAAGCTAATAAAGCACTGTGCTAACTTCAGGGCATTCTGTCACACATGAGGGATATCTCACAGCATGAAATAACCTAATTCATAATAATTGCTGAATAATTAATAATTAATGGAAATTTATAGAAGTGTTGGGATTTAGAGATGGTGCTTTAACCTTCAAAATGAGTCCGATAGCAACAGTATTTGTAAGACTTTATACCATTTTCATGAAGCACAAGTATTTTCACATGTTCCCTCATCAAACACATTATCAACTACCTTTTGTCCAAATTTCTAAGTTCAAACATGGCAACATACTAAATTATTCTTCAAGGATTTCTCCTTTGTCCTAACACTGTCAGCTTTTTCTCATGTTTGATTTTTTGCAGTAGGAAAGCAGAAGGAAATTCTTTGGTATTGGCACTTTTTAAGTTGTTTGCTTTAAGCCCCATAACATCACATTCACTCTTGACCAGCTTAACAGTTTTCTCTAGTGACTATCTTCCTTGTAGATAGTCCATTATTTTTTATGCTGACAATTAAATTTCTACTACTTTTCCTTCTTTACCAGATTTATTTTGTTCAGAAGTTTGACTTGGTATTTCTAGTGTTTGTTTAACTCTTATTTCTAATTCATAACTGCTACTGGATGCTGTAACTTTCAAACAGAGGAATACTTTCAGAAAAGGCTCTGAAATTACTTGACTGCATTTGGTTCACTTTTCCTTCCAACTCTTCTGTAATTTATACTTAGTGTTCACCAATGGTTTTCAGAAATGCTGCAGTGTCACACAAGATTATTTTTGGTTCACTTGCTTGCAGACTGATGTCTAATGCAAAATCTTGTTAGTTACACTGATTCAGTCAAGAGTAGATCTCAAGTGATGAAACTAACCTAATAGGAGAGTTTTTCCATTAATTTAAGAAAGGGAAACTTGGGTACAGAATCATTGCACAGTGAGTGCTGCATGGTGCATCATCCATGCCACAGTTAAAAATGTACATTTTTTAAAGTATCTTGGGTTTCTGAATATGCACCCTCATACTTCAAATATTTTCCTGTTGTAACTGTTCCTATTTTTCCTTGCATCAAAAAAATCCATATTTATAACCAATTGGATGTAGTGTATCCATTTGGATGTAGCTTATTTCTAGGAAATTAAGACTATATATATGAAAAAAATAGTATATTTATATATACTTACATATATATATATATATATATATATATATATACACACACACACATATATATGCCAGATGGATTTATTCTATTGCCATGTAAGTGTTTTAGTACTTTATAAGAAGACAGCTAAACCACAGAGACTGTTAAGACTTTCTTTTTAGGAGGAAGCCCAGTGGTTTATAGAATCTGGACATACTTGCATCCAGCAATTTTAAATTTCTCTGTTATTGTGTTTACTGTGTAAAATGATTGTTTAGCCTCCTTCATTCCACAAAATAATGAGGTGAGTGCCTTTTCTATTGGAGCTGTATTTCAGCCATACATTTAAAGGGAAGGCACTGCCTAGAGACTGCAGGGTGAAACCTCATTAATTTGCATACAAGTTCTTATTATAGCTGTGAGCTTTTTTAGTCTTACTTTATCGATGTCTGAACATGGTGGTAAGGATTTTTCTATGGCATGGTAGAAAATTCCAGAAAAAAGGCATTTGACTTTGACCCACTCACCAAGAAAAATCATTCTCACTGCCAATACCCTAATTTTTATTTTATGTCATAGTAAAAAAAAAAATTGAAGCCAACCAACCAAAACACTTCCAGTTCTACCTTTGTTTATTTTACAATTTCATCATCCAATAAAAATTGATTTTTAAAGAAACTGTTGTTTTATTTTAAATAAACTGTATTTTAGAAAGATCCTCATCTTGATTACTTGTATTCTTTTCCCTTTTCATGTATAATTTTGCACAAATTTTAAAAGTGTTGCAAAACTATCCAATTATTAAGTGTAGCAGTTGAGTTCTATACATCTGAAACATAATCTGGAAGCTAAATTAACAACCCTAGCTATAGTACAATTCATAAAAAGAACATTGCCTCCTGCCAAAAGAAATAATCATTTTATCTTGATCTGCTATTACCTCTAATAAGACATTTTGGTGTTAGGAACTAACACAACAATAATTTAATAAATTTAATGGCTTTACATAAAATTCCACTAACAGTGTTTTAGAAGGGGCTGTAATAAGGTAAGTGCATAGAAGCAGCTCATGAGAAAACTCATTTGGGCATTGGAGGCAGCTAAATTGAAATTGGTAACTTACTGGGGAAAAGGCCTTACTCCTACCTGTTCCACTTGTGTTATTTCTTTCTATCATCTCCTCTGCTCAAGCATCTGAACCTCATGTGACTGCAATTATTGGCCATTTGATGCACCATTAAAAGACCTCTCAGAGCATGTATAAAGGATTTTACACAAAATTGATTCTTCATCTGGTCAGTTACACTAAGAAAGAAAATGCCCCTGCTCAGAAAAGGATCAGAGACATTTTCTACAAGACAGGTGTGTGCAATCAACATCCTGACTTTTACTAGACACATAAATACTGCCACACACTGATAAACATACTTAAATGCAAATCTCACTTTTTTTTTTTATTTTTGTTTGTTTGTTTGTTTTCCTCCCCTCCTTTTAGAGCCTCCCAGCAGCTTCAGAACAAGCTTACCACTGCTGACCAGGCTTGGCAGAGGGTGTGAGGTTTCAGCATTACACTCGAATACCTTCACAGAACGCAAGTTTAATAAGTGACATTTATTAAAGTAAAATAGAGGGATTCAAATGTAGTCTCAACTCAAAGATTATTTCTTTTAATTCTTGTGTTATGCTTGCCAGTTGGTCATTCAAGAACGACACAGGCAGTGATACCTACCTCTCTGCTGATAAAGCACTATGGTGATAGGTGGGCAGGGAGCACACTTTGGGAATGGATGTCTCAGGGGCAATGAAGGTCACAGGGAACAGAGGGCACAGGCATAGGATAAAAATCTGTAGGAAACTAGAATAGTGTTCAGCTGCTTCAAGGGGAAAACCCAACAAGTCAAAACACAGTATGATGGAGTTTTTCCATACTTAATACCAGACTGACTTAGCAATATAGATGTGCTTTTTCTGACTTCATTTCAGTTGGGGTCTTTACATCCAAGCATCTGTGTCAAGCAGAGCAAAAAAATAACATGCCTGTGCAAGAAATCACTACAAATAAATTTTTATATTTTTATTTAAATGTGTGGCTACCCTTGATGATAGTAACTGGATACAGCTGTGAAGTGAGTAAAGGGAAACACCAATAGACCACTGCAGCTCTCTGAATCCACCTACATTACATGAGCACTCAATAAATTAAGCACAGATGTGAGCTAGAGTGCAAGGTTTTCATCATCATGAAGAGAAGACCATGTCATGTACAAGTGATTAAGCCTTATTCCAGCTTGTTGGTTTGGGCACCTTGAGGAGGCGATACTCTCACGTGCCAGCAGACCTTTTTTTTCACCATTATCCTTAAGAATGAATATAGGCTGGAAAATACAGTTTTTAACAGCATTGTTCAACCCACTTTTAAAGAAAAGATCTTGTAGTTGACATGAAAGGTCATTATAAAGTAGAGCACTTGATTCAATTTCCTATACTTCTTCGAGTGCTTGTGCTTAAAACTCCTTGAAACACCAGGGTTAAATAGAAGTGACTATATATTGAAGTCACTGGAAAAAAACAGTAATAGTGTTCTATTTAGAAATATATCTGGAAAAAGGTCCTATTTTTCCAGTATCAAACAGTTGCTTCCCATCTGGACATAAGGAGGAGGATGGGACAGTATCTGATGCTACTTATAAACAAATAGGAAGCAGGAAAAAGCAAGAGTAACAACTGTTCCCATAGGGAAGGTTAATGAAGAAACTTATATGAGATTGCCAGGTTAGACACGCTTGTTGTGTGGGCGCAGGACTGCACAGACACTGTGACTGCTTTTCTTTTTTGTGACAAGGAGCACAAATGCACCAGGTAATAACTGCTACATTCTCTTAGATGTATGGTATGGGACACCTGTCGGAGAAAGACATGAAGTAGGTTCCCTACAAAAAAGGCTCAGAGAGCGTGGCAACCTTGCAAAACAGATCCGCAAACAAGGACCTGAGAAAAGTCACTGAAGAAAATAGAGAGGTCAGCAACACCTCTTCGCACTCCCTAAAAAAAAAAAAAAGCCACAAAACAACAACAACAATTGAAAATAAGAAATTAATCCAGTATCTTGCTATAAGCATTGTTAACATGTGCTAAAAGGGCTTAGGTCATGCTTTGGTTTTACCCCCACACTATTTTATATGAATTATTCACATCAGAAACTCAGAATCTACCTCTTTGGACTGCAGAATCCATAGGTCATTTCCTCAGGAGGCTTGGAAGTATGTCAGCCCAATAACCAAGCTCTGTGCCTGACTCTTTTAATTCAGATTAAGCTAACCTAGGAACAGTTATGTTCTGCTTTCCTCTTCCTGACTTCTGCTTGGCCACTTTCCCTTCAGCATTGCTTTCTATTTCTTTGAAACCCCTTCACCTCTGGCCAATGCTGAGATAAGCACACTTCCAAGAGTCATCACTCGCTCTCAGAAGTTATCAAAGTGACTTACCAAAGCGCCAAAAAAAAACCAAGGTCGTCCTGACATTTGAAATCAGTAGATATGCAGGAGATCTAGTGACTGCCCAGTTAGCTTTTCCACCCCTATACATAAAACAGTGGAATTCAGTTTCTGTTAATTGTTAAGGAGAACTGATTAAGATGCCAGGGATGTTTTCTTTCTGCCTCCCTCGGGCTTATTTTCTGCATAACTGTTGAATCTCTGAGCTCTTCTGGTTCCAAATGTCCTTTTCTGTTCCTATGTTTGGCTTTTCTTTTTTGTGTCCATCTTATCTTACAGTTTTTGCTCTCATTTTGATGGCCTGGCTTGCCCACGGAATTATTTTTGCACAACTGTTTATGTGACTAAACCATAGTCTTCCCTATATAATGTAGGAATACACTATAGACTATACTTAGACTATAAAGAATATAAATTTAGCCCAAACTAGCTCACGTACACTCATACATTCATTCAAGAATATGTGTACATATATGTATATTAAAAAATAGAGTTTATTTAAAAATAATTTAAATATAAAAAGGAGCAATTAATTTTGTTACAGAATGCCATGGTAGTTTTTTGTTAATACATTATAACAACAGATCTATATTTTTAAAATCTTCTTAATATACAAAAAAGATTTTTTTTCAGACCAGCTAAGAGTAAGCTTTAAATTTGTTTCCTCTGCTTATTTCAGAAATATTAAAGTGACCACAAATTTTAGAGCACAGTGCAGCTCCACCTTTCACGCTAGTTAAATCTGGTATTATTTGGAAATAATAGGCATGGATAAGTACTTCTTAAATGCTGTCAAAGTTTAAATAAATCATTCATAAGACATTCCCTACTCTCAGATAATATTTAGTTTCAATAAGCAAGTAATTACTATAATGATCCAAATCTTTCAAGAAGCTAGAAAAGGTGCTGCAGTAGAAAAAAGAAAAGGAAAAAAATTCTAGACTTTTTCACATCTCTAACCTTGCTACCTCTTCATCCTCTTCTGAGCACTAATAATTATTGTTTCATTCACCTTTCACTGTGAACAAATACAGTGTTTTTTATAATCTTACTCTGGCAAAAAAACATTTTATTACACTCTTTTCCAAATAAAAGGCAGAAGTAAAGGCATATTTCTTTTATTCTGTATTAGCACTACTGAAAAATTACCTTTCTTTCTCTAAATCAGGATAACGATTTCTATGATTACTTAATTTCTTCCTCATCTACCTAGCAATTTGAGGAAGGAATAATTCCATGAATACCAAAACTTTCTCCACAAGAAATATAATTTGATTTTTTTCCTTTTTCTGGGGGGAGGGTGGTGCATAAAATCAAGGATTCTTGCATGGTTACACATAACCAGCAATACAGAGTTAAGAAAAACAGCAGTTACTGGATTCATATGGAAATCAGAGTTCTAATACAGAGTCACTTTTCTCTGGGGGAAAGTGTCAGGATGGCACAAGAAGTTGTTCAAACATCTTGAGAGGGTCTTGCTGTGGTGAGCATGAACAGAAATTATCATATTGTTATAATTTGTCTTTGACAAAATCAATCATGCAGGACCATGTTAGCCATCTATTAACATGCAATATTTTTTTCGAAACACTCACCATCAGAAGAATGGACAGTATGTGGACACAAAATTGACAGACAATGCAACATTACTCATCCCTTGAGTACACAGGTCTAGAATTAGGAAGCCACATTTTTCCACTTCAACAGAGCCAAAAAAAGTTACAATCAGGGTGAGGACTGGCAACTCCTATTTCAAGATCAGGCAGTGCATCCCCTGAGCCCTTCTGGGTTAAGTGCTTTAGAGACACCAAAGATGACACTGACCCTGCTAAGAAGAGCTCACAAGTTTCTTTTTCCTTTAAACTAAAAGCTTTCACACAGTAATTGCATTAAGAAATGTACTGTCCTTGATCTTGAATGAAATAACAAAGGAAGACATTCGGATAAGAAGTAATCTCTAGAGGCCTGAATAGACTAGGACACATCAAGGTGTTGTAACACATTGTTCTTGGGAAGCCTTGCTTCCCTTGGACACTTTTAAAAGGCACTCTGTTGGTGTGAAGTGTGCTGAGGCTGATGGCTAAGGCAGTGTCTGGCTGACACACAGAGCCTTCATTCAGCCTCATCCCTCACACTGGCAAAGCTCAACTATAGCTCGTTCTGGCTGAGTGGAAAAAAAGGCGCTGCCAGCCCAGGCAGGCCCTGCACTGGTATCTGATGTTATACAAGAAAGTCCTTTGCCTTTGCATTACATTTGAATATTAAAAATCTTTCTCTGAAGTTGTTTCTTTTTTTTTCCTCCCAGACCAGCCTAACTTCAAACACTGAAGTATTATTTCAGCAGTTCTAAAGTTTACCTGAAAACTCCTCCCTTACATTATTCAGTATTTCCCTTTGAAAATTCAAAACTTCACAAAATTAGGAGGCAGTATTCTCAAGTAAAAAAAACTTACTGGAAGTCAATCCCACTCCTGATTGATCCTCTTAAATAACATATAGTCAGAATTCTGACTGAGGAGCTGAAGAGAAACATCCTACCTTAGTACACATGATTATTCCCTACTAAGACTATGGGGAAAAATGCAGATTTTTTCCTCTATAAGTGACTGCAGAAAAAAACAAAAAGAACAACAAAAAACCCACAAACCCACTTCTGAACTAGTATGTAATCCCCCAAAATTCAGGGGATTGACATATGGCAGAGAAGAAATTAGAAAGTTCTTGGGAATTCATGCTCACAAATTCTGAACTTACAGAAGGAAATTTCTTCAAGTGCTCCGTTGGTGTGTGGTACATGCACACACTCAGAAACCTGGATATTGTTCCTTCTCAGTCCAGCAGCATTTTCAAAGAAAACATTTATAAAAGGATTCCATTGCTTGGAGGCTACAGCTGAGCAGGCTTAGGGAGCCAAGATGACACCTGAATTTGGCCAGAGTCCTACATCAGCAGAACTCCTTAAACACTGAGAATTTACACCAATTCACAGCCTTAGCTGTGGGGAGATTTGAAGCTACAGCACAAGCTAAAGGAGACCATTGTTTGTTTTGCTCATCTCTTTCCCACAAGAAGAAAACCAAAAGTGATGCTTATATTGACAAGATAACAGAACATACCCTTAAGAAAAAAAAAGAGCTTGCACGTGTGGACCATATTTTTTCTTATTTTTGTGAGACAAACTGTAGATCTATGTGATTTTTACTTTTTAAATAAATTTCTATTTTCTTCTGCAGAATAGCTTCCGCTGCTTAGGAAACACTTCTGCTGCCACAGAAATTTAGAAGACCATGCCCTTGCTTTGACACCAGAAAAACAAAGCACCACAAACCCACAAAATGAAAAGTGAACACTGAGAAGAAGGATTTCTTCCATTTTTTTCCCCCCAAAGAATTCTAAGAAAGGCTGAAAAGTCAATTAAGTTACTTCCATCTAGGTAGTATTAATGTATTTCAAATATACCAAATTTGTAAGTTTTATCATTGTTCCCCCACAGCTCACAGAAATTGAAGTTGTTCAGTTTCTGTGAATCATCCCCAGGTAGCAGCAGAGCATTTCTAGCTGGTTTCAAATTCCAATTCTGAGTGAAAGAGGAGTCAGGTGCTCTCACTCAAAAAACAATAACCTTGTCAAGGCACCTTTTGTGCCTGGCTTGTAAAATCTAAAATGCTGACTCTGAACAGCACATCAGAATGCAAAACTAAGTGAGTCTGATTGCACTACAACTTAAAACCAAGAAAATGCTTCAGTGAAGAACTGCTGTTGCTCAGAACTAGATGAAACATGACTATTATTCTTGCCACTTCAAAAAACCCCAATGAATTTAAGAAAAATTTTATACCAGATCACAGTGAAAGATCAATGACTATTACTAAGACAACGCTTCTTTATTTTTCTAAATCAATACTTCAAGTTACCAGGTTTGTTTATGTTCCCGAACATGATCTCAGGTATTTCAGTTTAATTAATTTTCAATTGCTTTTTTGTTATTTCAATCCAGCTATTGTGTCCTGTGTTCTTGCTCTATAGTCTTTCCCACATTACCAATTTACATGAATAATAAGATTTTACTGATCAGATAAAAATAGTTACTTTTTGAAAATTACAACATTTTCCCATGTATCAAAGTATGTATTACAAAACAAAAATTCCTTTTCTTTCTGATGTCCAAGAGCTAGAATGAAGGCCCTGCCCACCAAGAAGACTCAATGAAAGAAAAATCAGGATTCAACCATTTTTCCTCTACAATAATCCAGCTGTAACTCTGACCAAAAATACATCTGGAAATTTTTTCGAAATCAAAAGTTTCTTTAAACAGGAGGGAAAATCCCACACTGGATTTTTAAAGTAATTTTGACAAGATCATGAAAGTGAGGATTTTAAGGTGTTAACACCAACATTGCCATTCTAGTCCCTATTATTTTTAGCAGTGTGACTTTAAGAAAAAACATAGACAAAAGCTAAACATTTCTTCTTTTCTCATGGCAGTCCAACCAAGTAAAAAAAGCAAAATTAAATAAACATAAATGGAGTATTAACTCAATGTTCATTATCAGAATTTGGGAATCATTTCAATATTGTAAAATCGTATGTACAATATTGACATGGAGACTTTAGAGGAAACACATTTTTAAAATATAACAGGTGAGAAACTGGAAAAGCTGATTACTTTTTATATATTCACCAAATAAGTTAGGCCTTTATACCCTAGGTGAACAACTTAAATGAAAATAAAACATTGCTTATTCTTGTAAGATGCTGAAATGTTTTTGTAGGTGGAAACTTAAAGACTTTTAACTACTTAGTCAACCCATGAAGGATTTCCACAGTTCCTAGAAATCCATTAACACAGACCAAGTAGCAGAATTCTTTAACAAATTGCTAATAAATAGGGGGAAAATGGAATAAATGTAAATACAATATTTATTTAATAAGTTACTATTAAAAATCAAATACTGCAAAGATAAGATTTAAAAAGTAGCTTGATTTTCTACATAATTATTCCTGATTTTTCAGGAAACTAGAACATGAGCAAACCTGTATCTCTCTGTCCTCCTTGACCTTTCTGACACCTGCAGAAATACATTCTGGAATTTATTCTGTCAACTGTGACACTGGAAATGAAATGCTGCATTTGATCATATGCATCAAGCAGTCTGTCAAGCAGAAGACAAAATAAGCACACAAGGTCTTTTGCCCACTGTGATTGAGCTGGGGAAGTATAAAAGCAAGAGCCTGGTTTTATACACAACATGAACACACACGCATACACAGAACACAGAAAGGCCTCAAACAAAGGTACCTTTGATTCAGGAATTTTTTTGTAGTTTTTCATTTGGGTTATTTGTATATTTTAAAAAACCACTTGAAATTATAAATATTTCATGGCACAAAAAAGCATTAAGAAACTGAAAGGCCATTCCTTTATGGTGGGCCTCCTTCAAATATTATTGAAATACATATTAAAAACTCTGCTGCATTCTGTTTTTATGTCACACCAAAATACTTTCAAATAATTCCTCGAGGTTGCAAGAAATAGATAATTACAAACATCAAATGCACGACTTCATTTATTTATTTTTACCAAAATATAGTTATAGATAATGAAAGCAATCAGATAATTATTTTTCATATTGAGACATCTTATAGTTTCATGGGTTCTTTAAATTTAAAGGGGACCTGAAGCAACAATTGATTATTTTTTCAAAGGAAGAAACAAATGTAAATTGCTCATGAACAGACCAGTGATATCTCTAAAGTTAGTCGGCTCCCATTTAATTTTCCTTCCATATTAATTCCAGCATTTCTTGCTTTTACTGGGATGGCTTTACCTATCATCTACTGATAAACAGATGTCCCTCACCAAAAATCAGCAAAACAGGCAGTAAAATTAAGTTTCTATAAACCATTCCTGTTTTTCCTTTCCCCTATTTGAGCAAGTCTCTTTGAAAAAAAACTTTATAATTTGCCTTTAAAAACACAAATATTATGTCTGCACTTATCTCAGCACTTTCTGTCATGGGTTTAATCAGTTCCAGGCGTCTTGTGTAACTTGACACATGGTATGCTATCTATTTGCAATACATTATTATTAATGCTACAGATTTCTGAAGTTCTTTGGGAGTTGTCTTTTTATTAAAAAGTCCAAATACATTTTTAAGTTATTGAAATTATTCATAGTCCTATTAGACTGTAAAATTGAGATTCTTTAGTAAGTGCAAGTCTAATTATAGAGATTGGAGAAAAAAAACTACTTAATTCATTTGGCAAGCCCTTAAATATCACACAAAATCACTCTTATCATGAAAAACAACAATGTCAAATCCTGATGGATCACCTGATAGCAAATGATGGGTAGTTTTCATGTTTGGACACTTGAATGCTATGATAGGCTGAATCTGAGAAATTTATGGACAGAACACACCATGACAGGAGGAGAAGAAAGAAGTACTGTTGAGGAAGATTGTTAAAAGAAAGGTATTTTCACATAGAATCGACCTGGTGGCTTGGAATGTCAGAGACTGTGAAGCCGGTGCACTACTGTCTTTTACCAGATTTACTAGTATAAGATTTGAAGAAATTGAGTGCAAAACAGTGAATGAGATCCTTACAGAGCAGGTCATGACACGTGCCTTGCAGAGGTACAAGATGCAGGAGGCTGGAAAAGCATTTCAGGTTTATAAAAGAAATATGGGTCACCAGAGTACAGGTGACATTTTCAGACAAAAAACCATTTCAGGGTTTATTTACAAACCATTAAAATTTGGCTGTATATTAAGTAGAAAAACTTAAGCCAGACATATTTCTGTATTTTTTTCGTATCTATGAAGATGCATGGATGAATACAGCAAGGTCAAAGTACAGAAATAACTCAAAGACTTGGCACACAACTATCAGATCAGTTAGCAGTGACTACTAATGAGTAATGCATGTGCAAATATGCAAGGATAGCTTCAATTTTTTCATCTAGCAGAAAAAAACTGCACTTCCTAGGAAACTACTATTTGGAAATGTGTATTGAAATCCTAGAAGTAATCTGGACAAATTTTCCTCCCGAGGCTGCATGAACTAAGATGAGAACACTTAAGAGCATAAGCATTCCATTCCAGTATAATCACTGGGACAGTGTTTGTATCGACTCAGTCCTTTCAACATCATTTATTCAGGCCAAAATTTACTAATTACATGAGCAACTTCTTTACATGGTTATAAACCAATTTCAATTTTTTTTTTTGCTTTTATCCATGAAAAACTGATCTCTGGAAGCCAGATCTAGTATTACTGTCTTTGTAAAAGAACACATAGAAAATCTTCTGGCCTTTACAACGAAGAGCCCCAGGCAGGTGAGCGCACAGCTTCACACCATTATCAGCAGAACATTTTCTCATGTGCAGACGCCTCACAGGTTTCCATGTAGAGGCCAAAGAGGATGAACTCAATCACACAGGCTTGGTCAGGTCAGTTTGTAACAGCAGTAGCATGAAGACCTTCTAGTATTCATCTCAAAAATGGGAGAGCTGGCAGAAAAAATTACTGTAGCTTGCACATTAGTTTGCGTTTGCTGACTGCCTCAGGGAGCCCAGCAGACACCTGTCCTGACAGCAGAGTTAACACAGCTTGTGCTGAGCAGTGATTTATTGCTTTTAGCGACAAACATTTAAAACTGCCCTTTGGTTATTTTAAGTATCAGCAACTTAGCTAAAAGCTCTTTCCAACTTGCACAGCTCAAGGAACCCCATGAGAACTTTCTAAGGTTGGACTTGTTCCAAAACTCCCAAGGAAGAAGCTAAGCTTTCATAGATATGCATGAGTTTTAACTCCATAATAATTCTTCCTTCATAAATGCTGTGCTCATCATCCATGCTACCAAAAATAGCATATGCAACCCTTTTTGCTCTTGACAATTATGTACCATATAACTATATTTAACAGAGAAAGGAGCCTGCAGAGGAATGCTTACACAATGAGGTATATATAAAGCGTCTGAATGATCAAATTGCCTGTTTCAAGAGTATAAATATTTTATGTTCCCAGCCTAGGAGTGCTCAATAGAAGTTGTTTTCCCTTGAAGTCTGGGTGACTTTTGCAAACTCCTGCCACATTCTAGCAAAGTTGAATGTGACAAGAGACACAGATTACTTTGGTAAATGAAAAGTGCCGAGCTACCCTCAGGCTCTCCTGAGCAGAGTGTTTGTTACAGATGATTCAGTAAAAGTAAATTAAGCTGAGGGGAGCAGCTGTTCACACTGACAAAAATGCCATGCACCATTCATATTGTTAGGCAAATATTTTAAGGCAATTGTAGGAAGCATCTCTGTTGGTGGCTACCTTCTTTTCTCCCCAATAAATACAGTTGTTGAATACCACTTAAAACAACCCAATCTTCCTAGCTAGAGATGTGCTCAGGGGCATACCCTGCAGCAGCTCCCACACTTCTGTCCTAATTGCTTTTCCTTCTCATTTTTGTGTAGGCAGCTCTTCCCCAGAAAACACAGTTCAAAGAGCATCTTATAGAATGATAAAATGATTTGGGTTGGAAAGGATTTTAAAGACCATCTAGTTCCAACTCCCTCACCACAGGCAGGGACACCTTCTACTAGACCAGGTTGCCCAGAGTTCCATGCAACCTGACATTGAACACTGCCATGGCTGGGGCATTCACAGCTGTGGACAGCTTCTCTGGAAAACCTGCTGTAGTGCCTCACCGCCTTCACAGTAAAGAATTTCTTCCTAACATCCAATTTAAATGTACTCTCACTTTAAAACCATTCCCCTTTGTCCTGTCACTACATGTCCTTTTAAAAACACCCTCTCTATCACTCTTGTAGGCTACCTTTAGCTACTGAAAGTCCATAAGATCACCCCAGAGCCTTCTCATCTCCAGGCTGAACAGCCCCAACTCTCTCAGCTTTTTCCCATAGGAGAGGTGCTCCAGTCCTGTGACCATCTTCATAATGCTCCCCTGGACTGTCTCTGACAAGTCTTTCTTTCTTGTACTTGGGATCCCTGAGCTGGACAGAGAACTCCAGGTGGGTTTGAATGACAGTAGAACAAAGGTGTAGAATTCTCTCCCTTGCCCTGCTGGGCCCGCTTCTTTGGCTGCAGCCCAGGACAGTTTCGTTTCTCTGGCTGTGAACACAAACGGCCAGGTCATACCCAGCCTCTCATCCACCAGCACCCCCCAAGTCCTTCTAGGCAGGGCTGCTCTAAATCCATTATTCCCCAGCCTGTATTGATGCATGGAATGATAAATATGCAACTCCCCCCAGTGTAGGAAATCATTTACAGAGGTCTAAGTATTCAGAGGCTTCAGAGACACACTCTGTAACCAATGCTTTTGGGTCCCTTTATAACACAACAGACTTTTAAATTGTGCTCTTAACCTCATAACCCGCTTAAACCAGATTTTTCTCCAAACTTCTGT
This sequence comes from Camarhynchus parvulus, assembly GCF_901933205.1. Classification (NCBI taxonomy): domain Eukaryota; kingdom Metazoa; phylum Chordata; class Aves; order Passeriformes; family Thraupidae; genus Camarhynchus; species Camarhynchus parvulus. The sequence goes on from NC_044572.1 coordinate 50,520,342, forward strand.
GGCTAAAAGCAGCAAAAATAACCCATGCATAGGTAACAGGAGAATGAAATTAAAGAAAACATAGAGGCATTAGAGAAGTGCTAGCGTTCATCTGGGCCAAGAGAAAAATTTAGATTGAAGATTTGTAACATATCTACAATCTAACATCAAATACATTGTTTTCTTCCACTCCATATGGTGAAATTGTAAGTTAAATGGGAATGATATCTCATCATGGTACTCTTTTTCCCAGAAAATGCAAACAGAATTATAATCAAAGTAGTTCTATGTGTAAGTTTTATGAAGAACTATCCAGCACGAGATACTCAATCTATTCTTATTAATCACAATAATGGGTGTGTAGGTAGGAGGGGGTGTTTGAAATAGTTAGCTGTATTCAAATTACGTAACAAACTCCAGAAAAAGAGGACTTAAAAAGTGCGGAAAAGTGCCAAAGAACAGTACTTCCACAATATGAGAAGAATCTGAAGAGACACATTCCCAATCACGTGCTAGTTAATCAGGTTTCTTATTAATCGTGAATGTAAAAGACATTGCTTCCTGGAAGAATACTACAGGACCAAGAACACAAATTCTAATCCTACCTTTCATTAACTCTCCTAGGATCAAATCAGTTTACATCTCTGGGTTGCTATTATTAATAAACTTATTGTTAGACTAGTTGTTGGTGTAGCTTTGGATAAAGGCAGCTAGTCATCTTTGAAACAACAGCCATGCTTTGGAGATGGAGTGGGTCAGAGGCCATTCCCCATAACTTGTGTGTGGCTGGTGTACTTGAGCAGCTAAGAGAGTAGGACAACGAGGTGTTTGAGGCCAGGTGGCCTCACTTCTCGCAGAACATACAGATACATTTAGTTTAGCTGCAGCAAGCACTGTTTCTGGGTTCTGTTTTTCTGCGTGTGCCAGTGGAGATGTTAAAGCTGTGTAGAAGACAGACAAGGGACCTTGTGTTTGCATAACATTTGGAAGTGGAAGGAGCTCTAAAAGCAGTAAGATTGTATTGGGCAAACATAAAGAATAATGAGAAAGAACAGAAGGTTGAATAACTGCCCCTTCTATCTAAACAAAAGGTGTTCTGGGACATAAGGAATTTTCCCAAGAATAGCTAAATAAAAATTCAAACAGAAGATAAATCGAGGAAGTATGATTTACTTTATGTATAGATGAAAGAATTCTTTGAAATCTCTTTTTCTTTTCAGCTTGATCATACACCTAACCTTATGATGTTTTACACTATTTCACACATATTGTACCATCTACTAAGTTCAAAAGACTGTTCTAGAATGGCACAAGTCAGGGTCATAAGACTGTGAAATGGGCTTTATGAATAGGATGGATGAAACATTAGCTTGATGCTTTAATTAACCTTGTACTTTAATTCATTCAGCCTTTCTTCCTACTTTAAAGAAAGTGAAGCTAGATGACCAGAAGGGCATGAGTATAAAATCAGATTAATATTTTGATGTTACTGTCATATTAGATTCAAGTTAATATAAATTAAGATTGAAGTTACATGAAAACACTGCTAATATTTCAGTAAACCTACAAAAGTTATGACACAAACAGGTATAATGCTGTAAGCCTGATAAAAGAGGACTAAATGTAGGAAAATGGAATGTTAAAATGGCTGAGGACACAGCACTATTGCTTACTAACATGCAATAGCACTAGAAATATTTCTGCAATGTCCATATGAAAATAATTGCATGGGGCAGTGACACAACTTTTACCTCTGGGTTAAAAAACGATTTTTTGGCCAGAAGAGAGGAGAATCTCCCCCTTGCTGTGTTGCAAAACCCAGACTGAATGTGATACTGGCACTGTACAATGACATCATTTGTTTAGCTTGTTTTTGTTACAGACTAAATATTTTGGGTTTATCTCTGTACCTAAGTGGTATTCCTCTCCTTGCAGGCAATGATCTGTACGAAGGGATTTATCAGCACTTCAAAGAAAGCTTTCTTCCATACTGTGATTTTGAGACTTCATTAACACAGCAAGCATATTTCAGTCCTTGTCTTAGGAGTTGCTAATCTTCAAGATTCACACTGGCTAAGAAATAAGAGCAGAGCTTATGTAAGCCACCCAGCAAGGAAGCTGCAATGGCATACACCTTGGGGCTTTATTTTATTGTGGAACTGCCAATTTATGGCAGGGCTTGATCACCCTATAATTATCCCAAGAAACATATGCTTCCAGAAATCAACCACAATTCTTAGTGTTCGATGGCAGTCCTTTACGAAATAAACAACAATTATATATTATATTTGCCAAGGTGCGGGGGGAAAAAATGATGTTTTAAATGCTAATTAAAAAAAGAAAAACAGATGAATGGTGCATTTAGTCTTTCAAGGCAGGAGATTAGTGACATCCCTGATAGGAAAATAATTTCACTTTCAAAGTCTTACTGTAAGAGGAATTTCTATGAGTTTTATATTAATCAAGTATTTTCTTCCCATTTTTAACAAGGACCATGCATAAATATTGTGCATGAAGACTCCACTGAATTGTTTAAATGACAATAAAAAGGATAATTTGGATAACCTTTCAATTGATAGAGATCTGAATTGGTCTTGATGATCTAAATGTAATTATAACTGCTTAAAAAATTCTGTGAGAAATTCAAGAGGTAAAAACATCACAACCAAAGCAAATATTATAGAACTTTGTTAAAAATCAATTTTGAATCTCAAGATAAATATCTAGTTCTGAAAATGGTAAAGTTTTGACTTCTGAAGTAAATATTTTTGCCATCTACATTAATTTAGAATATACCTTTTTATATTTTGTCCAAATTTTACATTAAGAATATAAATAGGCATTTTTTAAATTGCTCTTTAAATTCTTCCTCATGTTATTCGAATGCTTTAATTGAAATTGCAATATTCCCCCTTTCAACAAAAACATTTTTTATTTGCAACTTTTCCACTGGATTTTTTTTAATACTCTTTTCAGATTTTTAAATATTCTTCCTAAAGGCAAATAAGAGAGGGTGGTTAAAAATGACATAGTTATTGCTTATTAATAGGACCCGCAACAAATATGGTTTTATTACCAGTATAATGCACTAAATCACTCTCTATGCTAACAAGTTGAAATAAAGTGAAGTGCCTATGGGTATAAATTTCTCTATTCACTTGTCACATCAAGCGAGAAAGGAATGTATGTGCTCATGCAATACTTCAGAAGATTCTTTTACCTTTCTATTCCTTTTTTTTTTCTTGTGTAACAGAATTAAGAGGAGTCATTGAAGCAGTACAAGACAAGAGAAAATTGAATTTTGTGCGCTGGAATAATGCATGTGGTTTTCAGTGTGGCAGTCAAATCTCTAACATGAAAAGCAGGAAGCATAGAATCTTGATTAGACTGAAAGAAAAACAAAAGAAGTGATAAGCCTTTATAATTTAGATTTTCTATACAAGAGATAAAAAAATACAGAAAGTGACATCTGCTCATGTCTCAAGAGATGGAGTTATAAGTATAAGCAATCCTGAGCAAAACTGAACAAGAAGTTTGATTTATTAGAAGCAATATTTAACCCAAGGCCATTATAGCCACCTTTGGGGAGAACATGGGCTAATGTTAGTCTTCTTTCAGAGAAATGTTACTGTTCCTTCAGAAAATTAATCATGTCATCCCTGTATTTTATTCCAAAAAGCAAAAACTGCTGCCACAAAATCACTTTATATTGAAGGGAATTCAGAACATGACAAATGTGTCTATTGTTGTCCAATATTCCCCAATGTTTAATGCCCAGTCTTACAAATCCTTAAATTAAAGGTGCTACAGGGGCTTCCAGAGGCTGAGAAAGAACCAATGGGTTTCCAAAATCCTGGAAATCTCAGCAAGTTTGCCAAGAATGGTCAATAGGCAAGTAAGGCAAGATTTATTCATATCTGTAGTTAATGCTTGAGAATATTAATACCCTGATTTGAGTATGATCTTGTGCCTGCAATCTCGTTCTCTGTGCCAGCCTTCTGCACGACCACTGCTCATCACATTCCAGACCTGATTCATGACACAGGCTGCACCCATTGGACCCTATCTTTATATATCTATATATGTATAATTTTATGTTATATGAAAGGCATAGAGAAAGTTTTTTCAAAAAATCCTTAAACATGTGAAAAAAGTTGAAGAGATGGCAATACTTAGGTGAAACTCACCTCTGGAAGTCATGCAACTCCTGAGAAATAAATAAAATTGTGTGTATATATATCTGCATATACATATATCTATACATACGTATATATCTATACATATCTATCTACCTATCTATCTATATCTATCTATATAGATATATATCTATCTCCATGTTAGCAATAACTGAGCTAGAATGTACAGCGTGGAGACTAGGAACATGTGTGCCGCATTAAAAAATAAAACATTATTTTCAAATTTGAGCATTAACAACTATCCTCTAATCTCTCTTTGGAGGACACATATTCCACAGTGCTCTGTTCAGCTGCGGGCTGTTATGGAGTTAATAAGATTTTAGGACACTGAATATCCACTGGGAGCTAGTTAGACTGGTAGTTCTGCCAATATTTTAATCAAAATTACAGTTTTGAAGCACCCAGGTTGCTGAAAAACTGCTCTCAAGTTGCAACATTACAGCATTTTCACTCCTGCACACTCAAAGTCCTTTAATTTACTTCTCTTCAAGTGCCAATTGAAACAAATGCATCTACCAGCTTATGGTGAAAGCCATGCAGTCTAGGAACTCTTAAAAACAGACATTTTCTTGCTACTTTCATCTTTCCCACAGAACTTATTATTCTCTCAGATGGCAAAAACACATCTGTTTTGTAGCAGACTGCCTTTGAGAGTAAAACTCCTAACAACCAACCATACCAATGTAGTAATTAACTCCTTGGCAAGAAGAATAAAGAGCAGTCTATTCTTCTCTCATTAAACAGAAACTTTTTCATTCAGTTTATTCACTACATTGTTCACTTAAAGAAGAATTTTCAGTATGTTAAAGAAAAAAAAAAAGGAAATGTAGAAGCCATAAGGCATGTGGGGCACAAAAACTTGTCTATCTTTTCAAGCATTATTAGTTCATTTGGCAAAGTGTCTGTAATTTAGATTTTTTTCCCCTGGATTCTAAATACACACTCAAATCAACCATGATCCTCTCCCTACTTACAAACAAGAATATGACATAAATCAAAGGAATTCTTGTGGTTTACAAAATTCCTCTTAAAGCTACATGTTACATCAGAAATTAGACAATGATACTTTACAAGAACATGATTTCTTTCTAATTATCTTTTAACAGAAATAAGAATTAATTAAAACCTAAGATAAGACTTCTCTCTCCAATAACAACTAATTTCTAACAAAAATATTTACACTGGCTGTTTGTGTCTTCATTCTGAGGGACTTGGGATGAAAATGTGAATTCCCTGGAAATGATAATTTTATCCATGGTCGGTAGGTGCTCAGGAAAACATTTATCAGAATTCGTTTTTATGGTCTACTTTAGCCATTCCGTTACTGAGCATTTTGATAGTTGGAAGGAAAATAACTTTTTGCTATGATATTTCTCTTTTGCTGATGTCTCTCCAGCTAAATAAGGACGAGATTGAATTATTCTATTTCCATTGTGTATCACATGTAAGTGAAATGAGACTTCATGATTCTTTACTGGATGGGATGGAGAGCAAAAAATTGGTAGACAATCTAAGAGGAAAATTATTGAAGAGAGAGGGATGGAAGATATTTTTCATCGTAATTCTTCAGTTTTTCCATTTTTCTAACAGTCGCAAAATAATTTTCAAGCCTCAAGGGACAGGCTGATTTTTTGTGTATGGAAAATAAACCAGAATAACCTGCTTTGAAATAAACCGGTCATTTTCAGACTTTTTTTGAAAACAATAGATCATACTATGGACAAATACTCCATAAAGTACAATTAGAGACCACAGAATGCTACTGCAAAAAAGGCAAATTTTATAGTTTTTATGTCCCTAGTAAATATGTATAAGCTTTTATTTTGTACTACATTCCAGTTTATCTGCAACAAGACAGAATGTTAATTTCTATTTTAATAGAAAGGTTTAAATATTGGGAGTTTCTCTCCAAACCCCTATCCAGGGCTGAACACTGATGGCAAGATGGATTTTTTTTAATAAATACACCAACATTTTGCAGTGAGTGTATACTGTAAGCATTTGCATTGCACGTTATCATGCAGTGGAAGGAAACCTTCATATGAAGTAGTTCGCACAAATATTAGAAGAAAAATAACAATACTAACAGTTGCATCTTTTTTCCTTTGATTGATCCTTGGCATTTTTATTTCATACCAGCATACTGTGAAGAAATACCAAAAAGCTCTGCTTTTATTCATGTGTACTTCCTAAGATTTACCTCACCTTTCAAAAAACATTTCAAATACCTCCAAAGATAAAAAAAGAAATAAAACCAGCAACAAGCACATGCAGGTGAACACAAGCATTAAACCAAAATGTTCTGCAGTCAAAATCTGGTGGGCCACATCCTTTTATTCTGTCCTGTTCCCAAGGAGACCAGCAGCTGGGATTTTCCTTTGTCTAGAGATCTCACTGTGGGCCTAATGCAGTTGTTGGAAGGCTCATGCTTAGTACTCAGTGAAAAAGTAATCTGGTTATGATACACTCATGCACAAGATGCCTTTTAGTCACTCTGTGTTTTACAGATCCTACTTTCTTATTAGATCCTTGAAGACCTTTTGTTTGTGAAAGCTTTTCTATTTCACTTGTAGGCTTTCTTACTGAGCAAAATGATGATGAAATGAGTCTGCTGAGGTTGTTCAAATACACAAGATGCAAAATCTAAGATATCTAGAGCAAAAACAAAAGGAAGAGCTACACAAATTTCACCTGGAAGCTCAATCTATTAAATTTCTTACAAGTTAAGTTAAAAATAAGGGGAGTGGGTTTTTTAAAATAGCTCTTTTTTTTTTATTTTGCTTTTTTTTTTTCCCACGGTGGGAAGAGGAGATGTGAGTTTTGGGAGGTTTTTAATTAATGCATTTGTAAATGCATTAAATTGCATTAACAAATCACTAAACTTCTTTGGGCCTTACAGTTCAAACAGCCAGTTTGCCAGCTAGCAGTGATACTGCACGGCTTCTCTTAGGACTGTGAGCCTAATACCTAAATGAGACACTTCCACTTCAGACTGACATCGTTTTTCCTTAATTAGAAACTGCTCATGAGATACTCAGTGTTGCATAGCCATGCTTCAATTAAAAATTATGCTCTTCACTTAAAATGAGAATCAAATTTCTCAAAGTCTACCTGCAAAGGACAAATGTCTGTTTCTATTAAATTAGTAGTAGGAATGTAGTAATCTCTTTAAAAGCCAGTGCTGCCTCAAAAAACGTGCTTCTTTTACTCATTAAGTTATCAATAACTACACCTTAAAGCATTTAAAAGAATCTAGAAATTATTCATCTGAGTCCACCAGTTCCCAAAAAGCAAGTCTACCCCCTTGGGAGACTGAGCTGCAGTTGTGCAGGGCTGATATTTACACAATGTGATCCTCTTTTGGATGGGCTGGATCCTGCCAAATGCTTGCAAGCATATATCAAAATTAAACAATCTGTTCATTGCTTGAGATGCTGCTTGGAGAAGGTCTGATTTCTGGAAGGTAGTCAAAAAGAATCAGGGATAAGAGAGGTGTGTTCCCTAGACAGTTGAACTACTTACACTATCTATCTGCATTCTTCCCAAGCATATGGAAATAGGCAGGGTCAGCCTTTGGCTATGATTACAGAAGAAGTGGTTGGAAAGAGAACCAGAATGCAGTGAGGCTGAACATATGCTGTAAGCTGAAAGAAAGGTCCTGTGATTTCCTTTCACATTGCAAAGAGTTCCTGATGCTTATTTTTACTCTAAAAAATCAAGAAGTTTCAAGCCATGATGCTGAGGATGGGGGGTGGGTAAAGACAAGATGGGAGAAACATTCTTCTATCTTCTTGCATGTGATCTGAGATTCTACAAGAGGAGATCACAGGAAAACCCGATTCCAATTATCATCTGCTTAGTAACTTTTATGAGCCTTATGGAATCCAATAATTTCTGAGTCTGTACTTTTATTTCAGGTGTCTCTTAGGGGGCACTGATTTGCAACCTCCTATCATGCACAGGTCTCCTATTATATTTTCTGACATGTATTAAAAGATAAATTTATTTCCTCAACCCACAGAAACTAATGAGATAATGGTTAAAAAGTCCTTAGTCACTGGCAAAAGCAAGATGTTTACAGTTGCTACTGAATCCACTGCTGCTTTATCTTTCATGTTACCTGTGTTTTAAAGTAGTTGGCAAGTGCAAAAGAATGCATTGGGGTTCAATTTTTTGTTTGTTTGGTTTTTTTTTTTAATGAAACTCGGAATGATGACTAGGTAAATAGCAAAATGTAAACTTTTTTTTTGCCTGTTTTCATACTTATAAAACAAGTGTTTCAAAGCAAATTTCCTAGATTTCTCTGCTTAAATATAAGCAATCTTTCATACTAATTAAGACCATCAATTAAACAAAGTGTGTTTCTATAGAATTATCTTTCGTGTTTCTAGTCCCAAAGTTATAATTTTTTGTTCACTTTTATTGTTGTTTGCAGCATTGTCTGTTGTAGACTAATACATATTTTATGATCTAGTAGGATAACCATAAAGCATAGTTAAAAGACTGTTTCTGCTCTAGTATTTTATATCCTTAAAATAGCATAAAGCACCATAATTTTGATTCACTAGGGCTCATTCCTGAAATATTTTCCCCAGTATTAGGCACAAGTAATATATAACAGTAAACACACTGTGGAAATCTTACAAAGGGTCAGAATCTGCCAGTTTGACTTGTACTAAATAAAATCAAACATCCAAAAATGGTCAAGGGGCTACCCAGCAAAAGATGCCTTAGGTTAAAAAAGAAAATTTATATCAAGCAAGCAACAAATAAAACACTCTGTTTTCTGCCTATAGAGATGTATGAGACTTTGCTGGAGTAAACCAGTGCACTCTATTAACCAGTAAGTGTATTCCTATTCCTCTGACTTCCACAAACAGCTGAGTTTTATACAATTTTGATTCATGCCTTCATGTATTTTTAACCTACTTCTTTCAACTTTCCTTCCAGTAATTCCAGCTCATTGCTGGAATCTTACTCTTTTATTAATTTTATAATTCTCCCTGCTAACTTTTGACTCCTTAAGAGCCTTAAAGTTCATTTATAGAGTTTGTCTTATTAGCACTTTACCAACAGAATAGAAGATGGAATGATTTTGTCAGAGTTGTTGAGAATTGGGCCTTCATCCATACTAGCAAACAGGGGCATATAAAAAATGATTTTGTATATGCCACTGCTTGTCTCTCCCAGCTGAAGACATGGAAAAGGCAGAATTCCTGTGTGTCTTGAATATATCAATATTCCTGAACATATAAATATTCTTGATGCAATAAATGGCAAAATAAAGTCACTTCATTGGTTCCATCTCTCTAAACTTTTCTGTTGAAGGTAGCTGTTACTGATAATGCTTCAAAATACAGACCAATCTTCTTCAAGAACTAAGTAAAATATTCTGAGCAGAGATGACCACTTTTCCATTCTTAGACCTGTTTTGTCTGTCTTACCACATTTATGCTTCACTGATTTCAACATATTTATCCTCTGCTTACATTGATGTGAAAGAATATTCATTGTTTATTTGCAGCTCCTTCAAACATGCAGATCTAGATTAAACCTGGCACTGTAACGTGTCTGGAGGAGGAAGTTGGCAACTGAGAAGAACATTTCTGAGCTCATTCTGTCCAGTGGAAAAGACAAAGGAAATGTGAAAGCAAGGCGAAGTAAATTCTTCTAATATTTAGAAGAGAATGGTGATATTTCTTGCAAATAAGTATTCCAAGGAGGTTTGGGTATTAGTCCTATTTCCATTTCTAACTCTCAAAAAAATCTGCGTAGTTGTGCCAAGACTGAAAGAAGTCACTGTCTCTCCATCTAAGGAAGAATTCAAGCCTCCTAATCTTATTCCTAAAGACTTATATCCATTCCACCTAAAAAAACCCCTGTATGATCTACAGGCCAGGTTGGATAAGGCCTTAAACAACCTGTTTAAATAGGAGGTGTCCCTGGCCATGGCAGGGGGGCTGAGACTAGATTATCTCCAAGGTCCGTTAAAGGAACCTTAAGGTCCTTTCCACCCAAAACCATTTAAAGATTGCATTAATCAGTAAGTTTCATTAAACAATGATGCTGCATTTCGTAGAGTTGTAGGACTGTAGAATGTTAAGGCTGAGAGGGATCTTAAAGATCACCTGGTCTCAACTCCCCTGTCATTAAAGACCTTTAAATCTGCCTAGCTTCAGCACGGCCTTGAAATATAAACAGTCTATAGTCAAATTACTGCTGAGAGAGGCTTGAGTACCATTTTTGGATGGGATTCTCAAAATAGATGGGCTACCACAAGTAAGAAATATGGGGGACTAAGGGATCTGGAATCCTTGTTCAAGAATATTTGGGGAAGGTGGAAGGTAGAGAAACACAATTATTAATTAGATTTTTTTAAATAGTTTTTTCAATTCTGGGGAGGTCTATTTAATTCTTAGGATGCCTTATCTAAGGTTTTTCATCCTCCTTTCCATTTACTACATAATCTAATCCTTTCCTGTCAGCGATATTGGCACCTTTGGAGGTAAAAGAAGGGAAGATCATATTATGAATTTTTCTTCCTCCTTTTCATAAAGATATTGCAAAAGTACTATATGTAATTTGGACTTTGGACTTTGATCACACACTGCATTGCAAAAAGCTTCCTTTGATGAATATAAATGCATGGATTAGATTTCCCAGACAAACAAAAAAGACATCACTGTGCTATGCAAAATTCCTTTTGATTGTTTGTATCTAAACTGTAAGCTCAAGTCAGTGTTAACACTTCAAACTGGTTTTCTATTATTAAGCTAAAAATCACTTAAATTTTAGTAAAAGTCATCTTACTGGAGGCATTATTGTTCACTCGTTCCTTAATAATTCATATTGCACATCCACCCAGTAAAAACATTGGTTTGTCTATGATCCTGTATTTTACCATTCAGAGTAACTCTCTTGCCATCTGGAACAGGATGGCAAGAGCATCCAAGGGAACATCCAAGCTGAGAGCATTAACTGGCAGATAGCTGGCGCATGGCAAGATGAAAGATGAAATTTGAAAGCAGCCCGGTGTTTCAGCCTATTGTGTTAGACTCCCAGACCTGCTAGCTTTGGTTTTTAGCTCTTTCTATGAATCATTTAACTACCATGAACCTCATCTCCCTAGGGAACCAGGAGGGAAATAGAATAGGAAAGACAAAACAGAGGGAAAACAGCAGTCAAAAAAGAATGTAGAGAGAGACTTGGGAATAAAGGGAGAGAGTGAGAAAATTTAATGGAAACTTTTAGAATTACTTATGGACACAGAGTCAACAAAGGCAACATCTGAAGCCAAGCTGGTGCTTCTGATATCAAAGTAGCTTAAGAAAAACCTTACTTGTTAGTCATTGGAGGTGAAAGGAATCTCAAAACTCGTTCTTTTGTAAAGAGCTCTCAGAGACATGTGAAGTGTCCAAGATTCATGACATTGTTTTCATACTCATACTTGTTTTGTTACTAGGCATTGTGTTGGTCTTTTTGTTTACATGGTTTCAATTTCATATCTATATGCTTATTCCAATATACAGTTTATGATTTTAGTAAGAAAAAGTTCTTCCAGTTACATCTTTCAACACTGTCTAGCACTTGAAATCCTAAGAAAATTAGAGTCTGAATCAGTCTTCCCTCTTGTCAACACCTTCTGCTTTATAACCAAAATATTGAAGCTTTAGCAGTGTAAATGTCCATGAAAGTTATCAAGAGTGCTTCAGTAAAGTCTGAAAACCTTTGAAATATTATCAGTTTGGCCAATGAGAAGAAACTGTTTATGATTACCAGAGATACCAGCACTTCATATTTTGCATGTTATTTCTGACTGAATAAGGGCATTTATATTTAGAACTGAATGTATAAAAGGATGTTACTACAACCTCAAATACTACCTTTGAATTAGCTAAAACAGCTCCATGAGTTTGGCCTTTAGCTGCTCACCAATATTCTCCACATCATTACATTTTACATTGTATTACAGTAAACCATTACCACAAAACCTCTGGAGCAATGTAATTTGCTGAACCAGAAAATTGAGATAACCACTTGTATAGCACATTTTGACTGAGCTCATCACTTCTATAATTCCTGGTGACAACAAGTCTAAGGCAGAGAATCTGGTGGTAGCCTGTGAAGAGTTGCCATAGACACTGTGCATATTGAAAGCAGGCACTTTAATGACAATCTGATAAAAAAATGACATTGATGTAATCTCTCCTCATATTACTGTATAAAGGCTATATTGAAACACTCAACCCACAGAAGTCAAACCAATGAAAACTATTTGTAAATATCTTCATTGATGTGAACACTGGTGTAAGATTTCAGTATTATATCTATGTGAACAAATGACTAGGTGAAATTCCTGGTCTACTTTCATCTCTCTCAGGGCACTGGGTAGTTGAGGTAGTGGAAATGAAAAGTCATCTATGTTTGTTTCTGTGCAGGCAGGCAAGAGCCGTGGAAAATATTTTATATGGGTATGAATAGAGCAATGGTTCTTTACCTGTTTCAGAGAAAGCTTCATTTTGGAGATAGAGTAAAACTATTTTAAGCTTTATAGACAGGTTAGAGCATTAGTTCAGTACGGCTGGGATTGAGAGAAGACAAGCTAAAGGCAAGAGATTTTTTGGGGAATCTGTGCTTTGTACTGTGCAGAGGAATGATGTGTGAGACAGCACTTCTTGACTTAGCTCTGGTTAGCAGACATGTCAGTCTGGCTTAAATCATCCTGTTTGCAGTGCCATGGCTACTTCACTTAGAAATATCTAAACTACCTTCACTAGGCTGTCACACACTGCAACTAGCTTGTACAATTGCCAAGTCCCACCAGAAACCATTCTTCAAAGGACATCTAACTTTTTCACTCTAAGCACCAAAATTATAGCTTTTTCCTCCTTTGCAACAAGCTGAGGTGTAACTGCCACCCAAGTTTGCAGTTTTACTTCTGGGATAGAAGCTGTTACTTTTATCATGCTCTTAGTTCCAGTGAGAATTTGTGAGAAAGCTAGATGAAACAGCTTAGCACCAGCAAAGGTGAAAAAAGCACATCATATATACCTAAGTCAGCTTTACATTGTCTGTTTTTCCAAATTAAATATTTTTAATTTAGAATGCTAGATTTTCCAAAAAGCTAAGACTCAGAAATGACCTGTTCATGATTATTATCAAAAGCTTCAGGGTAAAAGAATTAACAGGAATTAATCTGCTGAGACAATAACAAGTTTTGTCTTCAGAAAAAGAAATATCCTCAATGAAATTGTGACATTGAGACAATCAATTATGGCTAAATGTGAATTGCCCTGTGAAATTCCTATTGGGATATTTCTTTATGACTAGCAAGTATTTTTAATTTTGATAAACATTTTGTGATGTGAGAGTGACATCACTTCTGTGATACACTGTGTGGATAAAGTACCCATTTATGCACAAGGACATTTATGCACGACTTGCCTGCAGCTCTTGCTCAGGCACCCATGGAAGTCTCTCAGTTTGAATGATGCGAATGTGAAGGACTTATTTACTGTGCCCTGGCTCCACCAGGACCTCATCATCTTGATACAGACAAACTACTAGGAACAATATACCTCTCTTTGATTGATGTCACATTATAAATGTTAGTTAGTTATGCAATTTTTAATGATTCAGGCATGTGACACCAGCTTATGCCAAAGACAGGAGAGGACAAACTGGTTGAATCTATGGCTGGCTGAAAATTCTAGCAAGGCACTAAGATTTTGTATATAGAAAGCTTTTATGTCCCCAAACAAAGATAGCTTCACAAAACCTTTAGATTGATGCACGCAGTATTTCCATTAACCTCTTGAAAGTCTCATTTTGTAAAGAGAACTGAATACTGTATTCACATTTGCAAAATTTGTTTTACCATGTTGCTGTTATTCTGTTCTCCCATCGTGAGCCATAACATGTTCAACCAGACCGTAATTTAGGAGGTTTTGAAAGAAACCCTAAGGAGATGAAAATATCATTGATGACTAGAGTGCATTTAGTTTGTTTGTCATTAACTTTTCAGTACCACCGTTTCTTGCCTATAGACAATATTGTAGTGATTTACATGTGCCACAGCTTCACATCAAGTTCCAGATGTTCACAGTAACAACTGCTGTCTGAAAATATTGAGACACTCTTTAGAAATAAAATATATGAGGCTTTCAAGATGTGATGTATCCAGTGCTTTTGAAGATAATGAATTCAAGCTAGGAGGAGTTTTCTAGCACCTTTCTGCTCTTTGCATGTTTTTGGCAGTAAGTCTGAATCAGGAATGTTGCTAAAATTATCCCTGTGTGAATCAGCTTCTCATTATTTACCATGCTCTTTCAAAGCATTATCTAATTATAGAAAAGACAACAAGACAAAGACTTCAATAAATCCTATTTTTTAAAAGAATTTGACTTGAGGTCTTGTTTTAAATGTTCCTCACTTTCAAGATGAATTTTCAGTGCTGTGAACCAGTGTAATTGATGCAGCTACAACACACACATTCCTGCTTCTTTGCTTGGGGCTGGAAACATATAAAACCATTCCTGACAGGAGCTACAGTGTTGTGTCAGGTATAACCTACAGCGACCATAAAGGATTCCTGTGTAGCTGCTGACACTTGGGGGTTTAATGCACAGCTGCTGATTTTTCAAGATGTTCACTGTCAGCACCAGTTGCACTTTGTCAACTTCTGTCCCCATTTAGCACAAAGTATTCCTGGGAAATTTTAACTCACACAGAACTTGGGGATCAGGCTGCAGTTGCTCCTTGCACAATGGTCCAAGAACAAAGCACCTAACAAGGTACATTTTCTGCTTTTCTAGCCACAGGCATGAGTTACAACACCTCTGTGCCTATTGAAGCTCACTGCCACAGCAACATGTGCCAAAATCCTGATGTCACAGACTTCCAGCATTTCTTGACTACAGAAAACATTAAGCCACCTTTGCCTTATGCCTCCTGAAAATAGCAGTGCTAGAAACTAAGTAACCTGGCAATAGGCTCTAGCTAGAAGGATAAAAGCTGACATACAGTATCCCAGGCCAAAGGAGAATTATTATCATATGAAACTCTACTTATGAATGGGCTTGTGGATCACAAGGGATATTGTGCTAAAATCTGTGAGAAATAGGACAAGTGCTTGTGATTTGTGTGTATTTAAAGATGCCCCAAAAATTTTATTTTGCATTCACACATCACAGGAAGAAAATTATGATATTAAACCTAGTACTCAGTTCTAAACTTGGTGGCAGAGCAAATCCATTCCACAATATAGACAATGATGTAAAGCAAATATAATGAAAGTCATAGACTTGGGATAAATAAAAAATGCCTGGTATCTCCTCCATTGGCAAAGATAATGTTTCAATACAAAAGACCTCAAAAGATAATTTGTTTTCACAGTTGACTTTTCTAAAATTCTCTTATCGCATTTCAGAGTAAGACACCATCTCTGAAGATATTCAATCCAGTAGCACTTACTATTTTAATCAATACCTGTTTACAGACACAGTAAAGAGAAATAAATGAAAACTTATTAACCACCATCTGTCTGTAGGAACTATTTTAACATTTATAGAACAGTGTTAAAAGCACACTGTTCTGCACCAGTGATCCAGCTATTTGCTACACCAATTCCACCATTCAACGTGTACATTTCAATAAATATTTCAATGTTATTTTCTTTCTACAATGCAGGCTCTGCAGGCGGGGGAAAGAGGGAGACTGCTTTCTGGATTATGGAGGAAAATTGCATCTAAATTATCAGTATTTGAGTAGTAATAGCAACAAAGTGCATCTATTATATTTCTAGTGATTTAGAATGAAGAAACATCAAAGATATTCACAGTATCTATATATTCTGAATTAAGACAGGAATATATGAATGGCACACAGTCAGAATTTTCATTTTTTTGAATTCTGTGTTTTTTGCTTTACTTCAAGAGCTCAGACTCACTGATTTTACTTTTCCACAAACAGAAAAAGGAGAGTAAGGAGTTCTCTCCTGAAGAAAATAAGTATCACTCCAAGTCAAGGCAATCTTCATATGTTGCAAGTTCATTTATAGATTAATGTCTCCATTTCCTCAACCTCATAGGATTTAAGATTTCACAAGATATTGATCTCAAAGCTGAAACTGCCGGACATCTCATAGTTTGTCCTAAAAATCCAGGACACACTGGTTGCCATACTCACAGGTTCATTTCATGCCATCAGGCTAGCAGACAAAAATCAAACGCCTTTACATTCAGTGGGAGCTGTTTTGTGAAAGTAATTTTGTACAGACTGACACTTCTTCCACATAAACACTCTTGGGATATATATCAAAGACTAACTACTTTGGAAACACCCCACCCAGTTTCAGGACAATTTATGAATTATCTTCTATAAGATTCCTCTCATGACCTGACCAATATGTTTGACATAAGGTAACATTACATTTAGGAAACTGACAAATAATTTTTGCTTGGGTTATTATGAGATACTCCGTTTTCACTAAACTTGTGCAAAAACTGAATACAAGAATCCCTCAAAAAAAAAAGCATTTTTCTTCTTAAAAACCTTAAGCAGTAGTATTTTCCTGAATGTCTGTCAAATGAGATATTGAAAGACTGGCTGGTTGATAATATTTGGTGCTCATAGAAGGTTAATATTTTTAAAAGGTTAGTATTTTAGAAGATTAATATTTTAAAAATAAAATTCAGCTGCCAAATTTGTAGGCAGAAAGACAAGGAGGCATTTCTGTTGCTGGGGGAGCCCTTGTGCAAGGACTGAAACCAGGATTGTTGAGCAGCTCCCCATCTGCAGGTGACTGTGCAGCTTCCCAGTCAGATGTGCCTGCATCCCCCGTCCCTTGACACACCACTGTCCCTGTGCTCTTCTTACAGCACAGAGACACAGTATTTGTGCTTTCATTCGTGTCAGCGTTCTCTGTCAGCTAAATTGCCTGTACTCTCAAATGTCCCTCTCCTCTAGCAGGGAAAAATGAGGAAGAAGCCTTTGCTGTCTGACTGAGAATTGTGCCACATGGCATAGGTATGGCATTCAGATACTGGAATAACATTTGGAAATATTATTGCAAATCCAAGACAATTTCTTTCAAATTTATAGCAATTTTTAGATAGAAAGCACCACCATTATCAACATAGCAGCACATTACATTTAGTAGAGCGAGTATACCTCAAATTCAGGTTATAAGAAGAAGTGCCCTACCAACAAAATATACAAAGACAGTTTCCAGAAGACAGCTAAAACCACTGATAAAACAAGCAGTTATCTAGCACTGCTTTTTTAGATTTTGTCTCATTTCCTCAGAATATTACTATAAAAATGGTAATAGTACTTTAATTAAAGTCAACAATGCATGTGTCTATTTCTTTAACTTTTCCCCATTACCCTTAATACTTCTTGCTAAAAGTCAGAATTTCATAAAACTAAACATACTTTTGGATAAGGATGTGCTCTTTACAAGCAAGTAATGAAACTGTGTGATTAAAAAAAAAAAATAAAGCCCCTTAATGACATCTGTGTGCTTTATACCTGATAATGTTTCGGAACATCTGCTGGATGTTCCTAGGAAAAGAGCTTCACAGAGACACAGAAATGTACAGGTCAGCAAATCACCTCCTGAAGATCTTCAGGTCCTTTTTTTGTTTGTTTTTCCCTTGAGGAAAAGTTGCTGTTGTCTTCTTCTTAACAATGTTCCAAGCAGACTTCCTGCATCACCATTCATAGCAGTCGGAAACCAAGCAGAAACAGAAAAAAATCTAGAACAAGACTGCTCAAAAATCATAGAAGATGATTGATAGGTAGGAAGATTTTCATAAGGTTTCCTGGCACTTGGGGTGCACTGCTACGGTTTACTCTGACAAGGAAGTGCCCTCCTTAAGCCTATTGAAATTAAAATGAAAGATGGCAAATTGCTGAGTGTAGAATTAAGCTTTGTAGATAACCAAACTTTGGTTATCTTCTACTTCAAGCTGGCAGCATTCTTTAGAGAAGGGACCTAAGAGTGTGGCAAGATGTGGGCAGATTTTTCTCTATAATAAATCCTATCAAGAGGACAATGCTACAGGAGATGGCAATGTTCTTGAACTGCACAGAAGACATCTCAGAGGGTACCTCTCTGCCATTCAAACTTGGTTTAATTTGCTAGGAATGAAGTAACCCTTTCCCTTTTTCATTTTGGTTTTGTTTTTCTTTTACTTAGCTAAATTTTGTAAAAAAAAAAAGAAAAGGTAAAACTTTAGAGCATTAGGAGAATGCAGATAAATATTCTTCCCCAATAATACTTTCACTAAATATATTCTTATAGCTGCCCATCTGTACTGTGACAAAGAAAGTACGAGTATGGGAATTAAAGGAAAAAGAAATCCAAAATATCTATCTAGGTAATAATTTTGTGTGCTGTGGTTTTTCTCTATTACATGATGCAAGACAAGATTTTTATAAAAGCTCTGTGTCGTTACAAATGTAACACCTCTTACTGTGCAACTTCGGTTTTAAATACTTTCATTGTACAGAGTTACCTAATGGCAGGGAATTTTATCACCCCTTGTTTTACAAGGAGGAAAACATGGAAACTTCAGACGTAAATGTTTGTAGTCTCAGATTTTGCAGCAGAAGAACAATACAAATCAAAAAAAAAAAAAGCTAAGAAAACTCTACTGGAGAGTAACTCCCTGTAACTATGAAAGAAATTAAAAAATTTGTGCCTCCCTTTCAGCTCTTCCCGTATAGTTGCAGTGATTAGTATTCACAAGGATTTTAGAAAGGGATGGATAACATAACTATTTATCGTATGATCAAACACGTGCTTTTAAACAGTGAAAATGAAGCTTGATAAGATACAAGCTTCAAGTGTTTTCAAAGTGCAAGGTACAAGGGTAGAAAAAGGAATAACTTCTCCTGTTCTTTTTCTTTCCTTTTTTGAGAGGTAAAACCAATTTCCCTAAGGATATGTTCGTTCTTTTCTATATGTTCAGGACGTCAATCTGAAGGGATTTTGACACCCATTCTTAAAGGGAAATAGCCTAGCCAGCAAAAGGATTAAAAAAAAAAGGATTACATCTTCAAAAGTATAGTTCAAAAACTTGATTATACCCTAAAAATGAAGGAAATGCATTTCATACTTTTCAAATGTATGTAGCTTAAATAATGATTGCAAAATGAAGTGATTTAGTAACAATTCAAGAAAAAAGAAAATGTATTTTTTTTTCTTTTTTTGTATTGCAAAACATGCTCATTCTCTAAGTGGCTAACATAATAGCAGAGAAACTAAAATGAATTAGCAATAATTTAGATAAATGCCAGGAGACTAAATACTGTGAATACTCTGAAATCTTTTTGAAATGGTAAAATTCATTAGAAAAGGACTTAGGTAGAAGGCAAGACTGTCTCTGTGGCTCAGCTCCCCACTGAGAAAAATAATTTAATAGGAGTTTAAAAAAACACTAGTGAAATACATTTAAAGACCATTATGTACACTCTGTCTTAGTGAAACCTATAACCTTCACCTACAGTGGTCTCTGCAAGCAAAATCCAAACACGTGCAAAGTGTCTATTGGTGTATTTGGAGCTCTTGTCTCTCCCCTGATACATTACAGCAGAAAAAAACATTTCGCAGGAAAGTAAATTCTTTACAGTAATAGATTAAAAGCACTGGAGGGAAAGAATTGGACAAGGAAATGGAGGATAGGACTGTGCTGTATTTTATGCCATAGCTCAGTCCTTCAGTATACTAAAAATCCTCAGGAATTTGAGAAACAGAAATTCAATTGTCTCCTGGGGAGATCTGCAGCTATAATAAGATGGCAGATCAACTATCAGACAAAATATATTCTGAAGTACATGTTGCTCTGTGTGGCTCAAAAAGAGGACTTTTCAGCTTTCATCTTAACTGGAGATTCACAGGAACAGATGGTTGGTGCACGATCCAATTGTTGTGTGCAGGAGGTTCTGATAGCACCAGAGAAGCCTGTATGGCTCCTGCTCTTTCCCTCAGCCTACAGAGCCACTCGTGCCCTTGCCTGTCTGTCTAGCAGGCTGGTCAATGATTGTGTTCAAGACAGAAGGGCTCCCCACCAGGAGAAACCAAAGGAGGCCCATCTCAGACCAGTATAGCACAGTTTGGAAAGTCTTGGATAGTTTGGAAAGTTTTGCAAATGGCAAGTTTGAAGAAGATTTAAGGCAAGCTGCTAGCTGAGAGTGTCAGTGAACCCATTTCTGTTTCTTGAAAGACTACAGAAATGACTGAGACATAAAAGGGAAAGAACTTTGCTGACATCCTTGCCATATCTGTGCTGTTTTGTTCTTTTCCAAATGAGAGGAGAGGACGTACACAATATATTTAACACCCTGGCAACTGATTTGAGGTTTGGGAGTTTTGGTCTTTTTGCTTTGTTTTCTTTTAACTGCCAGTCAGTCAAGAAAGTACCAGAATCAAGGGGAAATAAATTATGATAATCCACAGTACATGCTCATTAGTAACATAAAACCCAGTAATGTTTCTTCAGCATCATATCCTAGATTTAAGGCTAAAAATTGAAGAGAAACAGGGAAAATTATACTATGAGTATATACTAAGCATGGGAGTTTGATTTATATTTTATTTTGCTACGAGATATAACCACATTATGTTGCTTTCTCAGGCAGCCTAACAGTTTTTCTTTTTCCCTTCCAAAAACACCATTCTTCCCCAAAACCCAATTGTGTCATTAAAAAGAACATTCTCCCCATTGAAAATGATCTCTCCTTCACATCAATCAATGTTTAATGAAAATATTTGAACTCCATTACACCACAGAAAAATTATGCTTTTACTTTCCATTATTCAATGCACAGAAATAAAAAAAAAATTTTCTTTCGTAAAAGGGTAAAGGATAGTAAAGTAAGTAATGGATATGGGAACGAAGGAAATATTTCTTATGTTTTCTAGATTTTAAATGCATTTATGCAACAACACTTTGGTTGTT
The DNA here is from genome assembly GCF_901933205.1 of Camarhynchus parvulus. Classification (NCBI taxonomy): domain Eukaryota; kingdom Metazoa; phylum Chordata; class Aves; order Passeriformes; family Thraupidae; genus Camarhynchus; species Camarhynchus parvulus. The sequence continues at coordinate 50,541,481 of NC_044572.1, forward strand.
TTGCGTCAAGTTCTGGAAGACTGTTTTGTTTTTTTTTTAATAAGTACACCGTTCACTATAGGAATGAATTTAATGAACTTGATAGTTGTAGAAGTAGGCACTGCTCTTATGGCTGTATTAAACACTGCTGCATATACACCTAAAGACTACAATCCAAACCACTCCATATTTCACCATCACTATACAACAACATTTTGGAAGAGAGTTTGAGATATCCAAATTCCTGCAGTAACTGGGGACCAAGAGCACCACAATCATTCCTGTCAACTTCACTTGCTTTATTCTTAAAGTTTGATGATCAATGGGTACTTAAGGACTATACCAGAATGTCTAAATATTTATATAGATAAAAAGAAATTCCTGTGTCCTTCACTGCCACTTATGATTTTATGTTCTTTTATGTCTAGTTAACACAAAGAGAGTTTATTTCCTTCTAATTCACATACTGTTTTACATATATGAAGATCTCTACTACACCTTTACTTAACACACCCAGTTCTTCCATTTTTCCCCCCAGAGCTTATATATTCTAAACTTTGCCTCAGACCTGTTTCTAAGTAAGTGTATAAGAAAGTGTTTGAAACAGTGTGAAAGCACAGAAAATCTCAGGCGCAATGCTGGCTCACACTAGAATTCTGATATTCTTGGTGGCAAAAAGCTGAAAGACTTGACTGTCCCTCTGCTGGAAGCATTAAATTCTAAATTAAATTTAATTTTAATTAAATTTGAAATTAAATTTTTAAATTTAATTTTTAAAATTTTTCAATTAAATTCTAAATTAAATTACACTCCACATGCAGAAAGAGGCATATTTTCTTTCCAGTGTGTAGGGGATGAAAATAAAAGGGTCCCAAAAGGAACGACCAGGTTCTTCACATTGGAAACACAGAGTAGTGAAAAACACCATGGTATTTTCAATACATTTGTGTGTCTTCTGAGCTGCATGGATTGAAATGCTTTACATATTATTTTTCTTTATGAAATGAGAATTGTTATAGGTATCATAAAAAATTAATGTCTACTGTATTATTCAGATACTTAATTAGGACATTGAATGGTAAGGTAAAAGATAATGAAAATATATTATCTGATTGTGCAAAGTTTGTTTTGTAAAACATGCTGTTCTACAAGTGTGAATTGAAACTGGTAATGTAAATAAAAATGAAAGGGACAAATAATTCATTGTAGTAATTTAATAATCCCTGCTACACATGCAGAAAATCTATTTTTGAGAGGTCCTGCAATTCTGTGATAGATTGGTTGCTTTAAATCAATAACTGACTAGAGAGTATGCCTATAAACAACACATAATTTCCTGCACTGTAACAATGGTGGTGGTTTGGCACAATTTGTGATGCAAACAACTAACATACAGATTGGGAATCATAATACATTTCTGGGAAATTATGTTGTCTTTGAGATTTCTCCAAAATAAGTTAACATGGGGGGGTAGGTTCTCTGTCCAACTCTCACTGAGAGTCTACATAAGGAAGGCACTTGAAACTGGTACAGGTAAACACCAGTTCAATTTCTAAGGGTTTCTGAATGACATGTGGTATATCCTGGCTGTCTGCAAACTGCAGGGCACGTGGCTTCCTCAGCACACTTCACCCACCCTCGGGATGCCCACAGTAGTCATGGGTCTCTGCCACATGTCCTGCAGGTTTCTTGCCCTCCCACCCAAACTTCACAGACCTCCTGGGGCTCACTGAGGCTTTCTCACTGCACCATCCCTTGGGTTTTGTGCTGGCAAATCCAGGCACACCAAGAACTCCTGAAGCACTGATACAGATATTAGCTTAAAACTAGTTCTCCTTTCCTGTCCTGTCTGAGAAGTGGTCAGAAGTGTGGAATTGCATTACAATGACAGGACAGAGTAACTTTAGTATTCTTGCTGATGATTTAACCCCTAATAGCATGGTAATGCTCAAATATTTGCTCATGATTATTAGGTTTACCACAACAGTGGATACACAGCTGTGAGAAATTATTTTTTCTCTTCCCTTCTCTCTAATTTAGTAAGGAGAAAAAAAATATTGATATTTCTTCATACTCATTTCTTGATATATGCACTGATCTATTGAAAAAGACCACAAATATTTTTTAACAAAATCTTCCTGCCTAGCAAGTGTATGTAGGTGGCTGTCACATGTCACGTCCATTTTCCCCAGGGGATGTTCCTACCAGGTGACAGCTTCCCAGCAAAGAGCTTATTTGCTTCAGCTTCTCCAGAGCAAATTCATTTATTTCAAAGGTTCCAGAACAGGGGGACCAGTCCCACACAGACCTGCACAGAGAAGATATACATAACACACACTAGAGGACCACCAGCATGCACTAGGCAAGTGAAAAAAAGGACTTTTCCCCTTCAAAGCATTTAACTGGGGGAGGCTGGAACAGGTTTTTTACCTTTAATCACATCACTGAGAAAGGGTGGTGAGCTCAAACGGTTATTTCTGAAATCTGTTGCAGCTAGCTATGTGAAACATGCTATAAGATGTGATACGCAAGCTGGCATATCACATCTTATACCATAATTCACAGATGCACACTTGAATAACAATAGCAATCAGGGGAAAAATTCAGCAAAATGGACTGTTAAAATCTAAGCTTCAGAAAAGGAAATGGAAACTGTGCGTCTCTGCAGACAAAGCCTTTTGACTCCAGCTAGATGTGATAGAAGCAGGAGCCAAGGAGCCATGCATCCATAACCTGGAAACAGCAAATGCCTGTAATATGCAACCTTTCCACACATGTTATAAACAGAAGCTGTGTTTGCATTTGCTTTGAGACAGAATCAATATACCAGATCCAAATTTAGAAAATAATTTTACTTACATAACTATTTTTACTTACCCCTGACATTTTTTGTCCCCCTACGTCTCCTATGTTCTAGTGGGATTTATTCATGTCAGTCTATGTATCTACTTCTGTAAACCATTTCTCAGCTGAGAAGTCCCCTCAAATAAACTTGATCCACTAAAGCACTTTAGTGCATGAAGTCAATAGAGCCATTCGTTACTTAAAGGTAGCCACAAGACCTAAATGCATGTTACTGTGGGAGCCTGAGAAAGAAAGGACTATTCACGACAGTAAGTGCTTTCTAAATCGTCCCTACACAGAAAAGCTTATCAGTGCTACATTTTCAGGCTGACTGTTCTATGGAGATTCAGGAGTGACTTCAGCATCCATTTAAATTCACTCCTAGAAACCATATCTGAGAGAGCAGCAGATGGCTTTGTCTGTCTGCAGTCCTGAGCATTTACAAAGAAGAAAAGAACAAGAAAAGATCACAGAATATTCTAAGTGGGAAGAGACCCACAAGGATTATCAAATTCCAACTCCAAACCCCACACAGGACAGCTCCAAGAATTACAAATGTGAAATGTCAGCACTTATATGGATATTCTCACAATGCTGAAGTGTTAATAGTGGGCACTAAGCTAAGCCAAAATAAATTCTCATGACAGACATAACATCTATTACTACAGAATAACTAGGGTCTTTCATATTTATTATAAAATGCATACAAAATGCCTTGTAGAGTGGTGAATAGGTCTCAAGAGCAGATTACTTCTTCATACTGGCTGCAGTTTCCACTGCAATTGGACAAGGCTGATACTAAACAAAAAACCCAATTACAAATTATATTACAATAAACAGTGGGAAAGATCTCATCTTTCATAGCTTTCCTTCATCTAATATCATTCTTTTATTGCACAGATAAATAATTTTTAAAATCTTCAACTCCAAGTATATTCACTTTCCCTGGCTTTTTTTCTTAAAGAAATAAATAAGCAGAAGTACCAAGTTTTTGCTAATGATATAAAGTAAAACCTCTTGTCCAAATATAACACAGCAAAATACACTGAACTGTTCTATCGTTAAGTCTCCAAGTATATGGTGAATGGGTAACTCCTTTATACCTGCAGGTATCTGCTCTTCACCAGAAGAGAATAAAAATGATGGCACATTCCGATTTTTTAAGGCATCCTCAAGGCTAAAATTATAGATGTTTTTAAAGCCTGAGAGGAAAGTCACTGGGGTCCCTTGCTGTGTATTGATCAAAAAATAAATGGGATCGTTAACTTGTTAGCAAAGTATCATGAGGAGCAGCAGTCTTATGGAATTTCAGGAAATCAATTTCATGTTAAAACTAATTTCTTTTCTCACCTTTTTATGAAGGGAAGGATGTCAAGGTCTAGATCAAATGGTCTGAGGACATGATGAGGAATTACAAACTCCAGAGTTCAAATTCAAGGCTGATACTGAGCCAGGCTATGGCCATAAACCAGAATATTAATATGTTTGTAAGCCAGGAAGACAAACCTATTCTTTTGCTGCTGCTCTATGAGAGTAGTTAAAGTATCCTTAAGCAGTCACCTTAAAGATGGCTGGACCTTTGCTGTTGACTTAAACTGGAGCACAACCTGCAATTGCACAATGTTTTGAATGTGAAGATTGAAAGCATCTTTCATAATTATCAACATGAAGATGCAGAACAGTATCAGTTTTGCTACATTTTCCCTTTCACAACAAGATCATAAAAAACCTAGATCTTCACTTCCTTCTTTTTTTTTAAGAATAATAAACTCACCTGCAAACAACCACAATTTACCTGATTAAGGCTCCAAATACTGCTCCTCTGGTATACTGAGTTTTTTGTTAGCTACCTCTGAGACTATCATCAGGGGGCTGGAAAAAAACCTGTTTGTCCAGTCCTTTCCAAACTCTGTGATTGTGCTGCAGCGAGAATGGGTATGTACACAGAAAGTGCTAATGTAGTGTTTTGAATCGCTGGAGCTTTTCCAAGCCTGGTTCCAAACAGCAAACAAAAAGATGATCTAAACTGTATCCTCCTTTTATTTTTTGTTCTCTGAAGGTTTTTTAATATACCAGTTTTATCACTTTTAGACCCACAGCTTTCCTCAGAATCACAGGTTTGTTTTTGATCTATTTTAAGGGCCTGAACGATCTGGAAAACAAAGTTAAAAATATACTGTCCCTTTCTCTATTTTATTTTCAAAAGATTAGCATAAGATCAATAATTTTAGTTTAAGCAAGGCTTAAAAACTAGGAGGCATCCATATGAATTTTTAGTGAATTTCAGAAGTTTTCAACATCTATCTTGTATTAGTTGAACCCTTACTCTTAGAGAAAAGCACTTGATTTCCATTTCTATTGTTTTTGCAAGAAGTAACAAACTGATCTTTTGTACTGAACAATACCTAAGTAGTTCAGATATTTGTAAAAGGAATCCTCAGGTGTTTTTTAAATTGTAATTTAAGACAGTATAACATGACTGTATTCATTCCACGTATAAGAATCCCAAACACCAAAAGAAAAATTAGTAAACGCTAGTATATAGTCTAGCAAATTTGAGACCAAGTCTCAACAGCAAATTTAAAACCACTGGTGTGAGCAATCCCTATCCATATTGAAAATAGTAGTTTTTAGCATTCTGAAAGTAAAATTCCCAATAAGAAAAAAAAAAAGTTTTAGTCATTAGATGAAGTGTTTATGTTAAAATGAATCTTTTCTAAGATTACTCAACCCTTCTTTGCCTTCGCCAATATGCAAATTGCTTCTTCCACAAGATAAATGAAATAGCTTTGGGCTTGAAAATGCCTAAGGCTTACCATGAGTGCTGTTAGAAAAAGCAGTAGCACTATCAATAGTATGTTTTTAGCACAAAACATATATCAGTCACCCTCTGATTTTGATTTCTCAGCTTGAATATTTCATACATTAGACAGATACTTCTCTTAGGTAAATTCTTGTGTTCAAATACCAGATAGCTTTACTCAGAAGTGTATCAATTATTCCCCAATGAGTGATTTCTGTTCAGATCTACACTGAAATTACTCACCATCCTCAAGAGAGATACACAGATTTAGCATATTAACATTGTCTAGGACAAGGTTAGAAATGCAGAATGAAAGTACAGCTCTTGAGTTCTCTCAGGGCTGGTGCTGCTCTCAGGGTAAGGCAGAACCACCGCAAGGCTGCTGTGGGCAGCTGCCTCAAGGTCATTCCCAAAGATTTCCTCAGATTACAGGAAACAGTCAGAGGTGTTGCAACTCGCTCCCCAAACACAGCAAAGGTTACCTCAGCTGGTTTGTCCTTACAATCATAACATAATCATCTAATTTATTCTAGTGCTACACTGTCCTGTCCATTTCCAATCTTCCTGCTGTTTCAATAAAGCCCTCATATGATCTAAGGCTATTACTTTTATATATCATACCACAACACTCCACGCTTAAAGAACAAAATATAAAATATCCTCCATAATTTCCAAATATAAAATGTAAATTAACACTTCACAAAAGTCTTTTGCATTAAGACTACCATGAGGTCCAAGTCTTCCCAATATGAAAAACTCTAGTTACTGTCTCTTGTCTTTCTCCTTTATGCCCTGTTTATGAATAGCTGAATATGTTGTTTTCATTGGCTTCTTGTTAATTGCTTCAAAGCTTCTTAGAAATTCACATCCCAAGAAGAAAGTCTGTTTCTCCAACTATAGAGATGTTCTTTATTTATTTTAATATTTGTAAACATTATTGTTCTAGATGCTGATAGGTATCTTCCATTGAATTACCTGAATCTGTTCTATTTAAAATTTGTACTGTTTTCTCACTTTTCAATGTAACTGAGAATCTAGACTGAGAGCATCGTAAGGTTTCTTTCCCCCAAGTGCTTCTTTCTTCAGGACTTCTTAGGTTCTTTTTTTCTTTGAGTAAGGGGACTTTTACTAGGAAGATGCAAAAATTTGGGAATACAAGGTATATTGATCATAAAATAAATGACCTATTATAAACATCAACTTGCAATGATCTTTGGAAGGTTTATATGCATTTTGAAAATGTTTTCAAATAATTTTACTACTACCATTTCTTCCTTTCGTTCATAAAATGCAGCTTTTTGGAGTTAAGCATTTTAATTATTTTTTGTAATTAATTGTAGAGTCCATATGAGATTTTAAGTTAGGCAATGTCAACTAGATATTTCATCTGGAACATTATGAATGTAATCTAGCAAAACAAGGTAGAATTGCTCATATAAAAATGCTTGCAGCATGTTTTGTTAATATTCAAAACTGTTTTTCATACATAAGGAAAACTGATTCTTAGCTTACATGGTTAACTTCAAAAAATTTTCTCATAAAACATATAAGTTGTAACTATCATGGCAATAAATTTTATTTTGAAAAAATATTTTAAGAGTTTAAAAGTTAAAAGCAATATTTCCTATTCACTCAGCCAAGTCATGCCTGGACAAAATTTTCTAGTGTCCTAATAATAGTCCTGTGATCTCAGAACCTGCAACATATTAGACAGTTAATCATGAGCACAAACCAGCTTTGTTTAGAAAATCTAGTGTCCCTGGAAAAACAACAAGGCAAGAGGCCAAACCTTTACCTGAACAGGGATTTTGACATGACCTTACAAAATGCTGACAGTAAAATATGAGAACATAGTCCAGAAATGTGCAGAAATTTTGTCACTGGAATGTATGGTGATAATATTTCCCCAACATACTGGGTTCAGCTATTTTCAGAAATAGCAACTAGATGAAATAATCACAGGGAGAAGTTATTGAACAATAAGAGAATTAGAGTTCAATTTCATTTTGTTTTTTTTCCTGTGATTTTATTTTCAGCTGACCTCCCACCTTGCCTAAGGTTCCAGCTTCTTCAAGACATACAGATTCATTAGCACAGAAGCAGATAATGCAGTCCTAAACAACAGCTTCCTGACTCTGCATTAACTTCTTAAGTTCCTCACTATACATAAACTGATCATGAGTGGAAAATTTGCTCTACTGCCAAAAAGCCTCTCAGGGAGTGACTGCATGAAGCCCACGTGGTGAAATTCTGTAAAATATCTATTAACAACATAGCAACATAAATTCCAGACTTTAACTATGGGAATAGTAAATAGCCTTAGGAATGAGCTTGCCGCTCTGGGATGGTGTGCAGTAGGCTCCTGTAGATAACCCACTCATCTGATCAGGAGAGGTTTGCATTTCTTGTGCATTTTCTGAAGCAGTTTTGCAGGTCTCTAAGGATAAATGTCCCACATTTATCCTTAAAGTCTGAGAATCTTTATTTCTCAGCTGGTCAGATCCATATTGTCTTTGACTGACATAGCTTGACTACAGCTTGCCAGGAACTGAAACCCATCCTTTGCTGGGCTTTTACTAGTCCATAAGTACAAAACAATTGTGATGATCAGTACTTTTGAGAGCAGAATACAGAATTCCTTCTGAATGCAGCAGAATATACTGAAAGAGGTAACAGAACAAAGGAAAGCTTTTACCTTCTGGCAGTTCTTGAGCAAGCAGAGAAACATGAGATAAAGAAAAATAAAAGAAGAGAAAGATCAGACCCTTTTCTTTCAGGAGCAGTACATATATTAGAGGAGATAGACTAGCAACAGAGTCTTCTGCAGCCTCAGATAATCCGATTTGCCTACAGAAAATCAAATACAATCAGCTACTTTGGTTTTGAGAAATAGTACTTAGGCAGTCCTCTGTGCTCGCAGGAATATGGTTAGAAAGCCAATAAATATAAAAATCCTAGGAATCTGCTTAAAGCTCAGGTGGTCTATGGGAAAAATTTGTTCTGTTGTGAGCCAGCCAATGTCTATGGAAGCTGTGAGAGGAAACACTACCATTAGGTGTTGTGACATTTAAGACAAAATTGTTTGTTTTCTTAAAAGTGTGATGAATCTTGCTTCTTTCTGAAACTGGCAATTTGCTTGAGGAAGAACAAAAGTCACAAAAGTGGTCACAAGCATCTCATTTGTACTTGCCTTAGCTCGGGGAGGGAAGCATATAATTAGCAAGACGGTGTAAAAGAAGACCTTAAAATCCTGCAGTCAAACCTTTAAGAAAATTATGTCCTTTCAAACTCTCACACAATTCAGTCCTATATTCAAAATGGTTTTGTATTCATCTGTCACATAGAAGAGTTATAAAAGGAAAAAACAAATCTCAAGACCATGACACTGCCAGGATAATTCCAATTATTCCATGTATAAGGAACAGAATGGTAATTTTTCTTTTGCTGCCCTTGCTGTAGCCAAGTAATTGGTCAAAAAAAAAGATTTTGTATGCAAGAATTAATTTAATGCTCTGAACATGTGTGTCCACCACACCCAACAGGTGATCTCCTGTCCTTAGGGACAATTTTGGCATTGGTTTCCTGCCCAGTGCCCTGAAACCAGCTCCCTGAAGTGTCTCCCACCTTTTCCTGCTGGACTACTGTTGTATTTGCAGAGCAGTGGTAGGAAAAATTACTACCAGCCAAGAAAGGGCAGTGGACTTGAAGAGTTGTGCAGGGGAACATCATTATAACAGATTCTCTGGCTACTCATAGTGTTTACTGTTATACTTCCACAATTAAAAATATAATATAATAATATATTAATCCTATAATAACCTTCTGATAATTGATCAGTCAAGTTTCATACTAGGAAAAAACACTGAGCCATCCCAACATTATTGTTCTTTCAATGTCTCCCAAGGAAATATGTTCTTATATTGATCCTATTAATAGCTGGTGAACTAGACCAGGCAAATCATAATATACTAAATACTCAACTATTTCTATGCAAGTATCAAATGTTTGTGCATGAAGGGCTCACAAAGATGCCAGTTGCCCAAAGAAGTGTATTTCCCAAAAAATCCCAACATTTGAAATAAAAAATGCTTTGCATTCCTACTTGAAATTTACCTGCAGTACTTCTCCGACTCCTTGTGAAGTGTTTCCAAGAATTTTCATGAACTTACACTGGCAATTGAAAATAAATTGCAAAATTTGTAGTAGCTTCCTTGTTAATGTGATGCAATTTAACTTCTATAGGATAACCTACAACAGAAATGTGTTTACCTCCTAATTTTTTCTTATTCTTAAAGAAGCTCTCAGTTTCTGAAGTTGAAGTACCAAAACTTCACTATTATTCATTACAGCAGTAACTTCCAATTCTGATACAAATACAAGTATTGGCATGTTTTTTCTTCAATTTTCTTCCAACAGCTAATAACTAACATACATACACATACAAAACCTCCAAAACCAAATAAAAACAAAAAACCCCAAACAAACAAAAAACCCAAACAAACAAAAACCCCACAACCCAAAAAACTAATAAACCCAAAGAACCAAGTAAAAAATCCCTGAAACAACCAGAACACAGCAAACAAGTCCAGAATAATTTAATGAATGAACAAAACTATGAATAGAAGAATTTTCATGCAGAAACAGTGGAAGAACTGAGAAAAGGGTAGTTCAATGGAGAAAACAGGCTTATGGGAAAAACTAGTCTTCAATTATTTTCAGTTTTTTGCATGGAAAATACCCTATATAATAATGCGATTGATCAAAAAAAAAGAAAGGTATGCCTAAGATTTAGCTTGAGGCTTTCAGGCAGCAAGGGTTCTGTGCACCCAGATGAAGAAACATCATTCAGCTGTAGGCTGCCACGTTGACAGAGAGTGCAGAGGCAAAATCCTTTTGCAAATCCTTTGCAAAAATTGTCTTTGGCGGTAAAGGGCAGCCAAAACCTGGACTAGCATAAAGCTCTGTTACAGCTGGAAGTTGAGTCAGGGTACAAGTTAAAAACGACAGAAAAGAAGAGGAAAAGAGCATCTCCTCTTTTGCAGATCACTTTGTTGACTATAAAAATAAGTGTTTTAATATAAAGAATGTTTTATGAGTCTGTGCTAAGTCCAAATCCGCCTTTAGATGACCCTGGGCCCCTGAAATCTGCTCCATACATGGAAATTATAAAATGGTAAGGTTGCAGTTTTAGCTGTTCCCTCCCTCTCTGATTCTTAAGCTGACAGGAGCATTTCCTAAACAGCCTCAATCAATACACTTAGTTTCTCAGAACTAGCAAAATATCTGGGCTCTCTGGAGAAATTTGCTGAAGTTTTGTTGTGCCTCATAGGAGCAGAGACCATTAACTTGGTTGAATCATACCAAATTACTTGCAAAACCCCTTTGATACAAGACACTGCCCACAAGGGAAAACTTCAAAACCCATTTGAATTATGAATGGAGATGGATTCCAATACATGCCTGTGCAGAGAACAAAGACTTTTTTTTTATTTTTAACTAAATAAGAAATAGCCTGCCATTCTGCTATTATTAAGATTTTATCTCATAATTTATTTTCAACTGACATGGAAAACGCAAATAACCACCCCCTGCCTGGCACTTGTATATTGCTTTGTTCATATGCCTGAAACAAACTCACATCAAGAGACCACCACTGTACTGCACAGCACATTTATTTTCCTTACCATGGTTTACAAGTCTATTTGGTGCATTTATCATACAAAATAAGTCTGTTGCAAAGACACACCAACAGATTTATTGGAAATTTTTTATGGGGCTTTACTCCAGCCCCACAAAAAGTCTGGTATTTGCTGGTGTTTAGTGACATTTTACTTGTTTATGTAGAAAGCTTAGGACTGGAATAAAACTTTTCTTTTTTCAACTTGCTCCATGCTTCAGGATTGTTTTGGGGAAAGAAGAGGGGAGTCTGGTTCAAGCAACTGGTCTGCTACCATGCTATCACCATTCCCTGTCCTTTCACACTGAGAGAAAGCAGCCAGTTATAGGTAGGAAGCTTCCAACTGCTGCTTGTGGTAGTCCCAGTGATCAGAAACAGAGAAGATAAAACTTCTCAGTTTCCTAAGACTATGCATTGCACACCAGAGAGAAAAAACAGGCAGAACTACAAAGGAGAGTCATTAGAACTACTGAAATCCTACCACAACCATTTTATCCTATACTTGAAATCCTCATCTATGAATAAATAACTCTTCATTTTAATCCTACTTTTCTTTGTCATTTCCTGTCATTCTCATACAGAATCAGAAGCCCTGAAGGGCAAGAGGTATAAATAGACACAAAAACCTTTGCAGAATGCATGAATTTGGACTGTCTCATCAAGAGAATAATCTAAAAGAAGCGGAAACACCTGCATTAGCAAACCTTCACCAATATAACTTGGTGGGTCACAATTAGCTACCAAGGCAAACTGATCTAAACTGTGCATCATATTTTTATGGAAATTTGTTATGAAGAAGGTGTTTGTACTGTCTTATGTGGCAGCTTCTCAACTATTTTTATGTGCTGCTGTAAAACAATCCCATGATCCTCTGGTCTGACAAATATGTTTATGTGACAAAGGAAAGACAGCATATTTCAGTTATTTAAGCAAAAAAGTCACTATTTTCTAATTGCATTGAGCATTCCACCTCACCAAAGTCTCCATGTAACCATGCCAGTGATATTCATTGTTCTATTTTTAATCCATTTTCTCTGCACCTGAATTCTCAAACTATTTACAGTGAAAGTCAGTCTCTATAAAACCCCAACCTTAATGGACAAATTAAGCATTACCTTATTAATATTATTATTTTAAACAGAATAATGAATTTACTAGGTCATAGGAAAAAAGGAAAAATAATGTAGACTATTAAAACCTGACTGACAAAGGGTTAAGCTCAACTTAATCATGTGTTGAGCTGTACAGAGTTAATATTAATCTCTACTGTATTTTACCCTTTGATAATCCAATGATTAACTTTGTGATTCTCTTAATTAAGTTCTGTTCATTTGGATGAGCACTGAATAGTATTTATTTTTGCTACAGCAACAGATGATAAAAAATATTTTTGTGCACTTTACAACACCTAGAAGGCTTAAAACTGCTGCCCCTGCCTGCCTTCCTCTGCTGCTCCCCTAGCATTTAACACCTGGGTGTGATGGTTGCTGTCAGTAACACCAGAATGCAGCTTTTATTATCAGAATGGACAACGGGCTCATGAAATACTAATCAAACCTAAAAATGGACACATAAAATACAAAGTTCCAGGGAACCAGCCATAAACATCAGAATTGAAGGTACATTAAATCTGGCATTGTCAGAGCCAGTACAAATACATCAAGAGTTTACAGAAGAGCTATGAAGGATTTGGAGACAAGATCTGTGAAGGATTTGAAGGCATGGGCTTACTGGATTTCTTTAAATAAAGATTGGCATAAAGAAGTGATACAATATTCTGTTTAAATGACAGAAGGCTTTGGGCTGTTATCAGTCTATGTACTGCATAGGGTGTGTTGGTTATTGCCTGAGCTCAAGTTTAAACCTCCAGATATTTCCAAAAGCTCATGGCTGTGCTCAGAAGTAGGTTTTCATGTGATAGCTGATTTATGCTACTGACGTAGAGGTCAGCATAGCCTCTCTCATTACTCTTGAGGAGAATGGGAATTTCACACCCATAGAAACAAAACGATAATTTCCAGCTGTGTTGAAATCCAGTCAGGCACTGCATAGCTATTAAGCTGCATTACCAAGTAGCATTTCTGACAGAAATTGCAGAAAAACTGCCATTAAGGTTACAGATCATATGTTCTAGTGAAAACAATTCAGAAGTAAAGACATTTAGAAGAAATTGCTTCAAAGAGCTGTTAATTAACATCACAATTCCTTCAGTGAAGCCACAAAACTGCAAAACAACTTTTATGTCAACATAAAAGACTAACAAAAAAGCATGGCTTCAGATGTGAATTTGGTTGCTTATCTGCTCATTTGTTCTAGAAGGAAAATGGTTTAGAAGTACAGGAAAGTTTTTTGTTCTGCTTTTCTATGGCAGGTAGCCCTGTAACTGTTGCTTCTGCTTTCATTACAATACTATTCATATTAGTGGATTAAGATTATTGTACTCACCTTTCAAATGATAAACAATGAACAGCTTTTGACATAAGGCAAATCAGCTTCCCCATTTTCATCAAGATTGGCAATTGATATGTTCTGCACTTTGAGCTAATCTATGTTTTCCATTGAAAGTAGAAAAAAGGGAAAATTTTCTATTTCCATGAAAATGTTGTAGTCCAGAGATGCTGTCATAGGAAAGCCTTAAAAACAAGTAAACTGAAAGTTTCTAAAGAAGTAATAGTTAAAAGAAGTAACATATCTCAAAGTTAAAGTTTGCTCCCTGTTTGCATCTGTCTCTGTAGAGAGACCACCCTATGTATCATAGATGCTTTGGTCTCTTCCACTACTTTTCCAGGTCTCCCAGTAATTTTTATTGTGGAGGAAATATGCTTGAAAACCATGTCCAAAATATCCATACTTAGTGCCAGGTAACTTTGGCATTTCTGCTGATGCTCCTAGCCAATCATTTGACCACAAGACTGGTAGGACATGGAGTCCTGGGTAAGGTAGGAGAGAACTTGCTTGTTAATTGGGTTCTCAAATCCAGTGAATAGAAGAAACCTATACTTTGGAAAGTGATCCATGTTACTCTACTATGCATTTCAGTCAGTGGGCTGACTTTCACATGTAACAAAACTCTTATTCCATGTGCAAGGAGCATTATTGCCAAGTGAGAGGACTGCTGGTTAACTGCATCATTTCTGTTCACATCATATAATCCCACCATATAACCCCATTTTTGACCCTTCTCTCTATACCCTCTTCTACTGACTGAATATGACAAAAAAGCAATTTGCAGATGCCAGAAGCCCATTTCTCTAATGTACATAATCTCAACTTAGATTCCCCCAAAAAGAAATGATAGGATGACTAATATTAAACATATTAGTATAAGACAACTTAATTTAAAAAACTCAAATATGAGCACAAATCTACCTTATCATTGTGGAAAAATGTAAAGGGAGGTTTAGCTATTAATGCTGCTTGCCGCAGTTATAGCAATTATGAAATTTATTTTGACAGATAAATGAAGAATAAAAATTGTCTTGTAGATTCACTGAGCTATCATTTCATAAACTAGGACTGAACTGACCTGATATCTTAAAAGGTGAATTCATTTATGATAAACATCATATGGACCACCAGGAAATGTTTTGACTGCCAAATAAATAGATGCTTCCCCATCATTACTCCTCAAATGTAGTACTGATATTTTGTACAAACAGTCTGAGAGATGATTCTGAAATAACGGCACTTTATTTCTAAAACACATGTTCCTGTGTAAAGTGATCAGTTTGATAAAGTTTGCCTACAAAAATAAGTATTACTCTTCTTTACATGCTATGGTTGGAAGCTTTTAAAAAATCCAAAAACATTCTGTTCATCATTTATACATCCCAGTTGGGCTCCAAGCTGGACTTAAATGCTTGGAGTGAACTGCTCAGGATTATACGATAAACAACTTCCTGCTGAGTGAAAAAGTTAAGATCAAGTAAAGCAACAAACATGTCCATAAATCGTGGTTGTAGATCTGGGAACTACTGTCACCTGACTTCAGTTTTCTCACTGCAAACTGAATAAGTAGAAATGACAGTAACTTTCAAAGACCACTTTGACTCTGCTTTATAACAAAAGCACCTCAAATTGACTGCAGGTTTTAATCTGCTCTGACATAATTTTTCTTCTCTAATTGTTTTTACATGCATAACATGGACTTATTATTGTCACTTGGTGACAGTTTTTGGTGGAAGTTATTTAAAGACTCCTGAAGTTCTCTCAAATAAGTGAGACTAATATGTAGCATCTTTTTTAATGGAGTCCAACCTCCTCAAGTTGTGCAACAATTGATGAGTTCTCTTTTCTAGTCTAAGTTACATCAATCTGTTAAATCTGTCTTCAGAAACAGATGAATGGATTTGCAGCATTTTTCCCCTCTTGCTTTATTCTTTTGTTGGAAAGAATCATCATTGGTATGACCTTTCCAGAATATTAATTTTGGCACAAACTTTGTCCATGTTGGTTCTGAGGTTTCTCCAATGTGAATGAGTGCAGAAATAACAACACAGGGCATAAAACATGCCAAACCAATAAACCCCATGGGGATGTATTAAACATGGAACAAAATCCTTCACTTTAGTGAAAGAAAAATCTTCCTTTTTAAAAGATTAATGTCAGATTCTCTTTTCAATAACCTGTCCTGGACTGAATGCTCTATCTCACTTTCAGGTTCAAAACGTCTCCTATAAATCAAATTCACTCACTGAGTGTTAGTAAAAATATTTTTTAGTATAGTCTGTCCTTTTAGTTGCTGATTTACAACATGTGTAAGGATAGCTCAGAAAAAGCCTTGAAAAACTAATTTCAATAAGAAGATATCTTGTCCTTGTAAGTGGTCAATACTAACGTATCATTTCTAAATAATAAATCCCACCAGCAACTTTGTATTGCATCAGTGCATTTCTCAAACAAGAACAATAAACAGCTACTTGAAGACTCATCCTGTAACTAAAGGTAATGGTTATCCAGCATTAAAATCCTGAGTTCAGGTCTGTTCCTGTACAAGCCATTATACATAGAATTTTCAAGTCATCTTTCTCGATTCTTGCTTCTGTTTATGCTCTTGTGATACTCAGGAATATTAAAATTTCTCATTAATATTAGACTTTTAACCCAACATCATTTTACACTGTTAATTAAACTTCTTGCCCTTCAGGCCAAAAATGGATCTTTTCCAATTAGTATTAGCAGATCACGTAGTCTTTTCTCAGATCAAAGGGTTACTTTGAAAGCGTCATATGGTTTCTCTGAATACAGCATTAGGAATTTCTCCTTAATGCTCCCCAATTTCTTCCCAAAGGCTATCACATGTCTGCTGTAGTTTGAATAAACTTTCCCTGTTGAATAAGGCTTGTTAGCATTTCAACTACCTAATCTCAGCCAACTTCTTTGTTTCTCTGACTGAGTGGCTGCCTTAGCTAATTTCTTTCAGAATAGATCTTGAATCTTCCATTCTTCTGTAATACTTTCAATTTATGTAGGACAATTGAGACTAAAATTGTTACATAAAGGTCACAGTGCTTAGTGAAATAGGACATAAAAGAGAAGATTTAATCTAATGCAACAAACACAAGGCACAGCTAAGAAATGTAATCCAAATTCTGATCCAAATAAATTTATCTTTTCATAAATTTTATGTCTAGTCCAATTACACAGTACAAACTTCTGTAGACATATCATACAACAGAAACTATCTTCAAGTTAGAAAGTTAACATAAAAACATTTCATTACAAAAATAATTTAAAGTTGGAAATTTAGATTGTTTCAGGTAGTATACAATCTGTACACTTTAAAAGAGATGCTCTCAAGACCAGTGTTTTACATTCATTTTTCTGTAAAAGAACTGTGAACTCTAAAACTGGGAGATCCAAACAGAGAATTAATCAGGACAGGGCAGGACTTTAAATAAATACCTCAACAATAACTTAGATTTTTATATGGGAAAGCAGATGTATAACACAGCTTTATTCAAAATTCTATTTATCTTCTGCAACGTCCCCTTTAGGTCTACAGGTCTTTTCCTCCTTTTTCTTCTATTTGCTAATATAACTCCATAAGAATCCCAAGAGACACTACATTTGAAGTCACAGTAGGTTTATTTTTTTAGTCACAGTCTGCTGACAAAGTTTGACTTAATACCAATATTGATTTATACCAGTAATAGCTATATAGAGAGCATAGTACATGTAGCAAACCTCACTGTCCTCCCTACTCCCTCCTATAGCATCAGGGAAGGCTCATTTTATGAAGATTGCAGTGTAAATCTCTGGAAGTAATTTTTCAGGCCAATTACTTGGCTGGTAAAATGGGATTTCTGAGTAGGACTGTTTGATGTGTTCTGGCAGTGATGTCTTAGTTCATTTATTGTATGAAGAGTCTATCTAAAGGACATCAAGATAACCCTCCCAAACAAATCCCACATACTACATCTTTCTCTGATTAAGATGATTAAAAGGCAGTATTTCCACAAACTAGTGTCAGAAAACACAGAGTGAAAGTGCTTTTACATTAGTAGCACCTAAACAGTTGGTAATGCCTGGACATGAAAGGCTTGCTCTTGGGGTGAGGGGAAGAAACAGGCTACAGGTATTGAAGTATTTTTCCACAGTGCTTAGTAGTTATGCTCTCTCTAATTTGGTTAAGAGAAACGGACTTAAAATTAGCAGCCTTGTGGAGATACTTGATAGGGACAATGTCAATAGTGGCACTTAGTAGTGTACAGATTGATTTCCTACAATGACTCCAGCTATCAGATAACTTCAGAGAGACAAGAGTAAAATGAGAGGCTATGCGACATGCACATTTCATTATCAGTGATAAAACATGAACTCTGACTCTTAGCATCATGGTTTTGTTATATTGTACTTGCACCTTTTTTTTCTCCTAAAGACTTGCATTTCAACATATCAAAAATAATTTCATTTTTAGCTGAGTTGCCTTCAGTCAAATATTGTGAACTGGTCAGCTCTACTCCCACATCACTTCCTTACAGCTTCAGTTACTGGTGCTATTTCTGCTGCTAGGGATTTAGTTTGTGGCTTTATAAGTCATCCTATCCTTAGCAAATAAAACACTCCCAAAGTAAGACTATATTTTCTTATAATTAAAAAAAATGTTAGGTGATAGAGTAGAACAGAGACAACATCCTCTGCAGATTAGACTCCTCTGAAATGAACAGCTCAAACTACAGTCCACACTGTTCACTATTCTGAGTGATAAGTGTACACAGATTATTTAGTGCATTACAAAAAAACCCAGCAGTACATAAGCCAAGTTCAGAGATATTACAATGACACTAGTTACAGTTACTACATGAGACAAAATCACATCAGGTCTCAGCATCCTGTCACCTTAAGATGCGGAAGACAGACAAAGGATTTGCCATTAGGGAAAAAACAAAGTAGTCAGGTTTATATCCTCAGCTAAAAAACATCCATTTTGGCTTTGCTTAAGATTTTTTCAAACCTGTAGACTGAACATTGATGGGAAGCATAGCTACCATTTTGAGCATTTTCTAAAAACTGTCACCAAGTGACAATAATAAGTCCATGTTATGCACAGGTGCTACCATGATTTGATGAGAGGTTGGCTGACAAGGGGATATGATAGGAAAATATCAGACATGTGGAAAAATAGGCAGCTGTTACTCAAAAGCTCTGTGACTCCATTAACGCAGAAGGTGAGGCAGATCTAACAGAGCCTGCTCATTGAGGACCAGGGAAAACTGGCTGTGATTGCTAGATGGAGACAGGAGAAGGCAAAGGTAATAGCGCACAGTGAAGAGTGAAAGCAGGAGAGATTGATACGAGGAGCAGAGTGGGAAAAACAAACGACACCTCTCTTTCTCAGTTTCCAAATAACTTGTGTTTATAGCTAGGTGAAAAGGATGTGAAGATTGCCAAGTCTTGCAACAAAAAC
Organism: Camarhynchus parvulus; assembly: GCF_901933205.1. Taxonomy (NCBI): domain Eukaryota; kingdom Metazoa; phylum Chordata; class Aves; order Passeriformes; family Thraupidae; genus Camarhynchus; species Camarhynchus parvulus. Next base: position 50,560,693 of record NC_044572.1, read on the forward strand.
TCCTGAAAGTTGCACTCCCCTTGTAACTTACTTTCTGTGCTAGGCATTCCTGTATAACCTGTAGTGAGTACCACAATATTATTTTTTCTGCAATGCATTTGTTACACATTAGTCACTTAATGGCTTCCTGAATGCTAACTCCCAGATTAATTTCTTTTGGCCAAAAGATGCATAGTAAGCAATGCAAAAAATTGCTGGAAGAAGGAAATGTCATGATTATGGAAGATAAGTGCCACTCTGGAGACTACAGACTGCCTCTACATGTAAAGCTGAACTTCAGTACAAAGCTGAAGTTCATACTTGCATTCAAATATTCTTATTTGCATTTATTTCAAACTTCGGATCTGACAGCTAAATTCTTACACAACTTACCAAGAAAGCCTAATATGAAGATTTTTTTTCTAAAATGAAATACAAAAGTAAGCACCACTTTTTGCAAAAACCCTTAAAAATATTACCTATAAAACTTAAAATATTACCCGTTGAATACAGCAAAGCTTTGCAGGATTGCTACAACGAATACTTGGGACATCCATCTTTACAAACACTACATCAGAAAACTATATCTTCTATAAATGCATTTCTAAAATCTTCTATAATATTTACAATAGGATTTTGGTTTGCTTTTCATGACAACATATAGTTCTTTCGGCTTCAGCTTTCAAAAATGAACAAAGAGACAATGCTAAGTAGCAAAGTAGCACTAAGAAAATCTTTAGTACCAATAACATTACACACTGTCTACTAAAATCAAGTATTTTAACATTGTTAGAACAACTGAAATCCCTTGACCCTGCCACTAGTCCTACAAGTTTTCCTCTTAAGAAGGTTATGGATCTTTATTTTTCTGTCTCCCTGCAACACAGTCAGGTTTTTAAACAGATCAAAAAATATTCATGCTGAGCCATGCTCCATAATGCACCCTGTTCAGCATAATAATGCCATTATTTGAAAAAAAAATCAAAATAAAATTTATAGCAGGAAAGAATGACCCTTTCAAGTATCACATTGCACCACTTATGTATTACTATTTTCCTGTTTTACCCTTTAAATGCTTCAAGGTGTAAGGCTCGTTATTATGATTAGGCACTGCATAACTTAGTCCCTACAAGCACATTTTGTAGAAAATAAGGGCTGGTGGTTTTATGAAGTATGAATATTCAGTAAATGTCCCCACAAAAATGAAAATTTCAATTTTCCTATTTGAAAGTATTTCATTACAGTTTTATGCTGGAAGGCAGGAGATAAGGAAAAAAAAAGTAAAAATGTTCCCTGGTATTCAGGACAGGAACATCAAGACACTGGAACAAAATTGTTCACAATCCTTTTCTTGTGTGCTCTTTTCCCCATGAAAAAAGGTGTGATTAAAACCTTCTGAAGAGTCAAAAAAACCCCAATGTAACTGAAGCCTCTTATCTCCCATGCAGAGAGAATACAGAAAAACTGAGAAAAGTCAATGAAAATCACCACAAGAAAATGTTGGCAGCAAGCTGAATCCATTACATTGTACTCAGGCATATTACACCTGATATCATTTGTGTCGACAACAGGAAAGTGGGATCAAACTAGGGGAAAGAGCAAGGGCAGATTTTGTTGATAGGAGACTGTGGGTCTAGTGTGTGTAAGAACACCCCTGAAGAAAAGAAAGCAAAACAAAAAGTCAAACCAAACATAGTAGAGGTCAAGTATAGCCAAATGAAGAACTGGTGTCATGCAGACACCTTGGTCAGGAAGAAGCGGTGAACATTGTTTACCTCTTACAGTTTTACCTTCTCTTTTTAAGTCAGGCACAGGGTTGAATGTTATTCAGAAGAGGAAGTCATGAACTCCTCTTAAGCATCTTTTCAGAGAGAGCAAACTACCCACTTATTTTCTGCTGCTTCCAGGGAGTGGGCCTGTGTTGACACACACAAATTTCCTACAGTGTTGTACTTTAAAGCAGTAGTACATCAGAGTGCTTTTTTACCTTTATCAGTAGCCTGGTTGTCTTTAACCAGTTGCTTTGTATGACATGGCATATTTTCATGAGTTACTAATAGGATAGAAATTTGATGTCCCTTTAGCTAATATATCTCTTCAGTTTTTTACCTTCACAGTCCTTACATATACATGTATGATAAGTATGATAAGACATTCTGTAGAAATTGCAGTCTTCAGATAAATAGAAATTGGGTGTTCTAACTAAAATATTAATACTTAAATCCCTTATTTGGAAATTATTAAGGCTGATTTCAAAGATTAAGGCATTTTGACCTTCAAACTGTGACAAGACTACTTACTTGAATACTTTTAAATCAAAATAATTTTGAATTTTACCGCCTTTACAGCTATAGTTCTAGTGAGGGAAGGGATTTTGCATCACTATACAAAAAAAATTTGTCGAATGCATGGTATGTCAAAGGATTTACACCATATATATTAATTTACCAGTTCCAATTAAAGAGCTAGATGCTAGGAATATGCAGGTTATGTATTCATCTCTCAGTCCCAAGATATTCCTGACACGTATCAGGAGTCTAAAGATGAGAAAGATGTTGTATATATAAGAGCTAGGAAGCCATGAATCAGTTTTTTATGTCCTGAAACAAGAAAATAAGTCACCTTTATAATGAAAGCCTAGCTATAATGAGCAGGACTCTAGAATCTTAGTGGCAACCTATATCAGGGTATCTTGTGACAGAGAAGTCCCGAAAAGGACAGAGACTTTGTTTTATCAGTATGTAATTTCTGGGCAGAAGCTGCATTGTAGAGCTCTTGTGTGCTTGGTGCTAAAAGGAATTCTATTCTGAAGTGACACAAGACTGGAGCTTCCTCCTTTGGGTCTTCATAAGGGAAGGGAGCTGTATTTAATAGTTTTCTATCAACCTAACCATTAAAATAATGTTAGAATAATAAATCTGAAAGCTATTCAAACTAACATGCCTGTTAGGAACTTCATGCTAAACAACAAAAGCAGTAATAAAAGCACTCCACTAGGCACACACTTGAACAAAATATGGGGAAAAGATCTAATCAATAGGTTGTCTAGTAAGACTGTTAAAAACAAACTCTTGTTATTGATCTACTTTACTCTCAGTTTTTTGGGAGGGTTTGGTGTTTTGTTGGTTTTAGTTTTTTTTAACCTTACACAGACAGCATGAACATGTCAGAAAGCTCTTAGAGAGTTCAGCTTGAGCCCTGTCATTAATATCTGCTTTCATGCACTAAGAATTCTTTCTTTCCTGGCTTGTTTCTACTGATGAAACACTCAAGGCTGACAGGGTTACCTCTCCCTTCTCTCTCCTTCAGCTAACAAAGATATTTCACTTTTTTATTTAAAACTGCACATGTTAAAGTTTTAGCTGTGTAGTACCTGCAGAATTCTCATGGTCTTATTGTCTAACATAATACAATGTTGATATATTTTCTTTTTTCCCCAATATACTGAGAGAATTTCACCTCTGCCTTTACTAGTTCAGTGTTAACTAAATATTAACTTAATCCCTTACCTCTGATGAAGAACATCTGACCCATCTTTTCTATATCTAAACAACAACAACAAAAAAATTGTGAGTGCAGTCATCACAATCTCTAAGTGTCAAAAGCCTTAAGTCTGTGTTACAGTTACTCCCAACCAGAACTCATTTTCTCCAAGGAAATTTAGCAACAGTGCCATGTCAGCAGCTTTGCCTTATATCTTTAAGCACTTAAAGACTTAATTTATGAACATGAACACTTTATTGCTTTGAAAACACTGCTTTAGAGAAGCACATCTCGAGTATGCTTGTCCAAAAGCGCTCTTCTTGCTCACCACCACTTTTTTCTGTCTCTTGGGCACGTTGGTAAAATCTGTCATGATTTAAAGAGGTTGGCCTGATGGGAATAGGAAAAGTGCATGTACAAAACTGTGCTTGGTTTCCAGTAAATGTATTATATGGATTATAAAGCTGAAAAAGTTTTTGTCAAAAAAGACTGAATCTATTCTTGGCTGGCACCAACTTTTTCCTACCTTAGCACTGAAATACTGTAACAAAGTATAGGGAACAAAGTCACACATCAGTCTGATCACATTTTCCTAAATATTTCAAAAGAAATAACTAAGGTCAAGTCAGTGATGAGCTGAACAGAATATTTTTCCTCTTCATCCAGTCAATGTCAATGTTTTGAAGTTTAAAGAGATTTTTCTTTGCAAATCATTTTGTACAAGCACTTTGGAATGGGAAAATTCCAAATTGGAATTTTGGAATTTGGATTTGGAAAAGAGTCTGTGTGTTATTCTTTCTAGAAATATACACTTTCCTTTTTTTTTTTTTTTGTAAAGTAACTTCCTCATAGAATCTACTCAGTTTATAATCTAAACAAGAAAATAAACAAACTTCAGGATAATGGTGATCCATTGTATAAGATTTCTTCTAGTATTTTCAGTGGCTGGACCTGAGAGTAAGAAACCTATTATACTTTATAGGTTTCTGAAATTTCAAAACAAAGTCAGAACAATACTCTGAAAAAACAGTTTGCAAAACAATTATCTTGACACTTCTTAAGATTTTGACCAGGCATGTTAATCCTCCAAACAGGAAGAATTTCTTCCTGTGGGTGGTCTCATTAGGATGAATCCAAAGACAAGTGCTCCCCAAGCATTTCTTTAACTAAGCAGACTGGAAAATATGCTAATTAAAACAATCATCTAACACAACCCAGCATCCAGTATAGCCAGTGACTTTTGTGCCAGTATTAAAAACCAAAACTTATAATTTTCAGCTGATCATGATTGGTAAGGATATCACCAAGCACATTCAAACTAGCTTAAACTTTAGCTAAGACGAGACTTTATAGCTAGAGCAGACAAGACTTATTCCCTTGTTGTGGTATTTCGTGCTGAAGTCAAGTAGAGTTGGGAGGAACGGCTCCACATTAGGTTTTAAAGATCAGTATGAACCAGCTTTGTCTGTAATTGCACAAATAAAAATCCAGTTATAACTTTGTATGTTCCTATGATATCAATTTAGTTAAATTTATGTATGTAAAAGCAATGCGATAGACACATTTGAGAGACTGGAAACAAATTAAAGCAAGTTTTCCTCTATTTGTCTACAAGAAATTAGAGTTGCAGCACTATTAATCCACATCAATGCTTCACTTGAACACATTTGTTATATGTAACACTGCTGTACTGCAATTCAGAAAACTCTTGCAGTTTATTTTCATTCACTTTACTAAAACAGATTTCAGTAAAGATTAACTCATAATCTACGTACATAAGAACGTACATTATAAAAGGGAGTGAGAAATACTAACACAACTAAAACAGCAACTATTTTTTAACAAATTGTTATATAAAAACAATTTTTACAAATTCTGCCAAGAGTACAGTCTGTATGATGATACAAAAGCAGCACTGTTCAGGAAAATGTAAAGTACAAATTTGCTTTCATTTTACTTCATGCTTTCTATTAAACCCAACAGGAATTAAGTTCCACGTAAAAGGAAAGGGCTTCTTTGTATGCCCTTCTGAATAAGATCTGTGCCAATAAGTAATGTGCTATTCTCTATCTTAAGGAGTTTGAAAACATTTTTAAAAAGTAAAACATACGTGGAAAGAAGAACATTTAATAAATAGCACAATGGAGTGTTCTTAGCCCAAGTCTAACTTTTTCATATTTTTGATGTCAATTTACCATTCCTGAAAAGTGTCAGATAGGAACCCTCAGGCTGAAGTTATCTATACAGTCACAGACACACAGTGCATCAGCAGCAGCATTGTCAAATTCCCTGTAAAATGAATTTCTCCTCTCAAACTCATCAGTTTATACATGGCCAAAGAAATTAGGGTGTTTTCTTCTTTCTACTTTTTTTTTTTTAATTTTATTTTTCAATACCGGTAAAAAGAATGGAAAATTATTTTCATAAAGGAAGGAGTCAACTTTTTAGCATTAAGGGGGTTTCAAATCACATATATTTGTGAAATAATTTTTTTGTGATCTTATTTGAGCAACTGTGTGATTTTGAAGGCAGGCACTTGACCTTAAATTGTCAGCCCCCCAGGATGCATTATCTCACCTTTTCTTTTGCAAATCTTAGTCTCCAGTCTCCCCATTTAGCAAGTACCAGTTCTCTAGGGAGAACCAGATGCTACAAGTACAATTCCACAGATGGACAAGCCCAAAAATATATATTGAAGTGAATGCTCATTGATTCAACCATGACTTGCTCCCAGGTAATTAACTTCATCTTCAGCAGAGAGATAACACCTAATCAGCCAATGGGCAAATAGGAGACAACTTTTACAAGCTATGCTCTGTTCATACCACACCTCCCAGGCAACAGAAGCAGTACAGCAAAAGGCCTTTGTTCCACCTGAATTGCCACAACCATGTCTTTCATCTGGCAGCACAAACCCATCTATTCCACCAAACAGAAATATTTACAGGGTATATTATAGAGAAAAATAAAGTGACCATCTCCCAGTATAAGGATTTTAGTATTTGCAGTGTGTAGCTGTCTCAACCTAAGAGTTCTCCTGATAGGAGTACCTTTCAGTTTAATTAATTAATAATTAATTAAAAAGGAAATTAATTAATTAAGGAAGAACCAAAAACCTTTTTAAAAATCCATCAAATAAGCACCAGACTGAAGCACCACAGCTTTGTGCACAGTTTCATGTTTGCCAGGGGCCAAGCAAAGAAAAGCTGAGAACATTTCCCGTTTTACACCTGCCTAACATTTAACTAAGGTTTTTATTTTGTCATATGGTACTGCACAAAGAATTTCAGTCAGGCCATTCCTCCATTTGTTGTAAATATTATATCAACACACATGAATATGCTCTCTGACCATGTAAACTCAATTTTAAACATTAGTTTCATTACTTTAATTTCAACATTTGAAGTTGGGCACAGGAGCGTTTCATGGATCAAAACTTAAATCACTTTTCATATGCACTATTAAAAAGAAAATGAAAACTATTGGTGCTACCAATGGGGTTTGCCTTGAATTTAGAACAAATATCTGAAGCTTCCTAATGTTTAGAGATATTCTATGATGCATCTCACCAGAGAAACTGAAGCCAGCTCTAAATTAAAAAGATAAATAAAGGCCATATGCATCAAACACAGAATATAATTAGAGTTGATTTGCCTCTTCATTTCAACAGTTAGCTGTTTGGACAAATCTCAGATATCATCCAGAATTAAAAGGCTGTAAGTAATTTCAGCATGTTGCTTGGTTCAGCACCCTCAAAACCTCTTTGGGCAACTTCTTCTTGAGCTTCATGGTGGAAAAACCAGGAAGAAACTAAGGAAGTTCTCGACAGATCAGATTTTTGACAGCTGTGTATAGAAGTGTATTCAAAGAATCATAGTATGGTTTTGGTTAGAAAGGACCTTAAAAGTCATCTAGTTCCAACTCCCTGGCTGTGAACCTTCCCCTAGATCAGGTTGCTCAGAGCTCCATCCAGCCTGGTCTTAAGCAGGTCCAAGAATGGGGAATGTCTTCTCTGGGCAACCTGTTCAAGTCCCTCACACCCTCACAGTAAAGAATTTTTTTCCTAATATCTGATCTAAACCTACTCTCTTTCCATTTAAGGCCATTCCCCCTTATTCTGTCACTACATGCTCCAGTAAAAGGCCCCTCTCCATCTTTTTTGTAGGTTCCTTTCAGGTGTTAAAAGATTGCAATTAGGTCACCCTGAAGATTTTTCTTTTCCAGACTGAACAAACCCAAATATTTCAGCCTTTCCTCAAAAAAGATGTGTTCCATCCTCTTAACCACCTTGGTGTCCTCCTCTGGACTGACTCCAACAGGTCCATGTCCTTCCTGTGCTGGGACCCCAGAGCTGGATGCCGCCCTACAGGTGGGGTCTCACCAGAGAGGAGCAGAGGGGCAGAATCCCCTCCCTCACCCTTCTGGCCATGCTGCTTTGGAGGCAGCCCAGGACACGTTTGTGTCTCTGGGCTGGGAGTGCCCATGGCTGGGTCATGTCCAGCCTCTCATCCAGCAGCACCCCCAGGTCCTTCTCCCCAGGGCTGCTCTCCGTCTGTTCATCCCCCAGCCTGTGTTAATAGCAGGGATTGCTCTGACCCAGGTGCAGCACCCTGAGCTGGTTATTCTATTACGTAAGGCAAAGACACTGCAGAAGTCTTAACATAACAAAATGTAATGACTAAGTAAAAAGCAAGACTTGTGTTTTGTAACTCTACATTTTCTAATTTAACTTAAAGCAAATAAAATACATTTATCATTACTTGTTGGGAGGTTTTTTTACATCTGTGGAGATCATTGGAATTCCTATTTCTAGCCATACTTTTATCAAATGAGACATTAGCTGCACTACTCTAGTGTGACCTTTTATCCAATACATGATATAAAATTAAAAATCTGTATCCAGCAACAATAAAAGTGCCCTAAAGCAAACTTTTGGTCATATGCTGCCCTTCTTCTAGAAGAGTTTCATATATTATTTAATATATTCATACACTGTAGCCAAACAAAAGAGGGCTGACAAGCCACAAGGAAATTACTACAGTCCATTTTATTTGGTCATATTCAGTAGACTTTATCTAGACATTCAAAAGTGTTTCTAGAGAGAACCTTTAAAAATGCACAATCTTTGAAAATCCTCCTCTGGTTCTATCATCTAAGCATGTGTTCAGACTTCCTGGAGGGGATTAAGGGTGACCTAGATAACTATGCTAGGATTTTCAAGAGACTATTGATGCACTCAACAAAGATATGTTAGCCTAGGTGTGATGTCACGGAGCCATGACTATGACTATTGTCATATGTTATCCCAATTTTTTTAATGGCTTGTACAGAATCAGGGGAGGGCTGGGATGCTGTCTGCCACCACACCAGGAGGAATTTCGTCTTCTCTTTACCTAGCATACTCTGTGATAGATTAAAAATCATTCTGCTTGTGCCTCTGTAGATAGCCTAACACAACTATAGAATCTTTCTTTCAATAACAGAAATAGCACCTTAGATTGAAAATAATAATAACTTTCCATCTGATCAATCAATTTCCAAATGTCAGCTTATTTTCCATTTAAAGATGTTATTTAAAGTTATAAGCAAACTCACAACCCCATGTTTCTGCTAAAAATAATATTAGAGATCTTTCTTCCTGCAAAAAATATTATTTCAAAGATTCTAAGCAAAAATATGCTTAGAAAGTCTTCTAGGCAGGATATAGCTTCACACATAAAATACATTATTAGTTAGAGACACATAAGTATCTACATATATTTTTTATTTCCAAAAAGTCAGTAGTTTAAACTAGCATTACTGTTTAGCTGAGTTTTGTGTTAATCTTAGTATTCCAACATTTAAAAGGCTATCAGATCTTCTGACATTTTAATACAAATACAGTCTGTGGCTGTGACAGCATTTGGCATAGATATATTTTGCCATGATATTTCAGATAACCCCAAGTATGTTTCTCTAAATGCATTTAAAAATCTTCACAGTTTCTCTTAACAGATTTCACATGGAGAAGAGTAGATTAGGAAACAGGCTTCATCTGGATAGCACTGATGCTTATCTGCAACTTTCTTTTCTTCAGGGTTTCTAAAAATTCCATTTCAGCAACTGCCTGAATTTCTAAAGGTGTCCTGTCAAAACTTTATCATATTTATTTGACATAATAATGGAGACCATTACATTAGGTCTATAAGAGAATTTACGTTCACTGCAGCAAAAGGAATATTTTTCTGTGTCCACACCCTTTCAGTCAGAAGGCCTCAATGTGTAGGTCAGCAATGTCCACTAAGTGCTGAGACAAAGCGAGTTGGGTGGTAGTTATGACTCCTCATTCTCTCAATACACCCATAAAGGTGATATAGGCTGCTGCAAGTGAATGGAACAATCTTTATAAGACAAAGTTATGGGAGACAGGTCCTCAGAGACATAGCATCCAGGCAGGGTAAGGTACGATGAAATTAACAAAAGTCACACAGGATATTCCAGGAGAAAAATGAAATTTTTCCCTCTTGGTACCCCTACCATGAAAAGAAATTAAAAAAAAAAAAGGATAAAAAGGCGTTTCTAGATTTCTAGTAATAAATTATGCAGAGAATTAAAAGCCAGTGATTTTGACACTGGTAACCTTGAGACATTGCTAAGGAGACAGCAAGATACCATTCAAAATCCTTCCAGATAGGATTAGTCAGGGAGTCATTACATAGAAAACAACATTTCCAAAAGACTTATAAACACAAGCCAAAACTTTTGCACTGATTAATATATCAAAGCACTTTGCCATGTTTAAATAGGTCTGCACAGTGTCTGACAGTCTAGTAAGAGCACAGAAACAACAAATGGCAGGTCACAGACCATTCTAATCACATTTCATATTTTCTAAGTGTTCCCATGACTATAAAAAAGTATAATGTCATATAAACTAAATTGATTTAATAAAATAATGCAATTCAATAGAAGTACTTAAAAAAAGGACAAAATTTCCAGGCCTATAAGCCCATTAACCCAGTAAATCTTCCTATGATGTAAGTTGCCAGTTAAGATCTTATGAAGTAAACACAAAAAAGGAAAATGGCATTAAATATCAAACTCAAAAACAGTTTCATATAATCCTTCATTAATATTCAGCTAGGGGTTATGGATGTAAGTTGCCTCTCAGGGGAAAAAGCAGTGACAGATTTCACAAAGCAAATAATTCTCACATGTCCTAACATAGTGGGTGGATGCTAGAATTTATTCCTCTTCAATTGTAGTTGCTATACACAAATCATTGTACACTAAGATATATGCACTCAGTCCTTTGTTAGCTGAAAATGTTGCTCTCTAGAGCAGGTGGAAGGGACTTGGGAATGGGATAAGTCTTGCAACTTTTTCTTGGAATAATCTCACCAGAAAATGCATGTCAGTATGAACAGAAACTCTGAGCAGATGGCTCCCACATAATTTCAGCTAGGTAGAGCTGCATATGATTTCCTTATATCTATCTAGTCATTAAATGTTACTTTAGGCCTGTCTGATGGTTGGTATTTCCAAAGGCACCCAAGAGTATCAAACATCTGAAGTCTCGCACAGCTTGAAAAAGTTAATTATCTAACTCACTTGAGCTTCTTTTGCAATGACTTTTGGCTCAATCCTGTAGCAAAATATTCTGAAATGCTGACAGCTTGTTTTCTAGTAAAAGCTAAATCCACTGTGCTGTAGCAACTTCCTTCAATACCAAGGGGAACCATGTAAATTCTCTTCACGTAAATGAAGAGAATATATTGCTAAACAGTAGCTTATTCCTCATTTCCCAGAGAAATGCAAAGTTCATTTTACAGTTAACTCAGTGGATTCCTGCCTATTTCACGTAAAACAGGAAAGAGACTCAGAAGTATTAAAATTTTAAAAAAAAGTTTTAAAGCCAGTAGGAAAGTACATAAATTAAATTCCTTTCCAAAAATCATTATTCATAGTGAAAACGATGTACTCACTCAATATCTTTTCAACAATAAAAATAATACCAAAGCAGATGTTATGCATAACACACTCTAAGTTTAATTAAAACTGAAAGAAAAACGACAATATCAGAAATACATAACTGCTTTCAATTGTAGCAGCAGCCACTTTGTCAACATCTAAATTTTCTGTAATAAAGCAAAATCTGCTTTCATTTACATCTTTGCAGCTCCACTGGTGTCCACTGAAGCTGAAGACAAGAATCAGGTACAGAATATAATTTGAAGGTCATGGGCAGAGAATCTACACACCTACACTCTATCTTTCCCTTTTTTTTTCTTTTTTTTTACTCATAATTACCATAATATTTTTGGATTTTCCGTAAAACTTTTGATACTTTCTGGTACCCCTCTGGACAAAACATGCAGTCCACAGCTGGATAAACACATTATGTGACAGGTGAGCGACTGGCGTATGGGATGGGCATAAAGGGTTTCAGTGAATGGAGTGACATCCGACTGGGACCAGTCACTAATGGAGTTCTGCAGGGCTCCATCCTTGGCCCTGCACTCTTCAATATCCTCATAAATGACTTCAACACAGGACTAGAAGGGACTCTAAGCAAGTTCACAGATGGTACAAAACTGAGAGGAGCTGTTGACTCCAATGAAGGCGGAGAGGCCCTGCTGAGAGACTTGGACGAATTGGAGGGCTGAGAATTTATCAACAATATGAAGTTTATCAGAGGAAAGTGCTGGATTTTGTACCTGGGATGGAACAACCTGGGATGTGTGGATAGACTGTCCAATGAAATGCTGGGAAGCAGCACTGCAGAAAGGGACCTGGGTGTCCTGGTTGATGGCAAGTTAAATGTGAGTCAGCAGTGCCCTGGCAGCCAGGAGGGCCAAGCGTGTCCTGGGTACATCAGGCACAGCATCACCAGCCAGGTAAGGGAGGGGATTGTCTTGCTCTGCGCTGGGCAGGCCTCATCTCCAGTGCTGGGGGCAGTTTTGGGTGCCACAATACAAGAAAGATATGAAGGTGCTAGAGAGTGTCCAAAGGACAGCAACTAAGATGGTGAAGGGCCTTGTGAGGAGCAGATGAAGTCGCTTTGTTTAGCACAGAAAAGACTGAGAGGTGACGTCATTGCAGTCTACAACCTTCTTGTGAGGGGAAGAGGGGGGCAGACGCTGATCTCTGCTCTGTGGTGACCAGTGACACGACCCCAGGGAATAGGCTGGAGTTGTGTCAGGGTAGATTTAGGCTGGATATTAGAAAAAGGTGGTCAGGCACTGGAACAGACTGCCCAGGGAAGAGGTCACAGCACCAGCCCCCACAGAGCTCAAGAAGTGTTTGGACAATATTCTTGGGCACATGGTATGGCTCTCGGGGATGGTGCTGTGCAGGGCCAGGAGTTGGACTCTATGACCCTTGTAGATCCCTTCCAACTCAGCTTATTCTCTGATTTTGTGACTTTGATATCACCAAGAATAAAATTGTAAGATGGCTGAGAGCTGATATCAAGTTCTACTAGAGTAATCAAATTTTAGAAGACAATACTTCATAAGATCTCTTCAATTCTAGCAAGGATCTTCCAATTTCCTTTAGGAAAAATTTTAATGTTAGACATACTGAGCCTCTGCCACTGATGCATAAAATTTGAGTCTCGATGTTTCAGAAGATGTCTTATAGCTATAAAGCATATTTGCGTTATGCTTAACATGAGATATTTATATCATCTATAGCTGAGTTAGCAAATAGAAACAGTATTATATGCAGAATCATGTCTGGTATGTGTTCATTAGGCAAATAGCATTGATACAGAAACTAAAATGAGCATCTATACCAAAACAAAGTGGAGGGGTTTTTTTTGTGTACATGAAACACCCCAGTGGATTGACATATAAAGGGAAACCTCATGACCTATCAAAATTAGAATCTCAGACTACAAGAGTGAAGGTAGGAGAGGTGATCAAAATTCTCTAGTTGCTAGGCATTTTATGGAAAGAGGCCACATTCACTCATCTTATTAAAATTCATGAAAATTGAAAATATCCAAAAGCCCAGGAGGGGTGGGGTCACAAAATCTATTTCACAGAACTGGGAAGCTTACTCTAAATTCACCTTGAAAGCACTTTCCCCATCACAGACTTCCTGAGAGCCTTTTGATTTCTCTCCTACTTAGGAGGTAATTATAGAACTCCTTTTCCTCCCTGACTAATGCATACAGAAGAGTTCACTTCAGCCTTTTATGCAGATGATAATGGTTTGTTCCTGACTAGATCTGTATTGCAAATTATTTCTCCTTTTCTCTCTCTCCAATTCATCTATTTAGCTTTATTTCCCTTTGTTTCTCACATCACATCCTCAGTGTCAATTGATATCATAACTACTTTAGTCTTAAATATTGTTGAACTTTGCCCTTCTCTTTTACGCTTTTAATTTGCTTTTGCATATAGTTTTAAATTTACTGTTGTCAGAAAACAATGACATTCAGTCATAGGGATGATGGAAGAGGGTTTTTAAACAAAGGCTGCATAGTGTATTTCTCCTGTGGATAAATCTCTTAAAAGATACAAATGCAAAGGTAAAGAATAAGTTCTTTCTAAAAAGATCTTCAAGGGCAGCAGAATCATGAGATTTTTAAGATCACCACAGTCATTTCAGTCAGGAAGGATCTGATTTTATGAATTTAAAGTGCCTATGATAAATACTTGGCTTATGTAGTCTAGTCTGATCCTAACAGCTACCACCGCTTTTAGTTTCTTGTACAAATTGACACTAGATGGAAGATTGGTGCAGATTTTCCATCCATTCTGTTTTCACATGAGGAAAGTCTGTCTCCTTGTAACACTACCACTCCCCTGTTTTGGGAACATATTAAGATGAATATTTATTAATAACTAATAAATAGTGTTTCCAAGATAAAACCAAAGCTGTGACATCATTTAACCACCAAAGCAATACTATTTTAGGCAAACTAGAGTTAGAGTCAATAACTGTGGCATTTTTATTTTTTGGTAACAGCCCAATTTTACTCTTAAAAGAAAGCAGAGATAAGGTAGCATTTATTTTTTAATCTACTTTACTAATATTGGATAAAAATTTTAAACAGGAACAATAGCAGTACTGCAGCAACCAGCTTGCTAATGTATATCCAAAGACAGCATTCCAAATAAAAGCAGCAGACCTGCATGGCTCATCACACTTTTTTGCAAGTGATGTCAGTGGTCAATAACAGACCAGTAGTATTCCCCTAAATTCACCAAGCATGCATAAGTGCTAATAAAGAGAAAAAGGAAATGCTCTTGCATGAAGAAGCTATCAATATTTTTATATTAAGTGACAGTATAAGAATAAAGACTTGCTACAAAGCCCTCACTTGGAAAGCTGGTCTGCTTTGAAAACAAGCAATCACAGCTGTGACTAAATCAACCAAACTAGGCATCACTAAAAGTTATTAAGAACATATTTTTCCTCAGCCTAACTATTCTGCTTTATATATTATTCACTCAGCCAGCTGCAAAGCTCTCTCCCATTCTTGGTGATTTCAATAGTAGTTGCTGAAGTTTTTATACATTTAGAGGAAGAATATAAAAATATTTATAACGTTTAGTGTTTATAGTAAGTGGCCCTAAAAGAGAATTTTTTATATTCATCAGGCTTAAGCATAAGTTGTCCCCTACCCTGATGAATCATATTCATATCCAAGTTCTAAGGAACCTAAACAAAATTCAATATTTTTTCTCTTCAAGGTTTCTACCTCCCCAGCTTTAAATTGTCCCTTTTTCAGAATCCTATCTGGCACATGGAAGAAATTTTTTCAATAAATCAATACTGTAATAAAAAATTACTGTTTCTACACTCTCCACATATTAACTGAGTTTCTCTTATACAGAAAAAATCATTCACCTTATGCTCTATATTTGACATTAATTTTTAATAACAGACCTTAATAAAAGAAGCACCTGGCAAAAACGTGAATCTAAAATATCACCGTGTTAAATCTTGTCTGCTTTTACATAATAGCTAATCACTTAATTTGGTTTCAGAAAGAATAATAATGTTTTTCTGCTTTCAAAGTATACTTTTGAGAAGGAATACCATCTGAAAGAAATGCTATGAGTATAGGCATGTTAAGTAATAGCTATAATTTTTTTGTCAGCAAAATGGAAGGCTAGTGTTTTCAGCAAGAATGAAATTAGCAGTTTATCCATGAAAAAAAATGTAAAAACAAAGCCAAATTATATGCTTTTTCCTAAAATGCTTATAGCATAAATACCCATTGTCATGGTTTAACCCCAGCCAACAGCTAAGCACCACACAGCTGTTCACTCACTCCCCCATGGTGGCATGAGGGAGAGAACAAGAAAAGTGAGAAAACTCATGGGTTGAGATACAGCCACTTTCATAGGCAAAGCAAAAGCCACACTCAAAGAATTCATCCACCACTTCCCATGGACAGGCAGCTGTCTGCCCATCCCAAGGAAAACAGGACTCCATCACGTGTAACAGTGACTTCGGACAACAAATGTCATCACTCCAAATATGAATATGCCCTCTTCCTCCTTCCCCCAGAATAACATGCTGAGCATGGCTCCTTGTGGTAAGAGATATCCTAGTGGTCAGTTGGAGTCAGCTGTCCTGGCTGTGCTCCCCTCACAGTTTCTTGTGCATCCACAGCCTCCTTGCTGGAGAAGGGTGAGAAGTAGAAAAGGCCTTCAGGCTGTGCAAGCACTGCTCAGCAGTAAAGAAAACATCCCTGAATTAGCAATGCTCTTCCCAGCACAAATCCAAAACACATCCCCATATTAGCTAGTGAAGAAAATGCTCTTCATCCCAGCTAAAACAAACCCATCCCTGTAGCACCTGTATGGAAAACAATCCATACATGATAAAATTGCTCTCCAGCACATGTACACACAAGGACAAGTTACCTTCCAAAATTTTAACAGAAGAATTTTCAAAACTGCTATTTTATCTCACTCCATGACATTAGTTAAAAGGAAAGAGGAGGCAAAGCAATACCAGCAACCAAAAAATTTGCATATTCTGCTAAATACTGTCATCCCAAAATGGGTTTGCTAATCTGGGGATAGCCCTCCTGACAGCAGCTGTATCCTAAATAACTGTTTTGAGAAAAGCTCTGTTCTGTCCTGGTATAAACAATGAAGCATTGTACAAGTCATAGAAGTCAAAGAAAACCAGGGACAATAAACCTCATTACAGCACACACCTCCATTTCATAGCAATTACTCACCCAGATGTTTCCATCTTGGTGGTATGGTTTCCAGTTTCTCCCTGTATCGCTGTAGAGCATCCGATATTGAGTGACCCAGTCGGAGCTGCTGTATCTGCCTTGGGTTGCAATAGCACTGATCTGCTTCCTGTTCCCAAAATCCACCTGCAGCCATTGGTAATGATCACTGTCTGATGGAGACCAACCTCCTGCACCTGTTGTGAAGAAGCAGAAGGGAGATTTAGCTCTCAGACAGTTGCTTCGATGTGAACTTGTGAAGATGCTGATTGCTGGAAGTCAGCCCAGCTGAGAGGAATAGAATATCAAAAAAATTTGAACGCATACAAAAGAAATATGAGTTCTCATTAAAAAAAATAAAAGCAGAACAAACTTTAGCACAGGCTTTAAGTACATTAAATCTATTGCCCTAATCAAACTTTTTATATAATCATAATAATTTAATGGGATGCCTGCTAACCAATCAATGCCTTTATAATGATTTAATTACAGTTTATTACTTTCTGCCAAATTATAATTTTTCAAGGGTTGACCAATTTTCCATTAATTCCTTTGCCAGAGGAAATCAAAAAAATTTTGGATTTTCTATGCCTTTTCAATAACATTTCAAGTTGAAAAGGTAATGCAGATAAAAAGTGAGGAAATAAGAGCAAGTTCTCTGCTTTATGTTTCACTACAGGGCAAAAACTGAAAATCTACCAGAAGAATTGAGAAAGGAACAGGTACTGCAGTTTTGATCTGCTGGTTGTACAAGCTGTCACAGATTACATTGGCAGATGCCTTACACAAGTGTTATTGCTCTTTATGGGTCTATGAATTAACTTGACAGTAATACCATTAATATTCTTCTCAGCCAGTAGACTACATTATACTGTTCTAAATAAAGAAGGCCAGTGATGCATAGATCAATGTAGTATTGAGACATTAATGCAATTTCTTATTCTGAAATAAAAATATTTAGGGGAAATCTGTATTAGGATTCTTCAGAGAATAATAAACTTTCTCAGATAGATATTATAATGATATAGCTATTATAATGGTAAGCATTAGGAAATACATGAAATAAAAAACCTCATCTATCAAAACAGGGAAAAAGTGGAGAATCATTCTCTTTATAATCATAACAGACATTAATACACAGAAAACTAAATGTTTACAGACTTGATATGATTTACAGGGGTTTTATTTTGCTTTTAGCTTTGAACAAAATAAATATCTTGGCACACCATCAAATCATGTAGTCTAGTCCACGGGCCTATTTTTATTGCTTTTAATTTCACTTATAGTCTTCAACTGATGTCACAAGCCTTGCCTGCTTGCCAAACAAGCAACATTGCTATACTGCATCTTATATACTCCCATCATTAGGCGGCAGCATTGCCTCAGCCTTAGACAACCCTAAAACTCATTCAGCTGCTACAGGTGTTAACATTTGCAAGTCGTTGGACGTTTTAATGTCATCATATCAACAGGATGATCTGATGCCTTATGTGGTTCAGTTTCATTGTAATTAAAAGTGTAACACTACACCAATGACAACTAATTTGTTAAAATTCTCAAGATTTACAATAGATGCTTTCTCCTTCCTCTACCCAGGAAAATAAACAGGATACTTTAGCTGTAGGGAATAGTTAAATGCCATTAAAAAAAAATAAACCCCAAAAATTACCCTTTCTGAAAAGCACTTGCAGGAAAAGTATTCCCACACATTTCCAGTTTCAAC
The DNA here is from genome assembly GCF_901933205.1 of Camarhynchus parvulus. Taxonomy (NCBI): domain Eukaryota; kingdom Metazoa; phylum Chordata; class Aves; order Passeriformes; family Thraupidae; genus Camarhynchus; species Camarhynchus parvulus. The sequence goes on from NC_044572.1 coordinate 50,579,064, forward strand.
CTATATCTAGTTTTGCAGAGACTGATCATTCAAAACAGAATGCAGCTTCTTCATAACTACTATACATGGAGATTAGAAGAGTTAGCTCTACATACTTGTTGTAATAGCAGAGATGATGCCTTCTCTCCCTATCCTAATATCCTCATTAAACTGACATATCTGTGATTGATGGCATGCAAAAGATAAGAAGTTGACACTGTACAAAAGCCATCTTTGTAAAAAAACCCTTTTGTGGCTACCAAAAAAAAGAGGTTCAAATGTGAGCAATTTAAAAATTTTTATGAAAGACAAAGTTAAACAGTCAATCATTAAAATTTCCTTCATCAATGCAATTGTTGAAAAAGTGTGACATACTACAATGCTATGAAGGTTAAAATAGATATTATGGTTTTTACCATAATGCAGGAGATTTAAATTAAACCAGGGGATTTTGTTAAGCACATGTAAAGAAAAAGACTTTGAAGCATAAAAATACATAATTTCTTTATTTAGTACATTCGTATTATTTAGACAAGACTTTGGCCATCTGTAATTGATAAACAGTTATTGTAAATTTCAAGTAGGTTTTAAAGAGTCTTCACCTACAAATCCTTTGAAAAGTTTGTAAAATTTACGTGCTAGCATTCCTTTTCTCGGTCGTTTTTTATGTAAGAAGAGTTAGAAAGCATTTTTTACATCATGCTTAAGAAAAGTTAAAGAGATGTGACAATAGCCATATCTAGGCCATGAGATGGAAACACTAGTTTTGCAAGACAGACTGCCCTCTAGCCATTTCTCCCAAGCAAGAGACAAGACTTCTAGTCAATGTTGCAAAGAGCAGCAAACAATATTATCCTTTATCTGAGTTTCAGATTTGCCTTCTGGCTTTTCCAAGCAAGCAAAGAAATAAATAGTCCAAAGGATGAAGGAGAAACATGCTGCATAACAGCTGAATGTGCTGCTGAGCAGATCAGCATGGCAAAGGAATGGTGGTCACTCTGAGCAGGCAGGGCAGCCATCAGCCAGTCATCAGAAGCAGCCTGTGAGCATCAATTAAATTTGTCCTCTTCCACTTTGATTCACCAAGCTCTGTAATTTGGGGGAGATGACTACTTTGTTCATTTTGTTGCTGATACACGCAACATTTAGTGGTTCAAGGATCCTTTTTTCTCCTTCAAAATATTTCTTTTCAGGCACATGCTATAAAAAAGTTATGAAAATGTTGGATTACATACAACATTTCTCCACTGTGAAATTTCTCCACTGTGAAATCTTGAAAATACCCTGAATTCACTGGAAGAATTTAAGTACATTTGTATCTCAATTCAATCTAAGTAGATACAAATATCTCACATCCCCATAAATGTGCGCATGCTCACAGTTCTTCATATCATTAAATATTTTGTTCTTCATGTGATTAAATTTTTGAATAAACCCCTGCTTTTTCATCGGAATTCACAATTTGGTTTGATACTAGATTGGGAATAGAAGAGTTACTGATAATTACATATTTTGCCTTTTTGAAGGAGTGGGGAATTCAGAAATCAAACCTAATTTCCACAATAAAGCATTATTTTTGAAATAAACAGAACTTTGTCACCAGCACATTATGAAAGAATAATGAATTATCTTTAGGGAAGGAGCAAAATAACAGCATGTTAGTAGATTACAGGGAACATTACGTCATACTGAAGCTAGAGTGGTGTATTAAAATTGCTGAATAACTGCTATTCAGAGTTATTGTTCACACCTTGGTGTAAACTGTTCATTCTTAATAGTTATTGGCTATATCCTGAATTTTATTATATTTATTATTTTTACTTTTTATTATGGCAGAAAAATAGACACTGGATAAATGTTTTTTCTTGCAATGCTCCCTTTATTTCACGTACTGTCTTTTAACAACAAATAGCACAATATGCAATGAAATAAATAGACTTACAAATTAGAAGGCGGTTAGAACAAAAAATTATTTTAAAGATGCTAAACATATGCATATAATACAATTTACTTTCCTTTAAAATGTAAGGAGCATTTATGGAGCTTTTAGGTAATAACAGTGCAATTAATTCAATTGCAAACAACATCTGCTCGCTATTTTTATTTTTATGCTGTTCCAGAATTTAATGTGAATAAACATATTCACGCAGTCAGCAGTCAAAATATGCTGATGATTTTGGAAAATCTCTTCTGTTTCACTTAGGAATCATTATTTTGAAAATCTGGGACTTTCATTTCCATTCATGATGAAAACTGGAAACATTAATTTGCACAGGAAGAATCCATTCTTGTTTTAGTCTCACTTGTTCATCGCTCCGTACTTCAAATAACAAAATTAAAAATGCCAGTTCTGCAGCAAGTCGAGTGTTTTACTCTTTCCAAATCAGTAATAAAAAAGTTTCAATGACATGAATAAAAAAAGAAGAGGATCCTTACTCAGAAATTTAATTAGAAAGCAAATTATAGATGTAAGATGTAGGTTTTGGGGTAGTTACAATTCAGGGGATTATTTTATCTAATCATAGAACAATTCTATAGCCTTTCAGCAAGGCAAAAAATATGCCCTTTTTAATAATTATGTAGCCTGAAATATTCCTAGAGCTTGAATCATTTTTATGGGAAAACCACAACATAATTTTTCAATGAGAAATAGCACTTTCTAGGTCACTGCCATAGCATGAAATCAATACCATTTGACACCTTGCTATTTTCCAAGACATTGCTTGTCATTCTGCTACATAAAAGATAAATCAAGACAAAAAAGAAATCTTTGAAATACTGAGATCATCCATTTACTGAACTTCAGAGAAAATATGGGCAGCCATTTTCTACAGTACCTAGAAAACAATGTAAGAGACCCAAACTCCTAAATGGGATAAATCCACCTGCACTCTTTGTCACTATTGTAGTCAAGCAGGATATCAATGGAGGTTTTTATTTTTGCCTTGTCTTCCTCTGTACATTTTTTAATAGATAAAGACATTACACAGCCAAAATAAAATGCTTCCAGCTGTGAGGCCCCCAACAAAGGAAGGATGAGGAACTCTCGGAATAAGTCCAGAGGAAGTCACAAGACACCCTAAGGCTGGAGCACATCTCCCATTAGCACGGGCTGAGAAAGTTGGGATTGTTCAGCTTGAAAAGAGAAGGCTTTGGGACGAAATAATTAGTCTTCCAGTGCCTGAAGGGAGCCTAAAGAAAGATGGAGAGAGACTTTTTCCTAAGGGTGTGTGGTGACAGGACAAGGGGGAATGGCTTCAAAATGAGAGAGAGTAGATTTTTATTAGACATTAGGAAGAAATTCTTTACTGTGAGGCTGGTGAGACACTGCAACAAGTTACCCAGAGAGGCTGTGGATGACCCATTCCTGGCAGCGTTCAAGGTCAGGTTGAAGAGGGCTTTCCGGCCTGGTAGAAGGTGTTGAAACTACATGATCTTTAAGGTCCCTTGCAGTCCTGGAACACTACAGTGGGTCTAGTCACACTGGGAAAAGTTATGCTTTTACAGAAATCTTGGATGACTGCAGACTTTGCATTTCAAGCTGCTTTGAGGGAAGGTCACGTTTACCATGTACTTGGTAGAGTCCTCCAACAAAGACACTTCAGGCCTCTTACAGGGCTTTGCTTCTAATTGAAACAACCTTTTCCTTATACTGGCATGGGCAAACATTTATTTCTTTATCATAAACAGCATGCATTTGTTTATTACTTGTATTCATCTGCTGTTCTGGCTAAATTTGGATTTATAATCCATTCCCTATCTTCAGGGTAGGGATTTTCTTTTGCATTTTTGAAAAGCTCTTCTTTTTAGCACATAACAGCAGGGATGCATTTGCAGACAAGACCATGCAAACATCAGTGATGGGCAAATAATAAACATTCAGCTTCAAGAGAAGCAAAAGTTGATATTTAGAACATAAAAAAATACTGAGAAAGTAGCAGCATGAGAGAAGAAGAGAACAAAAATGACAACTAGATATCTTCTTCTCTAGAATTCACTATTAGAATTTACCCCAAATCAAACCATGTTTACTAGAAACTGGCAAATGACACCCAACCTTTGACCTACTTCTCCATGAGTTAAAACAGCTCTCTAGAAGGGTGGAAAAAATTAGGAGACAGTAAGCTCTGAATCTCTAAGTTTAGTATAAAATACATCTAATACGACTCATTTTGCAGGGGTAAAACATAGGAAAGATCCAATAATCATTCCTTAAATTAGCCTTCCTTATTAGCAGCTGAAAGATGCAAGCCTATAAAGGGGGTACGGTTTTCATTTTTTAGACTATGTAAAACAACTATTTTTATTCTATTTCCATAGAGGAGAGTAAGGATAAGCCCTTATTCACTGTAGCAGATATTTATTGAACAATGTTAGACTAATCTTGGAAGACTTGCCTTCTAGTAAAAAAGTAGACAGGGTCCGTATATGTAAAAAAATCCCCTAATTATATTTCTTAAAATTATTTCATTTAAAAACATGAAAGTTAAAAGTAGAAATAACCCAAGGGATAACAGTAGTTATCAGAATACAGTCCACATAGATCTTTTTTAAAAGAACATTAAAATCAGTATATTATTTTTTAAATCCCAATAGATCTTTCTTACAGTAAATGCAATTAAAATAAATCCCTTGATGTAGTGTCTGCTTCTTAATACCCACTGCTTCCTAGTATATCTTAACTGAGCACACACCACATATGAGGGAATGAACAGTCAATCTGCCCTAAGGAACAGTGGTGATATCTAACAAAAAATTGATGCAAAAGAGATCTCATTGTTGTCATTCACAGTTGTCAGACTCAAAGTAGGGGGAAAAAAGTCAGAAACCTAAGGAGTCTCATATCCTGAATTCACTGTTGGGGAACAAACACTTTGCAGCTTTGGTTATTTTAATGAACACATCACTTTAAACTATGCCTTTCCCATCTGTTCTGCTTTCTAATTACATATGCAAAATAAAAAGCTCATTCACAACTGCATCCTAATGGAATCTTAAACAAAACTGGGACGAGATTTAAATATTCTGTGCACATCATGTGTATTCAAGGCATCAAGCAGCTTCTTCTCCATGAGGTGTTTTCTTGTTTTTTGGGCAGAAAGTTGAGGCAAACCAACGGATCACTGCACCCCAGCATACAAATCCCTTGCATACAAAATAACCACAGTGGCATACAAAAGATGAGGTAGAGAGTCAAGAGATATCCCTTTCCTCACATCATCTTTGCAAGTACCATGACACAAATCTCTCTCTCTTATATGTTTATGCATTGCAGCACTGGGGTTTTCCTGACAACTCAGGTCATATCCCCGGCAAGAACTAGCAAGTGTGTAGTTAATGGAGAGCAAATACTACCTCTGCAGTGTCTGCTGAGCTATTGAGCCCTGATTCATAGATTATTATCCAAGATTTTAATGATGGCCAGATCACAAATAGTAACTGACCTTGACTGAATAGCATTCGCATCACTTTAAAATACAAATACGAGCTCATTAAGACAGTTTCTTGCATCTGCTGTGATCCTTAACAGAGATGCCAGAGAAAGAGGAATTAAGGTAATCCAGCACCTTATGTATAACATTTCAATAGCAATGAGGTGCCTAAACACTTTAGTCACTTAAGTTATCTCCTGTTCCCATTAGTTGAGCCCACAAATTGACGGAAGCCAAAGCTGAATTACTGAAAGTTATATCATTGTGTTCTAGCTTATCTTGAATAATATTTTTCCCTCAAATGATTGCACATGAAAAATGATTAAATGATGTAATTCTGGCTTACATATCTTGTTCTGTGACAAGTCTTCAGGCATAAAAGATAAAAACTGAACCTCCAGTCTTACAGCTACTTGCTGTGTGAGACTATGGGGAACATAGTTTCTGCTTCAGTATATACCAGTGATCCTGTGATGTGCAAACAACAGTAGTGAAATACTCTCTGTGAACAAGTAGAAGCCACATGATTACTTCATTCTACTCACTGTCTGTTTTCTATCTGTGTTTTTTAACTGCAATTCTCCTGGTCTGTGTCTCCGACAAAAAAAATCTCCCTTGAAATGCCCTGCTCATGGTGTACTCCCTCCAGCTCTTTCAGGCCCTTAAAGAGTCTTAGCCCAGCAAGTAGAAAAAAATAAACTACCTGGCTCCAGACATTAAATAAAGTAGTTCTGAAGTCCAGCTCCCTTAATGATGGTCAACAGTCAAACTTTGCTGGCTGCTACTGATGTTTGCAACACCCACTTGGGCTCAGCTCTGGGCTGCTGCAGAATGTGAAGACTGCACACTTTTTCCTCTGTTACTTTTTTTACATTTCTACCAGCTTGTTTTTTTTTTGTAGTGCTGTTGGTGTGGTTTGGGATTTTTAGTTTGCTGGTTTTTATAAGGTTCCTCTTCTGAGATTGGCAAGAAAAAATCCATCAGGAATAAATTCAGGCTGAAGACTCTTCCCTAGTGTTTCCTATCCGGGCTAAACCTAATTTTCCTCTGTACACTTTTCCATCTGCTCAAAATTTCAAACCTGAATTTCCATTTTACAGGAATTTATGAGAGAAGCTGGTCTCAACCCAAATGGTGGTGATTTCTCAAAGATCAAAATTGTTAATAAAGCAGCCTGAAATATTCTTTCCTTCTTGAGTGGAAAAATCACTGTGCATTTTGATAATTTTCCACAAAAAGTTATAAGTGAAGCTAATGAATTTTCATAAAGAGGAACAAAATGATTGAAAATAAAAAGTTAAATCAGCCATTGCAACTGAAATTTCCTGAATAGCCAGAAATAGTTTTGTGAGACTTTTTCATGTGCAAATTTTCTAGAAAATTAATAGTTAGAGGGAGATATATTACTCTCTTATTTGTGTCATGTGGTATTGACCCAATCCTGAGCAAAGGACAGGACTCATCTGCCTCATTGCTTAGACCCTGTTTCCAAGTGCTTCTGCAAATCATACCTTGCTCAAGATAGCACAGGAGCTCTGATAGCACCAGTGTCATGCATGAATATAAACTACCACTACTGCTCAATCTGTCCTTGTACATGCATTTAAATCTTCTGCCTTTCTTTCAGCAAGCAGGAGCACAGAATTGTGAAATACTGAGAGATGACTTTTGAAATCTAATATACAGATGACTCAAGGCATTTTCTGTTTTAGCAAAGTTAAAAGATAATTATGTTTTTCTTTGATGCATCTGTTGCAAGGACTACCCGAAATCCTTATCCATTCTCTCCATTAAGAAAATATATTCTATTTTTAAAAATTACTCTGTACTGCATCCATTTTGGTGATGAAAGCTCATATTATGTCTTTTATTTTGCTAATAGCAAAACATTTATTGATATCATATGCAGAGTTGCAACAACATCAGAGGAACAATTTTCTTCTTTATTTTAATTTGCAAAATAATATGTTCATTTTGAGATAGAACTATACTACAGTAGAATTCAACTTTTTAGGGCAGCAATTTGCCTGAAGTCTATGGTAAACTACTAACAAACAATGAGGATTCCCTAATGAGTTTATACTTCTTGAAGCCAAAACACAGCACTGTATATAAAAATCATTATAATCATGTGAGACTATATGAGGGGGGAAAAAAGACAGCAAAAAATTTATAACACTAATAAAAGTATCAGTGCTCTTATCAGTGGCATCAAATGTTAATTTACTCTCATGGGATTAACTAATCTGATACATTTTAGACACTAATCAGGGTAAGAAATTCTGCTAGGATTTTTACTCAATATAAATTAATGAGAACTCAAAGTTCATTCAGCAGAGCATTTCAAAAATTACACTACAATAAATTAAGAGCCCCAAATGCACACTCCAACCCTTCTTTTTTAAATTTTAACCCACAGAAGGGACGAGAATATGGAAATGTTGGCTTTACAGTAGGAGGGTTCGATGTACATGGTCTGGGGGAGGATTCAAAGCAGGATTTAACTTCAGGTGTCCTGAATCATCCCCACTTCTCCCCCTGCCTCCTTTAGCCCTCTACCACTCTTAGGAAGACATGGCTCCCTAGGCAGAAATTAATCTCTCTGCAGCTTCCACACTCTTCATTTAAACTCTTCAGGCTACAGATTAAAATACTTGCTCTGAATGGGTTTTTTTTCAACACTGTCAGTCAAGACTCAACACTGCTGAGAAGAAAAAGGAACTTTTGCATGTTTGGACTAACTGAATATACCCACTCCCCCAATAAAAGGAAAAAAATCCAACCACCTCAAACAGCTAGACTGCAGATTGGACCCAAGTAATTTCTGTAGGTACCAAGCAGCAGTTGACAGATTAAGAAACAGCCACAGCTACAAAAACAGTATTCAAGACAGAAGCTAACTAACTTGGCAGAAGCAATGTCCAGGCAAGAAAAGACATAATTGAGGACAAAAATAACTTTAGTTTATGTGCATGTAAGCTGCTTTAACACATCATTCACCTCACGAAGACGACTGAGAAAATAAACAGCCCTCTAAAACTTTCTGAGAAATACTGTATTGCTAAAGTTAGTAATTTCTCCTACTTTACCATAAATGTACAACCCAGGGTCCCATCCCCACAGAGCTTGCTGCTCTGACCTTACAGAAGTTACATCATTCTCTTCTTGCATAAAGCTCATATTTTTCCTGAAACAAGCAAGTCTTACTAACAGTCTTCAAGAAAATTTCCATCTGCTGAGCTGGACAAAGAGTACTTCAGCTTAAACTAAATTGTCCAGGAACATCAATGCAACTGTAAGAAAGTTTTTTCATGCTCTCCTGATTCACTTTTATATTGAAGAAAGCCACTTATCACAAACAGTTAGTATTTCTCTGCTTCCAGTTACATGGATATGATTCCTACTGAAGACAGAGGGATTTTCCTTATGGCAGAAGCCCAGGAAATAAGTATGCAGTAAGAGCTTCTAAGCACAAAAGTAGGTAAATCACTACTTCTGTAAAAATTGAATCCTATGATTATTGTGCTATAAAAATGTTAAACAGGCAAAACCACCTGGCTTATGAAGAGAAAGCAAGATATGAGAATTCCATCTATTATGGTTAGAATATATATTTAAATACAGGGTTTTTGAAAAGAATGAAAGAGAAAAAATATGCGCTATTAATTGCGGGTTTAAAAGCATCTTATCCCAACATTTAGCTTCTGATTTGGCAATGCTAATTGAGCATCAAAAAAATCAGAGTCACAAGATCTAGCCAATGCTTATGAAGACACTGCAGCTAGTTTTCTCTTTTATTTTTTATTACTACAATGAATTTATTTTTTCTTATTACTAGAAGCAAAGTATTATTTGGAGCACAGAAGTTTTATTTGCCATAGCTTTTACAAAGCAAATTTGTCACAAATGCTACTCCGGTAAAAAATGTATGTCTGTAACATATATTAATTTGATCTATCAAGATGTATAATATATCATGAAGTTATTCCTGACACGCTCCAGAAAACTGGGTTGGCTGCATCCCACTGTGCTGCCCTTCCGGCAGGTGTCAGAGATGAAAGTTTTACATGAGAATGAAGGTACCCAACCTGGAACTGTTCTTAATTTGTTCAAAGAATATGGCATCCACTTTCTCATTCTAATTTTGTGGATTGCAATACATTTCTGCCAAAATTTTTATCCCTCACCAGCTTCTCCTTGGACCCTGACACACAACGTCTCAATGACACGCGTAGCTCTACTTTCCCAGTCTGTGTGTATTTGCATGCATTTCTAAAGAGTTATCCCTTTGCTCTGTTTTTCTCCTCCTGATGTCTCCTGTTTTTGCAGCTTTTGTTTTCCAACCCCAGACACCACTTTCCCATTCAAGTGGGAGTCGAAATTTTCCTGTGCTATCCTAAACTCAGTGGAGGAGACCAAAAGGGGAGGAAACTGGAGCATTCATCCTGTGAGAAGAGACTGAATGACCAGGCCTTGTTCAGCCTTGAGAAGAGATGAGGAAATATCGTATGATCCAACTGTCTTACACAGGCTAAGCTATTTAACATTATTAAGATCATAAAGGCAGGGCCCTACTTTCCTATTCTTCTTAAAGCTTTCCTATTCTCCTTAAATAAAAAACTCTTATCTACAGGGGCTTTAATCTTTCCTGAAATTCTGTTGCTAAATTTGCAAAGCTAGGTAATATTTCTGCTCTAGAAAACAACTCCGTAATAAATTCTCATGATTTTGCGCACTTGCTTTTTTTATTTTACCTTTAAAAAATTTCTCTGTATTCCATAATCATCACTAGTAACTATTATCTACATCAGGATAATACATTGATTTTCCATATGAGATTGACCTCTGCTTAGTCATTATATCACTTTATATAATATTTCTTTAACATTTTTAATGATGGGAAATCTTACTGCCATAGAAGTGGACTTCAATTTTCATACTTTCCTGCCTGATATCTCATGGTCAACAATCTTCACCTCTTTTCTGAATAGGTACTTCTAAGAAGTAATAGGGTTGCCTCATAAAATCCCCAAAAATACACAAAAACCCCCATGAGCTCCTGGAGACTGAGAAACATACAGTGAATTTCTTTAATACATTCTCAAAAAAGAAGTAGAAATGAACACAAAAAGAGCAGAAAATCAGAAAATTGGCTTTCCAACACTTGTCTTGTAAAGGAAGTTATAGATTTAAAGAAGAAAAATTCTAGAATATTAAAAGCAAAATTTATCGCAAAACATTTACCAATAGTTAAACAATGAAGTCAGTGATGGGACTAGAAAATGTCCCATTATATCCCAAATGGGACTAGAAAATATATATCTTCCTTTGGTTGTCATTTGCTTGCATAAGTGCAAAAATACAAAAATAAGAGCTGGTTCAGCTTCCCCTATAACAGATGGAACACAGTTTTGCTATCTTTACCAATATTCTGCTACAAGGTCTAAAATTCTGAATATTGTACTTACAGCTCTTTGTATTGAGTAGTGTCAGTATCTGCACAATGATCTTAGAGGAGACACAAGTGCATCTTGTGGAACCAGACAATGAGATCAGCAACATGCAAGATCAAGTGTGGGGTTTACAGACTCGCTTAAAAATCTGAAAGCCACGATAACTGTGATTTAATAGTCTTCATCAAAGATCCAGAAGAAAAAAAAAATCATACTTGATTCCTAATCAGCAAAACAATGTGAAGTATTCTGGACACAACGTTCCTCAGGGTCTAAGGTTTCCACCCATCTTTATTTACAGACTTGAAGTTCTCAGTTACATCTTTCCTGGCACAATGCATATTTGGATCCAGCCTACATTTTAACATTCCTAGCTCTTATTATAAACTACTTGAATCCAGAGTAACTGAAATAGTTTTAGTTGCCACCAGTTTTCTCCTGCTTTGTACAACTTTGCCTGACAAATTCATGTTTAAGGCTAGCATTGTCACACACCATGGAAAATGATCTAAAACAGTAGTTTGTGTCATGTCAACATCCCTGGAGCTACACTCATCTGCTGAAGGATTACATGCAAGTCAGAACATATTGTGTTGCACCCTATCATGCCAGATCTGCAGTGACAAGTTTCTTCAACACTAAAGCTGAGTTTCTGAAGTGACAAGCCTCAGGAATTGAACATGTGCAAAATCTCCATGTACATTCCAGAATTCCAAAAACACAACAATTTTTATTAAAAATTTTTTAATCAGGCTGGTGAACACTGTCTCAAACTTAACAATGCTTCTGCCACAGCCATCAGCTTTTTAATGTGTTACAACCTTTTAAAACTTTTCTTGGTGATCTCTCTCTTTATGATGTGATGTCACTTTCCATTAGCCATGAATAACTGTTGATGTAATTTGAGGTCATGGAAATGACTGTAACCCAGAAGGTACTAATATTGCAATAAACATGTCCTTTCTGGTGAAGTTAAATTACCACCCAGCATCAAATGCAAACAAGCTGCTAAAATCTTCTCACTTGTGAAAGAATCCTTCCCATGTGGACAGGCTTTTTGAGAAAGTGGAAGTCCTTGAGCTCCTCATCCAGAGAAGGGATTTTGGTTTTTGTATCTAAAAAGCGCAAGTGTCTTTATACACCTTTCCCATCCCCATCCATACCCAAACTTTATTTTGCTATTAAACTGAATTACTGGGCAGTTCCGGGGGTTTTAATTGACTGTGTCAAATCACCAAAAAAGACCAAAAAAAAATTCATGAAAAAATGCTTCTTTTTATAGGGAGATAATTGCTATAGAAGGTTAGCTTTACCATTTGGAGTTTACCTCTTTTATTTGTCATGAGCTCTTTCAAAGGAATTCTTAGATAAATTGGTGAAATTAATTTTAGAGCTTTATCTATCTATCTGGCAAAGGAAATTTGATGCTCAGATGCGCAACTCTATATTACAGAAGCACATTATATACTTTCAAGCAAACATAGTTAAAAAGAACAATATAATCCCTCTGGGAATAAAAAGAAATCAAATGCAGACATGGTACATTAGCTTAATAAAATCCAGGAAAGACATTTACGAACTCTCTGGCCTGAGGGTCCCTTTAGGAACAAACACAAATGATCCTGTTTTTTACATAATCTTCCTTCACTAGCACTATCAGCACTGCAACATATCCTTTCAATTTGAAGCAGACAGTGCTGTGACAGCTACACTTTAAAGAGTGTCCTAATTTGTTGAGAGCAGTTTTCTCAATTAGCTCTGTAGCCGCTGCATATCAATGTAGCTTTGTTTCAACAGATCTGAATGCATGTTATTCGTACCTTATGTTTTCCATGTAAATTATAAAGAAAAAAGACTGACACTGTCTCGATTGACATTGAGAACAAAAAGGGATTTCTGTTCTAGAGTTGCTGGTACAATTAACAAAATTCAGGGGCTCAGTTTTCTAATATACATTTACAAATCTATCTTTTCTCCTCTTTCCAATTTTATATAATGATCCACAGTTTAGCGTATTCCTATTCAATTTGCCAGAACACTTACAATTTTTTTTCATCTTTAAAATCTTTAGTTTTCCTTTGTGTGGAGTAGGAAGTGTGAGCATATTTTAAATATAATTTTGTCCAAAAGTTGCATACCAATATTTACCAATGTTATGCACCAATTATTTAAAACTGTCAATACTTACTAATACTACTACTATTAATCAACATCAAAACTGAATCTAGGCATAATTGTTTAAGTCTTTTATAGACGCCACACTCAATGCATTTGAAAATATTTTCTTTGGTTGGCACTGTTGATAGCTTAAATCACCCATAAAATCAGCCTATATTATATTTACAGTATAAACCTTATATTTTAAATTATGCTCCTAGCATCTTTTGGGACATTATTATGGGTTTTGAAGATTTCTGTATTATAAGATGGAGTTAACAGCATTTTTCTGATACACAAGGAGAAGGCAGAATACCACCTATGCTGGGCAAAGGCTTTCTGAAAAATACTAACAATGAACTCCCAGTGTTACGAAAAAAATAATGCCTATATTTAATTGAAAATTTTGGAAATAAACCAGTCAATTTTAAACTGTTATAGATAATAAAGCACACAATTAAATTAATTTCTGTATATACATTCCAGGACTTTGACAGAAGGCTGAAATCTCACAACCCTTTTTATTACTCTGATCAGCAGCATCCTGTTCCTTAGCTGTAATATTTAGACCTCTTTAAAGTTCTTAGGGCAAATTTGCAAGATAAAAGCCATGATTACAGCCTTCAATTTACTTGCTTGTAATGTGATATATGGTAAGTCTCTGAAATAGCTGTAAGCACTTTTATAGCTAAGCATTCAGCTGTGTTTCATGAGGCATGTTAGACTATGGAGACAACCTATTTTTGCTGTTATGCACTAGCTAAAAAAGGCAGCAACCTTCTAAACAAGAAAAAGAAAAGCTTGTCATTGACAAAGGCCTTAAAGCGAGAAAAAATTCTCTTTTCAGGGAATAGAAGATGGTGAGAAAAGGGGACAGCTCTTTTTAGGTGACGAGAAGTGATACGGCTTAATGATTCTGATAACACACAATGCTCTTGTCAAACCAAAGCATTATTTTATGTGGTTTTCTTATCTCTGCTATCTTAGGAATTTGTTTGTACTTTTTACTTCATAATCCCAATTCTTATTTTTCAATAAGCTCTGGACCTATGCCAACGGGTTAAATCAATTTATTTTGAGGTCTCTCCTGCCTTTTTTCTTATTTGCCATCAACTTCCCCTGTTCTTTTAAACTTCCTTGCCTTTGTAGATGAGTCTGAGAGGCTGAAAGTGTTGCAATCATCCATAAAATTGGATAAGCCTGTAGATTTCCCCAGCAAACCCTGTCATTGTGACTCCAGCCTCATGGAGGGACTAGCTGTAAGGGAACAAGATAAGAGCACAGGAATTGCCATATCACACCCAGTGAGCTGGTAAACTAGCAGCTTTTTCTCAAAGGGTGCCCATTACCTCCTATTTATAAGCAAGGTGCTCCAGCCTTTGCTCCAACTGCAGAAAAAACATTCCCCTGGGAATGGCTCAACACAATTCCTTAATTAAAATCTAGTGGAAACTTAAGAACCAAAATGTTGAAAAATAATTTTTGCCATAGCTACCCAGTTTTTGGTGTCTCTGCTTTGATCTCCAGGTATAGAACTCCTTTCCAGATGCTTTTGGACATGGCTTACTGAACAGCCATTGCTGGTCAATGTGTTGGTTTCTGCCTTGGCTGAATTACACATTATTTGCTGTTTCAAGATAAGGAAAAAGCTAAAGCATATCACCACTGTGCTTCACATCACATATTCCATGCATAATATGCAGAATTTGGTTTTGCCTAGAAACTAGAAGTTTATTAAAGTAACTTTTAGAGGTTGCTCATAATAATTAGACCCGTAATTAGCAGCTTCTCTGATCTCTCAAAACTTTATATTTTTTAAACTTAGCACTCAACTTTTTCTGCTTGATAGCTGAGCATCACTTTGGCCCAACTAGTTAATCACAATTATAAAAGAAAGAACATCTCCCTCTCCTTGAAAAAAAAAAATCCCACCTAGCAACTAATATGTATATGAAACAATCACCTCAATGTATTCAAAATGTGTTATGGGGGATGTTGCTGACCAGCTTCTACAGTCAGTAAATCAAATATTCCAGCACTGGCTTTTGTTGGGGATTTTTTTCTCTACCATAGAAAACTGATAACTTCTTGGTACTGAAGAAAGCAAAGTAGTTCAACTACCATCTCCCACTGTATATATTAAACATTTTGGTTTGTTTATTAAAGGAAAAATCCACTTTCTAACATGTTCTACTTTCTGCAGCATGTCAGCTGAAGTCGTCTCAGTGCAGCACTCCGCAATATCCAAGCTCTCCACCTCAGCCAAAGCACATTGTCCTGTTTCACTAAGTAATAATTCTGTTTACTTATCTTTTTACCACATTACTCAATGTCACCTGATTATTCCTTCAAAATGGAGTTATCATAATATCATCCAGTCTATACTAGAAAAAACAAGGAAGACAGGGATACCTATAACTTATTCTTGATCTATAAATATTACATAATTATAGACATGATCAAGTGCCTATTTTTAAATACCAGAGAACCCTTTGATCCTTACAAAAATCAAATAATTTCTGACAACTTTCTTAACTAAAGCAAAATTAGCTCGCTGGGAGTTGAGCTTCTAAAAGCCCAGCAGGAATGCTAAATTTGATGGTAGTCAATACTGAAAAGCAAAGATATCTAAAAGATAACTTTTCAAAAAGCAGATTTCAAGCAAGCTAGCTTTTAATTCTTTTTCCCCATTGCTTATCACATTATGCAGACCCATGATTCACAGCAGAGACAATTTATCTAACATTGAGTCACTTGGAAAATTGACCATTCAAACAAATTTTGTAATAAAGAACGTAAGTCTGTCATAAAAGAAATAAAAATCTGTCCTAGAAGCAGTCAGAAAAGTTTAGGCCTCCAAAATAAATTAGTTTATTGATGATATTCATTTGTTTCTTAGCTAGCTGACAAACTCCCAAAGATGTTCACTATAGAACAGTATTTTCCTATGTGAGCTATATACCAGAGCCAAAAATGGATTATTTCAGAAGACAAAAGCCAGTACAGACAGCAGGAGGAAAGGGATAAATCACGATTAACATTTTTTTCTGAGCATTGCTTGGTCCTTAGCTGAACTCCAGCAAAACAAATCTTCATGCAGAGAACAACACAGAAAGTATAAGTTTATTTTATCTATAGCTATATCTATGTCTATGTGGTGTTTAAGACTGGATTTGGCAATTAGTGCCATGCTCTAGTTGACAAGGTAGTCCTGGGTCATAGGTTAGACTTGATGACATCAAAGGACTTCTGAAACCTAGTTGATTTTGTGATTGTCAGGTGACTATAACACTACAATTACATCAACTAAATGTTGGTGTAATTAAGAAATGGTTTAGTTATGCTGACACAAATATAAGTGAGAAAAAACAAAGAGAAACCACCAGCACATCTATGTCATAAGACTGGATGCTAAGGTCAGACCCTTCCAGATCCAGAGATATTTTTTGTGACTTGTGCAGTTACTTACATACAGAAAAACAAGTATTAATGTTCTGTTGCTAACTGTGTAGCTCAGATTTTCTTGTGAATAATCTCATGGTGAAAGTTGAAACATGAATAATAGCCGCACTCTCCCATCCTGCAACAAATAGACTCATTTTATCACATTATTTCTTTTCTCACTTTCAGCATATAACTGTAGTGGGAGGTTATAATGGTAGCCAAATAGCTCCCATTTCTACCAGCATTTATGCTTGTTTATGACTTATTTGGGAAAGGCAATGCTCTGGCTCAAGTGCTCAAAGCAGCAATCTATCAGTTGCACTACACCCATCTGTGTAAGGCAAACCTGTGTTTCATGTGCAGGAGAGGGTGAAACACTCATAGCATCTGGCAGGAGACACTGACCCTGGGAAAAGCTGATAGTGCATCTTCTGTACATTTACTACACATCTTTGCCTTAATTCCAGAGCTCTGTACTTACACAGCTCTGCATATAACTCTCAAGTATCTGTAGATAAAACCAAGTCTAGGATATTTAAACTCTCAATCTCTGCTGCTTTTAAGTATACCTTGTCTGTCAAAAGAGGTCGGTCAAGTTTTCCTATATTGAGATTTTGGGTTTTTTTAATCTGGCATGTTGCCACTGTTCTGTGCAAGCAAAGTAGCCCCACTGTCTGAGGAACATGAAGTTTTCCGACTTGCTTGTTCCGTGTGCCAACTCTGGTATAGACAAGCTCCTTGTGAGGCATTGGTTTCAAGGGGCATCTAGCTGAACTCTAATATGCCATTATCATGCATTTTTCAGACAAATCTCCATTTACATTAAGTCAACAATTTGATTCAATATAGAATCATAGAATAGTTTGGATTGGAAGGGATCTTAAAGATCATAGAGTTCCCAAGTTTCCTTTCATGCTGAGGAACACTTTCACCGCTTAGTGCTCCATCCAATCTAGCCTTACACACTTCCAGGGATGGGGCATTTGCAACTTCTCTGGGCAACCATTCCCATTCTGTTCCATTTCCTCACCACCTTCACAGTAAATAATTTTTCCTTAATATGCAATAAAAACATCCTTTCTTTCAGTTTAGAGACATTTCCCCTCTGTTCTGCCATTATGTACTCTTGTAAAAAGTCCCTCTCTGCCTTTCTTGTAGGCTCCCTTCAGGTACTGGAAGGTTGCCATAGGGTCTCCCCAAAACCTTTTTTTCAAGTTTAATTTCCAGCTTGGCTTAAACCATGGCAGTATTCTGAGCAGAGCAGGAGAGCTAACCAGGTCTGCATTTTCAAGATGAAGCCAGTAAGAACTAAAATCAAAATAAAAAAAACTAAAATAAATTTCTTAAGTATTTACTTAATGTACCAATGCTGTTTGAGAAACTGTCAAATTAAACTCTCAAAGTAATTGAAAGCTCAGAATTTGGCTACTCTGGGGATAAACATCCAGAGCAGCACTGGTACTCTAAGGATATGGGAAAAGTGTATTTGTATATATGGATTCAGTCTGGCTCGCTGTGAGGCTGCCCCCTCTCTGCCACCAGCACAACCACCTTTCTGCCAAACCCAGCTGTCCATTAGCATCAGAAACAATTAATGAAATAAGCTGGTTTTTTCTGAAAAAAGCTAGCTGCTCAGTAAAGCCAGGGTGATCTGCTGTCCCTATCCCTGTTCCCTGAGGAAGCTGCCCATTTGCCTTATGTCTCCTGCTGGGCTTGGAACTATTGCCTCTACAAATGATCGCTGTAAGAAAAAAAATTATAAAGTTGGAGAGCACAGTCTTATTTTATTTCCTCCTCTCCATCTACACATGTATGAAATAAGCCAATTAGGTATTCTGAACACTTTAATTAACAAATTAGTTATGAACTGGAAAAAACAGTCATGCTTTCTGTATTCATCGGGCTATGGTAAATTAACATAAGCTAATGATGCCTTTTTTAATGCAATTACTTGAGCTTCACTCTCTACAGACTTTGTTTCTTGGATTGGGTTTGGAATGAAAAGGCTGATGTCTTTCCTTTCTATACTTATTGTTTCAATACATGAGTCTGTCCTGGGTATACACTGGCACTTTTCTTTCCTCTTTGTGATGCTTCTTTTTCCTGCGCCTTCACAGAATTCACTATTCTCTTGCAATGAATGTTTTAATGTTTTTTCAGACCTAGTACAAATATTTTTGTCTTTTTTAAGAACTATTTCTACATCTAATAGGTATTTGTGAAAAATATTCCATTTGGCCAGATTGTTAAAGCACAGAAAACAACTTCTGACATCAAGCTGCAATCACATTTGCCTTCAAAAGGGGGATATAAGTGTTTGTGGAGCTCAGGTGGGTTGAGGGTTACATTACAAATCAAACTGGGGCACATAACTATTTAGTTTGAAGGTGAAGAATAAACAAAACTGATTATATGGTAGGATGTGAAGCAGATAAAGACAGAAAAAATTTTATATCCTTTTTGATGCAAATGAGCTGAACCCAATTCTTTATCAATTTTAAAAGGAAAAAAAAACAACAAACAAACAAACCCAGAGATGGAAGTTAATGCTACACAAAAAAATTATTATGAGTAATACCAAAAGGACGTGCTACTAATCAAACGAAAAGGTTTTCATTTACTCTCACAGGTAACAGTGCTCCTAAAGGAGTTATGTCTTGAAATGAATTTTAAAAAAATTAAAAACACAAACAGAAACAAAACCTAAAAACACTCAAACCACACAGAGAACTCCTCCAATAAAAAAAAAAAATCAGTTGCTTGTATTCTCTCTAAAGCTTTCCAGAAATATTGTTTATACTGTGTGCAACACAAATAATGCCATGTCACAGACAAACATGGTTTTTGGGGTCTATTTACAAGTGAACTAATAGAGTTAGTTATCCTTTTCAATCATAAGTAACTTTCCATATTTTTAAATGGATAAGAAATTATTTAATAAATAAGGGGTATCAATTTGTCCTGATTTCTAAAAACTTTGCTTGATCTACAATGTTCCTGAGATACTGAAGTGGACTGTAAAACTTGTGCTTCTCTAAAGAACATATTTACAGAAAGAGAACTGCAGTTCATTTACTTTTTAAAAAGCAACCATATTTTAGTGATTTAGCTCAGCAAGAGCTCTCTTACAGACATACAAAAGCTAAGTGGATAATACCACTCATGTTTTTACCAGTTCTCTTATGCTACTCTCTTCATTAGTCCCAGGATCTTGTCTACTTACAAAAGACAATATATGCTTTAACCTGGATAGTGACAACTTCCAAGCCACTGGCAACTCCATAACCTTTTCCTAAGAGGGTTTTAGTCAAAATACAATGAGTTGTGTTGTGTACAGCTATTCTTAGACAGCCCAAAGTTGTTGTCAGCACAAGGAGATTACAGTATTCAAGGTGTTGATCTACAGTGTGCATGCTAACTGTTCATCTGGACAAATGTTAGCTCAGAGGGAGCACCTCCTTACTTTAAGATTCATACCCAAACTAAATTCTTGGCAAGTCCTGTGAAGGTACAAAAGCCCAGACTGCTCACACAATCCAGGCTGATGCTAACTGCCCCTTCCACATTCACTATGCCAAAAGGAAAACTACATAAAATCCTTCTCATATTCCATTATACAATAGTAATAAGGAATTGGAGAAGTTGTGATATTCATTATAGTATTGGAGACTTTAAAAGTAAGGTAAGGTAAAAAGAGCCTAGAGTAGGTGTTCCTAGAATCCTTCAAAGGCAAGGATCTAAGAAGCATTTTAAAATTTATTTTAGTAGAACCATTGCCATAGATCTGATTGACTTAGTGGAAACAATCTGGGGAGTAAAACAGCCATATCCCATTATAGATAAATTCTTGCATCTTCCATGCAGAAGGCAGAATTTAAGACTCCATTGAGGAAAAAAACCAAAAAAACAACCCTGTCACAATTACCCCTATGCCAACACTTAAAATTTCTGATGCTTGTTTTATTGCCACATTAATAACTGTGGTAACAGGCCAAGGTCAGCACACTGATTAAAAGGTAACCTGAAAGCTTAGATACAAGTTACACAGTGGTGCTAGAAAGACTGCTTTTTGAACATCAACTGCTCTACAGATACTTCCTTTCATTTTATGTTATCAATTTCATTGGTAGCATCAGATTCCCTGCTAATAATGGACTTAAAACAGAACCCCTGGGTACCAAATTTCCTCTTTTTTATTCCACTGTGCAAAAGATAATTTCCACATATCCAGAAATTCATTATGACCTTCATACTTTCACTGTCTGCTGGGATTACTTCTGAAGTTCTGAGACTCCACTCAGTTTCAAGCAGCTTCCAATTATATTATATAACATTACATTATGTTGAAATAATGTAGAGTTTCTTCCCTGAATTAAAATGGCATGAGATAGATGATAGGCAGCATTAATTCTTGTACTAGTGAGAAGAATAGGGTCCAATAGCTTGGGAACCATTAAAAGG
This sequence comes from Camarhynchus parvulus, assembly GCF_901933205.1. Lineage (NCBI taxonomy): Eukaryota > Metazoa > Chordata > Aves > Passeriformes > Thraupidae > Camarhynchus > Camarhynchus parvulus. The sequence goes on from NC_044572.1 coordinate 50,599,990, forward strand.
AAGACTGATAATAAATACATTATATCAAACATGTGTTCAGAATCCTTCTCATGATGTGATGCAGTCCATTGATCCTACTGATGGCAGGCCATAAGATGTTAGACCTTTTCACCTTGACATCACATATGAAAAAGTTACTGAGGATGGACATTAAAAAGCTGTAGAATGAACTTACTGAAAGCTCTCCTTTTCTCTGCTGCTACTTTAGCTACTAAGGTGGCAGCAATTCAGACTTTTGTGGGAGAAGAGGTATGACAAAAATGGAAGGACCTGTAATCTTTTTAGATAGTCTACTAACTAGATTCCAGTTAAAATTTGATCTGTCAATGACTTAATGGCATTTATTTACGTGCTAATTGGGTTGACTCCAGTACCAGTCATTTTAGAAAGTAGAATTAATTTTTTTCAAAGATAACACATCCCCATATTCTTCAAATTGCACACTGAATCCTTTAACATACTTGGAATTGTTTGGTTTACACAGGAGCAGAATCTGAGCTAATAATTGACAGAAAACTCAAAATTATTTTTCTTAAGAAATCCATCCAAAGCAAAAAGTTTTAGGATTTTATAGCATTAAAATATTTCCCAATGTTTGCATATATATATAGATTAAATTGATAGTGACAGACACAAAAAAAGAGAAAAGCCATTCTGCTTCTCTGTGGTGCTTTTTCCCCTCACATAAGTTACAGACATTTCAAAAACAATCTGTACCTTTGTTATACTAGCACTGAACAGCACAGCAGATTACTTTAAAATTCAAATGAAAAATATGCCAACACTATGATACAATAGAGCACTAAGACTTAGTTGTTTAAAATTAAATAGTATCTTACTACCAAAAGGAGAATTTTATAGAAACTGACTACATCCAGCTTTGTCTGAACAGTTGCTAATTCAGTACTGTTTAAATTTTTAAGTACAAGTCTTTGCTTATAAGCCTTTAACATAATTCAGGAGCCACCACACTACCTTTGCCAAACCTACATTCACTATGAAATTCATTGCATCCTTCTCACTCCACAGAAATTTTTTCACAGCTGAATTTCAAAGGATCTTCATCCCCTTGTCTTTGCAGGCCTGATGGGAATAGCAGCACTTGCTTTATCTAGCATTAACTCTAGTTAAATCAGTTGATAAGTAGTAGTATATCTAGTAGTAGTAGAATTACTCTCAAAGAAAAGCAACAAATTTGTCTACATTTTCCCTACTTCTTTCCATGATTATAAAATGAAAATATTTTTGTTGCTTTTATCAGCTGCTATGATTGAAAGTGCCCAGAAAGGCAGAAGAAGGAGGGGGCCCCATGAGACGGACTATGGGGGTCCTTGAATAAGAGAACTGGTATAAAATGCAGACTTGCATTGTTCCCCTGGGCTCTTTGTGATAAAGGAAATACAGATTCACAGTTGTACTGATTATATAAATCAAAGATTCTTGCTCACTGACATGCAAATTCTGGAAACATGGAAAATTTAATATGCATAGGGTCAAAGACTGACAGACCTTTAGGTAACCACTAAATATTTGTTTCTACAATCAGCATTTTTCCCTATAATGAAAAATAACCTCACCCCCCACGGCACCTCAAGAAAACACAGGATATTTCTCCTTGTTTAACAAGAAATAAGGTTCAGAACAGGAACAAGCAGCAATGCGGAAGAACCACCAAGTAAATTGATTTAGAGAGTATTTTAACATTTCTAATCAAATTTCTGTCCATAAAGTCTGCATTTCATTTGAAATAAGTATACATACTAACCCACAAGTCACTGAAGGCTTACAGGGGTCTAAGTAGAGAGATGTGGAAAACGCAAAATATTTTCACAAACTGACACAGAAACCCACCCTACATATACACTCTGGCAGATTCCAGATCAATGCCATTCCACAAATACTTAATTCTATTTGCCTAAATCACTAGTTACAGGATTTGTAAATGAAGTGTTATCAAACATTAGAGTAAATTCATGGATGTTTCTGCTTTTGAAGCCTCCTAAAACATGCTGAAAATATTAAATTATTTTTGGCATGCATCCTTCCAATTGCAATGTTTGTAGCAGGAAACTGAACCACAACAACTACAGTGACAACTCCAGCCTCCTTAATAACATGATGTGGCTGTTCAGGGAATCAGTGCCTTAATCAATGGAATAAAATATCCCATCTATTCAAATAAAGTGTTTTGCCAGTCTGGAGTGAAGTGCCATGAATACAGGAAAGAAAAATAATTGGGTTGGAGAGTAGAATTTTCAAATGTGCATTTCTTTAATTTAAGGGGTCTGGGGCCTAGAGGAGGGGAAGTTCTTTCCATTTAATGACTTGAGCATAGTGTGGTTTAAATAGTACATTTGACTTGGGAATCTATTAGCTGATAATGAGTCCTTGGAGAGAAAAAAATTGGATTCACTTATTACTGGTTTGATTAGCAATATCTGTAATTCTGTGAAGTTGTAAAATAGCTCAGTATTAAAATAGAGCTATTTTCCATCACTTGCAGAAGCATAAACACAGACAGACAAGTTCCTGTGTTAAACATTCTCCTGAATTCTACAGTACTTTTACTGCCACTAGGATTATAAAAAAGATATTTGTTCATGTGCAGAGAGCCTCAGTATTGTAAGATATTTGTGCTATGCTTCATAGGTACTAAGAGATGGATAATAACAATCTAGCAAAGTTGCTATTTAAACGAAGAGATGACACTGCTATTTAACAAAGAGGTGCAACTAAAATTTCCAATGAGGAAATAAAGCCAGTGTTTGATTAATGACAACACTGATCCATATCAGTAAGAAATGTCATTAAAAGAAGCTGTACTGTAGTGATTGTAGGGGTAAGAAAGGGAAAGGTAAATATAATTAAAAGAAAAAATTAAATTCCAAATGTCAGTCTGCCTTTCACTTAGAACAGAATAAGTAGTCTTGTAAACTAAAAGGAGAAATACTCATCTAAAAACAAAGGAAGATCCTCCCAGCAAAGCTGATGCTAAGTTGTGTTTTATTAAAGTGGTTCTAGTGGCCTTTTGTTAAACTTAGAACAGGAAATGGATGTAAGTATAGTCATACAACAGAATTCAACCTAAACAATGAGCAGTGTTTTAGAATTGAAGCACCATTCCTTTCATCTGATAAATATTTAAAGACACAACAGAAGGGACCTGACAGCCTACCAAAACACACATCCAAACACACTGCCACAGAATTCCTGAGAACTGCAAAAGGCATGTACCAAAATACACGGAGCACTGAAATAAAAGCCTGGGACCAGCATAAAACGACATCTATTCTCATTCAGAAGCAACAAACCGTGTTATCTACAGGTCTGCAGGCCTAAAACCAAAGAAATTGCCAATGTTCCTGTCTGGCCACAGTCTTTGTATCAGATCTGCAGGCCTGTAGCACTAGAGCTCATCAGTCATATTTTCTCTAAGCTGGTCTTTGGCTTTTGTTTAGCTCTCTTACAATAGCAATTTTTTAACAACCAGTAACATAACCTGATCTGTTTTACATTTAACTTAGCTGTGTGAATGCATAGGCTAGGGTTTACCAGTATAACAATTCTGATATATTTCTGTACCTATCATACCTATTCTACAGAGAATAAAGTGGTATTTTATAAAAATGTAGAGTAGAGGACCACAACCATGGGATGACAGCAGAGGTGTTAAATTTTCAGGCACAAGCTGACATCAGAGGAAACAGGACTATAAGTAACTCACTATGTCAATTGCTAGTTGTTAAAAGAAAGTAACTCCAGGGCCTGGCTAAAGCTGATTTTAGAGACTAAAGGGAAAAAAAAAACCCAAAACAAAACCAAACAAAAAATAAACAAATAAGGAAATAAAGAGATCAAAGAACAAGAATTCTACACCTGTAAAACACAAATTTGCAGAGAAGTTGCAGGCCAGTAAACCAAGAACAGTGTCAGGGCTCTGAGAGTACCAACAGGCCATAATTGCATTACCCAGTGGAGAACCCACCCACCCTGCCAGTGAGCCTGGGGGTCCCATTTCACCTCCAGGTAGTACCTGAGCCACATCATAGGAATATCTATGCCTGGACCTACCCTATATTCTTCCTCAATTACACGTTACGCTTCCTGTCTTGACATCAAACCCAGCTCATCCCTTCCTACATGATGACCTCCAGACACCTGGCAGAGCTGCCAGTGCTACCAGCACTCTTTGTGGACAGGGCATAGTGCCTCAGTATCAAACCAGGTAGGCCATCAAATTTATGCACTTGTTCTTCCAACCACTAAGTCTGAGGCAGGTTTGTTGCATTTGAATGGAGAAGTATTACAGATACTCATTGCATTACAGACATATATGCAAAAGCCAAAGTCCTCGTGGGGATAGAAAAAAGTGTGAATGACAGCAGTCATTGCTGAGGTGGGAACAAGTTACATCAACAAGTCACATCAAAGCTGTTTATTTTTGCTCTAACCATGACCTTGCAAGTACCCAACACAGAAAGGTACCCAACCACCTCGTGGTACCCAAACCCTTTTATGTGAAGTCAATGATGCAGCTGTACTGTATGAGTCCATTGACATCAGGCATGTGGCCCATGCTGCCACACATTACGGGCAGTGCCCTACTCCCTGCAGTGAAATTAGTCTCCCATACAATGAAAGAGAAATTAATTCAGTTCATAAAAACAGTCTGTTCAAACAAGAGTAAGCAATAGTATTCCATATAAAACACACTTTCATATTAAAAATGTAATTCATCATTTTTTGAAATATCCAAATATTAAGGTTGAGACTGTCCCTTACCTCCTCGCTTGTTTAACTTGGCATACCCTGCCACATAGCTGCTTGTCATGGATGATGAACTGCTGAAGGAGGAATGTGGTAATGCTGAGACCAGAGGTTCATCACATTTTTCTGAAACACAAGAAAACAGATTCACTTTATGCTCTTAATTATTCATGTGTATTAAGTGACAATATGCCCTTTATTTTCCCTCTGGGTGATAAAACTTCCTTTTTATTTTTGTACATGTGGAATGCATGTAGCTACATCACAGCTTTTCAACAAAAAATTCCCCTACAACCACAAACCAGCAAAACAAACAGAAACTCACCTCAAAAACCACAAGAAAATCCACAAAAAACCACAAACACACACACCGACATGAGAAAATAAAGATTTCAACCATTGAGAAAATAAGATAATGGTAATATCTAATCATGAGTCATCATCCACCTTGGGGATACAGCAGTTAAACAAAAAAGCCTACCCTGAAATATCTGGGATGTTTTTGGTGACACAAAAAATTAGTGCTAAAGAAAAGTATTATCGTGACAGCTTTCTAAGAAGTAAATAAGATACGCATTTTCATTTCTGTAATAGAAGTGCTGATAAATCTGATATTAAAAAAAGGAAATAAATTACGGAACATTAATGAATGCTTATGAATTATCAGATACAACAGATTCACTGAAAAAACAACTATACTGGCTAATCTCAATAATTCAAGTACTTCACTTCCATTTTACCCCGCTATAAAGAAGATTAACTTGGTATTAGCATCTAAAATGGAAAAAAAATCAGAATCAGTATCTTAGCCTTCCTAATGAAGAAAAAGTTGTAAATCAAATCTCCTTCTTTTGTATTATACAAATTAGAATGAAGAGAAACGGCCTAGGATTTTTCAAATACTTAATTAATGTACTGCCTTTTGTGAGTTTTTTGTGGATGTTTCAACAGATGGGAGAAATATGTAACTTAAATTACTCATTTATATCACAGGTGAAACTAAAAAAAGCCTAAGCCTACACCAGTAAGCCTAACTAACCTTTTTAAACACATGCACTGCAGCACAGTCTCTGATGCAAATGGAAATACCCTCAATTTATGTATCTATAAAGCATTAGGTCACCATAGGTGGTCTACAATAGGTCTAAATATGCATAAGAAGCATATTTAATGCTCAGTCACACCACCTTGTTTTGGTACAATTAAAAACCAGTTGTTTGATCAGACTGGATCACACATGGAGATGAAATTAATCCTACCTTCTAAAGAACTTTAGGAGGAAAAAAAGAGGATTCTGAGTGAATCAAGTAATATATAATGCAATTCTTCTAAAATGTACAGTCTCATGTAGTGAAAAGTAAAATTACTTTCACAGGAATAGAAACTGAAGTGCAGAAATACAAAAGAACATTCATTCAGGAATCAGTATTTTGACATTTAACAAAGAAAATAAGTGTCCTTCACAAATGTCCAAGTTAACAAACATTAAGGGAAAAAAAATCCACACAAGCACAAGCAAGAGTAAAGGGCAACTGCTTTGGACTGAATTGAAGGATAATTCCAATGACTTTTAAGTTCACTACCACAGTATTTAATGATGGAATTTTGACAAGGGAAGATAAATGGTTCGAAATATTATTGTTTATACTGCAAAGGAGAAAGATCGATTTTCCTCTTCCCTCTGCTCTGGCTGCAGCAGAGCAGCACATTTGGTCAGAAACCTGCAGCCAGGTGCTCCTCACACCTCACCCCTGCAGCAGCACACCAGGGCTGCACACACCTCTGCACACACCAGTGTTTTCACATTCTGGGTGCCAGGCTGCCTTTGTTTCAGCCAAAGTGGTACAAGGTTGGCGCTAAGAATAGAAGTGAGCGGCAGACTGCCATAACTGCCAACTTTTGTCCTAAGTGCCATGATCATATGAGTGCAGAACTACTTAACAAAGTTTTTCCTCAAGCATTTCTTTATCTATTGGTTTATTTTCTGTAGATTGTGATAGCTTTTCAGCTTGCAAACTACTTGTGCTGCCACTTCTTTTTCTGTGCTACCTAGCTAGAGACTTGAAGGCATTTGCCACTAATCCTGCTGTCTAGGTAAAAACGGAATGAAATATTTAAAAGTAGAAAAACACGCAATCAGAAGTTTTTTAAAATACATAGCACAATCTTTTTATGTTATTTCCATTTTCTTATATTACATGATATTTACCCTTAAGGGGAAAAAAAACCAAAACATTTTCTCATCAGCAATGAAAGCTAAGATTGAACATGTACCTTTGTTCTGTTTCCTGAGGGTTTTTAATATATTTTGCAAAGTAAATTGTTAGGTTTATACAATTTTCTGCCACCCATAGCTTCAAACTGGGGTGGGATGAAACACCTGCATCTTCCTGGAAAAATGTTAGAATGGTAAAAACTTACTTACTTTGAATGGTAAAAACACAAAAATTGTGTTCAACTTATGCAATTTGATTTATTACTAATATAACGGGAGGCTACTGCTTACTGTGGTCTAAAAAAATTGTGAGATAAAGGATCTATCTTAAAACATAAACAAACATTTTAAAAGTTATTTTAAAAATGTAAGCAAACTCTTCATTTCTGCAACAGAAATAAACATAGATTTTTGACATTGGGCTCAGAAAAAACACGACAGATGAAAAAAGACTCTCCCAACAAGAGAAGCTCATCAGAACTTCAGATCTTTTACTGGTTCCAGTAGCTATTGAGACAATCCCCTCCTTTTGATTTGACAGCTGTTATATTTGTGCTGCTACTGAAGATGCACAAAAGGAAATATGGGAAATTTATTTGGAATGAATACTATTTTCTAAATCATTAAAGGTCTGCCTTATCTCTGTTTCACTAAGTCATACTCTTGGATTCAAAAGGATAAGACAGAGAAGCTTGACTTAGTAAAAACAAAAAAGAGGGGACATCCCTCTATTTGCCCATGTGGTCACAATTTTTACAGACAGTCATGAATATGCTTCATGTGATGTATGTGTATGTGATGAATGCGTATGCTTCAGAAGTACTTAATCTGAGTCTTCTGATTTCTTAATTTTATTGTAATCATCAATACTGTGGTGGGGGTAGGAGAAAACCCTGAGTTGATACCATTTGCCTTCATTGTTGTTTAGAGCTGTAATCCCCTCCAATGTCTATTTTGACATACCAAGTAATAAGAAAAAAAAACCCTCACTCTCTCATTGTTCTAAAAAACCAACCCCTCCCAATCTGCCTGCTCATTTAGGTTTTAAAATATGGGAAATTCACTATAAATGTGTATGAATTACAGGGAAGGACTATATTTCAGATTAATAGAATTAAAGAAGTTATTACATCTCATCATTAACTCATAACTTTAGGTCCAACAGAATAAAAGTTAAAAAACTGCTTACATAAACTAATATTTCTAGCCCTCTATGGAAGTTTCACTAAATATATTGCACTATTTAAACTTCCAACAGAATATGAAATACTGTTTTACCACAGATTTAAGAGGAAAAAACCCCAAAACATTGGGAACCTTTTGTTCTTCCAGCAGTTTTAGTTACTTCCTGCAGAATTCAATTTTTTACTTAGCAGAATCATATATACCTTCCTGTTACTGAGATATAATAGCCTTCCCCATATAAGTCAATGCACTGTGCCCTGTTAATCAATTACAGAGCACACTCCTGCCAGCATCGCAGCAGCAAAGGAATAAACTCTCCTCCATACCATTTATCTCAGTGATATATTAATGGCCAAGGCAGCTCAGGTCCATTTAAATGTTAACTTTCTGAAGCAAAAAAGACACTTCCACTCCACTCTATTATGTTTAGATCAAGAGAACTGATAGGTTTGTCTCAGGACTGATGACATTTGCTACTCTGACTTTCCTATTCAGAAGGAAATAACAAGTATATGTCCATCAAAAACAAGTCTTAAGATTATAATAATTAGAGCAATGGAATGAAGGCCACCTAATATCATTAAACACAAATGAGAAATATCTGCATTCCCCAGTCTTCAAATTCCTCAAGTCCTAAAGATCATTGAAGCAAAAGTGTGCTGTGCACTTGCTCTTTCTTACATGTTTTCCCAGGCACCCGGCTATTGGAAATCAGCAGATGAGATGGATCTCTTGTTCTAACTGCAGCCTCTCATATTTCTGGTGGTCACACTCAACAAAACAACAAAAATATATCTGCCAATTCTTTCCTGTTTTACAGTCTATTCATAGCTTATTTTTATATCCTACCCATCATGTTGGATAAACTAAAAAAGTCCATCTCCTATTTTGCCTGCAATTGCTTTAATTCCCACTTACTAGTCTATGAACTATTCGAAGGGCCACATTATTTGAAGGGGCAGCTGTTGACTACAGCACAAAGCAGACTCACAAACTCTCTTATCAACCCCATAGGTTATTAAGGTTTATCCTCACTATAGCAGTCACTTCAATGATTTTTGATGGGCAAAGCAGAGTAAAATACCTTGATGCTTCACTTCACAGAAGTCTGTTCAAAAGCTTCCTGATCAATAAAACAGGTCACCTGTAAAGTTGCTGACATATCTTATCAAAGTAGTCTGAGTAGATGAAAAAAAAAAAATCTGTGGTTCATTTGTGTCTTCTTGACATTTGTATCTAGCAGTAGGCTGGAATGCATACAAACTACCTAAAAATATTAAGAAATGGGAATATACATTTATAGTTTTTATGAATAATCTGGAGCTGCATCAGAGGGTCTCCCAGAAGCTCTTGCAAAGAATCTATCAGCAAAGTAAAAAGACAGATGTGATGTGTACAGTGGTTCTAAAATTGAAAAATATTTGGATATTGATAGCCATAACTCATGAGAAATAAGAGATGGTGACTTACTAAACATGCTTTTGAATATGAAAGGCTTTTACATCATATGGTCCAGTGTGCATGGAGGAACATACCTTAAAATAAATACGAAATCCACAATTCACCCCGTCCTGTTTTAAAATCTTCAGTCAAGATTTCCTATCAAATTGTACTCTAGGACAACAATTTTGCTGAAGGATAGATCTAAGACAAAAACATGCCAGCAATAAAAACTTTCTAAAAAAAGCTCCATATGTGTATGTCAGAAATGAAGAACTCAAAAGCTGAACAACTTAGATTCAAAAAGGCAAATTACTGCAATATCAATATTGTGTTCTGAATTAAAAATAACCATAATAAATCACTAGCAGAAGATGAAAGAGATCTGTATTAGCACTGAAAAAAATATCATAGCCAAGAAATATCCAAAGCCCTGACTCTCTAACTAAAAGTCCTAATCAGCTTTCTTTTACACCAGACAAACAGAAAATTTACAATACAAACCACAAAATCGGAACTATTAACAGTATATCCAAGTCATTAATTATACAAGAATGCCTATCAAGTGTATGGAGAAAAAAATGGTTATAAACAATTTCAATCTTTACTTGCAAAAGAGTCCTGCTTTAAATACGAATTCCAAGATAAATGTTAGGGAGCGAGGGAGAGAATCATATATCATCTGGGTTTAATTTGTACTGTGTGCTAAATGCTAGTTAGCTTAAACACATTTTTCTCCTCCAATTTGAATACATAATTTCACTGTAGTGTACTGAGGAAGAAGAATAAGCCACCAAGCGCTTCTGAAAAGCAGACATGAGATTGCAAGGGCACTCTGAAACGTGGGTAAGTACATATGGGAACTGGCATATCTCCAATGACAGCCAATAGGAATATTAATGCAGCTGGTTTGGATTGCAGTGTATTATTATGCTAAGACAGCCTCGCTTTCCATACAGCACAGGTAGGTTTTATAATCCAAAATGAATGATAGAATATACCAAGTTTAATTCACAAGCCTGTGTCTCCCCAAAGAGTAGGAATAAATAAGCACAAGCTGCTAGAATATTTTATGCACTGTTTCAAATGAACTTTTAAAGGGATGCAAGCCAAAAAGCAAGAGGTACTTCAAAGCAGCTCATCATCAATGGCAGCTCCTTTAAAAACCAAACTTAAAAGTGGGTGTTATTGAGCACAGGCCACCACAAGTTTAATTTCAACCTTCGCCCTGTGTCACAACACTGTTGCCCAGTATGATATGCCTCTATCCAAACTTCAGATCATGTGAGACAGGAATGCAGGTAATGGCTGAAAAAAGCCAGGTTGGGTAGTGTATACCTCATGCTCTCAAGTACTTAAGTCAGAAAGAAATCAGTGAAAAGTTTATCAAAGACAACCTTCTCTTATGGTGAAAGCAAATACTTGTTTATCAGGTATATTTGCCAAAGGTACAAGCCTTTGATACATTTGGGGTTGTTCAAACAAAAAACTTTCTGCACCTTTTGCATGTTTTTTTGTGGTTTTTTGGCTTGGAATACTGTTTAAAGAAAACCTACCACATGTTGCTACTTTCTTTTTCTCTTTCTTAGGATAACAAGCTAAGTTTACTCCTCCCCAAGTTTCTTAGGCCTCTTTATATTGATACTTAATAAGGATGGTGACTGCTAGAGTAGAAGCTCAATTTTTTACCCTCTTCTGTCCCATCTATTTTCTATATTGCAGAAGCTGGCAGATTCTCCATATGACTGACATTTCACACAACAACCTTGATGGACTGTTATGGAGTCAAAGTCATGTTCAACTTCATGAGCAAATGAGCCCGAGTGTCAGTGAAGCTTTTCTGCAAGTATTGCTCGAGCTCAGCTGTAATCTAAAAGATTAGAGCAGCTCATATTGATCGCCTGGGATGTTTTATATTCCACTTCAAGTTGCATACCACCAATAGAGGTAATCCATTGCTACTCGAAATGTTAGCTGATGCTGGAAGGAAGAAAGTGTAGCAGCTCTTTTTTCCCCTCCAAGGTAAAGCCATTAGTTACATTAATTTGGTGGTCTTCACACAAACCTTAAGCATTAAGGTTTCATGTTTTGAGGTTTGTATCAAGCCTTTCTTTAGAGCTCTGTAAGAAAAGGAGCGCATCTCAGGTAATGCTTCTATTTATGGTGCTTACTTTGCTCAGAGCAGTGGACAGGCAGTGAGACCTGCTTCTTTGTTCTGAATCGAGAATTCATCTCTGGGCAATACTGGATACATCACCAGGGCCATTTCTGAAAGTGCATGTGGATGCCCAAAGACAGTACTTTACAAGATGTTCCAAAGGATCTTTCTACCTGAACTTCATTTCTGATACCAATTTTTTTCTGAAAAATTGACCAGCTTTTAGAGAAGCCAATGACTTATTAATCTGAAAGGTCATGGTATGGCTACAAATTTTGACTACAACAACTACTATCCTATTCCATCATAAGGCCCAGGATATTAATAAGTAATAAAACTTTCTTGGTTTGAGGAATTTTTAATAAGCATTTTAAAATATACCTGGAAATTATTGGAAATTAAAATATTATAAGAATTGTATCAACAAGAAATGTACTATATGACTATTATGAGACATTTCTGATGATGTACTGCCATCATCAAGTGGTATACAACATAAACCAAAGTACTCTACAAGCTTCTGTCTTTAACCACTGCAAATGAGAAAAGGGTTAAAGCTAGCATAGTTAATTACTGTGACTTACAACTTACCCAGAGATATTAGGATTTACTGTTCAGTTAAATTACTCAGTATGGAATCATTGTAAGTATAAATGTATACAAAGCAGTCTCCTGAAATAAAAACTTATAAAAATTTCAACTTCTCACAAAGGAAAAATAGAAAACTGTAACAAAAATTTGCCAAATTCAATTTTTCAGAAAAGTATAACTTTAAATTCTTCATTTACCAAAATGCATATTGCATTTAGTATTTTCCATTCAAAAAGAACAAGGCACATCAAAGTTAAATGTATGCATTATTTTATCATTTTGTAAAATTCAGTTTTAAATTATTTTAGAAAAGTATGTTCTTTCTTACCTACAGTAAGGCTACTTAAGCAGGTGGTTCTGGCTGCAGGTTGTGGTTGTGGTTTGATTTGGGTTGTTTTTTTTTTTTGTTCGTTTTTTTTTGTTGTTGGATGAGAGTGGACAGCAGAAATTTTTACATCACTCTAAAGCAACAGCACATCTGGATTGCCTCTGGATTATTTTAGAGTCTACAGTCCATTGGGAATTCATCAAATGTTCCCACCCTTTTGTCTTTTATGAACACATCTGTAAACTGTTTTGCACCCTGTGAAACTCAAAATTTTATGGGAAACCTGCATCTTTTTTGCTCATTTAAAAAAATCTCCACTACTAAGGTCAATGGCACCTGGAATAATTGAAAGTCAGTCAGTCTGGTTGTATGCTTGGGTTGTCATTAAATTGTCTTTAGTGCATAAGCAATAGCAAACTATCAACTGTATTCAAAGTAAAATTCATGAATATTTCCATATTTTTGCATACCCAACCCTCAGGTGCTTCTTCAGTTATTAACCTTCTGGCATGCAAATACAGTTCTTCACCTTTTCACTACTGAAAACATCTGAGCATTTTGAAAGGTTTTTACAGCAACAAAGCTCCAGCTTAGGTGTCTTTACAGGTACAAGTGATTTTTCACAGACTGATACCTGAGTTAAGTATGAAGAAACCTGGAGTCAGGTCATGTGAAGTTTTAGAGTAGCAGGAGGAAGGACCCACAATGATGAAAAAGGTCAAGAAAAATAATAAAATCTTCACAATTTATTTCATTAAGTCTCATTTAAATTAGACTAATTTAATGAATTATTTCACCTATGTTCCTCCTCAGTCAACTTTATATCAACTAGTGTCTTTTCTTTATGGGTGGAGGTGGAAACTGGGTTTCTTTGTTTGGGTTTTTTGGGGGGAGTTGTTTGTTATTGTGGGTGTTTTAGGTTTGTTTTTTTCTCCTTGTTTGTTTTCAGAACTTAGAGATAAGACACTAAGTGGGAAACAGCTAATTTTCTATTTTTTTTTCAGTTTTACTTTTCATCATTGCTTTAGTAGGTTTCCATGTCTAAAATTAAGCTTTTATCTCTAGCAAAAACAAAATATGCTCTTTTTTCCCCTCAAAGTCCTACTTATTATAATGGCGTCTTTACTTTTAGCAGCTCTTTATCAACATAATTGTTCTGAATTTTGAGACGTTATTCTAGGCTTTATCCAATTTAAGCAAGATCAAAGCAAACAGTGATTTAAAATTGCTGGACACTTCAACAATAAAAGCACTCCCACAGAAAGCCAAACATTAATTCTCAAACCAGTGTATCATTGGTACAGAAAAACAGATGTTTTAGTGTATACAAAATGTATACTTTTAATGTATATAAATTAATTTCAAAAAAATTATGTTAGAAATATTTTATGATCTGTTATGAGGCTATCTACCTACCCACATATTGGTTAAGAGGCTTTGCAAAAGCCTTGTGAAAAAGTTAATTCAGAGCAAAGGCTGAGGATTCCTGTCTGAAGGCCTTACCAGAAAACTACACTTTCCCTATAGTGGCTAGGGAGCAAACTGTTCCTACCAGGCAGACAAAATATTTAATACCATTAAGCATGCAAAGCACATTCTGATTTGGTTAGATGAGGAACAAAATAGAAATTAGCAGGTTATGCAAAACACAGCAGAGAATTGCCTCGCAATTGGTGCAGTAAAAAAACAAACATCACTTAAAATCAGGGTTTTATTCAACAGGCTTATTAATTCCATGTTTGTCCATTGATGTTTACCTTCATATCCCCTCTAGAGAAAACAGATATGTCATATTTATAGCAGAAGCTATTAGTCCACTGTTTATCAGTTGTCTAATGTTCAAAGTGATGAGAGAAGCAAAAGCCAAAAGGTGTGTGATATATGAATGTAACCATATTATACTGACAGATTATTCTTTTCCTCTGTGCAAAAGACAAATAAGGCCTAACTTTTGTTTCCTGCCTCTTCTATGAAGATTTTCACCTTCAACTAAGACTAAAAGATCTGCTTACTCAATTCCTGTCACTGGTGCATGGGAGGATTAACTCCAATTGCATTTTACAAACTCTTTTGTTAAAAAGCACTTTTCTCCACATTTCTGAAGAAGTATTAAGTGACCAAAGAAATTAAATTGTCATAATATATTGATTTCATCAAAGCATCAACAAAGTATAGTATTCTGAAAAGGTATTTTTGCAGATGAAAAACGAAATACTTTTGATCTTTTTCCTTACTCTTGCATTAATATAATGCATATGTTATATATGACGTCTGTTTAAATCATGTTGGTCATGATATGATTTCACAAAACCTGAAGATAAGCTTCCAAAACATGCTGATATGTTTTGTGGCTTTTTTAGGCCCAAAATCCTAGCTAGAACTGTGGCTAGGAAAGTAAGGACAACAACAAAACAAATTGAGGGCCATTTGATAATAGAAAAATGTGACCATAGCTTAGATTTATGAAATCAGTGTACTGTAGACTGAAAAGAGCAAGCTGCAGTACAGGCAGCCTGTGAGACACAGCATTCTCTGAGCCTTGTTATACATACTGGGAAACACAAACCAATTATAGAACATGGCTGTGAATTTTGATACTAGAGGCCCAAATTTCTTACAATAATACCTTGAAGAAAAGAGGTATGTAAATCAGAGTAGGCTAACAAGTGTTTTCATATGCTGGTAAAAAAAATCACCAAGTTGATTCCAATGTGTTCAGCATCCTTAAGCACATAGGCAACAGCACAAGGTACAAATCAGTTCAGGACTGTAGCTTCAAAGCACACATTTTGTGGAGGTGTTTTACCATATTCCCTGAGGTTTGAAAGCACCTAGCATTTAATAATTAAAGGTAGAATGACTGTTTATTTCCCTAGAGACTAAAAAAATATCCCACCATTATGAAACAAAGATATGAAGATTTGCCTAAGTTTGTATATCTGAAGCTGAATAGAACATTTTTCTTTCTGATAGACTAACAAGCGGGATAGATGAGAATGTTTGATTCCCAGATGTAAAGTATTTATAGGATTCCTGTTTCTGACAGTCAGGGCAACTAGCATCACAAGCAAACTCCTCACCCATCTGCTTGGATTCATGATTTTCTAGAATCTAGAAATCTAGAGATTAAAGTCAATGTTTAAACTAAGTGACTAATGTCAGCAGAACAAAATTGCAAACATTTAAAAAATCTGTATGAATGATAAGTCAATTCTTTTCTAACATAGGACAGCTAAAGTGAGAACTATCAGTCAAAAGTGCCATCTCCAGTTTTGAGATGAGACCCAGTTTTTAATTCCAGAAAATGTGATGTGCCCAAACTCTAGCTATTCAATATTCATAGGAGGCAATAAAATCTTGGAGCAGGTGGTAAGGGTCTGTGATGGTTTTAAAATTAGTGGGAGGAGATACAGATTTGGGGTGTTTCAGGTCTTTCTATGCTATTTTTAAAAAGGAATTAAATTCCAACGCAAAGAAAGCCAGGGTCAGCTGATATTAATCCTTAACAGGAGCATAGGATGCAATATCAAAAGCAGATGCAGAATTCAAATAGCTTTAAGTGAGATACAAGTGCATAAGCCATGGAACTTATCAGGAAAATACATATCCAAATTTTAGAGTAGCTCAGACTTTTTCAGAAGATATCATTAGTAAACGATATGTGGGATCCAGTTGTACATACAATTTTACAAAACAAGTTACTACGTGGTCTGCTCCTGATTTTGTACTTTTCCTCTCAGTTCTAGGGAATCAAAACTAGTCATAGGTCTAGCATTCACAAATGATTTTTATCATTTGGATTGAAAGGGGCAGAAGAGAGGAATAGATAATAATCAATCATTGCATAGTGGTTTCTGAGTTTTGTTTTGGTAATAGAGTTAGAGTCAATGAAAAAGGCACAACAACATCTACTGATATTTCCCAGAATACCTGAGCAAGACATGGCATTAAATAAAACGGTGAGATGCAAACACAAGAGATACAGAAGACCTCAATATTTTGAGATCCAAAATATTAGTTTAAATTAGTTTAAATTTTCTGGCTGCTTTCTTGAAGCACTGCTACTGAAAGAAAACAATTTTGTCTTAATTTTCTCTGCCCTAAGAACACCACAGGAAGTGTACAACATAACAGATTCCTAAATTGTATAAAGAACCTTGCAGTTAAATGACTTTTACTTCTTTCCAGCCTCCTCCCCCAAAAAGGCAAAAATGTATATGTATTGCCCAGTATAAAATAAACAAACAATATGAACATTTCCGAAGAACTACTTAACTGAAAATAAACAATCTACCCAGACTACAAAGTTCAAGTCAAAGGACAGAGTACAGTACACTGCCTGTACTGATCAGTGTTGAGAATTCAGACCTTATTGGTTCTGTCATACTAGAAAAGATTGAAAAGAAAGGGTGGAAGGATGGTGCTGCACTCCTACATCCAGTCTTTGCATCACTTCAGGCAAAATTCACCTGTCTTTGGTAACTAAGCATCCTCAAAAAAAAAAATTCCATCCATAGCAAAAGAAAGCTTATGCCTTACTTGTGCTTGTCTGGTGCATTATTGGGACAAGAGGAAGAAAGCTTTGGATGGAAAAAGAAGAGAAGAAATTGCAAAGTAGGAAAACCAGTTCTGAACATATTGCACATCAAAAACAATTTTAAAAGGGCTTAATCAAGAGTAGGGTTGATATGACAAAGTTCCCTTTAATTGTAAAACTACTACAATTCCAGATAGCTTCATGTGCTCCCTTTTTTTTTAAAGCCTTTAAGCATATCCCACGTACTTTTTCGTCTCATCAGAAGCTCTTGAATTAAGAAGCACACATTAAAGAGAATTGTAATGTAATTAATCTTAAAAGTTGTCTAGAAAGATGCTATATATACAGGTTTTATATGAGATATTTTTAGGTACGGTGTGTCACTGCATTCCTCTTCCTGATTTAAATAACCACACCTACCTTATTTTAATGTTCTGTGGAAATTCGAGCCAAAATGTTTTACAGTGGCCTTAGCTATCCAGCTTATCCTGCTGTTCACACAGCATTCTTTACATATAAGTTGTTAGGTTTTTCTAATTATCAAATGCAAACAGTATTGACAGCAGCAGCATCTATTATTGTATCTTCATTATCACGCTCAGCTACAGCTGAGGCATTTTTAAGGCCAAGAGAATGTGATAATTATGCTTGGTACAACCTTATTATTACTGCATGTTTAACACGTCAACAAAGCAACACAGCACAGTTAAATTAGCATATGTGAAAAATGAAGGTGTCTAATAATTATAGCCCATTCCCTCCAATTTTAATCAGATATCTGAATATTAAGTTCCTAACATTACAGTTTACTACCTTTGTCCAGGTCATGAACTCCCATTATGTTAAAAGTGAAGGATGCCTCCTGTAAATACATTGGAAAGTCTGTATACATACACAAATACTGCAAGGCAGGATCACCTGTAGGACTTTCCAGTCATATCAACTGGAGTTGCCCAGGTCTTGGTAGGGATCTGCTGATTCTGTGGCCATCAAAACACTGACCAGAAGTGAGGCAAAAAAGAGTGAGAAATGGCCCTGTGAGTCCCAAGGGGAGTACAGGAAGAGGGACAGGAAGGTTCTGGCTGCCAGATTCCTCTGGAGGGTCCCAGTCCCATGGAGAGGAGCCCACACTAGAGCAGGGAAACAGAGAGACCAGGTGCAGCAGAGAAGACAATGACCCCACCATTTCCCATCCCATACTGCTGCTGCTGAGTCAAAAGGTAAAGGAGTCAGGAGAGAAAGAGTGAAGTTAAGACTGGAAAAAAAAAGAGGGACTGAGGTAAGCGGGAAGGCGTTTTACATTGTTGGGTCTCATTTCTTTGCAGCATCCACCTCTATTTTAACTGGCAATAAAATAAAATCATTTTCCAAGTCGAATATGTTTTGCCTATGATGTAATTGGCAACTGATCTCTCTATGTTTATTTTGACCCACAACCATCTTCTTATGTTCTTCCCAGAAAGGCAGGTATGCCAGGCAGCTGGCCAGAGTCAACAACCAAGCTGCTAATCAGATATCAGAGAGCTGACTGCGCTGCTTGTCAGACACCACAGACATGCACACCAATGGCATTGACTAAATGCAGTGTAAAAGCACTAAATGTTGGGGTTTTTACAGATCTATTTGAGGAGAACTAAAGAACACTAAATTAATTTGTAAGATTATTTCTACCAAGTTTAATTTGAAGCTTTCTGCTTCAAGCTGTAACAGCCTGTCCTCAGCACAATATTCACATCCAGAACAAACCTGTGAAGGTCTGGATATCGTCTCTCCTTGACACAGACTCTTGGCACCCCCCAGAAAGGAAACAGGAGATTCTAGTAGAAGATGTCCCTGTTTGTGGAAGGGAGGTAGGGACTAGGTGATCATTAAAGATCCTTTCAACCCAAACCATTATAGGACCTAGACAATATTCCTCCTCTATGAAAGAAATAGGGAAGTGATACCAAAGGCATCCAATTATGCTGTTCTTTCAGTAAACAAAAAACACTGACAAGGCCTGAGTTTAGCTCAGTTCACCCTTTAACAAGCACAGAAGAGCTGCCTAAATAGCGGTATGACAGGAGAAGAAAGACCACGCAGGGAACATTTTTTACTTGCCTGTTCTAGGCAGTTCTTCAATTCTGAGCTTGGGCTGCAAATCCAATATCTGGCACCAATGCCTGAAACCAATGGCAGAACTGGAGCATTTGCTACTCCTTTCTATGTCAAGCAACTTGTGATGTGAGCTTTTCATAGTAAACATGGTAACTATCCTGAATTCACATGCTATTCTACATCCCTTAAATTGCAATTCCTGGCATATGTGCATCAGCAGCAACAACATAAACCATACTGCACAAATGAAAGTCTCTTCACGTCTGCATTTTCAAAGGTGTGCAGGAAAGTTTGAATGTACTGTGTTGTCAATCACCACAAACACAGTGATAATGCAGCTTTGTAATAAGACAGCCTTCACACGTTGGCCTCTAACAGGATTTGAAAGTTTTCATCAAACCTCAAATGACTTAATGCACTGAAGTCACCACGCCTTGTCCTTTTACAGATGACTAGATTACACTGAGTAATTCTGGATAAGAAGTAGTAAAGTAAAGATCAGCAAAAAGCTTGAAGCAAAAAGTAAAATGTTTTAATCCTTTCATTCAGCTATGAATGAAGAACAGCCAGTCAGGATAAGGAAAATCTTCTATAATAAAATTTGTAAGATCATATGCCAAGTAAAATGGTGCTTTTCAAGCTTATTTTTTTCTCTCCCACTTCTGAATCCATAAATGATATGTCAAAATCACATGCATATAATTAAGATCTTTAGTTCACAGAAAAAATGAATTCAAAGGGTATTGAAAACAAATAGAAAATAACTGAAATTCAAGCAAAAAAGACAGTGAAAAAAAATTAAAATAATTTATGCAATGAACCTTTAGTTTTCCTCAATAAATTCTCCCAAAATTAAAAAGAAACAGAACTCATATCTATTAATAATATTCCTGAATTGAAAAAAAATGCAAAAAAAAAGGAAAATTATATGCTTCTTTACTTTTGTTCACTTTACTTTCTGGATTAATTTCATTAAGCTGCCCTTAATTTAATTTACAAAGTTAACTTTTATGCTCAATGCAGTTTGCCAGGATAGTAGACTGAGTTTGTGAAGAATTAATTTTCTCTTATAAATGAATGAACAAGATTGGAGGAAGATATAATGAATGATTTAGTGATTGCAGTTAACCAAAAAGTTTCATTTTGTTCCCTTATGGAGAATGATGGAATATCATTTTATTGAAATTCATTACCCTAATGAGATGATATTCTATGCTTGATCTTAGCCAAAAGGCCGGTGAGGATATTTTAATGACTTACTGCTTCTGCTTAATAGGGAGATTTCGTAATTACTGAAACTACATCTGTTTGATTAATGAGCCTTTCCCAGCATCCATGCATCTTCTTTTAGTTTGGCTGATAAAATACACGTGAAAGCATATGGACATAGGTGTTTTTCTTCCTGTACATATGTACCAGTAAAATATTATTGAGAAAAAAATAGGAACTACCTCAAATAGGGCAATAAAATTCTGATTTTCATTATTATAAATAAAAGTTTGCAATTTTCCCCTTCACTTCTGTTATACAGAAAAATGAAGTTTGCAATAAACATTTAAGTAAAACTTGCAGTGAATTTTATGGCCCATCTCTGGATACCCTAGGATGGCTTGCAATCAAGTAGGAAAAAGAAACAATTAAGCCAGGAAATACATAAACAAAGACCCACTGATGCTGTGAAATTATAAATGCATTACCCACACATATTATCCATTGATGAAAATGACTATAATTATTTTCAAGTTTGTTTTCATAGGTTGCTCAAAGACTATGAAATTGAGGTATGACTTATGCCAAAAATTCCTACAAATAATTTCAGCTTCAAGGTCCAGCATGTCATATGTGAAGCTTGGAAATCATAAATGAAGACCTAAGAATTAATCCTCATGCTTAGACTTTCCACATGTGGTACTATGAAGAATAGATTTTAAAAGAGTATTAGAAAAATAGAACAAGAAAAGACTGCTAGAACTTTCCACAGGCAAGAATTTAGAGAAAAATAATCATTAAGTAAGGCATCAACTATGTTCCTTAGTAATCTCAAAGAAGAAAAGATAGTATGGTCATATCTGAATAGATGATATAAAGGCATTTTCATATTATTCACAGAATGAAAAGGTATTGCCCAACTATTGCATTATCTTGACCTCAAATCTGTCTTCATTAACAGAGTTCTCTACTGAAATGTCATGTAATTTCTTCATATCTGTTTTACTCCCCCAGTTGCTAATTCTTTATAAAGGGTACTTAAAAGGAAAAAAAAACCAACCTCTTTTTTTCAAATAAAAACAGACTCAAAAATACTTTGGTATATTTTCTTTTACATCATTCACAATTTGTAAGCACTGAATTACCCTCTGTATCATGGTAGTGCAAAAATTTCTCATGTATTATCTGTTCTTCTGTTTCTAATAAGGTATTAAAATACAGTTGCAAATCTCTTCACTTGATACTCTGTGAGCCAACTATTTATGAGACACGTTTCTTGAATTCTTTTTATTTCTCGGCTAATATCTCCTCATCTACATGAATACTCCATTTTTTAGTGTTGATAATGGCAAAACACATGTGTTCAAAATGTTTTGATACAGAAAAATCAAACCTAGGTGCCACTTGCAAAAACTGTTCTACTCACCTGAAAATTCATTTAATATTCCATGAATGTTTAGGGAAGAAAATGCTTACCATGGAGCAAAATGCTTACCATGGAGCAATATTCAGGCTATTGCCTATGAAATATAATTTCTAGGTGACAGACTGCAACTCATTAAGCTGTTGTTCCCATTTTTTACCCCAGAAAAAATGTCAATAGTTGTATGGTACTTTGTAAATTTATTGTACCCTTAGAGCGAATGCCAAAAACAGAACACACACCTATTCCAGAACTGCAAGATGGCAAAAGAACACGCCAGTTACAGGGTGCTCAGGTCACCTCTGCTCCAAATTTGTTCAAAATTTGAAATTATTATAGAAATATGTTCTGAAGAGCCCTGGAGGCTGTTGGGTAAACATATGTCAAAACCCCCAGTAAAAACATTTGCCATTAAAATGTCTGATTTTTTGCTATCGCCATATAAAACAAGAATTTTTTTTTTTGTTACAGGAAGACTTTGCTCTTCTTTCAAGATATTTCTGTGTTTAGGGGTAATAGAAAGCTCCCGGCCATAAAATAATTAAAAGTTATGTAAACATATAAAGATATTTATTATTTTCTGTGGTCTTTTGATAGTCCTGGCTGCAGACTGTTTTACTTGAAAAAATTAGAGCTTGGGATTGCAATTTCAAGTGAGGTAAATCAGTCTCCACGAGTCAATTTCTTTCTGTGACCAAATGTGATAGTGTATTGACCGAGATACAAATTTTGTGCAGCATTTCACATAGAAATTTCGAGTTAAAGTAAAACAATATGGGAAACAGCCCAACTTTCATGGTTCTATTTTATCAAGAGACGATATGTAGCCTCAACAGGTGCCCCCCAAAACACAACACCTCTTCAACAATTGCATAAGGGAAATACTTGGAGATATTTTCCTGTTGCAGAAAAGCCAGACTGATTGCTGTCAGCTTCTGGACTAAGTTTATGAACAGGAATGCTGCACGTTTGGGATAGTGCTTTCTGCAGGCATATTGAATTAGGGACATCAAGAGCACTGAAGTCCAACTGCAAAACCAAAGAATTGTAATTGGCTTCAGGGGAAGACAGCAGTTTATCTGAAGTGTAATGAGAGCAGATTTGAGCCTAGTGCCAATATTGCAGTTTTCAGGCATGATTACGTAGCAATTAGTTCATGATCCTTCTCCTTTTCAGTTCTGAGCAGTCTTTATGAGAATTTGTTGCATCGCCCATGGATAAAAGAAAATTGCTTCTGTGTAGTGAAAAATGGAAGGCAGAACTGGTGTTAGCAGGAAGCAGACCAACAATAATTGAACTAATAAGCTCATAATATTACCATTAATACAGTTATACCCTTTAAGTTTAGAGGCACTAAATAATAATTCATATTTATTAAGTCTCATGAAATCACTCTGCTGTTTCAACACCATGAAGATGTGATTTTGTCACAGATGATACCCTAGCAAGCGACATAAAAGAAGATCACTGAAAAAATGAGGGAGAAGTTATCAATAGAAAAATATTTATGCATAGGGATGAGATAACCCCCAAAAAGTTAAAACTTCCAAGGTATTAACTAACTATCCTAGTCAGTTTAGTACATTACTTCCAGGGATGCCTGGTATGATAAAAAATCTGCTGATATAATTTGTGTTTGAAAAGCACATTAAAGAACCCCAAACCAACTGGGCATTAACATTCACATTCTCTGTGGGAGAGGACACAGAAGACACCAACAGGGCATACTTGAAGTGTGCTACAACTGCAACAGGATTCCCAGCTGGATTATTTTTCCTTATAATTATGACAGAATTAAGGCACAAGATTGTTCCCTTGGCCAAAGAGGACCTGAAGGACTTGGGACTCACAAGACAGATAGTTGATTGTCTATTGTTTTCTAAAAAAACTGAGAACTAAAAGTCACAAGAAGATTAAGAACCTTTGTCTCTTGCAAGATACGGAGAAAGGCTGATATGGATAAAGTATTATTAACTAGAAGTCTGCCAAAGAGAAGAAGAAAAGTTACAAAAATGGGTAAAAATTAAAGGATAAGACAGCAAAAGAAAAAGAGAAAAAACAACCCTATCAAGAGCTATTAAACACAAGAACTTAGTGTACAGTTTGAAAGCCAGAGCCAGGCTTTCTCCCCAGATCATTAGCTTTCATAAATTACAAATAAAATTTCAAAAAGACATAATTCACTGACACTTTATCCATATTATGCACTCATGACTCATTACAGGCAGCTGAAAGAACCAGTTTTCACCCTTTTTGCCCTTGACAGCACGGCACGCACATGTATAATCAGTAAAAGCTCCCTCTAGCGATACACTTGTTCAAGCCAAGGAATTATAAAGCATTTTAATGGAAACATTAGTAGAGCTCAACTTTTATAGAAGTTAGACAACAATTCAGTGTTTAGTAGCAAGTAATTTACATGCCCAAAAAAATTATAATCCAACAAAACACTGCAAATTTATTTTTTATATTAGTATTTTTCTAAAAATATACATAATTCTACATTCTTTTTGCCCACACAGTACTGTAATACCATTTCATGTGATCTTTCTTTTATTAGGCACTGCATCTTACATAATGGTGAAAGCTGACAGCTAGTATCAAAGAAGAATTCAGAAAGATGAACTAAAAAAATATGTTAGAGGAAGCATGAGCAAGATGAGTATGGAATTTTTTTGTTCCATAGTCTCTGTACCAATAGCAAGTTAATAAACCCAGCAGTGTTCACAATCCACAAACATAACATGGGGCAAGTGATTCTTCTTAAGGTACTGTAAGGAAGAAAAAGAAGAACAAATACACCACGAAACACTGCACTGGTGATTAAGTACCAGTCAGAAGACCAATGAAAAACAGTTGCATATTAAAGTCAAAGTGAAAAACAGCATTTGTTTTAAACACAGTTCTGGAAAGCTGGTCTGAAAAGTTTAGAAATCAAATCAGAAGTGGTTATTAGTAAAATAATCCCCAGAAATTGATCAAATGGGAGTAGAAGTGTTGAGGAAAAGGGAGTGAGGAAAATTATAATAATAAAAGAGTCAATGAGATATGTGCTTAAACTGGAATAGAAAGCAAAGGCACAAAACTGATTAAAAAGCAAAGGGAAGCAGCGACATTTTAGTGAAAGAAACTTGCACGTGATATGAATCAACAAAACAGAGAACTTCAGTGGAAATAAGTTACAGTCATAAGAGAAAATGACTTAATAAATGTACTTTGATAGGTCCATAAATCTCTGCACTCCATAAGAGTCAACAGTTTTACTTCTTTATTTAAGGAAAACAAATGTTTGTTTTGATTTGATGGAATCAATACAGGGGTTTCAGAACGTGAGAGGCCACTGGGACTATTAAGAGTTAGAGCTAAAAATTATCCAAAGAATATCACAAGCTCAAGAGCACCAACCTGTTGTCATCTTATTGCAGGGGTTCAATACTGTTATCACCTTATAGCAAAAGTTTCATACCTTCTTGGTGTTTCTCATGGGTAACTCCTCAGAGCACTGACTCTTCTTCACAAAGCAGCCAAATGACTCCAGTTCCCCTCTCAACCAGCCACCCCACTCTTTTACAGCACTCTTCTTCTCATTGGTTACAGCTGTGACCTGTTAAAGTCAGGCCTGTTCCTAATCTTTGCTAATTGGCCCAGCTGCAACTCCTTAGGGGTGAGATTACTTTCTACACTGTCCTTATTTTCTTATATTCTATCCCCCTACACCAACCTATGAATATTTGTGTGATTAATAATACTTTAAGAAGCAAAAGAAAGACAGAAATTTGAACTATGGAACTCTTCTAATCAAAGGCAGAGCTCTGCCTTTATGGGAGCCCAAACTCAGTCAGAAGTAAAATTATGGCTGCAAATGGAAATACAGAAAGGAAGAAGAAATTCCCAAAAATTGAGCCGACCTATATCAAAACACTTTGAAGACAGCATATTCTAGCATGCCTTTACACTGTTTGTAAAAACTGTTGTCTTTATCAGGCAGAGAAATGCTTCGTATTTAAAACTATCACTCTCGATAGGCAATGAATGCTAGAGAATAGAAAAGCCTACAGCACCCTTAAATTACCTTTTTTTTTTTAAATAATCTTAGAGTTTATTGGTTTTTTGCCATGCCTTTGGTTTTCAAAGGGCAATGAAAACAATTTTGTTCTTTCTGGATCTTTCAATTCTAATGCATTTACAAATCATCTGTTTTGCTATGACCAACCTGCTAATTCATCTGGGTTAATTTATTTTGACAATGAAAGGAAATAACAGCAAAAATCCAAATCCTTAAGTTTTTTAGAAGTTCCTAATTAGCTGATTAGTGAAAGAGCTGTTTGCAACTTTTTATCTGTAATTTAACAGAAAAATAAAGAACAAAACCAAACAAACCAAACAGGGTATTTTTGAAGAAAATGTTTAAACAACCCTTTCACTATTTGTCTAACATACCTAGAATCCACAAACAGACATTTTAAGTCTCAGGTGCCAGAAATTTTATATGACAGAGTACAACACTCTTTATACCTACACACCAAGAAACAAGAGACCCTCTCCAGAGCATTTATGATTTATGGCATTATGAGAGATTGCTCCAAAGCAGAGCCCTTCAACCATCAAGGCTAAAGAGTGACATTGTCTTTATAACACTGCATCTGCACATTTGCTCAAATCATAATTGTCCCTAAACACAAGACACCTACAAATGGCCTGTCCTTTGGTAGGCTATCAATTCTCAACACCAGCAGTCATCAATAACCACCTTTGTCAGAACAAGCACAGCTCCACTTACCTTCCAAATTACAGAAAGACACCTATCCTTGTCCTGGCAATGAAATTTGATGTTACTGACATAAGCTATTTCTCAATAGAATTCACAATTCATAATGGTAAAAGTAGACAAATTACATGGTGACTTATCTGAGGAAGCTAAATACCATGTCTCAAGATTTGCCTAAATATGACTGAAAAGGGAAGAAAAAAAAAAGCTGAAATTTGGACTCTTTAATAGCAGAGTTTGTAGCAGCAAAATTAGGTATTTTCATGAGGCCTGAAGAGATTTTATGCATAGATGGTAGCAAAGGCAAGCATGGAAAAGACCAGTGGGATAAAAGCCACAGTGTTCTTATCAAAAATACTGATGTCCCAGCCCAGTACTTACATTTAGTGTTCAGCCTATCATTTGCAACAAACAGAACTCAAACACTTCAGTTAAAAATTAGAGACTTGCCATGCAAACCAGCCAATTCCATTTCATTCACCTTGACTTATCCATGACAGCTGTAATATGCAGTATTTTAATCACTGCAGAAGAATGAGCTAATTCCACCTCTTTGCTGCCAACAAGTCTTCAAATAAGGAAAGGAAACAAGGCTGAATTGGAACAAATTACAAAAAAACCAGGCTGAAAAGTAAATGAGACTAAAGATGAGCCTGATTTAAGTATAATTATAGTCCAAAACTATTAAAAATTGTACGTTCTTAATAAGGTTTAGTATGCTTCTTTTGTAGTTTTAATTTCTAGTAGCATTGCAACAAAGAGCAATCAAATATGACCAGGATCAAAGTTTCATTTATGCAGCATGTTGTAGAAACATTAACTAGAGCCCAGATTTAATAAGATTCTTATCAACTAAGTTTGTGGGTTTTTTTTATTTTCCCTAAAAAAAACCATCAAAAAATTAGGCAGTGGGATAGCAAACACACTAATTATTTTTCAGAATTTTTTATTCTTAGTAGGATATTTGAACCAAAAAGTCATCCAGCTGGATACTTAAAGCTCTGGCAAGCAAAACACACCTCCAGTTTCACACAACTGTAAAAGTCAGCATAAGAAAATAAAAAAACCAAAACAACAACATAAACCACCAACAGTTTATTTTAATCCCATTATACCATTTCTCCAACGTTTATTGGCAATGTACAGGAAGTAAAGCACGTGGTCTAATTTCAGTTGTAGTCCAAAGTAAGATATTCTCTAGAAACACTGAATTTTCTTGTTTTAAAAAGCTGCTAAAGCACCAGAGCTCCATCTCAACTTTGAATTAACATGCCAGAACTCTTTAGTAAGGTTCATTTAAATTAGAACTATGTTCTGATTTGGCACACCACTACCTTTTAAAATGTGTTGTCTGTTGATAACAAACCTGCATTTATAAGTCTGCTTTTATCCAAAATCCCAGTCTATACTAAATGATCATGCATGTTATTTATACAGAAGCAACATTGCTGTCCCCTGCAAAGCAGAGCCATGGGAGGAGTAAAAAGCAGCAGCTGCTCAGGAGAGCGCAGCCCCACTACATGTTAGAAAGGAAGGGAAGAGGAATTTTAAGTTTATTGCTTTGCCTTATAAATAATTAAGGAGGGGGAGGAAAGGTTATCAGACACATTTAGTTTTTGAAGACATTTATGTAGATAATTTTATTAATACCACATAGTACATGAGGAAAAAAGCAACAAACCAAGTAGTTTTCCTTATTCCCAAAGGTCAAGGAAATAGCTAAATGTACACAACTTCCTAAAGGTAGCTAAATAATCAAAGGGTGTCATAAAAATTGTAGTAGTAGTAGTAATTTCTCTCTCCTATTCAGAGGAGGAATCACTTCAGCACCTCTGTCACTTAGCAACTTCTGTTCAACGGGTTGGAGAACAGCTCTCAGGCACAGATCTGTGGTCACATCCATGCCTTATAAATAGGGATTTTACACAACAGAAATCAAGTCAGAAAATGCAACACAGGACACCTTGGTGTCATGTGCTTTAGCAAGAGACACATACCACAAATCTTGCTTTCTGAATGACTATAAGGAATATGACTTCATGAATACAATCTCAATTTCACTTTTCAGTCAGAACTGTTATCTGCATTTCTCACACAAAAGCAGTTTCCCAGTTGAAAGGGATTTCTAATGCAATGCTTTGAAGAAGGAAATAAGAATTTTTTTGTAAAGGCACAGCACTAAAAAAGTGTAATTTTTCTTCTTTACCTTTCCTGATCATATCACAGAAAGTAATTCTATTTTATTCTACACTAAGTTTTATACCATCTTATGACTATGTCATATCAAGCAACACTATTATGACAATCATCACTTGCAATATTTTTCATTCTTGACCTAAAGGAAAAAAAAAACAAACAAAAAAACCCCAAAAAACCAAACAACCAAAAAAAACCCCAAAAAAACCCACCATCCAAAAATAACCAGACAAAAGCCCCAAAAGAAACAAAACCTAATAAAACAGGATGAGCCCAAGATTGTGTTTTCTCATGGTAAAATTTTGATTTCAGTCAAGAAATGAATCCAAAGAAAAAAGCCTGGCAAATAAGCAGCTGACAGCAGAAGGCAGACCTTTGATTTTAGTGCCACGGTTCACTGATTAGCAGTGCATAATCGATGACAGAATAGATGCCATGGTGGGATACTCTCTGTCATGCTATGCCACCTCTAATGAGAGGACTGCTTCTTTCAGTAACACGATATTATTGACTTGGACTATAGTTTAAGAAAGATCAAACCAGCTCAATTAGGATGCTCATTTGTATTCAGGCTGCACCATCCAAGTTTCAGTTACGAGCACTTTGTTCCCGAGGATAACAAAATATTTGTGCATAATGTATCTTTTCATCCTTTAAATTGTAAAGGTCATTGGATGGGAAGGTACTGCTTTTCTGACTGCTATTCTTCTAGAATTGTTTCATTTTAATCCCCATGCATCTATCATAAGCTATTGACATAGGAAAACAAGGTAAGAGGAGCTGTTTTTAAATCCCCCTCCCACTACTCGTATCCAAAGCCACAGCAACAGACACATCATTCCCTATTGGAAATAAATATGGCCTCATCCAAAAACTTGGTAGAAATTTTTTACCTATAATTACCTCTGGGACATGTGAATTAATAGGTGCTTAAATTCACCAGGAGTAATCTTCTTGGCTCTGAACTTAAAGGTCAACAAACACCTACTCTGATTAGAAACATATTCCTTCACATCCACATAGTATTTGGTAGGATCAAAATGAAATCGATATTAAAAACAAAAAAAAATTACATTTTTCCAGAAGACTACTAATTTACTGTTCACTTGAGGCATGCAAATATCTGGGAGGAGAGCATTGTTTTATAGACTGAGCTAAGATGATGATGTAAAGCGTATTTTGAAGCATCCGAGTTAAAATTTTATGAAAAAGAACGTTCTACTCACTATCAAACAAGCTGTTACATATTTTGGGGTGGCAGACCTGACATAAGCACACGCTATTTACTCAGCTGTGAAGGTTGAGGACATCTTTTGTTCTCTGTCAAAGGTCTGTGGGCACGAGTTCAAAAAGCCTTGCTGCCTATTTCAGAAGCAGGACTTAAACTTTAGAGAAGTATATTAAACCTTCCCATCAGGACAAGACACAAAGCCTCTCATGTCACTTATTGCGAGCTAAAGTCACATGCCCTCTGCTTTCCCAGGGTGG
The DNA here is from genome assembly GCF_901933205.1 of Camarhynchus parvulus. Taxonomy (NCBI): domain Eukaryota; kingdom Metazoa; phylum Chordata; class Aves; order Passeriformes; family Thraupidae; genus Camarhynchus; species Camarhynchus parvulus. Next base: position 50,630,392 of record NC_044572.1, read on the forward strand.
GACTGCTCATGTAATTCCAGTTCCATGACTAGTCTCATCCCTGTTGGTTGTGCCATGGATACACAGAAAAAGGTGAGCCAACCCACAATCTCCTACTTAACAAAAGTTTTCTAGCCCAGGTAGCTCTGGAAGCAGCTCAGAGTGGGCCAAGTGAAGCTTGCTGGTGGAATTTCTCTGGCCTTAGCAGCAAGTATATGTCAGCCATCAGCACAACTCATTAGTTGTAGTATCAAAGCCACAGAGAAATAGACTACCCAACAAAAGTGGTATTGCTACATGCTTACGAGTGGGATATTTCCAGAGTGAATAAAAAACAAAGGGAGAACTTTCCTTCCAATATGCAATTTATTGGTTTTTGGTACTTGCTGTTCAAGCATCCTCTTGAAGCAAAAATTTCTAGACATCTCATCCTGGTGCTTATTGACGAGTGTTATATCTCCTCCTAAAACATCCTCAAAAAGGAATCTCTGTCTTTTTGCACCAGTGCCTCAACATCATAGTCTGTAGCACTCTACTTATTGAAAAGTCAGCCTGGAACTCTGATCCTAAGCAATTTCTTGCACAAGAATCCCATATGGTTGGATGTTACAGTAAAATTGGAAATAAGCAGACTAAGCATTCACTTACTGGGACCACTACAAGTTATTAAGCAGATTTTTGCTGATACTTGGAATTTACATCTATGATTATTCTCAGTAATCAGATGAGAAAGTCCCTGTTATGAAATAACATCTGCATCATGTAAATGTGTTATATAGCATAAAGCATGATGAGACTAGCTATGGAGTTCAGTAATTTATGTAATAAAGTAAGAAATAATGCCAAGTCTTCTATTTTAAGTGAATTTGGAAAGTAGAATATGGTTCACAGAATGTATACCAAGGTTAACACGTATTAGGTAAGACAAGAATATTGGAAAAACAGAAGTGAAAGCAGCTAAAAACTCTAGAAATAACACTTCATATTTACTGGGACTGATTAATTATCCTGTTTCCTTCAAGACTAGAGGTAGTTGGGGTCTGAAGACCATTTAAGTAGGTGAGACTTTCAATTTAAGATTCTCTCTATTCTCCTTAGATGTTATTATCAATAGAATATACTTTTATTTACAATATATGTATTTCACTATCTCATCTATCTTATGTTTATGCACCTACATTTTAATCTTATAAAGTTGAAATTATGAGTAAATATAATATCTTACAAAAAAGTCATATACTATTGTCATTTAGGGAAATATAGAATGGCCAGACTGCCACTTTTCACACAAAGAAATTGAATTTCACTGCATCCATTAATACTTCCCTGTAGTTCTCAGGAGAAAAGTACATTTTCATATTATATAAAATACAACACCTTTCCAGGATATATAAAAATTATATTAATATATCTTTCCAGCAATTTTAATGTTGTTTTTGTTCCTAACCACCAGATAGTTTATTATGCTCATAGCAAACTAATTTTAATTGTTTTATTGCTTGTTAAATATTTAATTAGCTTATTGAAATTAATAATATCTAAGGCCTAACAAGTGATTTGATATGGTAGGTGATGTTTCGTGTAAGGGATTATATTTACTCATAATTTCAATTTTTATCTAATAGGGATATGCAACACCATCACCAATAATAACGATAATAAAGGGCAAAAGGTTGCTACTAAATTCAGAGGCGCTATGAAGCCAGCTTTAGCAGATCAGTGGGAGGGAAAGACTATTTGTATCTAGCTGAAGAAATAATCTAAAAACCAAGACAGGTGTAAGAGTTATATATACATACATACATATGTGTGTATACTTACATATATACACACATATATGTGTATATACACACATATATGGAGGATTAATCAGCAGCACAAACTTAAGAGGGGGAAGCCAGTTGGCCAGAAAGCAAAAGTATCACAGGCAATGTAGGAATTAGAATTTTCATCCTATCAGGTGCAAAACCAAATCCAGCTGGCATACAGCACCAGAAGGATTATAGCCATTTCTCTGTCCCCTCAACTGGCAATGTTTGAACAATACTGCTGTATCTCACAGTGGGACCATGCCTGAAGGAGATGTGAGACATTAAAATGACAGTTCAGGACAGAACATTGAATACAAAAAGGGATGCAGAAAATATGGTCTATGTGGGGTGACTGAGTAAAAGAGGCTTGCTTAGCTCTGAAAAGGAGTGAAAGGCAGTTATATCTTCCTTAAATCTTAAGGGATTGATGGAAGTTATTTCATGTCCGTGGTACCTACTGTCAGTAGTTACTTGCTTCAAATGGAGAATAACGTCTGAGAAAAAAGGTTTAAATGTAAGCAGTGATCTATTCCACCAAGGCAGACAGTCTGGGAAGCTCTGAAGAATCCACCATACAGTAAAGTGTTACTTAAACCACTTCAAATTTAATAAATCATAAATTAAATGGATGAAGACTTGATGGAGTATATAACACTTCCTTTTTTTAGTAGACATAGGAGAACAGGATGCAATCTGCAAAAAACATGGCCAACACTGACATAAGCACCTTGATCTTCACGGTGTAATAGAGTAACTTGCTGGCTTCAGTCACATTTCAAAGGGTGTCTTGTCACACTTGCCACTAATTTTGTCTTCTGCCTGGCAGTTTCAGCAGAAACTTACAGGTCTGAGTGAGCTAGTTTTTTGCCTTACCATGCTGGAGAGCAGGGACATGCCATTGCGAAGGAATTCACATTGGCAAGTTTAGATCAGCAACCCTGTCACTGTCCACTTACATTTTAAAACAAAAACATTTTAATCCTTGAGGCCTAAAATAACATATGTGTGAAATCCCCGAAGAATTTTTTTTTGGGGGAGGGAGGCAGGGTGTGTGTGTGTAATAAACCCATCAGGCAGCAGCTGAGCAGAACTGCTCTTGAACTCACTTCTGATAGTCAAAATTAAGAATTGAACTGTGCATTAAAGCAATTGGAACAGGAGATCTAAATGCACAAAAGCAACCTAACATAATGACTGCTCTCCCACAACCTCTCCTCCCAAATTCCCCTTTAAAAAGTTTGTCCACAGCTGGACATAATTTATGGCTAGGTAAAGCTGCTTTTTCTATGTTCAGCATTCACAAGAAGTAGTGAAAAAATACAGCTCAGCTCTTTGCTTTTATGTTAAATTGTTGGGGAAAAAAACAAGAATAGGGTTGGTTATAGCTCTTCCTTGAATCAGCAACTTTAATCCAAACTGAAGCAAAATACCAAAAGAAGGCAAATGCTAAAAAACAACATGATAAAAGACCCCAGCAAAGCAGAAGGTTCTTCATAAATTCTGTATCACAAATAAAACTCACCTGAAAGATGAGTTTTTTTATATACCTATATAAAATGATAATTTCTGGAGGGAAAAAATACTAGAAAGCAAGGCATGCCTATCTGCAATTTTGAGAACAGGCTGTGACTTAGAGATCAATTATATCATTAATACTGTGGGGAAAAGCAAATGAAGAAAAGAAGATTCCCTTCTTATCAAGGGGTAAGACAAATAAGCACATTTGAATAGGAAATCAAATAAACACAACTCTTCCACAGTATAGACACTGCTACAGGAAGACTTCAAAGCACGTTCAGAAGAAGAACAAAAGGAAAAGAGATTCCAATGCAGAAAGCTTTATTAACTTTTATTCAGATTGTAAGGTCCCTGTGGGGACAAATGTAAGCAGGTAATTAACTATCAAATGATAAATTAAACATGAAAAGAAGGAATATTTATGGGGACATTTATTCCCAGCAAATGTAAGAACAATTAGGCATTTGATCAATAACTAAATATTTTAGTTTCTCTCCCTATGGTATCAAAAATATCCCCTGGATTCCACTTCAGTGTAACAGAAATAAGACAAAGGTGTAGAAAGACTCAAGTATTTTCATCTAGAGCTTAGTACACAGCATATGAAATTGTAAAAGTTGCTAAATTTCAAGATTTTTGTCAGTGAGTTTTACAATCAAATATACAATGAGATTAAAAAGTGCACAAGTCTTGAAATAATTTTTACTCCAAAAATTTTTCCAGAAATCAGCCCTGAAGATGCATAACAGTTTTAGCTCAGGAAATAGCAACTACAGCTTTCATTGCACAACTGCTGTTCTGTTAAAATAACCAAAGCATCACAAGATTATGAATTTTCACGGGTGCCCTTGAAAATTATATACTCATGTGCTTGTAGACATGTGTTAACTACGACAAGGATCTACAAACTGCTGATGGTTCTTGACACAATGATGGGTATTACAAAAACTAAGTCAAATCAAAATGGGGCAGGGGGATCAGGGGTAAGATAGAGTTTCCTATAAACTTCCATATTCATCTTGATTTGTTGGGGTTTTTTATAAAAATCAGCCAAGACATACTTTTGCCTCTAAGTTTAAATATCAAAAATAATTTTCTGATGAAAAATTGTTGTAAACTCCTCAGGATAACAAGGGGGTGAACCAGGCATGCTACAGCTCTTCTAATTGGGTCTACAGAGCAAGGAATGCAAGAAAAGAAAGGGCAGGGAGGACAAGAAATGCATTTTGGAAGCTGAAAGTCAATGCTTAGAAGCAGCAAGATAGTTCCTACGTCTATTACTGCAGTTTTCCTACCTATGGTTGTGGGCCAAGAAACCAGTCCTAAATGAATATTAGATCCAATTCCAACAGCACTGCCAAACTAAATTCTCTAATTTCCTTCATCTGAGTAAAGTAAATGTAGAGAAAGTTTCCTATAATGAAGGGATATGAAAGGCATTTTTTTAGCGCACAGGGGGTTTATTTATCCTTCAACTGTTTGTACATATTAAAAATAAGCACTACATGGAATAGCAAGGAAACAGCTAAATATTCTCTAAATAGCAGTACAGAAGAGCAGTCTATTCCAATTCCTTAAACTCTTGATCCTGCCTTTCAATTTCTCACTCTGTACCCCATTAGAATACATTTTACATAAAATGAAAATTTGTTTTCAATTCTCTCAGTAAATTTTAGAGAAAACATACTTGGAAGAAAAACAAGCAGTGGGTGCTGGGGGAAAAGAATGAAGTCACCTTTAATCTGTGCTATTTTGAGGTAATGGCCACTACATTGGGAAGCTCAGCATTCAATTCACAGCATCAAGGAATCACAAAACAAGTGGAAAGAACCCATCAGGATCACCAAATCCAAGTCCTGGATCTTACTGACCTAATTTTCCAATAAATAATTGGGAAGAAACCACCCTTCCCCCCCTTCTATTGTAAAGGAATCACAACTGCATCAGTGTGCGTGATATTACATTTAAATTGGATACAATGCTAAGTTAAAGCTTCTTTCTCTGTACACATCTATTATTATTGCCATAAAGTTAATTCCTGTGGTCAAATGATGCCATGGCAATACTAAAGCATAGCAAACACTGCCCTGGATGCCAGTGTAGGCCCTCAAAATTCATTTTGGATGAGACAACTCTGCTGAGTTTATGTTTGTCACAGTGTTTACACTGAAGGTGTTTAGATAACTGTGTAACACATCAGTGCCAGGATACATTCATATTAACCAGGAGAGCAACTCTGCCCTGATACCATGTGGGTATTAAACTTGCTTTTGCTGCCACAACTGCTGCTCAGTATTTAATATTCTATACATATGTTGCTATTGTTGGCACCATGTGAATCACTAAATGAAAGTGAAGATTTCTGCCAAATTTATCCTGCTAAACACTGGAGTGGCAGCCCACCCTGCAGCCTGCACTTCTTGGGTAGCCTGACACACAAAAGGGCATCACAAGCCTGATGAATCACATCACTTTAATAACTAAGTAAATGAAATGTCAGAGAGGTGAGGCTATTGATGGAAATTTAGTGCAAATGATAGACTACTAATTAATAAATACAGCTTCCTGTGAAGAGGCAGCACTGCCTTTCCATGTAGATTTATTCTTTTTGCTCTCATTTACTTTAGTTTTATGCTATGTTTGATGCAATCTTAATATTCTTCCTTTTGCCTGTAGGCTAGGGGAGCTTGCCTTATTGCATTAGGGAATGCCATGCTTTAATCAACCTCCGCAGTTCTCATGGACTTCAACCTTTTTCAGGGTCTGGAACAAGTACTGGGCTTTTTAATAGTGTTAATAATTAAAAATTAATAGTACCATCATCCAGTTCAAGTTTTCATTCTACTTTTAAAGAAGGTTTCCTCATAACTAAATGTGTACCCATAGGGAATAGAAAAAAAAAAGGAAAAAGCCAAACTCATTATTAAGAGTATACAAACAAAACATTTTAAAAAAATGGACTCTACTCAAAAATGGCAAAGCTGTTTTAAAATAGTCACGCTATTAAAAAAAAACCTCTAAACCTCAAAGTAATAATTGCTTTATGTTTAATTTAATTCTAAAGTCATACAGATAGATTCTCCAAGAAATAATATCTATTACAAAATTAAAATCTGTGTTTCCAAGATTTTTTTCATAAATTCCCATTCAACAATCCATTAAACAAGACCTTCTGCTCACCATTATTGTCTTATCAGGTTTAGCAGGTAGGTAAGTAGAGTTTTACCAATCTTTACAAAAAGAAGCTGTGTTGCCATCTTATTGCAGGGGTTCCATACTGTTGTCTCCTTACCACAAAAGTTCCATACCTTCTTGGTGTCTCTCGTGAGCAGCTCCTCAAAGCACTGACTCTTGCTTTTTCACAAAGCAGCCAACTGACTCCAGTTCCCTTCTCAACCAGCCACCCCACTCTTTTATAGCACTCTCCTTCTCATTGGTTACAGCTGTGGCCTGTTAAAGTCAGGCCTGTTCCTAATCTTTGATGATTGGCCCAGCTGCAACTCCTTAGGGGTAAGATTACTTTCGACACTGTCTTTATTTTCTTATATTCTATACCCCTACAAAGCTGGAGAGACATTTCTTTTCTAAAGGTCTGAAAAAGAGGAAAACTAGGCAGAGCTGGTGCAAACGCACTCACGAATCAGCCCTGAAATGGTCAGAGGGCACACAGCATGGGAGCTTCAGGGCAGGCAGCAGAAAGCAGATGCTCCACTGTGTGTAGGGCAGGCACACAGCTATCCTGTCAGGAGTTAGGAAATATAGGACAACACACAAGCAGTGGCATAGCAAGAAAGCAGCAAGCTTTTGCCTCCGGTAAATACAACTAAAACCTGTGCCACTGAATTAGATAATGTTACACACTGCTTAGCACAGCTGGCACTGCTTTGATGTCATCACTGGCCATTAATGTGAAATGATGGAACTTCTTAAGAACTGAAGATGTAGTTTACATTTTTCTTTCCCCCACCACTTATTTTTTCCTAGGACAAAGAAAATGAGACTCTAAGCAAATCAGGAGCAATGCTGACCTGGTAGCAGCAAGCACCCACCCCAGGACTCTGCTACTCTGAAGCAAAATCAATTTGCAAATACTCAATGCTCATAAGGAAGGGAGAAGGAAATCCCCTCCTCTTGAGCACTTCTCACATGCACTTGCTGTCATATCAGTACCATGATATTGACATCGGGGTTGGATCTTTGAAAGAGACATTTTAGGAAGAATTGAGTGATTTAAATCAAATGCCACTAACTACTAAATTCTTATAACTTTGTATTTTTTAGGTGGTTAGAAACAACTAATTATTTTTAACATCTTTTTAATTAGGTAGTTATGGGGATGTTTCTCTCAATGGATGATGAGAGTGTCTCTTCTTCTCCAAATGCATCACTACAGGGGATAATGTAAAGATAGGTATCAGGTATGAGAGTCACAAGTTTGTTTTTCTCTCAGAAACCCTTCAGGTTTCTGCAAGGTAAACAAGTGCCATAAATCAAAGCTACTGATGCACACATAATCCAAATAGCCCCTTTGTATCACTAGCTGTCAGCATGGGCCACTGGGCAACTGCTGTACCTGCATTCATACATCTCTTTAAATTAGTAAGGCTTAGTTTAATCTGATAGATTGCATTCCTTTTTCTAAGGGTTAATTCCAAAATTATTTTCCCCTCATTAGCATCTTTTTCAAGTTATTTAGCTCAGTTATAAACATTTTCCTTTCTCACTATAGAATGAATTAGCAGAACTAAAAAATTCTCTATAACAGATAAGAATATGCAATTCCACTATGACTTGAGAGGTTTTTATAACCCCAGACAAAGTACTTATGATTAATAGAGTATTTTTTAAAAAGTTTTTAGTCTTCCCAAGTTCTTTTTAAAAATAAATAATTGAACTGCATTGTTGAGGCATCAACAGCTGCATGGGAAAAGCAGTGACTTCAGTGAGTGAACACCAATGTATTACAGATCTGTGTTTGCAATGAAACAGTCCACAAAAGAAGTTCTCATCCAGTATATCAGCTGCATCTTTTTTTCCAATCCAGTGCTAGCTTAGATACCATCAGAATCCTCAATGCAAACAAAAGAGTGTTTACATACAGAAAAAAGAAGTATGCAGTATTGGTATAGTATTGAAAAAATATCTCCATTTGTATTCCTAGATTTAATTAAAAACAACAACAAAAAAACAAAACAAAAAAACCCACAACACCAAACAAAACCCCCACCAAAACAACAACAAACAACCAAGCCTTCTGAGTACTTTCTGAGAGGAAAAATTTTTATAAGAAGAAACATAAGCAAGTAACCTTCAGTACATATACTATCTGCCAAATAAATAAATAATAATAATAATAATAAAAATGCACACCTGTGGTTTCATTGCAGTCTTACAGGCATTTTCAACTAGCAGTTATGGGTAGTTTCTGTGCTCTCTTACTCAAATAACACTTCATAAAAGTTCACTTCACAAACTTTTCATCAGCTTTTGTTTATTTGCACATGTTAGGATTTAGGCATTTTAGAGGTTATAATGCCAGTGACAAATTTCTAGGTTAATTCTTACTTATAGAGCTTAACTCAAAGCGTACTTATTTAGGAATAAAGCTGACAAAGACTGTTAGATCTGACATCTAACATTTAAGTAGCTTCAAACTAAGAGAATCATGCTTATCTGCAATGATTTTCATTAAGATACCAGGGTCATCCACAATAATGTGTTATTTTTTTAGCTAGTAACTAAGCCCTTCACATAGGAGTAAAGCAGCCCAAACAACTTTATCACCTTTGCTTCTTTCCCTTTGTCCCTTCAGTCAGTTGATTCAGCGTACCTGCAACACTTTTGGGGGAAAGAAATGAAAGTTGTAAGATACAAAGCTATTAAAAGAAAGGGAGCAGGGAGGTATAATAACACTAGCAAACCAAAGAGATTTGCTTATGCAGTTAGCAGATTCCCCTGAAGCTGTAACCTGGCCCCATGCCACTCTGTCCTGGAAAAGGAGCTGACCTGAGCAAAAATGCTTCTTTCTGGAGACCAGCACAAAAATCTCTTAAATTCCTGCCAGCACTGAAAGGGCAGTCACCAGCTGGGTGTTACAATGTATGAGCACACAATGTTTGAGTTCACAAGCTGCATCAAGGAGCTTCGTTTCACAGCTGACAGATTGCTTGCCTGGGAAATTAAGACACTCAGCTTCATTGTGGCTGACAGATTTCTTAGGCTCCAAAGGACATTCAAAAGTTCTGCCGGTATGTATATTGTTCACAGGGAGCTCTGTATAGCAGCCTTAGATGCGCACCACTGGTCCATTGGAAAGTAATATTCACAGAACCAGAAATGCAGAGCAATAACATGCAGAGCAAAGCAAGTTTAAGTGATCAAGGTCTATGATCTGACAAATATATCAGATCATAGAATATAATTTATTTCTTGTAATTATATGACAGGGGTAGAGTTTGTTCCCTGTGACGTGCACGCTGTGTGAGCAGTAAAGATAATAGTGATCCAGTTACAGGGACAAATTATTACCACCTAACTGAAAACTCAGTTATATACTAATATTACACAGCATCTCAACATGAAATTATTGGTAAATGAATTTTAAAAAATACAGATTTTAATAGAACAGTTACAAAATGCTGGTATGTGTGAAAGGAAACAGCATTTTACAAAAGTTTCAGAATATGTAATATTTTAACAGCTGAATAGCTTTCATTATCTAGTATGCAAAAGAATTTATAATACAGTTAAAATACTTGCAAATCTTTATGTCTTCCTCAATGTAAGCTCACCCTACCAGTGCCCACCTGGGTCCTGTGACTAACCAATTTTCTCTCAAGGACTAGCAAGGGCAGGGTTATAAGTTGTCATTACACTGGGGTCCTTGCCCAGAGTTGGATATCAGTGGTGGGGCTTTTACCCTTCTCAGTTTTGGCTCATCTTAGGGAGATATATACATTTTTTATTGCTTTAAAAGTACATTTTCCCACCACAGTCTGGTTGCTTCTCCTTGATTCTCAAGTAGATGTTGGGAGTTTCCCAGCCTCCCTGTCAACACAAAGTTCTTAATTTTTCATGCTGTGACTACCAGAAGTCTGCAGACCTTCACTGTCTTTGAGATTCACAAGTTTTGTAGGTCATCTAATTTGGAAAAAAAACCTGGATGTTTTTGAGAGTTTCAACAAAGATGATACTGTTGATTTACTTATTATACTAACCAAGCTGCATGGGATTGCTTAAGGCAAGGACCTGGCCCAAACCTTCCAGCTGAAAATGGATAGTTATGTTTTCCACAAAAATTAGGCTTTGACAAAGGGTTCTGTCATTTCTAATTAAAAGCAAAATTGCACTAGAATACTGCTGTGACTGCCAGAGGCCCTAAAATGATGTGAGCCTCAAGTCAATGCCAGATTCTGAAGATGTTACCTAGAGTTGTTTAATGACTCTTCAGGTTCTTGACTACAAAATAAAGAGTGAGCCATTTCCTCAGTAAATGCTAAGAAAAAGCATTTTCCAATATCCAGCTGTCTAAAGCCTTTCATATCTCCCACAACAGCAGTGTCATGAGACCTGGTAGGATCACAGCAGAAGGCAAAGATCTAGGTGGGTTGTAGCTCTTTTGTGTTCTCCCGCTGCTGTGAAGGATTTACCTCACCTGTGGTCACAAAACCCAAATAAATTTTACTAGCAAGTCTGTCCTGTTTCCTTCATGGATGAGATTTCTTGAAACAAAGAATTTCACCAAAGAATCAAAATTGGAGAATTCCACATGTTCCCATATTATCTTTATTTCAACAAATCATAAAACAAAACCAAAACAACAAAGAGTAAAGCTTTTCTGTAATTTTGTTCACCTGAGTTGCAGTCTTCATGGGAAGAAGATACATGCAGAACAGCTTCAACATGAAATACTGACACTACTAATCCAAGCTTTGCCACCTAAACTTAAATTCCCAGAGACTTGAGCTGACTGTGTCTTGCCCCATTTTTCCCATTTTCAGTTTGGGTTGTTATTTAATTTCATTAATTTTTCTTAGAGGTGATTAGGTGTTACAATGAGCAAATCATAAATCAAAGAGTGAAAAATACGAATTACAAAAACTCTGTTGGCCCCAATCCAAAGTCCCCCATTACTCTCCTTCCAACACCCTGGTGCCAAATAAAATCCTTCCCCATGACTGTGCATTCCCATCCTCCTTTCCATACAAGAGCTTATACTGCTCCATTTTTAAGCCACTCTGTGATGGTTTAAGTTGTGATCAGCAACAACTACCCCTCCTCCCCCCAGCTGTTTTTTGTTATTAAATTGCAGGCTGCAGTTTAAACAGATAGGTCTCCAAGAAACACTCTCAGCATTAATGCAACTATCTTGCTCCACATTTTGCTTTAAAGTAAATCTGGCATTATTTTACATATCCCCAACTCTTCTCTGATTGTGTTGCTTAACATAAAAAATTCGGTTGAAGAGAGGCACTGCTTGATGCACATGCCCTGCAAATTATTTACCAACAGCCTTAATTCCACTAATCCCACCTCTTCATACCCTTGGATAGTCTCAGTGATGAGGAGATAGAACATTCCCTTTTTTTGCATTTGCTTTATTTAAAGATATGATTGCATTATCAACACTTGGTCATTGTTAAAATTTACAACTTGTTTTTTTTACAGACCTCCTTTTTTCCTGTGCCAGATCTGCCATCAGAACATCGGAATGTTCTTAAAGCACAGACCAGAAGATTTGTCATAAGACTTTTCAAAATCATTAAAGAAAAAAATGTCTTTCCTCTGTGTTAAAAATAGCATTCTGGTCACTAAAAATAAAAGAGTTTTTCAAAGTTCTCTAAGGAAAGCAGTTAAACACTTCCTTTAGTATATCCTTTGGGACAGTATCTGTTTTACAAACTCAGGTGTCCAACATTGTCAGTTTTCAGCTCATTTTCTGAAGGGAAACTGCTTGTAGTTATTACAGACTTTAAGGAAAATATGGTTGGGTCCTTTTTTTTTTTAAGTAGGGGACTAACCTTTTTTCCATCATTTTAGTTTAAAAGATGAAGTACAATTATAAGCATAAGTAAACACTTATTTAAATCTGGTATATTCTCCTCAAAATGAAAACAAATTCCCAGTCCCCCTACCACTAAGTCATGCATCAACTCTCATTCCATGCAGAGCACTGGCATTTGCTTTTTCCAAACAAAATGAACTATCACCAAAAAAAAGTTAGACATTAATTGTCTTTTTCTAACCTTCTACCCGAGTACCATATAAGACTTTATAACTCAGAAGAATTAATATTAAAAGGCATTAAAATGATAAAAAGAATATTGTAATATTCTTCCAATAGGCACACCTGCAAACAGCCATTACAAGGGCATTCTAATTAATTTACAATGATAATAAATTAATTCATCACCAATAATGTTTATAATTTAAGAGAAATTGCAGACACAATAATCATTAACATCACATCTGTAAGTAAGAATAGTGTGACTGGATAAATTCCTTCTGCCAGGCTATATTTTAAGCCTGCATTATGAATTCAATAATGTATGGTTGCATCTGCTAGCCAGAACTGTGCTATTTTTAATATTTCCCTGGATAACAAATGAGAAAGTGCTTTGACATAAAAGGTTAATGCAAGTAAACAAAAAAGCTACTGAATATTCAGAGTGGAAACCTATGGAAAAAAAATACTCAAGTAGAATAAAATGTGCATTACTGTCAGATGAATGAATCCCACTAAATAGCAAGAGCTTTGAGAATGCTCTCCAGCAGCAGTCTTCACCAACACTACTGGTGTAACCTTGTCTGAAAGCATTCATGTTTCACCTTGTGTTCTGTCCTGCTGCTGTTTAGTGTTTAGAGAGGAGGGTATTCAGGCTTACAAATTCCTGTTGTCTTGCAAAACTGTCATTTTATGGTTATGAGAGGAAACATTTTAATTAGGCCTTAGCAAGAGGAAGGAACTGGCTCCCAGCAATGCCTGACAAGACTCAGGTGTGCTGGCCAAGCCCACGAAGCCTCCCAGGGTAATATGAAATTTGAGAATTAGGCAGTTTTTTTGCCTGACTTCTGGAGCATCTCAAGTACACAAAATGGTTCTGAAACCCCACATCCTTCACAGATTGGCTTAATCCTTACAGCAGTTCAGGCACAGGAGGCAGGTTTGGAGTCTGCATATCTGCTCCTCTGAACTGAGAAAGGGTTTCCCAGCTCTCAGGGGATCAGGTTAGCTTTAGTGACAAGCATTTATATATAATAAGTAAAGATTTATTTCATCCCACCCACAGAGAAATGACATATGGCAAATAGCACTCCATGGAGTCCCACCAAAAGATCCATTGCACATATTTTAAGTGACAGGCAAGTGATACAGGAACCTTATGACAGAACTTGACAATCATAACCTTTAATGTTAATGATTCCAGCTTATATTCACACATAGTTTCATTTCTAAGAATAATTAGGCAATTGATATCTCCATCTGGCTCAAAATGCTTGCTGACACTTTTTAAATCAAACATTCTCGTCAGTCTTTGAACTGGATATTTTAAAGTTAAAAAATATTTCACATTCAACCATCAGTTATGTCAACTGATGGGTGGTTCAGGTTCAAGATGACACTTTTGGCAACTAAAGGAGGCTATGACTGCTGCTGTCAGTCACCCTGTAAAAAGAAACTCAGCTAAGTTGGAAGAAAGTGAAGTTCAAGTAATTCCACGGAAAGAGCTATACTTTATTCTGGCTTCTTTGGATTTCTTTGAATAAGGAATTTAGAACCCTGTGATCATATATTGCAACTCTAACAGTCAGACTATTAACTATGCTGCTGTATGCCTAGCTCATCACTTGGTTTTTTCAAATTTCTGGAAAAATCTTTGACTAATACCTTAAGAGAATAAAGAGAAAAGGAAGAGTATGTGATCATACTGAAAAATAATTTGTAGCATAGTTTGGGTGCTAACTTAACGAAGTTTCTCCTTAGTTTGATCCAGTACTGATGCTGTATTTTGCAACAGAAATCCAGGCATGAGCATGACAACCCCTCAGAGATGCAAGACAGATCTTTTGCCACTTACAGACACCTTCCTCCTCAGCAAGCCACCACCAATGGGAATGTATGGTCCTTTCCATTTTGAGGAAAGGGCTCAGTTACAACCCAGGTTTATCACATCCTCCCTGTTCTCAGAAACATCTTTCCTCTAAATTAGAAGATAAAATTCTGACTTCTTACTAGACACCACTCACCATCACCTCGGTTTTAGTGACATTCAGAATAGTTCCAACAGGTATTTTGGGACCTGGCCAAAACTGTACTTCTATGCCTCACACCAAGCAGGTGTCTCAGATGCAGAATGAAAAAACATTATAAATTTATTTCAAAACACTGTCATCCTTCCCTCCATAAATGAAAGACTTCAATCAGTCCTGTAGATGCTCAGCAAAGACATGGAAAGGCCAAGGCATGTCTGAAAACTCAGCAGCTACCAATGTCAGACTGATCTCTCCATCACCTTTTTCACTAAACAGCAACTCATCATACTGCATTCTTTTTCTCTCCCCACTTCCATAAATATATATGTACCAATAAAAGAAAGAGAAAGCATATCAGAATCTGTACAGAAATATACTGGATAATTTATTATCTGCAGTAGCAAAGGAAAAGAATAGTATAGTAGTAGCATAAAGGAGCAATATTAATTTATGAGACAAAGTGAACACAGAAGAAACATTAACAGAAGTATCCCTCGTACAACATTTCCTTTCCAGCAGAGGGTATCTTTGTAGCTCTTACATACACTAAACCACAGCTCTGGTTGCATGAGAGATTTTTTATTGCACCTGAAATGATTTTTATTACTTGGGATTCATGACAGAATAAAGTAATGAAAATCCCATACTGCTACAGTGTGGCAGAGTCTGTACAGCATTTTCTTTTAGCTTCTCAGCTTAAAACTTCCCCTTTCTCAATGATTCCAGTTAAAACTGTAACTTTCCGATTTTATGTAGCCAGAGGTGAAAAAATATTAAAGATAACACTAATATAGAGATGCTATTTTTGCAGAAATGTATAAATAACAAAGTTAAAGACAAAGTGGAGGCATAAAGGCTAGAATGAATAGTATCAAGAGACAGTTGTGGCAGTACAACAAGAACAGAAAAGCCTTATTGGTTTTGGTTATGAAGAAAATGAATGTAGTAGTTACATCACACTTACATCCCAAATTAGCAACTTCTTTAAAGCTATAATAAATATTTATGCAGGAGAGATATTCTGTGATGCAAATAAATCATTAATCCTAATGCCAATAACAGAATTTTAATCCCATTAAATAAAGCTCTTTTTTTCTCAGATACGATTCCAAATTCATAGTGAAGATTAATCCATTTCATTTGACAGTAGAGATTTCCCTGGATTTAGCTAAATCTATTCTGGAAAAAAGACAGAGAAAAACAGATCCTACAGGATACACATTTGTTTCAGTGTCATTTTGCGAACCACAACCACTAACTTTTGATTGTGCTGTTAACACTTTTAAGACATCCCATACAAAAATCAAATCCCTTTGCCCACACTCCCAAACAATTCAATGTAAGACATTATATTAAGTATATTACTTACTGGTCAGCCAAGACCATACACAAGCTGCTTTTATCCAAAGATTCTAAATACAGGCAATACATTATTACATTCTTTAATATAATTTTATTTTATAATAATTACATTGCAAATGAGCCTTTCCTATTTTTCCTCTTAAAAACAAAGAATCTAAATTTGAAATTTGTTCAGTAGTTAATCCAATTAAAATTTTCTTTTGTAAGCGTCTAAGACTCCTTGCATTCTGAAGCCTTTTAATTAATATTGAGCAAGGGCTTTGTTTACGCTCCTGGATTAGAGCCTCTATAATATCTCTGCACTGCATTGGTACTGGAAATGAAGAGAAAGTTGATGCCCTTTTTGGCATTATGCCTTTCCTTTTCTCAGGAATTAAGGTCCTTTATGAATTCATTTTGAGAGGCATTACAAGTAAACACTAGGTGGGAATGTTTCATTGATAAGCAAGTCCATAGTCATTTATCCCTGTGAAATTTGTTAAATGTTGTTAGTCCTTTTTATGTGACATGGAGAGTGAAAGATGATCTCCTCCCTCCCTCTAATCCCCTTCTTTCTGTAATCTTTTTCTATTTAAAACTGAGAGGGATTGAAAGGTGTCTAGTTTTAATTGGATCCAAATTTGCTGACTTTCTGGTTCATGTGTTCATAGCTTTGATAAACTGTAGTGGTATCAACAGACCATAAAAACAATTAATGGGTGATAACATGACAATTTATATATGATTTATTAGTTAATAAATATTGAAAGAGTTCCAATAGTGTCTGCAAAATTTATTAAAAATAAATAAGTTCAATTGCTGAAAGTTGAGGGTTTTTTAAACCGCATAAAAGAGGCTCCTCTTTAATTATATTTTTCCTTTTTTTAGGAGAAGTTTCTGTACCCAATACAGATGACATTGCACTCACAGAAAAGCCTACCTTCTAACTTGCATTACAAGGTCTTGCACTACCTATGCCAATGTTGTACATTTGTAAATGCTTATAGGAAAGAAACTTTTACCATGTGAATAAGCAAAAGTAACTGGTTGAATGATTAGTTTCATGTTTATGAATGTGACATCTGCTTTGCTGCTTTTAAGAGGCTCATATCAGTATGAAATACCATACAACTCTGTTTTCAAGGGAGCAATAATGTGCCTACAAAGTAAAGATTGGTACAACACAGGTACAGAGTCAGATGCAACAACCTGAAAGTCTCCTCAGCAGCTGTCCAAGGCCCAGCGGCTTTTAGCACTGGTTTCACCAGCCTGGGGAGAGCAGCAACCAAGCTACAAAGATTATGCCAAGATAATTTTTATTACCCAACCAAGTAAGACTTGGCCAATAAAACCCACAAATTATAACACAGTAAGTATGAGATGCTGACTTGGGCCCACAGAGCAGAACACAAGGAATATAAAAGCACTATCTGCAATGACTTATAGTAAGGTGGTATTAGTCATGGAGATACTAGACAAAGTAAAAGTGTACTCTGAATATGAAACACATTGAAAATATTTTGTTACTATGCTGAAGGTTAATTAACTCTTTGATGAAAACCCAGCTAAGATTAGATTGTAGAAAAGAATAGTCATGTTTGCAGAAGGACTTGAATCCTCCATGAATTCAACCCTTTCTGAAGTCTCATATGGCATGGAGCTGGTAGCTGCCATCCCAGAGGCTAGAATCTAAAATGGTCCACCAATATCTTCTCATAGCTGCAGCTACTGTGAGCATTTAATTCAAATGCCCGAGGTAGACAGACAAGTCAGTGACGAACATGGTCATGTTAAAACAAGGACAAAACCCGAACATTAAGGCACCAAGCTCTCAGAGCATACTCTAGTTATATCACCAGGTGGGGAGAAAATTAGATGCAGATCTCAACAACAACCTTGTTCCCTTAGTACAGACATTTGTTTCATGGACTCAACAGGAAATAGCATTTACACATCTGGAGGAACCAAGCATGAGGGCTACAATCTTTTGGTTGAGATTAGCCTACTAGTTGATTCAAAAATAACCTATCGGTCAGAGCCAGAAATTCCTTTGAGCAAACAAGAAATATGAAATCTTTGCAAAGTCACAAGACTATATCAAGAGCTAATGGACAGGGTTAGTGTGAAACTATAGAGAGCTGTATAACAACTACAGAAGCGCTGAAAAATTGAGTGTGGAAGGCACGACGTAATTCTGCAATGTCAGATTTGATTAATCTCAACTCATGAGGAGAAAAGATTATATACTGCTTCTACATACAATGAAAAATTGCAGAATAATAAAAGGTCACAACTGCATTTTCTTATGGCAATCATCTTTTAAAGCAGCCACTTGACTCCATAAGAAAAATTTTTTGAATTCCTAGCCCTCATACTCCAACCTGTTTTCTACAATTAGGTAAGCGAAATCTCATGCATATTGCAGATGCATACATGCACAAACTGTTAGTAAAGTAGTCCAAGTAAATCAGAAACAACCTTGCTGTCATTTAAAAAACAGTGGCAAGTACAATACACATTTACATTCCTGGCCTTGACTATCAAGATTATCCTTGTAATTCATTCCTCCTTTGTCAGGAAGGATCTCCTGATATCCTTTCTTAAAGGTGGGTTTTCTTATGCTAGTCTTTCTGTAAAGTCAAAGTGATAGCTATGCATTTAGACTTTAATTGTTTAGAATACTTCTAAATCCATGCTTTTGTTTTATGTTAGCAGCAGTCTTCTACTAATTAATAGCACCAAAACTGACTGGATCTAGAGCTGAAGGTTAAAGACAATCAGCACAAACAAGAAAACAAAAGGGAGAAACAGTTAAATCAGAACAGACACATTAATATTTATGAAAAAAAAATGATCTAGCAAAAGGTGATCATTTCCTTTGATTTAATTAAAGGGTGGGGAGAAAAAAAAGCAATGCAATGGACATATGAGATTTTGAAGATTTGAAAAAGCTCTAAGTATGGTTTCTCATGAATACTTATCAAAGTTACAGTGGTTTTGTTTGGAAAGGTTTACTATCAAACAAGTGCAAAACAGATTCACAACAAAAGGAAAAAAATATTAATCTATCACCAGATGAATGAGAGGTGACATTTCCAGACAAGGAAATCGCTGGAAGCAAATGTCCTAAGGTCTAAAGAAACTCAGAAGCACATTGTAGACACTCACATTTAATAAACAAATATTAACTTTGGAGAATGCATAATTATTGCAAGAAGCAGACCAACCTTTCAGGTGATGAACTTAGGGAGACTAACATTCTGAGCACGTTTTTGCGCAGAAATGACACATCATGCTTGCAAAATAATACCATAAATTGAAATTTAATATTAGTGCCATTTATTGCTTGCCAGGAATAGATGAAAAAGAGGAGCAAATACTTCTCATAGCATAATTCTCTAATCAGTTCATGGACAGAATTGTCTTTAGCCTATGAAAAGAGCTGTACTTGCAAAGCAGAAAAGAAGATTTAGGCTCCAATTTAAGATTTTGGTCTACAGGAGTTGATACATACATGGCAAGAAAGACCTTTTAAAGGCCCTATTACATTCAAAGAAAAACCAGCTTGAGCCATTCTTATCTCTACTTGAAAATAGTAATGTGGTCAATTTGGAAATTGGTAATTTCTCCTTTTCCTTGGAGACTGGAAAAGCTACACAAAAAAACCTACCAAAATAAGTCTGAAAATGTACTTTCCCCCTCTAAAAAGTGCTCTAAAAAGTGAAGTATACACCCATCTTCCTCTCTCTTTCTCTCCCTCTTTTTTCTTTCTCCATTTCACTCTTTTTTTCCAGGACTGAAAGTGTGTGTTGAATTCTGGGGAAGACAACCTTTAAATTTTTCTTAGTGAAAGAAAACCAGAAAATACTATAAGTCTTCTAAGAATGTCTTTTTTTTTGGCACTTTTACACTCAAATGTCAAAAAAGCTGCAGCAGATACTTAAACATTTCACTGCTTCTCCTAACATAGTTCTGAACTTGAACTACCCATTCCAGGAAGGGAAATACTATCTGAGAGATTTCAGAACAAGCTAATATGAATTGAGCTTTCCTGAACTTGTAATCCAGCAAGTGACTGGGCACCAGCTCGGGAGCCATAGCCATTATCACTGATCAAAGATCTATCCACTTAACTCAAGAAACCTTGGAAAGGGCTCAGACCTGGAGCTGGGACTTAATGCATGAATAAGAAGAGAGAACCCAGGTCCCTTACCCATGCCTTTATTTATGCTTGAGTTCTGTGACAAATACAAAGCAGCAGAAGCTGATCTGACAGAAGAAAGTAAATGGGCACTTGCCCTGATTTTGCTCTTTAACAAAAATTAAAAGAAGTTAAGTTTAATAGGGAAGTGACATGCTATACAACCTCTCTTTTCAGACTCAAAAGGATGCATTCAGACATAGCCTCTTGTGATCTTCAAATTTAATTAATCTATTGCCCTTTAATAAGGATATAAATTTATATTAATGATATATTAATATAACTCTCAAAGGATGTTACTATGCAATAATTTTCTGAATAAGCACTATTGTGTGAATAGATGTGAAATGCCCGAGATTTACATTTAAAAAAAACTCCTAAGAAACCACTCCACACAGGGTGTGGCAGTAATTTAAAATCAACAATGGTTTCTGACCACTTATTTATTACTCTGAAAGTTATTTTCAAAGTACCTTGAACTGCATCGAGCATGGAAAAAAGGAAAGTGGTTTATATTTTTGTGTTCATGTGTGTAAAATATGATTCTGTGTTAACTCCACAGTAAATTTTCTTTAGATATACTAAGCTAAATTAATAAAAAAACACCCAAAAGTGTAAAATTATGCAAAATAAAAAAAAAAGTCAGCTGCAGAATACACCTCAATAGCAGAGAGTACCTATACAAATCACTTTAAAACCTAGAGCAGCTAAAAATAACAACTCCAAATCATACCAAACCAAGCAAGCAACCAAAAAACACCTCAAAAGAACGTATGTGCAGGACCAATGTGGAAAAAGAAGAAAAGTCACTGAAATAACTCAAGCAGAGCAGTTGACCCAAATTTAGTCCATTTCATTCCAGTTTACTGCTAGGGAAAAAAACAGAAAAAAAAAAACCCAAACAAAACAAAAACCAAAACCAACCAAAAAACAAACAAAAACCCCGCAGGATGAGTTGGCAAACGAGGGCAAGTAGAGAAAAGCTATTGTGATCGGTTATTCAAAGTTTGTTTGACAGAAGAATTTTAGGGCAAAACATCAAAACTCGCTTTCCTTAAAAGCTTTTCAGATCTGATCATAGTTTGGAATATTTGCAAGGAAGAGTTACTGAACTGCTGTTTTCATTTTCTTGTAGAGTTATACAAATTCTGTCCTGGAGGTTCTATATTTGACACAAGACAGAAAAACTCTTTTTGCAAACCCATATTAAGGTTCCAGAGAGCAGTGTTCATAAGAGTGAAGTATATTACTATGAGTACCACTCCTAAGATCCTTTATCAAATAGAAAAGCCAGTTATCTTCCCCTGCTACCAGTCCCACAAGAGAACCAGGATCCAGCTTAGTGCTGCATTTCCTTGGAAGCTATATTTTTCTTCATAAATGTGCAAAGTCACCAATCACTATATCAGCTAGAATGACTCTCTCAAAGCATCTCAAGTAGAGGACCTTCTAGAGATAATTATAAAATAGCAAAAGCAACACTGTCTTGTTAAAAAAAAAAAAGCCAACACAAAAATTATATAATCAAGCACTTTAATCTTTTCATGTCTTGTCCTAAAAAGTCATCGGTTCACCATACAGGAATAAAGATTAAAAAAATCATTGCCTATATTACTGCTGGTCTAAATTTAATGAAGATCAGTTTTGTGACCTATGCCTAAGATAATGAGATGCTTGAAGAGGAGTTTTATAGAATCAAAGAATTATTAAGCTTGGAAAAGATTTCCAAAACCATGTAGTCCAACTTTTGACTGATCTCTACCTTGTCAGCTAGACCAGAGCACTAAGTTCCATGTCCGGTCATTTCTTGGACATCTCCAGGGTTGGTGAGTCCACCACCTCCCTGGGTACCGCATTTCATTTACCTAAATGTTTATCCTCATACTGCAGAATCAATTTTAAGGGTTAAAATAGCAAAATTGGCTGCTGTTTTTTTTTTTTTAAAGACAAGAAAAAAACCCCACACCCCACTAACAAACATCAAGTCATTGAGTATGTTAAGTTGAACAATGACAGCTGGTGAGGTTTTGTTGGGTTTCTTTGTTTGACTGTTTCCTTAACCTCCATATAGCACTTTTTCAAGATTACATTTTTTTAAGAGTCAATTAAATATGTATTATCTCATTCTGACTGAATAGGAGGGAGATGAACATTCATTAAAAAAGGCTCACAAAACTACAGGAACCTCTTTTTTCATATAGCCAGGAAAAAGAAAGTGTGACAAATCCTAAAGTAACTCAAGCCACATTAAATTTGGCAAATTCTGTTAAAAAAGAAAAACCCAAAACAAAACAACCAAAAAACCCAAAAAACCCTTAAAAACCCCAAACCAATGATAAATTTAAAAAACCCCAGAAAAACCCTCACAACTCCTTCTGATTTTACTTCTATTATCCCACTGAGTCAAGTAAAGAGATGTTTCCTCAGTTAAGTCAATTTATGTTTAAAGCTCATAATGAATATTTTAACTGATGAAAAATCCTGTTGCTCATGAAAAATAGTCCTTACTGAAAATATAAATTTGTGTTTTGAAATTTCCTGAACATTGACTTAGCAAGAAAAAGCTGGAAAAAAATCTCTCTCAATTAAACTACTCTTCAACTGTTACAAAGCCAAAAGAATAAGTTTCTTATTTTAAAATACAATAGCTCATGCTTTTTCTTCTATAGATCTGCATATTAAAGATGTCAAGTCTCATTCACTGTCTTTTAAGTTCATATATTCAGTCAAATGAATTTTCCATCTGTTTCACTCTAAGGATAAGTACTGCACAGAGTTCTTTCCCTTTTCTGATGTCCCTCTCCAGCTGTGAAGCTATTACCAACTCAGAAGGGATAGATTTCCATTACAGTGATCTGAAATTTTGTTCCAGAAGCCCCATTAGGTCTAAGTTCTAAATAAAAGTAATTCCCATTTATATGATATTTTAAGTGGTATTTTTGCTTTCCATTTATAGGGAATCTAAATTCTATATAAGAACATGAAAAAAAAAATCTTGTTATCACACATGCACATCCAAAGGCCCCCAAACAAACAACAACAAACACCAACAAAGCCAAACCCTCAAATCACAACCTTTAAAATATAATACTCCTGCTTCCTGTTCATTTACCCACCAACTCAGATTAGCAGACTGGTACTAAATTTCTCACCTTGAATTTCTGGGAAGGCTCTCCAAGTCTCGAGATTACACTTATGCACAACCAATGATTTGATTTAGCTCTCATCTCCTCCTGAAGCCATCTCGAATTCAAACGCAAAGCACAGTCACAACTTTCATAACCATCACCAATCAACTCCACTCCCAGCTGAGCTTCTAAAACAGGAAGATGGTTTCCTAATGACAATATAACACAAAAAGCTCTTTAGTCCCTCTGATCCACTTGTTTCAGGCACAACCATATAGTTACAACTCCTGTTCTGTCCCTCTATTTGACTGGAAATCTCTCCAATCTGATAATTATCCCAGGACACTACTTAAATTCTCCTGTCAGTACAATAGAAAACTCTGCTTTAGGGATTAAGTTATGGTATATCTTAATTTTAGTTTGTTTGTTTTTTTCTAATTGAAGAGGAAATAAAATAAAACCAAAGAGCTTTTCAAGCAAATTTAAGACGATGAACCATATCCATACCCGGATGCATATTAGAAAAACATTACCTGGGTTAAAGACTAATACCAAGAGAAATATTTGACATGATCCTAGTGAAACAGTGGTTTGCTTTTCCTACTTCCAGCATGGTTCATTCTTCCCAGATTAGTAATCTTCTCATTATACATTTTCAATCAGTCTGGCCATAATAGCTAAGTGAGCACAGAGTCAGTAAACTTGATGATGATCTTGAATTTGATACAGATCACCACCAATTGCATCAATTTAAGAATTAAAACTACATATTTTCTCTTTAGACTCATTCTCCCAGATACAGGAGCTTGTAACTACTACACATTGGTTGTAACTAGGCTTGTTTCTTGTTTTACTACTTGTAGAATAAAATATATTCAAGTAACCAAAAACATTTTCTTCCATTGCAATTCTCCACAAAGTAACTTTATGCTTTTTTGACTTATAGAATTGTGTCTCAGAAAAGACTGAAATAAATAGAAAAATAAATTTCTTTACTGAAACGGATTATAGCCTGATTATATTTTATGTGATATTGCTGATATTTCCTTCTTTATCATCTTCTGCATTTCAAAAGGAAAGCATCCAAAAGAACTTGACTAGATCAACTTAGACCTTAGTAGGTCGGCTTCTTAAGTCCAAGATATAAAACCTTCTGTCCCCATCCTACCCTCCTCCCATTTATTTTGCTTTTCCTTTACAGCTTGGAGCAACACTTTTCAAACTGTGCACAAAGGAGGCAAAAGGTAGGAGTTGTGTGCTTGAATATCACAAGGCTGATAAAAACACCAAGTCTTGTGTCTCTAATTTTACCAAAATATTTCTTGCTACTTGAGACATGAGCAGCAGACCTCTAGTAAGGATCACCAATTTAAGAAGTTTAAAATGACACTTCTGGTCAAAAGCATTAAAAAAATATGGTGTATTTCTTCCCAAATTAAGCACACATCAAAACCATTCTCTTCATCAACTCCTAGCTATACCAAAGGGGTGAAGTCAAGGCAGAAGAATCTTATTGCTACATTTTTCTTTCCCACCCTAATTC
This sequence comes from Camarhynchus parvulus, assembly GCF_901933205.1. Taxonomy (NCBI): domain Eukaryota; kingdom Metazoa; phylum Chordata; class Aves; order Passeriformes; family Thraupidae; genus Camarhynchus; species Camarhynchus parvulus. The sequence continues at coordinate 50,655,166 of NC_044572.1, forward strand.
AAAAGATTCCCTGTTGCACTTCCTGCTCCTTTTCCTTTCCCCTCTTCCAGCCAAGAGTCACTGAACATTCGATGCTACCAAGAAACCTTCAAATTCACAATTTCATCACAGCTCACACAGAGTGGGAAAAAAACCTCACACTCCTAAATATACTGTATGAAGACACTAACAAAGTCAAGGAGTTAATGAGTCCATCTCAGTTTCATATTTGGGCTGTTATCTCTGCACCTGCCGGGCTAGAAGCATCTATTTTCCTCAGCAAAACTGAAACTCTGGAGGTACAAATTTGTCACACGCTTTTGTAGGTCATAGGTCCCTTGTTGAAGATAAAAGCACCATGGCCTTTCACACTCGCTACGAAAACATATTTTCAACTCTTTCTTGGCAAACCTTACAGGCTGTTAAATCAACACATGCAGTAGACCATAATTATTTATAGTTTTTTGCAATTCATCCCCTTGATGGGAGCTACTCACTGATCATCAGTGCCTAGAGTTTAGTAGAGTGTGAGTTTGCAACCACCCACCACAAATCCTTGCTCAATAACCAAAATGCTTCTTTGTGCCACTTATTTCCTTTATTTCTCCTGCCCTCCTTCCAACAAATCTTTCACAGCAGCATTTGGCTGCTGCTTGCCAAGCTGCAGAACCAAAGGCATGGGCAACACACCTCTGCCTCTCTCCTGCAGAGGAAAGAGCAGAGCAGGCTTCTTGTCCCACATCCTGACCACCTCAGCCTCTCACTCAGGGAGCCTCTCCTAGCACTGAAGAAGCAGAAAGAACATGTAACAGAAGGATTTTATGTTCTTAAACACTTGCATAACCATGAGATTCAAGTTTGAAATTTTTAAAGACTTACATGACTTGGGTCCAAATTCCATCTACCAAAGTGGGATGCTACAAAAGTTCCACCTTCAAAGTTAAAAGAATTCCCTCAAAAATACAAATATCATGGTTTTACTTTTTATTCTCTTCCAGAGTGAGAATCCTGAGTGCCTCATTAGGAATCAGAGCAGCATGCACAGCAACACAAACAACCCAGACCACAAAAAATAATCAGAAACCTGAAGTCATCCTGGCCTCAAGCTCCAAATACCTGAGTTCCTCCTACTCTCCAGTCTTCTGGCTGCAGCATAGCACTATCAGATCAAGAACACATTCATCCCCTTTCTAAGCTTTCCCTCTACTTTTAACCCCCTACTGAAGTGGGGGCTATGTCTCTCCAGGTGTGCCTGCTGGCAATTTCTGTGATAGCGGGAACAGTGGTGAAAGACACCTGATCACAGTGAGTCTGAGAATTCCTCTGCTTTCACAGGAGCTACATCTTTTTCTGCCTTGCACATCGTTAGTCTAAAATTGTCTAGAAGACAAATAAATTAAAAGAAAGAATCATGTTGAGCACTTAATGAAATGGGAGAAACATGAAAATCCAGAAACTAAGAATTTGTGTGTGTGTGTCCATAAAATAGAAAGGCAAAAAACTGTTTCGCATTTATTCCTCCACACCTTCAGAGTGGCTATTCAGCTAAGGGCTTTATCTGGTTTCTCAGAGATTAAGCTCTCCTTGGCTCTGGCTGCTGTTGCAACCATAGCAATGTTCAGAAAGAAAACAAGAAATTGAAGTTTCATTTCCTGGTTTTCCTAGTCTTTTGCAAACAAATTTTAAGATTAAGCTATGACTTTCATTTTTTCCCGTATCTTCTACTCAGAAAGGAACAAAATATCCTTGCTTGTCTCCTGCTCCTTTTGGAATTCAGTCATGTATTATCTTACAACCAGCAGGTAAAAATAGAAAGAAGGACATCTCATCTGCTCTAAATTAACTCCTTTTCTTCCACTTTGAATCAGTTCTCATAATTTTTAATGCAACTACACTGTGTTGCACTGTAATTAATTGAATTACTTACTGCTGCTATTGAGTATTTGTGTCTGTGGGAAGGCTGAAGAAAAGAGGATTTCTCTTTCCTCACAGCTGAATGCAGACAACATTTCAACTTGTTCAATGATCTCAATTAAAAAAGAAAACAAACATCTAGATGGCGCTGCAAAAGTTTCCCCCATACCTCAAGACTGATCTAATGCTATTAACTATTTGTAGTCCAGTCATAGTTGAACTTATAATGCTTATGAAACACTTCTGTTTTTTTCCAAAAAGCTCATATGAAAGAGGGGACAAAAGAATCACTCGCTATTTCAGAAGAAAGCCCCTTCACAATCAAACATCAAGAGTGACATGAATCTCTATTTCCAGAAAATTTCCTGCATGTACCATATCTAGAATGTATCTGGCATGTGCCATGCTGCCCAGACAACAGCTTGAATTAATGACTGAATGGTCAAGAAAAGTGGTCTGTGCTTTGTTTCATGCTGTCAGGAAATGCCTATCATACCCCTGCTATTTACTGAAAAGCAAGTTTCTCGCATTTGTTCATTCACCTACAATATCAGAATGACATTTTTAAAAGTATATTTAAATGTTCTGAGATAAAAAAAATGTCTTTAAAATCTTTTTAATACCTAGATCAATCCAGGTTTTCTAAGACAGGTCAAGATCCAAGATTCATTGTGTTTCAAAGTACTACAGACAGAGAAGGAACTGAAACACACATACTCTGAAGTATAATCTGATTTTGACCCTGAAACATCAAGATTATTGATGCTTTCCTGTTTGAACCCTTCCACTTTGAGAAAAATCTAGGTTTAGAAAAATGGTTAGCAAAATCCACATATGATCAAAATGTGAAAATCAAGTAATTTGGGAAAGAGGATTTTCTTTATGTGCACCTTTTGCTTAGGAGCAACCACTGATAAGGAATTTATTATTAAAATAGTGACAGATATAGGTCAGAAATGCAGAGGGGGCATAGCTATCTTGGAGGACGTGGAGACTCACATAACCATTTCTCAGTTAGAAGAAATTATTAAAACTGTCCCTTGGTGAACCACACTGCTTTAGGGCTTTCAGAAAACCTTTCTGGTGTTTGGGGCAGCTCAGAGGCACTTTGAAACTCAGGACACTAAGGTAACTGCCCAGAAGATGCCTTGTAAAATGGCTGTTCTGTAAAAGGCACTAAAAATAGCATAGTATCTAGCAGAATAGAATGAAGATAGATATTTATTACTTTTTCTTTATGAACTTTTTTTGAGCAAAGTAAGAATTAGCCCCCCAATGCTCTAAGTAACAAAAGAATAACTAGCATAAAGGCATATTTTCAGTTAATGGAAAAGTTTACATCTACACCATCAAATTCTAATAATTGTTCTTTATGGATAAAATTCAAGGCAAAATTCAATACTTTTATTCAATTTTCCAATTGAGTCTGTTAAGTGTAAGAAGAAAGATCCAGGCAGCTACAAGTAAGTCAGCCATGCCTCACTCCCTGGGAAGGTGGTGAGTCAACTAGAAAGCATTTCCAAACACAGGTAGTAGAAAAAGGTATTTGGAAGTAGTCAGTGGGGATTTACAAGCAAACGTACTTAGGGATGTGGGAGAGGAAGTCTTCCATGCTTCTGCAGTTACTCTGGATTTTAAAAAAATACAGTACACATGAAAGTTCTTTCTGTGAAAGAAGTTAGTGTTTACACACTGCCCTTTTACTCCACTCTTATGAGACTCCACCTGGATGCTGAATATAAGAAGGACATGGACCTGTTGGAATCCAGAGGAGGCCACAAAGATAATCAGAGGACTGGAGCACCTCTGCTATGAAAACAGGCTGGGAGAGTCAGTGTTGTTCAGCCTGGAGAAGAGAAGGCAGTGGGGAAACATATCTGCCTTCCAGTACAGGAAGGAGACTACAGAGGAGCATACAAAATATATACACAGATTTGTTACCAGGGTATGTAGGGATTGGACAAGTGGAAATGGCTTCAAATTGAATGAGGGTAGAGTTATGTTAGATACAAGGAAGAGATTTTTTGCTATGAGTGATAAAATGCTGGAACAGGTTGCCCAGAGAGGTGGTAGGTGCCCTGGAAACATTCAAGGTTTGAATGGGGTTCTAAGCAACCTGATCTATTTGAAGGTGCCCTTTCCCTTGATACATTGAAGATCAGGTTAGATGGAGCTCTGAGCAACCTGATCTATCTTAAAATGCCCCTGTTCATAGCAGGGGTTGGACTTCATGGCCCTCTAACCCAAAATATCCTGTGAGTCTATGATTACTAACTTGCAGCCTGTATTAGTGCACTTTAAAATAAGCAAATTTCTAATACCAGATAAGCTGGGAAAGACATTTCTCCTCATAATTTTAAAAGTTGTTCAAAAGCACTACATAAGAAAACGGATGTAATTTTTCTTTGCAGAAAAATAAATTAATAACTGCATAACCTCAAAACGAATGACATAAATTTTAATTTATAAAAATAAATACAAGATCACAATAACCATGGGGCAACCATTCTGTTCAATCAATTTTTATCTACTGCAAACAGCATGACCGGAACTTTTTCCGTTTAATGCAGGGCACTGTGCTAGAAACCTGAGGAAAAATGAAAATAATAGTGCTGATACCGCCTATGTCTAATTATTTAACTGCTATTTTCTCTGTCAATGATGGAAAATATTTTTACTGGGTTTGTCAGTCACTACAGCCTCCCACAATTCAGTGTAAGAATCCAGACCAAGGATACTAAACACATTCATCAAATTAAACACGGGTGACCTAAGAATGTACAGCCATCCTCCTGCTGCAAGTTTCCACCCTGCTGTGGTCAAGACAGCCACCTGACAGTAAATCTTTAGCACATTTCTTATTGCCAGTATTGACAAGACACTTCCTGCTGAGAGCAGCTGAATGTTTCTGCATTAGTACACTCTGTCCCTTATCATAGCTGCCGGATTTCCAAGTCCCTTACGTGGGTAAAGGTGAATGTTCCAGGCTGAGCCAATGGGGAGATGGACTCTTTCTGGCAGAGATCTCCAGGGATGAACACACTCACAGCAAAGGCAGAAATGCTTTTATTCTCAAAGAAGTAACAGGATTATGTCAAGATGTTTTCTACCAGACTGTGAATATAAGCCAAGAAAGCAACATATTTCACCAGATCTGGGCTACATTTCTCTCTGACTCATGATATTTCTCCAGAAGCCCATCACATACTGACAGCACTTTTACTTCCTCTGCCCACACTGAGGAAAGATGATGTCTCTTAAATCCTCAAAGGTTGTCTCAGATTTCTAGTGTAGCTTGCAGTTAAGATTTTGGACCTTACCGGGACTACTCTCACAGGACATTATGAATTGAAAGTAGAAACTAGAATAATCCTTTTTTTTCCACACTGAACATTTCTACACGTCATCCTCTGAGTGACTTCAGATAGTTCACACAAATGTTTACTAAAGTCTCAGCTGAAACTCCAGTGGACAAAAAAGGCCATATCTGGGAAAGGGCATGAATTAGCTAAAAATTCCATGGAAGAGCAAGAGGAAAATTTTAATATAGGCCATTGTGCAGTTAGAAGATAACAGTTCAAAAGACAGGAGGTATGAAATACATTTATATAGTGGTAATTTTGTTCCTTCCTCCCTTTATGATTTATATTTTCGTTTGCAGTCCTTTTCATATCAAATTTAGTTTATCTGTACCAGTACCTGAAATTCCATTGGCAATTTTCCCAACCTTTCTTTTCCATCAATGTCTCATCAACATAGCTTACTCCACTACACTGCAAAATTCAAAGCAGTCTTTTTTTCTCATTCAGAAAAGCACGTAGAGCTTCTGTGAAGTTCCTATCTACTCTCCAAACAGTCAGCTCATCACAGGAATCAGATTCTTGAAAACCTGCAGGACCGACAGAATGAAAAAGCAAACCCCAAATATTTTACAAATAAAACAGAAAAAGGAAGGTGGTCACCTTCACTATCAGTGGTAGTCTCTCAATTACATGGAAAAGATCCAGTTGCTAGATTAAGCTCTCATGCTGAGAAGATGACTCCTCTGTGCTATGCTTTGCTGCAGAAAATGTAAATATTTGGCCATTGTTGCACCACAGTCTGTCTCCCTCCTTCTGCTCTGTTTATTCTGTAGTGACATGCTGTACTAGCAATGCTGTTATTCACTCTGCTGTCTATCTTCCAAAGACACCAGCAAGGAATAATTAGCAAGGATGAATTGCACTGAAATTCAGAAGAGCGTAAGTTATATCGTTCATAGTCTAGAAGGAGACTAGAGAAAATATTGCTGAAAAATAAATTAAATGTCACTGAAACTGGCCAGGTATCAAAGGTGTCAATTGGTTCTTTAAACAATGAACCTGTCAATCTTAACAAGTCACAGTGTTGTTAGTTTTGATGTATGCACACCTACTGTATATTGCTACATTTTCTCTCCATTCATTTTTAAACTTTAGCTCTGGTCCACCACAAGACCAGTGCCCTCAGGCACATTTCATGTAAAGGCTGACATGAGATGCTGTGCATCTAAACTCATCTCTTTGAATTAAAACCACTGGAATCTCTCAAGCCTTTCAATCCATAGTTTGTACTGTCCTCTAAAAACAGGTCTCCCTTCTACCCTGTCAGGGTACACATTGTGATCTTAAAGATCTGTCAGTCATATGAATATCAAATCTTTTCTAGTACAAACCACTTTCAGCATATCAATGCTTTCATATTCATTTTATGTAACTTTGCCATCACTTAAATGCTCCAGTCTATTTACTGTTTCTGGGTTTAAAGGAGGTAGTAATTACTGAAATGAGTGAAACTACCACACAACACTCTGCAAGACCACATTGGGTGCTAATGTTGACAAATCCTCTGGGAGTTTAAAAATGCGTTAAAATATATGTTTCCAATACAGCCAAATACTGTGAATGTTCCTTCAGTTTCAATGTCTTTTATAATGCCTCCTGAATACTTTCCAGTTGTGATCTTGAAGATCAAATTTTTATACTCTATGCCAGTAAAATTCTACCTAAGGAAGAACTGAATTAATGTTCTATTAAGGATGGGCACAATCATTGCCCAAACAGTCCCCAAAGAATGAAATATTTCTGAATAACAATAGCAATTACAGCACCATCAGATAATTTGGAATGGGGACCACTGCTTTTGCTGAGGATGGGAAACTGTTGTGTCCTTTTTCTTTCCTAACTTCATACTGCATAACAATATCAAGTTAATGGTCTCCAGTGCATTTTACCTGTGGTAAAAATCACAGGTAAAGGAGATTGAGGAGATTGACTCAAGATGATTTCCTTATCTTAACCAACAAAGCTAAGGGCACCTCAGCCCTCTCCTGACACCCAAGAATTCCCAGCGCACAGATGCACAGATCTCACAGTTTTGGTGAAGAGTGAAGTACCCCAAGAGACATGCTGCCTGCTTTCTGTTGCTCCACCTCCCCACCTTGAAAGAGCAAATCCCAAAGGACATAGAGTAGGACAGTGCTCACAGCTACTGCAACAGCAATGCTCCCCTGTTGTGGTGTCCCAAGCACATTTAGCGTAGAAAATAGAAATACAGCCCTCACACCAAATTACTGCTCACCGGTGAGCTGCAGGATGCTGTTCTAATGAATCATTATTTATTAATTTTATAGCACAATACAAACAGCCCTCAGCTTCCTTCCCTCACAAATCAATAGCATAAATATGCAGCCTTTACTGGCAGGAGCTGATCTCCATTGAATTCATGATCAGCATGAGAAAAAGCAACAAGCAATATTTTTTGTTATACCTAAAAAACCCCCAGCAGGAATGATAAAATGGGCAGAGATAGCAATGCTGATAAAAGAATGTATGTGGCATTAAAACTTCATATATCTTTAATAAACTACATGCCTTATTATTTATTTTAAAAATAAAATGCATGTGTATATTGATTTGCCCTTTCATGTGGATGCTATAGGAACAAGATAAAGCAAAAAGGCGGGGATGATGGCCCAATATACACCTAGAAAGAAAAAAAGCCTAACTCAAATGTGACTCATTACAATACAGGCTTGGCATTTTAATCTAAGACATCTGATTTCTGTTTCAATTCTTAACTACAGAATGTTCAGTGGTTTTTCAAGGAACACAGGGATTAAGTTAGTAACTTTTTATGAGCAGAAAATATCTAAGCATAAGATGAAATTCCAATATAATTAAAAGGAGCAGTAAGAAGGAAAAATGAACAAAAAGTCCTAAAAACCTCAAAATCTACATTTTCCTTATTAAAAATGTTTCATTCTCTTTAAAATTTATGTTAAAAGCTGAGCTTCTTAGTATGTATGTGCACTAGCAATCTAGAGTATTTAAGCTGAATAAAAAAGGAAAGGTTCAATCCAAAAAAAATCATCTATAAAGCAGTATTATCCTGGTGAAATCTTAAGATTGTTGCTCTCATGCACTCATTGTGACCATTCTTCCCATGTCTTGGCTCCCAGAGTTTCCAATCACTGAAAATAGGATCCCAAAGAGAATTTAAACTGCAATATTGACTTAATGAGCAAATTAAAATTACCTTCACCTGCATGTAGAAAACCACCATTTCCCTGCACTTGTTTGCATTCCCAAATGGAATTTAATTTTTTTCTAACTAAAGATTTTTTCTGAGGCAAAGTTTGATTGATATTAAAGGACATAAGCATGGAGTGGTTGAACTATGAACCTAATTTGTCATAAAACAAAATCTCCAGCTGTGTTTGGAATTTGTGATCTAGCTCATCTCCAAAAGGAGAACAAGTTTGGAATTAAGATTTCTATTCCCACAAATCTAACTAAATACCCTGATAAAAACTTCTTAATATCATCTCTGCTCCATGTTAAGACAAATACAATATTCCAGAAAAAAATATTGCTCAGATCGTGACAGCACCAATTCTTTCTGAATGTGAACTCTCAAGATTCAAAAATTCACAAGAAACTTACATAAAAGTCATGCACATGTAATTAAAGTTTTAAAGAAACAACAGAAGAAACAAGTAAAATTTTAAAAAAAAATTGAATTACTTGCATAATTATGAAACTTACAAATACACATTGAAAATCTTTTCCTAGGTACATTGAATAATTAGTTCTACAAATAAAGTCCCTTTGTATGATGTCAATTTGGATTGCATGAACTTATTTCCATATCTTTCCCTTCTCTAAACTTACCTGCTACTGTCCCATCACCAGTCTAATAGCAATTAGGATTAATGTAATTAAAATGAGAAACATCCCAGAAACTTAGACGTTATCTGCTTTGTTTTCCTCTGTTGGTATGTTCTAATAATTTATTTTTATTTCCACTTTAATAATGATTTTACCATTTCATATTAGTTTGCTTTTGATAAATTAAATTCAACACCCCAAAGGACATCAAAGAAATTAGCTGTTAGCTGCATCAGGCTTTAAAGATCCAAAACAAGATATTGTTTTTCCCTCAGTGGCCTCCATAAATATACATGAAACATACTGTGAAAGAGCTGAAACTGGAAACTCCAAAGTTAGATTTGTATAACCAGAAATATGCTTTGTTTTCTGTTCCTCTTCTCCCATCCCCTTGAAAATATTTAGAAGTCTTGAATCTAAAATCTTTCAGAAAAAAAAAAAATCCAATCAGCAATTATGCACCAGGAGAGTCTATTAACATGTTCTTCATATTACGTGGTCTTCACATATGGTCTGTGGTCTTTAGATTTCATGGAATGTCTATTATGTAATCTTTTCTACAATTCAGTTTTTCCTTTTCTTTTAAATTTAAATATGCACTCCATAAAGATTTCAAGTTTCAATTTCAAGCAGGTAATGGAAAAGAAAGCTACTGTTCTAAGAGAAAACAAGTGATGCTGATGGTCACAATTCCTGTTCTCAAAATAAAAGATGGGACTCCTTCCAGAATATCTATTCAGCCTTGGACCATCGAGAGAAATTATGCTGGTGTCACAAAAGGCTTCTGTCCATCGGATACAGTCATGAATAAAATACTGGTATTTGAAGAAAGGTGCTCACAAGTGAATTACCAATCACCAATCTGAAAGAAACCACATGCTACATTTTTATGTAGGTAAAACTTCTCCTATAATTTGTTCACTATATATACAAATATAAATATGTTAAAGGTATGGCAAAGCTTTAGCATTGAGAGTACTGCCATTACCAGATAATCTCTTTGCTCACTTACTTTGAGAGATGATCTGTTAAGTTCAGGAAGAAAAATGTGCTACTTGGCATCTCTGCACAGAAGTATCTGACAAATATGCGAAAGATGACCTTATGGCTCCAAAGAGCTCTTGAGATAATTGATCTACAAACACACACATTATCAGACAGCAAAGCAAATTATAGCCAGCCTCTAAAGGCACCAGTAGCTCAATAAATGATTTCCTGACATTTCAGTGTATTACAGGCACAGTGTATCTTTCCTTTGGGGTTCACATCACAGCAGGTCTATTTTCTTTGTAAACTCTAGATGGAGTTGTAAAAAAAAAAAAAGAATCTAAACAAAGCCATAAATATAATGGCAGGTTTGACTTTTGAAAATGACAATGTCTTGCTAGGCTATTTGCTCAAAATCTAGACCACGGCAACATCTTTTGCAGGTTTTCCTGTGTGGTACTTAACGCAATTGTGTGGTGCAGTACTATATGTATTTTCCCAGAAAAATAGGGCAAAAAAGCCCTACATTTAAACTGACAGGATATGATTAAAGTAGCTTTTTCTCTCTTTGACATCTATCCATACAATGAGAGTAGATTAATCCTCTGACTGTTCAGATTTCTCTTCCTCCATCTCCAAATAAGTACAAAACCTCCCCAAATCCAGTTCCAGACAACTGAATGTCACAGAGCACTAACAGTTCTGCATGCACATTTTGACCTCCTCAGTCATCAACTCAAATTTATGCCAAGTGAAAAGTGACTAAAAAAATCCAAGACTGTGCATGGCTGTATATGAAAACCTGATGATTTCAAGCACAGTCCTTGTGGACAGCTGTCTGTAAAATAATAACTGGTAGTTTCTAAACAATAAGAATGAATGTTCACAGAAACTGAGCATCTTACATCTTACACCTTACATCTAGCGGCATGCAGAGCCAGTACGCAGGTGTTTGAGCAGCTACTACAGCAACAGTAAGTACTTACACATTTCTTTATGTCAAAGCACTCTGAGTTATATAATTCTGTTGACTAATCTGTGGAATTTCAGAGACTATTCGGAAAAAAAAATACTTATTTTGGATTTATCAGTAAAAATTGCTTCTCTGAATGAGAGTACATCAAGCTTTCCAGACATCTCCTAAGAAGAAATAATAGGATGTTTAGAAGTATCCACTAAAATTTGTTCACTTGAAAGGAAATGAAAAATCTCATCTCCAGGTTTTAGCATACCATTTCAACAGACAGATTTAATCAGCATAGTTTCTTAACACCTGGACTGAAAAACATAAGTCACAGTGGCTACTCAAGACTGGGAAGCTCTTCAATAAAGATCCTGAAACAAAACTGGGTCTGTGCACATTTCTGGTCTGTCACTTTAGGCCTATAATTCAGAGTCACATAATTGTCAGAGGAAAAACAGTGACTGCCACAACCACAGTGGGGCAGATCCTGTCTTTCATTCCCTGGTACCAATGAAAATATGTCCGTCTAAAACAGCTGCAATTAATTATTCATGCTTGCCCAGGGTAAAATAGTGCAAACAAGCTTCCATAGAATTATACCAGTTTCTGATTTGTGAATGAGTCACTTCTGTCTGCATGCATATTCTTCTAGTGACTGGGTGCATTTAAAATCCTTCCACCCATGTAAGCGGGAAAAAACAGGTAGAGCTGATGGCACCAGCAGTACATGGAAACAAACCACAGGGAACTGGTCTTATTCTTGTCAGCAGCTTTGGGAAAGGTGCTCTTTGGACTCGGGACACCATTTTCAATCATTTCCCTTCTTCACTCAGATCTGCTTTAATTTCTTTTCTTCATCATCTTCTATTTCACCTAAAATGTTGCACACACATAATGTAATCCTAAATGAGTAAAAAAAAAGTAGGATAACAATAAAAGCATACGTGAAACTCACTTGACTCATATTTATTAAGTATTTATAAAAAGGAAAGAGACCAGAAGTAGAACATATCTCAGTGTTTTACTATGATATGGTATTCTATCCTTGTAATGCCTTTTGTTGCTCATTTTGTATGTTTCTTTGGAAATTAATTTCTTAAGCAAAACTGACTCATTTTTTCCCATTTATGGCTCTGAATAAAAACAGGAAGAGAATAGCCTGTGACATAAAAACCACTATTCACAAAGAGAGAGATAAAAGATTTCATAATCAGCCATCTCTAAGTTCCCTCCTTAGATTTCTAAGCCAGCAGAATACTGCTTTATTATCACTGTTTTATCTACTGCTGTGTCAAATAAAGATAAACACAATCATAATCAATGGAAATGCCAATTTTTAAATTAATTTTTCTTTTTTATTTGCCATGAAGATACTCCATACATAAAAAGAAAGCTCAATTTTTTTTTTTTCATTCTGGGTTCTTTTCCTCTTCCTCTTTATTACTTTGTCTTATGTATTTCTTCCCATAAAAAGAATTGAATTATAATGAGATTTCTAATGACTTTGCCCATTTGGGTGGGATGCCTCTTTACACAGGCAAATTTTCACATTTCAGAATCCACTACCTGCTTATTAATGTTAGTATATATATATTTTGCATGCATTTTTGAAAAACACACTAAATAAAGAAGACCTTCCTAAACTAATCCTTGGTGACAACTCGACGTGTCTCCATAAATAGATAATAGATAGGTGGATTCTGGAATACAATTTTTGACCTTGAGTGTCAGAAAAGGCAAAGCTTCTTCTGCAAGCAGGGAATGAATATAACTGATTTACATTGCCAAGATCTCATCTTGGCAGCAGACATTGTTTTGCAAGCATTTCCACTGATTATTTTTACAGAAACCTGGCAGGATGAGTCAGGAGAGGGGAAAAGAAAGATTAAAATCTTTTAACCTGGTTTTACACCTGTAGCAGTGTTGCAGAAGTGCTAGTTCATTAGCAAATGGCTTACTTCTCTTTAAATGTGCTTATGGTCAGCACTTTTTCATTCTTAGTAGAGTAAATCCAATGTATTTTTTTTATACTGAGCTGGATTCCCCTCTGCTTTTTGTGTTAGTAACAGAAAGATTAAGTAAGATCTGAGTTTTATTGAAAAACTCAGAAATTTGTGTGTGCAGTACATTTTGGAGAATAATTTGGACTAAGATCAATGATCATGAATTGATATTTTCTATATTTGGCATTATGAAAATTCCTGTTCTGTTTCACAAATTGTTTGCGCTGATCAACAGGTGGTCAAAATATTAGTTTAGGTAGACCTGGCGAACAATAATCTACAACCAATATGTGAGCAAATAATCTTTCAGTTTGAAAACAACAAAACCGCATACAGAACTGCCTAAATGAAACCTAATTAAATGGCACATTTACTTCAGGAAATGAATTAAAAATGAAAACATATTGTGTCCCCTTTGCAGTACTGAATCAGGTGTGGGTACAACTCCTCAACTTATCTGCACTGCTGTTAATCAGCAAATGCTTGATATCAGCAAATGTGGAACAGCTTCCACTCCTCCTTCAGCAGCAACACTCCTTGCCCTGAGCAAAATGTGACATTTTTACCAAGGCCATGAAACGAGAGGGAAACATAGCAGAGCCTTCTGAAACAAGTGCTTTGGCACAAACAAACATCTATTATCAAGGCAGGGAAATCTTATCATTATCATCCAAAAAGTTTGCACAGCAAATGCTAGTGTAACTTGTCTGCTGGAACAAATGGGGGAAAAAAGCCACAGAAATCTGTGAGGACACACAGCCTCTTAATACCTCTGGGGAATTCTGCATCTGGTTTATTCAAAAATGTATGTTTTTCTAAGCTATAACCCAGAATAAAACACAGTTTTGAATCCATTCATAGCTGATTGAATAAGTATGTCCCATAAATCTACCTAGAGGTAGATTTGTCTGTTTAATATGCGCATCCTTATCTTGAAAAGAAGGATGTAATCACTAGTGGTTTTCTTCCAGGTGTAGCTGAAATAAATATTCATTGTAAAACTAATCAATTTCTGTTTGTCTTCTGCCAATCTGCCAATTTTGAGCAGTAAAGTTACGAAATGAAAATAAGATGCTAAGTCATTGAAAGCCATTCCTTCTAATAAAGAGCAGGACATGCTTCTTTAAGCCATTATTTTCTTCAAGAGGTCAGATTTTCTAATGCCTCTATTCAAAGCATCACAAGGTGGAAAAGCCTCTTGAGATTCTCCATGATGGAAATATTTCCATAGGAAGTAGCAAGCAAAGCAAAAATAGTAGTTTAACTGTATTTCTTCAGTTTTTTTCTTTGGTTTGTATTTTTGTAGTTATTGGGGTCCTTTTTGTTGTTTCTTTTTTTAGTTCCTAGAAATCATCATAATTTGAAATTATCTTTTTTGGTGTCTTGGAGCCAAAGATATTCATTATACAGCACAGAGAGAAGCAAGGGAATCCCTAGAAATACAGCTATAAGTAATATCTGATGCACAACCGGAAGATGTCTTCCTCATCCATATTCAAATAGATGGAAGTTCATCCAACCTAATGGCATACTTTCCTTATTCAAGACTATATGATATTTTTAAGCAATATGCATTTAAAATTTTTCATCATACATTTTCTAAAGAGAATCAGTGACCATGAAGAGTCTCAGTGACTATGAGAATACTTCTGGCTTGAGTTTGAAAATGGAATTTTCTTAAGGAGGTATCAGGAAAATCCTCTCTCTTCCTCTAACCTACTGATTGGTGTTGAGAATTATGAAGCACAAAGAATCTCAACTGAAATAATGAGAGGCAGCTACCCAGAAGGCTTGAAAATGGCACTCTGTACATTTAATGTTTAACATATTTATACAAGTTATAAGAGTTTATTATTTTATGTATACATTCGAATGCCAAAATACACACCTTAAAATAATTTATGGCTAATATTTGTTCAAAGTCTTAGTGCAGCAAGCAAATGCCATTATAGATTGTAGAAATGCTCTTAAAACTCATAAGTACATAGGGTGTGGTTTTAAACTGTTAGTTTTACTCTAATCTTATAAAATTATTTGTCAAATAAAGGTGATTGAAAGCAGTTGTTCAAAAAATACCCTAAACAAATAAAAACCTAAAATGAAAATTAGTGTGGGGAAAAAACCAAACAAACCACTCAAACATTTTCTCTTCTCTTCTACCTTTTAACATTGTAATTATGTTCTTCTTAGAAGAGAGGAGAGAGACATGGGAGACAAAGGATATAGTGAATACAACTATGAATTTTAACAGTATAGATCCTCTCATTAAAATCTGTTGATATTCATTCTTTATCTATCTATGCAGATATCTATATATAGATATGTACTTAGAATCAAACTATAAACCTTCCAATATTTGACTGACAACCCATTTGATCCACTGGATGTGGTTGCCAGGATATCATGAAAACCTCATGTTTCTCTCTCAGCAGTCTGTAAGACCTGCATACAATGTTACAGATATTCATCTTTAATCCTGCTGTAACCTTTATCTGACTTTTTGCTTAGTACAGTTTAAGTAAAACAAGCATGTTTGTTCATGAACAAACCTATGTATTTGAAGATCTATATTCAGGTCACAAGCTGAACAGGAAAGGCTATGTGATGAAATTTCATGCCAAACTGTTCAAGAGAGAGAGAAGGATCCTACTGTGTAAGAAATTCATTTTCCTTTTTAAGAGTTTGCATGGGAGACAGAGATGATGATCCTCAGATTCAAAATATATGTCAATAATATCCAACAGTTTCCTATAAATATTCAAAAATTGAGGGGGAAGAATGAGACAAAAGAATAGAAAATCTGCCATGTATCTTCAAACATACCAATATCCGTGTGTCTATTAATTAAACCAAGTTGCTCAAGAGTATTTGGAGAAGTGTTACATTAAACACAAAGTTAATTATCACCTGAGAAAGAGAGCACACCCCTTTAGTTTTCTAATAATTAATCAGAGTTCCAGTGGCAAGAAAAAGAATATAGAGAGAAGAAGAAGGAAGAATTAAGTTCATAATCCTTGAAACCTATGTCTCTAGTATGTTCCTTTATTACTAGAGATATCCCTAAAGGATTAGCAGAACAAAAGAAGTAGTATAAAAGCAGAAGTACAAAAATATCCTCTATCTAGAGATATTTCTCAAATATTTAGAGAATACTTAATTAAGAAAACACCTATTTTTAATTATTTTCTCTACAAAGAGAGACTTTACTCAAGCTTTTCGAAGATTCAGTATGTTAGACATACCCCTGGTGGCAACACTTCTGTTACAGAGCCAAGACTGAATCTGGCAATGTGATTCATTACAGTCTATGTAGTTTATCAAAGCTACTGGTATGAATGGGTGAGTAACAATATTGCCTTTGGGAAAACTGAGTGTTTGAAAACTTTTTCAATCTCAGAATGTCTCAGATCCCCAGATTTACATGAAGAAATGAAGCCAATAAGTTTTGAATCATCTTCATTTTTAAATTTCTGTTTACACTGGTGCAGTATAAATTAGATGTGAGGGATTTTAGAACAAAACCAGACTTCTGGCTTTGATGAACTGACTCTTTGGAAACAAAACAGAAAAATCTAACTGGTTCTGGAAAAGTCTTGAAGCTCTCTGTGCTAGAGCTCAATAGCATGCCAAAGTAAAAACACAGTCAGCTACAACTTCCTAGTTATTCTTTGACAGGAAAACCTCAACTTAGGTAAATCTCTTTTCAAATAGCAAACCTGTAACGCACTCTGATATTATACCAATTTAAAGTAGATGTATCTTAGTTCTAATAATATCTACAGATGCTCTGTTCTCATCCTCTGAAAAAACTTTGAAAGCAGAGATTTGCTTAGACCAAAGCAGAGAATGACTAACCAGGTAGTTTTCCTCAATTTTCCTGTTTAGTACACAGTTTATGAAGCAGCAGGGAAGGATAAATTTGAGCATGAAAACACTGGGAAAAGAGCTTCTTACTCTTTAAGATTTTAAAGAATTTAGTAGGATTTTTGTAGTCTGCTTGGATTCTGCATTTGTTTTAGTAAAAGTATTTTGCATTTTTCAGTAACAACCTTGGAGAGTTCTTGTTTTAGTAACAACCTTGGAGAGCATAAACAGAGCGTGCCACAAAGTGACACCATTTGCATTTGAGGATGCTACTCATACCTCTTCTTACTTTTAGTAATAGCTTGCCAAAGGCATAAGATTTTACTTCCTACTTGTCACTGTTCCCCAGCCCAAGCACCACCCTAAATATTTATGGTCTCCTCTGTTGGGTAGGTAGTATGAAATTTGTAACAGATTTGTTACTATGGATGTCTGCTTTGATGAGACATCCTTTGTTTGTTGCTGATACTGTTTGTGGATGAAAGAATGAGGGTAAGTCCTTGAAGTTCTACAACTGTGTGCATGAAAAAACCTTATTTTGGAGAAAATTGAAAATAATTTTGCCATTTTCTACTTACTGCATGACTGACAAAAAACCATTCATGTTCACCATGTAACACATGAGACACAGATGCAGCACCACCCTGAGTAAGAAATACTTACTTTCATGCTCTAAGCCTTTGCTAGTACCTCAGTGAGTTAAATATTGAGATTAAAGAGTTTTGCAGGTGGAATTCACTACTAAGATCTGACAACCTGCAGCTGAATTACCAAGGCATTCAACTCAATTACCTCTTATTTGAAATTTTTTTCTTTAAACCTGTTTAGAACTAACCATGTTTTTTCTTTTTATTTGTTATTTTGGATTTTTTTTCCATATACCTGCAATCAAAAACAAAGGACAGACTGCTTTCATTGAGAGATTTTTTTTTTGTTTAGAAAAGTCCATATTTCTGATTTGAATATCTAAGATGAAACATTATGATATCCTTACATCTGCTACCAGTACTATTTTTAGAACAAAATCATTACAGAGATTAATCACGACTTAGATGAGATAGCTGAACTTAGCAGTAATGTTCAAAATTCACACTGTCCATACCTGTGTTGTACTTTTGTCCATATTTTATCTGCAAATTTAAATTCATGCAAATCAATCAGTATTTTTTACAGATAAGATGACTTTCTGCAAAGTGTATGTAATAACTTTGCCTGTGTGAAACTGTGACAATTTTTAACATAGTATGCCAAAGACAATTTCCAAAAGCAAGGAGCCTGTTTATTATCATTCATGTATTACTTCTCTCAAGAAATGGTAAAAAAGCACGCTTCTAAGATGGTTTACTTCAGTAATTTTGAGATAATTTTCTTTCTAAATATGATTTGCCATTATTTCAGTAGAGGCATAAGCTGGATGAGGAAAAACCAGACAGCCCGTGGCTGAAGTAATATTATGAGTAAACAGGTCGTATAATAGCATTATTTTAATATTGTTTACTAAAAATAGCTTTGTGAGTCTTTTTCCTGCTATGCCCTACTGAGTAATTTTAAATAATTTCTACTTCTGCTTTAATAAAAAGAGCAGCAGAGATGAGTTTGAGAAAGCAAGCTTCAACAACACACAGATATCTGCTACCTGTCATTACTGAAAAGCTCCAGAAAAACAGTTTGGGATCTCAAAGGCATGATCTCCAAGAGATTTGTTAATGATCATAATTGATGCTGGGAGGAGCTCTTCTGGTAGCTGCTATTTTATATAGGTCTGCCAAAGAAAGCTTTTGTGTTGATCAAGTAAATAGCCTTTGAAAAGTGACTGAAATGATTTGGAATGATACTTCAGAACTTGTGTATTTCTACCAAAATACCTAGAAAAATAGAAACATCAGAATTCAAATTCATAAGATTATAATTTTTGTAATGACAAAACACAATATTTCACAGAGCTCCAACCAAAACAACTGAAAGGACATTTCTCAAACTAAAGTTCTTTATTTCACTGAAGTGATAAAACTTTTTCACTTAAAAATATTTTATTTTTCTATAGAAGTTTATCACCGTGCCAAAAGGTGTATTTCCCATATCTCTTCCCTTAGAGATCAGCCTACCAACCAGACTATGTCTTATATCCTATACTCCACAACTTTCTTAGAGCATTCACTATGGAATTATGAGATTTGCATGGAGTCCAGCCCAGAGGAGAAAAGAGAAGGCTGACTGCTTTGCAAGTGCAGACTGTGACTTAGGGGAAACTTGATTTGGTATTTTGGTCATTAAATAGCACAAAAAACATTTTCACAGAGCTCAGACTGCCATTCTGCTCTCCCCCAATTCTATATAGAATATAAGAATTAGTAGGCAAGACTGACAAATCTTGAACTGTTAACAAATTCTTTATGGAAAAGATTTGGTCTTCATTATAAATTATTTCCATGTACTGCTAAACAAGTATCATCGCCTGTTTTCAGTTCAACATAGCTTTTTGTTTGCTTGTTTGTTTTTAGGTTTTAATGGCTTCTTTCTATTTAAAAATAAGAACACATTTTTGAATTCAAAAGCATTCATATAGGAATTAGACGTAAAAATAAATAAGGAAAATTAATCTCCCCATCACTTAGATATAAGAAAGTCCTATACTATCAGCAATCCCTCTTCCCTAATGCCATCTCCCAATCTTCATTCATAACTTTAGAACAAAAATGGCTCAAAGTTGGATTTGAAGACAGACAGTTTCAAGTCAGAGAAGAAAATTCTGAAGTGTCTTTTCCTGACACATTCCTTTAGAATCATAGAATTATTTGTGTTGGAAGGGTTCCAACCCCCTTGGCATGGGCAGAGATACCTGGCTACCTGGCCTTGAACACTTCCAGGGATGGGGCATCCACAGTTTCTCTGGCAACATGTTGCAGTGTCTCACTACCTTCACAGTAAATAATTTCTTCCTAATATCTAATCAAAACCTACCTTCTCTCAGTTTGAAGCCATTCCCCCTTGTTCTTTCCCTACACGCCCTTATAAACCCTCTTTATCTTTCCTGTAGTACTTTATCATTTCTGTAGTTCTGTAGCTATTTAAAGGGTGCAGTTATGTCACCTTGAAACCTTCTCTTAGGCTGAAAAACCCAATGAGGAAAACTTAGGCTTTCCTTATAAAAGATGCTCTGTCCTACTAGTGATCTTGTTGGCCTCCTCTGGATCTGCTCAAGCAGGTCCCTGTCCTTCCTGTGCTGGGACCCCAGAGCTGGATGCAGCCCTGCAGGTGGGGTCTCACCAGAGAGAAGCAGAGGGGCAGAATCCCCTCCCTCACCCTTCTGGCCACGCTGCTTTGGAGGCAGCCCAGGACACGTTTGTGCCTCTGGGCTGTGAGTGCCCATGGCTGGGTCATGTCCAGCCTCTCATCCAGCAGCACCCTCAGGTCCTTCTCCCCAGGGCTGCTCTCCCTCTGTCCATCTCCCAGCCTGTGTTGGTATTGGGGTTGCCCCAACCCAGGTGCAGCACCTTGCCCTGGTCTTGTTGAACCCCACGGGGTTCCCATGGGGCTGCTTGCTGATACCTGTGGATGGCATCCCATCCCTCAGGTGTGGCAACTGCACCACTCAGCTTGGTGTCATTGGCAAATTTGCTGCCAATTAATCTATGTCGATAATGAAGGTATTAAATAACACTGGTTGCAGTACAGACCCCTGAGGGCCACCACTTGTCACTGATACCCATTGCGACTCTAAGCTGTTGATTCCAAGTGGACCACTACCCTCTGCATGTGATCACCCAATTGCTTTATCCATCAAATTATCCACTCATTGCATCCATCTCTCTCCAGTTTAGAAAGAAGGATGTTGTTCAGGATCTTGTCAAAGGCTTTACATAAATAAATAAATAGATAGAGAAATAAAATCTACGGCTCTTCCCTTGCCCATGATGTAGTCACTCCATCAGAGAAGGCTGTCATGTTGGTCAGGCAGGTCTCTCCCCTGGTGGGGCCATGCTGGTGTCTTGAATCATGTTCTTGTCCTCCATGTGCCTTGGCATGGCTTCTAGGACGATATATTCCATGACCTTCCCTGGCACAGAGGGGAGACTGACAGGTCAGTGGTTCCCAGGGGTCTCCTTTTTACATTTTTAAAGAGGTGTACGTTTCCCTTTTTTCAGTCACCTGAGAAATTACCTGAATGCCAAGACTACTCAAATACCATGGGGAGTGTCTTGGCGATATCAGCCAGTTCCCTCAGGACTCTGGGATGCATCTTATCTGGTGCCAGAGACTCATCTACATTCAGGTTCCTCAGGTGGTCATGAACCTGATCTTTACTTACAGTGGGAGGAACTTTGCTCCACCAGTCCCCATCCTGCTGTCCTTCTTACTGACAAGATATTTCAACTGTCTTCTTGTTTTATTATGGTTCTTTCAACTTCTGGTTTCACTAATAGAATATAGAATTCAAACTCAGACTTATTGTAAAATATTAGTCTTTTATAAAGCTTTTTTTATTACAGATTAGCTTTTGGAGCATTTTAAAGGAGATCTCAACAGTTGTTCTCTATTTCACAGTGCAGAAACCGGGGGATTACACATCAGGTGAAGACCAGTTGAGAAATGCGAAATCTTTGAAAACAAATCTCGTGGCTCAAAGGCTTAGTGTATTTGAAGCTAAATTTGAGACTGTCAACATTATTCTAATCTCACATAATGTCAGGATGTCTAGAGCTTTGTTTGCCTTTTATTTTTGTTTATCACTCTTTCTGACATTTGATAAAGTTCTGTGCAATGCCTGCAGATTTTTATCCCTCTAGATAGAAATGACTGCAAATGTTCTTTTCCCTACTGCACAAGAAATAAGCTCAAACATTTATCCTACCAAATTATATAATCATATTTAAGAGTTGTAATTTTAAACTAATCTATTTGATGTTAAAGAAACTAGACAGTTTTTTTGGCTTTGTATCTTATCTTAGATTTGGTTAGCCTAAACTATTGGAATTTGGAAAGATGATTTTCTTTTCCCCAGGGGAAAATATCCCTCTGTTAACAATTAAAATTATAATAATTAAACAAATGTGTGACAAATTAAATAAAAAGTCAGATGTTTGTAATGAAAAACCAGTATGAAAAATGTATGAACTACATACCCTTGTATTATAACCTTATATTAATGTCTAAAACTTAAAAAACTTAAATATTAGGAAACTGGAGTTAAAATATTTAAATTTTGAAAAACATTGTTTATAACTACCTTTTATTTAAGTATGAACTAATATTGTAACAAAATGTTAAAGAACTTTCTTTACAGAGGATATTTTTTCTCAGTTCTTTTCTCATCTTAGTTCAATGTACTTTGAATTTACTTGGTTTCTAAGCAGAGTGCATGGGTTATTTACTCTCCTGGTTTTTGCCCCCTGACTGTCTACGGTTAACAAGTTGTTTATTGATTTTTTGTATTTATGTGATCTTTCCTCATATTAAATGGAAAAATTCTGTATCCTATTGAGCATCTGAAGACATTTGGTTTTATTCAGTCCACAGATCTTACTTTTGGCTAGCACTTTTAAATCTCATCCATCACAGAAAATCCCTGGGTTAGTATGAATAGTATGGATAATGTAATTTTGCGTTAATTGACAAGCAAAATATGGGATTATTTTGAGCTCAATGGTGTAAAATCTAATTTCTTCAGAATAGTTATATTTTATTTTAAAGAACTCCTAATCTGTGCCCTACCTGCCTATTTGTACATATGTACTACAGAAAACTGAACTGATTTGGGATTCCATGTGGTAATCTATGTGCCCACAGAACTACATGGGACCTTATAGTTTCTAATGAGATGATTAATACATTTCTTTTAGTTGTCTGGGATTTTCATTCACAAGAAAATACCTTCCTGTTTAGAGCATCACTGTAAGAACTCCTATGATCTTGTATAAATTAGGTTTCTATAAATTAAGTTTCCTCAGAAATGTCAGAATTGTCACTCTACCCTGCAGCACCCCTCACTCCTGATTCTAATGGCTTTTTATTGCCTGGAGAAACCTGCATATTTCCGCATTCATAAAAATGTTCCTTGAGGTGGAAAAGGAGTTCTTCAAATACTGATTAAAAAGTAATTGCCTGAGGGCTTGAATAGAGCTTCAATGCTGAAATCAGCATTCATTTCAAAGTTTTTAAAGATGCGAAGAGAAATAAATCCACATCCCTTACACACTTGCTGCTAAATCACACACTGGTACATTGATCTCGCTACCTGCTACAGTGAATCATCACAACTTATAGACACACCATAAAGTAAGTACAGCGACACAAGAGGCTTCCCTTAGATACTATTTGTCCAAATCTTTGTGCTTTCAGAGTACCTCATTGATCTTAATGGAATGAGGTAATTTACATGATACAAATATTTGGCTCCAAAATATGGAACTTAACATCCATGCTTTTATACAAACAAAAGGACAAATGCAAAACTGAGATCTTGTTTGTATGATTCATATTCTAGACATTGACATCTAACTCATTATATGGAAGATCTGTTTCCCACCTAAATTCTCATTTATTTTTCACCTTTTTGCCACCACAGTGGCAGAAATTCAGATAGTTTCAGATATTCTGTACAGTTTGGGATGCCCCTAATTTGAAGAAACTCTGGGCATGTCATGCTCATTGACCATGCTGGTTTTTGCCTTTCCTGCTGGAGGGCAGTGTTGTAGTCACCCATATAAGATCTACACCTTCCTATCAAAGACGTGGTTCAAGCAGCCCTTTTGGACCAGTTTGCAAGTGCCTTGCCCTCCACTAATATTTTAAATTACCATGTAAACTGCAACAAATGAGACTTTGGAACTGTGTGAAATGATGTAGAACATTCAATTACAAAGTCTCTGCATGAGCCAGTGGCAGTCTCTCAAGGTTTCATTTTGCCTTGCAGGACAGCCCAGTTTGATACCCATTCATGGCTGCATTCTGAGAGACATTTAGCATAATACAGAAGCAAATGCTGCAGAGGCAGATGTCCTGCTTGCTACAGAGCTACTGGGTAAAAATATGTGTGTAACATCCAGTGGTATCCTGTGGGAGAATAAAGTGCAAACAGAATCTAAAAGAAGTGTCAGTCAGCCAGGACAGAAAAAATAATAATGTAAAGGTAAAAGAGTGAAGAAATTCAGAAGATACATGCTGGAGAAAAGGGGGGGACAGGTAAACAATTTCTCAGTAATGGTTAGCTGTAACATTTTCAGGCATCTATTTTCACCACATGCTTATTATTATGTAAATTCTATTTCAAGTATGAAGCAAACCCCTCCCCCTTTTTTTATTTAAACTCCAGAAATAGGAGATCTCTCCATGATTGTCAAAACGAGAAAGATATGTACCATCACGACAGAGGACAATAAGCACTCCAAACCAAAGCAATAATAGTATGCTAAGTTTTAAAAAATAAGCTAAAGGTACAATCACAAAGTGTAAGTAGCTACAAATTGTATATATTGACTGACACCTTTTCTCTAATACTGACATCACAAGAAAGATTGAATATTCTATGACTATTATTATTTCTGGGACAAATTAAGAGCACAGCAAAACATTGGTTCAGGGGTGTGAGCACGAGCTCTGCCAAGGACTGGATGCAGATACCCATAAACCTCACAAGATAAACTTCACTCTTGACATCCTTAATGAAAGGTAATTGCAGAATATAATGCATCTATACTGCCCAAATAAGAGGAGCTTCAGAATGCTTGCAAAAAATATCCAATAGTCACATCAAAAGTAGAGATCATTAACATGTTAAATATATGCAGTGTTCAGAATTTCTAAAATGTTATGATTTTCTGATATTTGCAACACAGACTTTATGATGATTTTAAGGAAGAATTGCAGAATAAGAAAAAAAGAAAGACCCCAATAATTAAAAGTAGATTAGTTCCATTAAATCTTAACCAGAAATGCTTTGTTTTCTAGTGGCAATAATTCTTTTAAATGTAGAGCGATCTACCTATAATATGTTGACTATAAAATTGAAATATTATTATTCCAGAGGAGAAAAAATTAGATTTCAAATATAAACTCTTGTTTGTTGAATACTCTGTGTTTTTTGGTGTCTTTGGCTGCAGTTTTGTTGAGAAGGATGCTCTGGAAACTAGACTAGTTTTCTTCCTCTTTCATTTTTTTCTGGGTAATGGAAATTGCTATTATTTATACAGCTTTAGAAAGGGATACTGGCTTCCATACTAAAACCTAAAGTGATTAAAGGTCTCTTTTACAAGGTTATGTCTAACTTTTTCATTAATACTGAAGTCAACGCTATTTATAGATGACAGTGTCAGAAAAAAAAAGAATATAGGTTTTTTCTTCCTTGTACTTGAAACTCTTAGTTTATATTACCTTTTAGCAAGATAAAAATATGGCTTTGTTTACGATTTCACTGGTTACAATTTAATCCTCTGCAAGATCATTAAAACTTTTATTTGCATGTCTGCATCCAGTGTTTATTGCTCTTTTAACTGAATTCAGCTTCCCAATAATAATCACTTCAGTTCTGAATTGTACATTTTAATTAAAGAAATGTGATTCCTTTGGAAGTATACAGGATACTCTCTAAATTAATGCATAAGCATCACAGAAATGCTTGAGGCTCGTGGAAGCTACAGTTAGTCTAGGGATACAATATTTGCAGAAAATATTGCAGAAACTCATATACACTAAAAGAAATTTGAATACTTAATATTATGCTAATAGAAGGTTAATAATATTCCTGAATCTGTATTAAATGCTAGAGAATAGTATAGATAAAATAACCAAGGGTGATTTATAATACAAAGAAATAATATTCAAATTAGAAATATTAACATACCTTCCCTACTCATAGAATAGCTTTATCTCAAATGATCTTGGTATCAACCTCTGTAGAGTTATGAAATTATGCATTTATGATGTACAAAGCAATGTATAAATGCAATAGATCAAGAAAACCCACGGGTTATGTTAGATGTTCTTTGTGTCCCCCACTGAACACTGCTTTTTCTATACAAAATAACAGCTCTTTGTAAAAATAACTGTACACAGTGATTAGATGATAATTTCAGTTGCAACTAAAGGGTTTGGTTTGAAGCCACTTAATTTACACTCTTTGAAATCCTGGCTATGACTGTGAAGATACCTCTAGAGATGTCAGATTCTTTCTTTTTTGCAATTGATTACACCATGTCATACTATTGTGCCCCTGATAACATATTGTTTCCAGTGCCTTGTTCTGTGCGTATCTTAAACCTTTAAACTATCTATTATCTTGAACCTTTAAATTATCTATTATCTTGAACCTTTAAATTATCTATTTTATCTGTCATGAGTCTTTGGGAAAATTTCTCTTTGGCTGTAAGGTCTGATCATAAGAATAAGTTTTGAGGCCATTTTCACCACTACCTGAAACTTTTAGGAAAACAAAATACCTTAAGCAATCTCTTTGGATTTTTTTTAAGGAAAATTACATTTATTCATGAAGACTTAGCCAATTATCTAGTTAATTTAGGAGATATTTTGTGGGACTCATATTGTGGATGACTGACTAGATAATACTGCTTGTTTATTCATATTCCATACATCTTTTCTTAGAAACCAAGTTCTTGGCAATTATCATGCCCTATTTAACATTCAGTTATATGTGACAGTATTTCCTTGCATATTTTGATACACACCTGCTCATAAAGTCCGGACCATAGATTTCCAACAGGAGTGATTTCTGTTTTCATTTTTATTGAGACCATATTACCTTAACTTCAAATTTGTATTATTTTTACAGTTCTTGATACTTTTATGAAAAATGAAAACTTTCTCTATGTGTTGTAAGCGTGAGGCCAGCTTTCATATCTTCATTAACTTAAAAGCAGCATTATAACTTATTTCTATAGGTCCTAAAAAATGGTACAAGAAGTCAATGGAGAAAAATATACCCAGAAAATATTAGTCTTAGTTTCAGTCTATGTAATTGGAGTAGCTATTGTGCAATGTCCTAGATGGCACCCTTATGAAATTGCTCCTAATGTCTTCTTGCTTTCTAAAGAGGTCAGTCAATAAGATTACACCTTGATAAATATCCCAAGATTATGAGTAAAAATGAATTTATTTGTGAAATTAAATGTTAATATTCTGTTAAATTTTGAAAAATGGCTATACTTAAGGCTGTCAAATTGTTTAATACCACACATTAAGCCTATTAACCTAAAGAAATATTGTGCAACTCATAAATATTTCTTCTACTGTGCAGTGCCAATACATTTTGCATTGCTAGTTAATTAATATTGGGAATAGTTGTATAATTATGGTAGGATAATCAGACTAGCACAGGTACAACATGGCTTAGCCAGGGACTGAGGGTCCCAGGCAGAGCTGGGACACGTCCCTGGGCCCTTGGCAGGAGGTGGCGGGGCTGGGGGTCCCAGGGGAGGCCAGTCCCAGCCACTGAGGCCTGTGAGCACCACCAGGACCTGCCCAAGTCTCTCCTTTAGACATTGACCAGCGGCTTTGGAGACAGAGTATTGGCGTGGACTTTCCCTCTGAGGGAGTGTTGGTGCTCTCAGGATATTGTGCTCTAGCATGCTTTCCCATGGGAAATAGCTCAGGCACGTCTAGAAATAATTAAAAGGAGAAAAATTCATGGGTAAGCTTGAAACCATTTAGTTGAGGAGCACGTCCTGCATCAGACCCAGGATTTGATCTCTGAGCCTCACTGGAGTCAGAGATGGGGATCTTGCCATCCTGGGAGAAACCAGAAAAGCTGGATGAACACAGAAGATTTTCAAAAACAATACATCACATCTGCTTTCTACAAACTTGTTCAGGTGGTCAAATGATCTCAAGGTGATCCACAGCTCTCACCCCCATCAGAAAGTATGTGCCTCCTTCTCAAAACCTACCAGAGCCCATGCTCAGGCTGGGGCATGGTTGTGGGTGTCCACACCCTCTGCTAGTTCAGAGTTAGAACTTCTCCTGAGCAGTACAGCTCTTAGCCATTCCCGTGTGTCCTGGCACTGGGTACAAGGGAGAAGGGCTCAGCACCTCACACTCAACTTCCCTTCCTCAGGAAGCTGTAGGGAGCTGTGAAGGTCACTCCTCAGCCTCCCCCTCTCTGAACTAGAGAAACTCAAGAGTCCTCAGCCGGGTATTTCATCCCCCAGCCGGGTGAGATATCCACCTCTCTTTAGAGAGCAGTAGGACTTCAACACCAAAGTGTGGTGACCTGCAGGTTCTCTAGAGGGAAAACGAGGATAGTATTTGATACACCTATAATAATTCTTTGGATAATTTTAGGAGGCAGATCATTAAAATAATTTGCAAAACAGCTATCAAACTCTGCCCTTTTGTTTGCAACTAGAGAGCACCATAACAATTAGATGGGCGACTGCTCTGGAAAATAACATCCATATGAGTAATTCTTTAATGGAAATATCTTTAATATTCTTTTTAAACAATATCAATTTGTAAAAAATAGTACACATTGTACTTTTTTATAAGCACGCCCCATTTAATCTGAAATATGAACTTCATTTGTTCTTATGCACAAACTGACAAAATCAAGTTTTAAAACACTCATATTTACAAATTGATAATTAAATTAAACCAGGGTCAGATTTAATTTTTTGTGGATGGAAATACTGAAAATTAGTAATTACTATACTTGACAATTTAGCCAAAGCCTGTTACTCCAATCTCTGCTGAATTAGCCAATAATTATCAGTTTCCAGAAAACAGCAATGAAATAGATGAGGGTGGGTTTTGGTTTTTTTTTTTTGTGTGTGTGTGTGTGTGTAGGGGAGGTGTTTAAATATCAGAGAGAGCAAGTGTACCCTAATAAAGTTAAAGTAGGTAATCTTTTACTGAAATGGAGATATGTCTGTAGTTAGCTATCACTTGAATTCATTGAAATATGTTTTCACATAAAGACAATGCACTTTATGTGCGTCAGTCCAGCATAAGATTCATTCGTATCTCTGACAGTAACCTGTTATTATATAAAAAATACTCAGTATTCAGCAGCATGATTCAGGAATTAGTCAGCGTTTTCCCAAGCACCAATTTCATCAATATAAGAATGACTAAGATTAAACAATGCTTTTAAATTAAAAACACAGGAATTCTGAGGGAAAATAACACCTGTTTTGGTAACACTGGAGGCAAATCAGTCTCAAAAAATATTGCACCGCAAAATATTATTTAGTCTTTGTATTTGAAAAACAACATAGAAAATCGGTCTGAAATGTATCATTAGTTAAGCACATAAAGACCATAACAAGTCAGTGGAACTGGAGAAAAGAAAAATAGAGATCAAACACTCCGCTTTAGCTAAATCATCAAATGAGCCAAATTAACTACTACTGAACTGTATATGTATGTACATATATGGACTCTGGAAATGGTGTGATGCACATTTATATTCTAAATGACTGAAAGGTTTTTATTGGCTTCTGTTTGTCTGTTGTGTCAACATAAGTAGTAGACTCCAACACACAAATTATCATTACAGATATGAACCTAGAAATTCCAAATGATGGAATCAAGACAGAAAAAGACATCACCTACGAGAAGGCAGACCAGTTATTTAATGAACTTAAATATGTATTTATTCATCAGTGTGGTCATATAAACTTCATCTTAATTTTATAACATAAAAGACTGAAAATTGGAGGATTTCTGTTTGGAAATTCAGCAAAGCTGTAATTTTTCTTATGAGTAAATGGTCTAGAAAATAACTGTGGGCATCATATTATTTGACAGAAATGTTCAAAATATATTGAATGATACAGTATTAAATACGATTGATTAAATATATTTCAGTTACATTTACACTGAGATCTATCATACTGAAAAGGGAGAACACTGAAGCAAAGTGAGAAAGTTATCACACTAATATAAGGAAGAGCAGAAGTTAAATGTTCAGAATGGACTTTTTTTTTAGTTGGTCTGTAGTCTGTCATCAGACTGTCAGAGAACTTGGTGCTTGCTCCTTCCTTTGTATTCACTAGGGTAATCCATTGTTGAAAATAGCAAATTTTGTGTAGAAAAATACAATGCTGTTTCTCCTGCTCTCCACAAAAACCTTTGAATTTTATTCAAAAAGCATTCTAGAGCCAAAAAGCACTCCAAGACCAATCCCAAAAGTTTATATATATATATATTCTTCTGAAAAAAAGAGTTACTAAGCAGCTTGATTAAACCTAAGTATCTGTTACATTTATCTGGGTTTTCCTTTACATCCTCTCTGAGAACACAGATTTAATTGCTCAGTATCCTGCTGTCACCAATTTGTCCTAGGTTAAGTATTTTCTAGTCTACATATATTTCCTTTGCTAATAGATGCAAATTTCTTCAGGGAAACTGTTCCCTAGCTTTAATAAGGAGAGAGTTGAAAGTAAAATAACAACTTTCAATAAAAGAATTCTGATTCTTTTTAACAGAATATGTACTAGTTCTTAAAGATTGTATCAAATTCAGTTGAATACATTTAACCAAACCAGCACATAAATTACCTTATATAATTTCCTTTACCATTTTCTTGGTATATGCTTTGAAATCTTCTGCTTTTTCAGCTTCTTTTACAGTTTTTGCACAAATTCTTCTGTTTCCTGAAAACTGAAAAACCTTTCAACCTCAATTTCTCAACTGTTTTGTGGGAAAATGCAAGCCCAACTAAAGATGCTGCTGGCAGTTGGGCAGTAGGATGCCACTTGCATCTGTTCCCTTTGTGCAACAATATGCATGAACTCATATTAGGCTACCAATTAATAAGCAGAACTCAAGGCATCTATTAATAAAACCACAGGTGTTACTCACCAGCTAAAAATAAAAACCTTAGAATGTAGTAGGATTTCTATTTTAAAAATGGTGCAAAACCACACAACATAACCCCCTACAGTTTTCAGGACTAGCCTGTACCAGTCTGGCCAGCCCATCCAAAACTGCTTCAGCCAGGCTGAGATGTTCCTGCTCTGTTAAAGGGTGGTTTGTTTTGTGAGCTCAGTAATCAATCAGCTGCTTTCTTCAGAGAGAAAGACCTAAAGACTCCGCGGTGCATATTTTTAAATGCCTGAGGTCAGAACTGGCATTCACCAACTTTCATGAACTAAAGACTAAACACTAAAGTAGCTTCCTTCCCAAATACCAGGTACAGGTATTCTGGAAGAGCATTTGTCTTCCACTGTACACAGGTACAATTGCAAACCTTCTGTTGCTTTGTTACTTCAAAATATGTGACACTGAATTCCTGATTACAATTTATGCAAGCATACTACACTGGTAACTGAATTATTTCAGCATTTTCATCTACAAAATATATGTGTGAGCACCAAAGGATCAAGAGGCACTGATTTGGTGGGATGAACCAGATTAACTCCCTAAATTAGTCCTAGCAAATATGCACACACACAGTTGAATATCATGCTTAGCAAACTCACAAAAGCTCATAATTCTCTATCCAGATTCTCTTTTCTTGGCTAAAAATTTGTAGAGAATAAGAGCATCAAATCTTCAAAATTATAATTAATATTTGTTGATCACATTCTTGGAGTTGAAACTTTTTTGTCCTTAGATCAATGCTCCCTGCTACAGCAGAATGTTTAAAAAAAAAGTCCTTTAGAAAGGATAGATCATGTACATGAGCAATCCAAAACCTAAATTTAATTAAAACACTATCTCAAAAATGCAAAAAAGTGTACATGAAAAAAAAACCTACCTGCTGGAAAAGTGACATTCATATTCCATTCACAGACCCAGGAAAACAGTTCTAATTTAGATACTATTTAGTGATTTAAATTTTATTTCTCCTGTCTTTTATTTAGTTTCTAGGAAGCATTTTTGTGGAGAAAAACTGATTTTATTATATTTAAGTATTGCAGCTATAAATCCAAAATTTGGGTGAGTCTGCTATACTAAAAATATAAAGTGAGAGGAGCATACAAATAAATTAAGATGGGTTTAACATGGAGAAAAAACATCAATTTAGTCAATGCTTCTGTGTAAGCTCAGCCTTAGAACCACATCCAGCCATATGTTAATAAGCAAGACCAATATTTTCTGTTGACATTATCAGGTGTTCAGAAAATCGCACATAGTTTTCATTAGTAATATTCAAAAAAGTGCTTCAAATGAAAGATCCCAGAATTTAAACCTTTGGAATCTGCTGTGATATTCAGTGAACATCATATCTAACAAAAATAATGGGACAAGAAGAAAACAGAAAAAAAAAATTGACTTTCGTTAACAGGTGAGTTCTGTACCACAATATAAGGTTGTCCCAGTGTTAGGTAAATTCAATAGTGTCACACAGAAAATTTATGAAATAAAAAAATCAATTAAAGTATCTACTCATAAATTAAAACATACACAGTAATGTATATTTATTTTGAAATGTTAATTTCCATTGGAATAAGGAAACAATACAATATTTTTAGGAGCCTGTACCTCATAAGTACTGAATGTATGCATGTGTTCTACAAAAAAGGAAGATAAATCAAAAGAATAAATGTATCTTCTGAGGGGATGAGTGTGAGGGCAAGCAGATTGGTTCTGCCATGTATCTTCAATATTTGTACACACAAAACCTATCAACAGTTAAGTCTAAGATCATCAAAGTCAACAGGGATAGAAAAACCCCTAACTAATATCATAAGTGTAAAATTAGAAGTGTGACTAATGTTATTATCAGTTAAATTACATTTTTCTTAAAACTACAAAGTGAGAAATCAATAGGACAAAATTAGTACCTTTTACCTGTCTTGCCATTCACTTAATTCTGAAGGCTACATAAGATGCAGTATTCATATGATCATTCCTGATTTTGTCTCTATTTTAAAACATGAGTATTTGGCTCTAATATATTGTGCAATAACACACTATAAAATATATGAAAAGTCACTCTAAAATGATAATATATCTAAAGCAATAGAAAGGTTCTGAAATATACTCATAACAGCACTAATATTTTTGATTAAGTGTTTGTTTCAGAAAGAAAGATGGTTGAAATAAATTATTAATACTAACAGTCCCAGCCAGTAGCATGCAATCAAGATCTTATTGCCAGAGTTGTTACAAAAATGCATAGAACTTCAAAATCTTAACTAACTGAGAAAATATACTTTCTATAGTTGTCCATTTA
This sequence comes from Camarhynchus parvulus, assembly GCF_901933205.1. Classification (NCBI taxonomy): domain Eukaryota; kingdom Metazoa; phylum Chordata; class Aves; order Passeriformes; family Thraupidae; genus Camarhynchus; species Camarhynchus parvulus. The sequence continues at coordinate 50,688,196 of NC_044572.1, forward strand.
TGTAAAATCACCACACACCAATTACTGACTACTGTGGTATCACTTGAACAAATGACAGTTTCAGGATGAATGTTTTTCTCTAGAAATAATCACCTTGTCTTCCACTATATTATTAAGTTTACCTTCCACAGAACAATATGAAAATGAAATTGTTAGTTTATTATTCTGGTTAACATTATGGTAACGATATAATATTCAACTTCCAAACAGTCTGGCTTAGTTTTATTTTTTTTTTTAATTCAAGTTTTTTACTATTAAAAAAACCCTTTAATAATCAGATAAGATGCTATAGAATTAATTGAATAGACCCAACTACCATCTTTTTTTGGTCCAGATAAGCAATTCTTTGCCAAGACACGTATAATATACATGTTATTTCAGTATCAGGAAACAATCGGAAAAATAGAAATCTTCACAGACTCAAAAGGGGTTGATTTACAGCCTTAGAAGAAGCCTAGACTGATGTGAAAGCAAGGTACACACACTGAACAGAGAAATCAACTTATGTTTCTATATTTATAAGTAAGAATAAGCCTTAAGTAAGGAACTGTATTAGATAAGGAAGGGTTTTATAGTATAGTAATGCAGTCATGTGATTGTAATAGAATAAGTGGAAAGTTTACTTTTATAACAGAGACATATATGTGCACATGTAATCAGATCTTATTGGGCAAAAGTATCCACATTGCAGTAGAAAGAAGGAAAGGTGTCTTCCACCTTATGCTTCAGACCATGATTTTTCCACAGACTTAAAGAAATAAAAACAGCATTCTGCAGAAACATGCCAGCATAGTATGAGCCTCAGTTTTACTGAATATGAGATCAAGCTTTACTCTTGATTTTGTGACATAGCTGTCTTAAAATATGATTCTAGCACTGTTGAAAAAAACCCAACAAGCCTTAGTCCTTTTACTAAATTTTGCCTTTCTTATTCAATAACTTCAAAGGCACTGCTACTTTTTAAACTGAATTAGTACAACAAGAATTAGGCATTTTCATTTGTCATGTTTTCAAGCACCACAGGGCTGGGGAGAACCATTACAGGAGCATCTCAACCCTTTCCTACAGCGGCAGGAATGTCAGCAGAGACTTATCCCAACAATGAAAAAATCTTAGGTTTATATGGTCAGTGACCAGAAACGAGCAGCACTGCATAAATATGGTTCTACTGTTACATTCGGAAAGAGGAAAGAATTTAAGGAAAAGAGCACAAAATCCTTTGAGCCAAACACTGGATGGGACTTTCTCCTCCATATGTTCTCTGCAGAAGAGTAGCTGAGCATACATGAATATTAAGGCTTCTCACGTGGCATTTTAAAGCCTTTCATTTAATTAGAGTCTTATATTATTAAAACATAGCACGCATGAAGAAGGCTCATTGAGTGCTATCACAAGCAAAGCACATCAGCTATTTGATGCTTCCTGAAGTGTGTGACCATTTACAAAAATAGGAAATGTGATGTCAATGACAATGCACACCCTTTCAGGTCCAACTGCTATTCTGAAAAAATAAAAACAGAAACCACATTTTGGTCAAATATAGCACATAATGTAACATCTTTGGTCTTTTCTACAGTGTGAAATATTTAAAAGGACCTTGATAAACAGTACTTTTGGTGTGCAGAGAGCCATGAAATTTTCAATTGTGCTGAATGGCCTTCCAGTGTCCTTTTTCTGACACAGCACTTTTTATGAGTGCACAGAAGCTGCCTAGAACAAAAGGTTTTCATTCTTTAAGAGGGGGAAAACCTACAAACAAGGATTCCGTTGGGTATCAAAGTTAAGGTTTTTTTTCCCAGTTATTTAAAGGAAATATGAGAGATACAAACAAGAAAACAGATATGGCAGACTTTAAACCCTTTAATAAACTGAAGGATATCTGCTATATAATGTTATTTAAAGGAAATACAAAAACACTGAGGGCTGCATCTTTCCACTTTCAGAAGCTGCATCATAATAATGTTTAAGACCTAACTGTTCTCTCCAGAAGATAAAGAGTTTCTGAAAGGAAGCAGTGAAAATGTGTCATGTCCTCTGCATCCTGCTATCTCTGCCCACCTCTCAAAAAAGATTTTCTCACTTTGTCCTAGGTCAAACACAAGACCAATTATTCTGACCTCTTGCTTGCACACCTATTTTTATGATATTAATATGTTTTGAGGTGAACAAGATAGCCAAGACTTCCTGCTCCCTTCCTCCAGAAAACAAGAGCTTTAAACTAAGCTAGAACTCGAATTTGTACAGGGATAGGCAGGATGAGATGAAGAAAGTTCTGTGGTTTGGGGCGTTTTGTTTTTACCGTGGAGAATTCTGCAATTTAAACAATACTCTGTGAGGCACTTCCCCCGGTCTGTATGTCAAACTTATTATAAAAACCATCTCCAATATGAATAAGGGAGGACAAAGAAGCAATATTACTAGCCTGTCTCACAGGACTTCGTTTCAAGAGTGTTGAAGTCTGTTGGAGTGTAGGGCTCTTGCTGCTTCAGAGATTCTTCTCAGGACATTGCTCTCACACACACTTTGGCCTGCGCTGAACTCCTTCAAGAGTGTCACGGGAACTCTTTCAGGATCTTGCCCTCTTGTTAAAGTAGAAAGGTATGCTAATAGCTCACATTTACATAGTGTTTTACATTCTTAAGAGCTTTTTAGACATTAACATATTCAGCCTGAAAGCAGTATTACACACACAATATTCTCTACTTTACAGACTACTGAACAAATATAAAGCAGTTAAGATTCTGACTTGTGCTACTTATTCTCTTTAGAAGTTGGGAGAGAAAAATCAGCAGTACTGGAGAGGGAACTCAGATGCAAAGAAATGCCTCTGGTGCTGTGGTCTTTTCTTCTCCCTGTCCCTTTGGATTTTTACCTTTGTATAAACTCATCACTTGTGATTTCAGAGCTGCAGTTTCTGTACCTTATCTAAGAGTAGTACTGTGAGGAAAGCAGTAACCTTGTCAGCAGAAAAGCACAGAAGATGGAAAGAAGGCTGATACCCAGCTGTAACAGCTGAGCTTGCAAAGTGAATTCCCATCATCTTACAAGGTATTGTTATGTGAGAAAAATTTTCTCTCAACATTCTATAGGCTAAGTTGACGTGAAGGTCAGTAGAAGTTTTTCTGATACAAAAGACAGCACCAAGACACAGGTTTAGTCCCCAAACACTCTGTGTTGCTATATTCTTCCTCATGCCTCCTTAACCTGCAAAACTAATAGGGAACCTCAGGGTAAAGCAAGCAATATTCCAGGGGAATATTTTTATTTGCATATTTTTATATGTCCAGGGGACACGCAAAAGCAATCTGCCACAAACATTCCAAAAGTTCACAGGAGTTAGAGAGGATGTACTTGGAATTGTTGCTTGCCCAATCAAACTCTTTTCTGCTCTAGGGCAGGCAACTGTTCAGGTTCCTGCAAGAACTTTTTCTCCTTTGTTCCTTCATAAGGAGGGAGGGAAAGAGACATCCCCTGGCCACAGACATTTGCAAGCTGCACTAAAAATGTTATCATAAAATAACTATTTCCTAGTTTTGTTTTCTAATTCCCACTGCAAGTACCACCCTCGCCACGTGCTTAATTCTTCATCCTTAAAATCAGCTGACTTAGCAGCAAAACCAAAACAAGTATCAGTTACCTGTACCTCTCTTCATGTATCCCAAGTTAATTTTCCTCAAAAACGTGTCCATACAGTTCTACTTTTATTAAAAATTTGATTTTTATTAAAGACTTTGACTGGGATCTTTATGAACAGTTAGCAAAAAAACAAAAAAAAAAAAAAAAAAAAAAAAAAAAAAAAAATTGAAATTTGTTTGGAACCTTGCCTGCATCAAACTATTTTTCACCATTTTCTTTTAAAGAATGTGTCTTACCTTGACAAACCAAACAAATAAGTTCCAAAACCACAGTTGCTGCAAAAATTATCCTTATTACTTTAATTGTAGATAACCTCTATTGCAGTTAACAGGATTTTTTGTTGTTTTGTTTAGAAGTAAGGATCTAGAAGATGAACAGATCTTCCAAGCTCTGTATTTCATTTACAAACCTATTGTAACTTTTGAGAGCTATGTTTAAAAAAACAATGACAAAATGTACCTACTAGTGCCATTGTATGAAGTAGTGCATAACAATTTCTCACTTGTAGAAATGAAAAATACTTATCTTTGCTAGAAAATCCCATTACTATAAAAAATAGACCACAAATTGGACCAAGATTCTTCCCTCATGCTAAATGATTTAGAGCCTGATTTCTGATTATACTTCTATTAATTTCATACTTGCAGGAATATTCAAAAAGGAATGACTGGTAACTGTAGCACACCTACTCAATTATTCAAACTGTGAAAATGAAGGCAGAGTTAAGCCGGAATCCTAATATTGGACCAATTTTATAGAACATGACAGCCAAAATTCCACCAGAAAATGATAACATAAAATATATCATGACAGCAGAATTTTTTTTCCAGACGCTTTGTTTTTTTTTATTATTGAGCTTCAGATGATGAATCACCTGTACCATGAAGGTTTTTCAAGGAGAGAGAATACTTGTAATTACTGTCAAATTCCTATGGAACTGAGAAGACTCACTTGATAGGACATTAAACATACCTGCAAGGTTGACTAGTTAGCACTACAGCTGTTAAAAAATACTTTGGCTAGAATTTAAATAACACTGAATTATGACAACAGAGGTTTTTTGTTTTCCCTCAACATTATTTGTATTCCATTAATTTAAAAATTTCTTTTAAATAGATTCCCACCACAATTCATCTACTTCCTCTTGCTGTTCACTTTTAATTTAAGGAAGAAGGCAGCATTCTTTATCACATATTCTACTTCCCACAGAAAATACAGGTTCTTTTCTCTTAAGTATGTTAAATATCATCCAGGAACATCAATGATGCCACAGGTTTTCTGAAATGTTTGCTAAGTTTGTATTGTTGTATTTTTGGATGAACACATTAGATCTTCCAGTTCCATACCTATGATATACATCTATAACATTTATCCACCTCCCTTATTTCTGACAGCTGCCAAGTTTGATACTGCCAATTTCAGTTACAGATAACTAAAAGCTTTTGGAAATTAAGCAGCTTGTACCTTTTTCAACCTATTTTCCTCTCACAAAGAGCCAGATCCCTTTTTTCTTTTGTCAATTACAGCCTTACAAAGCCTAGAGTGTCCATTTGAAAAGGACAAACTGATTTTTGAGCAAGATCCTGTTTGTATAAAGTTCCAAACCTTAATGTATTGGCATGGAGGCTGAGATAGCCTTTTATCTTCAAATATAAAAGACAGTATTTACTTCTGCATCCACATCTGATGAGTGTGGAGGTGTACAGGTAACTGGACACTGGCTTGTCAATGCCCAGCTCTTACACAAATATCTTTCTGAGACTATGAGAAAAGAGTGAAAAAGACTAATCCAGAGGTGCCTTGTGTTGATGCATGGTGGTTTTTTACTGCACCACTGCCCAGATACCAACACTGGCCATAAATAAATTAATCCCAGAACTAGAAACACTAGAAACATATCACTGTAGTGCTGAGGTTTATACAGCTAGGGAGCCTGAACTAGGCAGTGTCCTGAAGTAAGAGCTCTGGATCACAGAGTCTCATAGCAAACGATTTGGAATTAGTGTTGCAATTTTTAACACGATTCTTAATGGTGAATATGGCTGAGGACCACTTTAGAAAAGTAATTTTCTAAAGGAATCTGTTGTCTAGAAGCTGGTGCTCAACAGAATTAAAATTCCTAAATGCCTGAGACACTTGGAAAACAAGATATGAACTAAATTTCACAGGTAGCTTTGGAAAACATCTTTACATCTTTATTCCCTATCTAAAATGGATAAAAGAGTATGTGGATGAGGTAGAAAATGGGGAAGTGAGACAAAAGCCACTTCCAAAATAGAATGGGTTGCCAGGCTTTTCGTTCTTTTTTTAACTTAATTTCTGAGCAGATCAGCCCAGATAAACTAACTTGAGTGTATCCTACATGGCTTTTATATTTGACTTGCAAAAAGAAATGATGTTACTGATGTTATATTTAAACCTGTGTATTGAGGAAGCATTACAATCTGCTATTGAAGTAATTATGCAAAAGTTCATTCTAATTTTCAGAAGTAGTTAGAGATAAGATAAACTGTTTTGGTTTTTTTTTCCTGTTTAAATGCATGCTGAAATAAATAAAAATACTTTTGTTTAACCTCAAAATAAATTAAAAAACAAATTACTTTTTTACAAATTCTCTTTTTATGCATGCTTAGGTACTATTTGCGAGATACATAATAGAGGCAAATTTGAGCAACATGCCCATAAGCAGAAGAAGCACAACAGAGACTGGATTACCAAAAAGCAAACAGTTTACAAGAGCTTCCTGGTGATCTGATTTGCAGATCAAATAATTTGGGTTCACAGAAAACATGATTTTTAAAAATTTCTAACTTGAAGTTTTACAGCTGAAAACTATCAGTGCCAAAAATAATTTTTACTTTTTTTCACAATCGTAACACAGAGCAAATACTAATTTAATAAAAAGATGGAGGATGGGAAGGAACTATCTCTTTCAAAAGGAAAGGCCATACCTAGAGTTCTGGTTTTGTCCTTAGATTCTCCCAATTAAGCTGCTTTAAATAGATGAAGCTATATGCTTTGCATCCTAAGCAAGCTATCTAAGGAACACAGCCCCGAAGGAAAAAAACCCTTCTTTTTATATGTCTTCAAATGCATCATATGGATCTCAGTGATTAAAAATTGTGGCTAAACTTCAAGATGAAGAGTTTAAATTATTACTTGGCCTAATATGTTGTGCAGTTCAGTGGAACTTGCTTCTAATAAATTCAGCTGACATATCAACTTATTTACAGAATCATAATTAAAATACCTAAAAACATGTTTTTACCTTACCTTTGGTGATTGGGAACAATTTCCCTCTCTTTTATGGCTAGAAAGCATGTGGCATGGATCTCAGGGGGGAAATTGGACTATTTGGCCAAAAAATGCTTTTCTCAGGCTTTTTTAAAAGGCACGATTCAAAGTCGGCCAACAGGACAAAAGTTGTTGGCTTCTACATTACTGCATCCATCAATGACATCACCTAAAGCTCTAAACAAATAATCTGTTGCTGGAAATTATTAAAATATAAGGGTTAGCAGAGCATACGTGGGAGTTTTTAAGACTCCATCATCATCTTTTCTCCTAGTTGATGCTCTTCTACTAGGAATAATATCAGAAGAATTTTGCCCATGAGAAAGGTTGCTTCCCTACCCACTAGGCAAGAACACAGACTGTTATCAATAATTTAATAACTCTTTTTTCTTAATCTGACAGGTATTAAAAGCCAAATGACTAATAAAGGCAAATTAATAGGTAAAACTTGCTGAAGTATCAATTTCTTTAAAATGAAATAAAACTTTTCATTAAAAGGAATTAATGGTCTTAAAAGATACACAGAGCACTTTTATGAGCAAGCAAACTAACACTTTCAAATGGAAAAGTCACAACTTTAAATGAAAAATACCTACAAATACACTGTAAATGAACTTGTCTTATGCATTTAAAAACATTATAAATATTTCTGCAGAAGCCTTACACCAATCTTACACCTTGGTTTCCAAGTTCCACATCCATTAAAAAATCAGTTGATTGATCACTTTAATGTTATTATAACATACTGGTCACATCAAACAGCTGAGATTTTAAGAATAGTAAAACCAGATCCAGAATCTTTAGAAACTGGTAGCCTGTGAGTTGAGCACTGATCACTGTTGCATCAGAATCCATGGAAAGCCATTCCATAAAAGCCAAGTAACCCCTCCATTAGCTCTCTCTATCCCAACTGTAGCTTTTGGCCTTTGCTCTGTTTCTCAGTTACCAGCAGGAAAAGAAGTTCATTAGTTTATTTTGTTGCTGCTTTCAGCATGAGACAGGTGGAGAAGCTCCTGCTTAGTTATAGAAAAGAAAATAGTAGCTGAGACACCTGTTTGTTTCAAAAACTTCAGAGAAAAAAGGGCAGCATCTCTATATCCCTGATTCATGCCATACTGAGTGCATGTCCTGAGGTTTATCTTTCAATCTTTCCTCTCTCCAATGCTCTGCAGGCATAAGGTACATATTTTAGGCACAGAACTAAGCAGTAATTATTACAGTTTCTTAAATCTATGTCTTTTTCTATGTGTAGTCCTATTTCCAAGCAACCCAACAAAACACAAGAAAAAGAGGACATAAAAAGAAGTATTCCTTCAGAATATGCTTTCTAATTCAACAGTAACCTTGCAATACACAACCTAGACAGAAATTTTCATTTTATTTTCAGTGCTTGCTAAGAACAGAACAATGTAAGGAAAGAGTACATAGAGCTAAAAAAAACCAAAACAAAACAACATTTTTACATAATTTACCTAAGTATGAGTTTCAAAAGAATAGGGTCAAATAAAACTCTTTGCCCATTCCATTTAGTTAATTCCATACTTGTTTTAAACAAATGCATATTTTCTCTGATGGAAAATGGATTTCCTGCAAAAATTCTAAATATTTTTGCCATGGTCTTCATAACCAGAAAAAAAACCATTTTTTAAAACAGCATTATTGGGAATTGTTAAGTGTCAGGTGTAAAACATAAGAAAAGCTTATAAATATCTGGAAATATTAATCTATTAGGAATTTTGTTTCTGTTCTTTCTCCATAGTAGAAAAATTTTAATTGCAAAAATGGAACAAGGAAAAATTCAAGGAACTGCAGGAATTTATGAAATAATGATATTAAAATCAATATATCAGGTAATGACTGGCTAAAACTGAAAAGAAGAAAATTTTAAAACATCTACAAAACTACCAGAAGCAACAATAAAGTAAAAGAGAAGGAGGATAACTGCACAATGATGCACTATGGACTAGCTTATGGTAAAAATGTTATTTAAAGGAACAAACCAGAATTCTTTAGGAGAACAAGGAAGATTAATTATAGGTCTTTAAGGGATATCTGTTTTCTGATTGTACGCCTCTCACTTCAGAACACAAGTTGCAACAGTTTTAATTGGATATTTAAAGCCCATACAAGCTTCTAACACATTAATTTAGATCACTTTTAGCTTAGGCAACATACCAATGACCCAATGTCTGACCTAATTTAACCAGTGGTCAAGCCTTCTTAAATGCCTTTATGCAGGGTGTGAATACTAATTTAACTAGATTTTTTGTTTGTTTTAAATCTCAAAGAGACCTGGTTTTATGCTTAAACTTGTATAGTTCCACCGTAATGATTGCTAATGATGCATTTAAGCTGCACTTTTAGTCAGAAATGTGACTTGCAAAAATGATAAGTTCTTACTGAATAAAATTTCTTCTGTGTACATGATTCATATTCATTGCCTTTAGGGGGAAGTAAGATTTTACCGCTTAACAAAACAGAGTCAATGATGGTAAGAAAGACGTAATAGCAGGTTATGTTTTTTCACAAGCTTCACAGTAAAAACATCAAATCATTCCAAATGAACGTATAATTTTGTTACCTTATATAGCTAACCATCATTAATGAAGATAAAGTGAATTACACAGGTATCTGCAGATAATTATCTTGTATTTGCCAAAAGGAATTCAGTTTGGAATTCAGGTATCAGATTCTATTCCTATTATGCACATTTAGTATCAACAATACACAGGAGTGGAAAAGTGCTTTGTCATTGTTTTAGCCATCTTTCAGAGAAAAAGTTTGTTAGAAGCAGAAATTGCATGCAAAAAAGCCTTTTTTTTTTTTCCAGGAAATACCTTTGAATTGTTTTGTTTCAGAGCTTTGCCATCTTTTGCATTGGCAGTCTATCAAGCAGAGTCCTTTAGCAAACTTGAGTCCTTGAATTTATATGCAGTCAGTGAAGGCTGGGAAGAGTCCTAGAGGATAATCTAATTACCTTTCAATATAAGGCTGCTGATTGGCAGTAAGAGATGAAAATAAGAGTCAAATCCCTCCAGGAATAAACTGCAAATGCCTGATGTTTTATTAGAGTATCATAATAATCCCACAGGTAGGTGAAAAGGCAAGTGCACAAAAGAGGCTTTTATTAGACAGTGTAAGGGAAGTTAAAATCTAATCTATTAACATACCAAGTGATCATCAAGGACAAGTTTGATTTAAGAATCTGTTTTGTGTCTTGCAAATATGTCACATCACTACAGTACTGTGCCCAAGAACTTCTGTGAACTGTAACTATACTCCACAGAAAAGGCATCTGCCATCCAAGTAGAGCTTCAATCCTTCTCCTGCTATCTGGGATAAGGAGCAACCAGGTCAGTTTTAAATTCATTAGCAACTCAGGAACAGAAATATTTTGTGTAGCCTAATGTTCAGGACACTGCACAAAACTTTCTGTTCCATAAAAATCTGTCATGTATCTGTGAGAAAGATACCCAAAAGATACTACACCTTGTTCTAATAAACAACTTCAGTATTAAATTTGCAATGCAAAAGTGCAGTGTAACATAAAGTAGCAATGCTAAAATGTTCGTGTGAATATTAATTTACTGAAAAGTATGATGAAACAGATTATTAATCTAATGGTGATAAAAACATTACATTGTGGCTAGATATTGCCACTCACATGATTTGTTTGTCTGTCCAGAAAATATTTCTCATCAGCCATTATGCTCAGATTCTTTAATTTAGCATATGAACCCTAACAAGCTAGGCTTTGTTTTTTCAGTGTATACTATGAAGCTCAAAATATAGATATGACACTACAGAGAAAAGACAGTGTACTGAGTCAGAGTATTCATTTGCACACTCCTACATTTCTTCCAGTGTTGCTGGAGGCCCAATGGTTTTAATGTGCACTAAGTCACACTTAAAAAATGCTGCTAATATAACCATTACAACAAACAGAACTTATACCTACCAGTATTATTTAAGACCTGTAATTGTTTGGTCAGGAATTTACATTGATGTTTGACCACAAGCGCATCAGAGACATCCATTAACTTACATTATGCAGTGCTACTGCAAAGTATTTGCGATTTATTCATGTGTTAACTTCCTTGAAAATTCTGCTTAATTCTCACCTGATCTCTTCTCTTGGATCAAACTCTCATCAATATCTAACAGTCATTAAAATTTTTTCTTGTGGCGACTCTGATTTACTTGAGGAATGTTGCTGTCCAAAGAACCTTCTGTAAAAGTGGGGAATTGATGCTCAAGAGCATCTCACTCTGAGCTAAAGTTCAATTACATTTTAGGATAGTTTTTTGTTTAGCAAAAGAATGACAAGTGACATTCTGAGGTCAAATGTATTTGCTTCTGTATTCCTGTAATCTCCAGCTATGCTGAATGCCTCTTTCAAATTGCAGTGCCCAGTTTTTGATGGTCATTATATTATAAAGAATTAATTCAATTGCTTGTTCTAGCAGTCCAGATTTTGGATTCCTTAAGAAAAGCCTATTATGCCTTCTGTTGTGAACTAACCTCAATTATTACCTCAGAAGTATTCACCTTCATTCTAATGAGTTGATATTATCTATTCTGCAATGTTCTTTACACATAAAGGTACACAACTGACAGATGGCTTGGCAAATTATGAATATTTACAAGCAAAGTCTTTTAAAGAATATCTAAGTGTTTCTTAAATTGTTGCCCTGAGTAACCCTTTGACAAGGCAGAAAGTTATTTCACTGGAACCAAAAAATAAACCTGAAAGTTTTGACAAGAAAAGTTCATCTAGTCTGACATATTAATTTAGAGAAGACTATCAGTGCCAGTGCTCAGCTAGGCAAGTGTCATAAAAAGGTTTGAAATTATATGAAAATAACTACTAATGTAACCTCAGTCTAGCTGCTAGGACTAGTTTCTGGTTATATAATCACAGAGCAGCAGTCAATTCTGCCCTAAATGATGAGGTGAAATAGCAACCGGAAAATCCTTTTTTTGACTGGGTAACACAGCTTGCATAATGATTGTTCTTTAATCAACAGATAATATTACTAGAGTAGAAGCTAATTATCATGAGTTAACTACCTTCTGTGCACACAAGTACTGAGTAATGGCTACATTCAAGTTGTATTACAACCATTTTGTATTATACCACATGGTTTTAAAAATATTAATTTTATTTTGTGGCTGTCATTACAGAAGAAAATAGCACAAGAAGAAAAAGAATGGAAAGATGCCAGAACGTGGAGATACAGTGTACCTCCCCCAATCAGGGACTAATTAATTCATGTAAGCAGAGTGTCTATAAATATGCAGTAACTACATGAAACAGCTGATTTGCTTTAATGATGCTTCATTTTCCTAAATGTTCATTACAAACTAATAGCAATCTGGCAAGCTGACTGGCTCATACTAATGTCATATTTACAGCAAAGTCACTTCATATGAGACAAGGTCCACATTTGTAGCAAAGCCTTTTCATATGGAGCATAAATTACAATACTCAGTACAGATTTGCAAGATGAAAAAGATGTACAATACTCAGTACAGCTACAACTCAGAACAGTTGTACAGTTCTGCACAACACTGCTGACCATAAAAAAAAACAAAACACACACCCAAAATATCTTATGCAAACAGTATAACAATAAAAGGTTTTGCTGCTATTCCTACTTCTCACAGATAAAGCAGAGGAAGAAGACATTTACCCAAAGACACTCACCCAGACTCCCTGTGAGAATTTAGGGAAAAAAATTTCTTGAACAAGGATCTCTAGTTCAGTCAATGCAATTACTCTTCCTTCATCAATAGTTTACTACCAGTTTTTGAAGTAATTTCACTTTAGGTTTATAATTCTAAAGTATTTTTAGTACCCCACCAATTACTTTTCTTAACTGCTTTTTGGTAAAATGAAATCTGGTATTTTTGTTTAATACACTAAAATAGTATATTTTCTCTATCTGACCTTCTCCTACATAAAGAATTAACTGTTCTGGAAGCTCATTTATTTGACTGGGGCATTCATACTTAGAAATTTGTACTTCTTGTCAAAGGTCATCTTTGATCATCTCTCTTCACTCTAATGCTGCCCTCTTTCTGTGTAAATGTTATGCTTTATTCCCTGAATAAATTTTTCAGGCCATGTTTACTGCTGGTGTTTGTTTCAAGCAAACATCAATCTGACAACCATGATTAGAATTTTTCAAGAGCTTTGATTCCATCTTAGAGCAGCTGAAATTTAACTTAAAGCTCAGTAGACATGGTATAATAAGTCAGCTGATCTTCTTCCTACCAGAGAAAACTTCACACATCTCCCAGAGACCATGATATCCCTCTTCAGATTCTTTGCATGGAGAATAAATGATTTCTTCAAAAATAAACTGTTCATTTCAATCCCTAAGTACACACAGATTCTATGTGCAGAAATAACAGACTCAAAGGGAGTGACTGGTACATTCTCTTCTCTTGATATTTCTGTAGGACAGCAGAATCTTTAAATGAAAGTATAAAACCATAAAGGAAATTAGGATCTGCTAGCAAAATAGGAAGAACCTTGAATACTCAGAATTATCACTTATGTGCTTCATCATAGAGCACAGCAACAGTATTCACAAAACTAAATTTCCATATATTAGACCATGTGAACCATGCTTATGTTATCAGCCCAAGTGATGTTCAACCATTCTTTCGGCGACAGGCAAAAGTCTGGCTCAGGTAATCTCATAACAGTGTTCAGGGAGGGATGAATATTTGCAGTGAAAGAAATAGATATTATGTGTTCAGTTGTGTCCAACATTCACTTTTGCAGCTATGTTATACTTGTCCTGATGTTTTTCATTCCTTATTCAAAATAAGTGAGAGCAAAACCAAGAAATGTTGAGAGACAGATTTCCTCCCACTGTTTTAGCCATATTTTGTTCTTCATAAGAAAGGGCTATTTTTACATGTAAATCTAGGAATTTCTTAGTCAAATACTCCACAAATCCGAGAAATAAAAAAATCAAATCCCTTACAAATGTAGACAGGATAATTTACTACCACCAGTTTATTTACTTGCCTTCTTATTTCTGCAATTTTAGTTTCTTTTCCTTCCATAGTTAATTAAATATTCACAGAGAAAGAAAAAGCATAGAGACTAATACTAGGGAAATTCAGCAGGACTGAGGGTAATATAAAGATTATATCATTTGCATATGAACACAGAACAATTTTGAATGGGAAGTTATCATTTGCAAATGTTCCTGTTGTGCCCTGGTTATGCTGTTTGTGTGGATATGATCGTGTGGACTAACAAAAATTTTAGAAATGCTGGTATTGAACATACTCTTTCTGAATACATACTCATAACATAGGCATAAAGGTATTGCACTTATAAGTCTCTTGTACATATTTGTAGAGTACACTATATGAAGTAAATGAATTTAGACATGAATTGATACAAACCTTACTTGTGACTTAATGAAAATATTATCCGTACAACAGTGTCATATTAAGCACCAGCACGTATGTTGTTGTAACCTAGAAGAGTCCTTAGCTGTGTATGAACAATCTCACATTCACGTCTGTGTGTCGTCTTAATGAACCCAAATACATTCTGAACAAGAAACATTTACCCAAGCACAGCAAATGTATTGTTTTCTTGAATATAGACTTTGCTCAATATACCTTCAGGAAACTCTGTCCCAAACTCATTTATGCCTTAAAACTTGAGAAGTGAAATGAAGTTGCATGTATTATTTTCAGAATCAAGGAGACTACAAAACACAGAAAACTTGAAGCTTAATTAGATGAGCTTCAAATTCCCTGTTTGAGACTATTAAAAAAAAGAAATAGCCACTTCCTGGAATGGCGAGATACTAAAGTTGAATTATTCTGCTTGAATAGCTTTATAGCCTTTATCACCTTCATTTTGATCAGCAGAATATTCATTCTAATAAGATTTTAGTCTAGGAAAACAGATTAATGTTTTATTTTTTATAGGCCTGACCTTGTTTATAGTCCACGGCTTTTTTCAGTTTAACCTTGTTGCTTAACAGAAAAAGTGAGTTACTAATGTTAACACTATTTTCCCATCAATGAAAAAACATTATTAACATTAATCTTGTCTCCTCAGAAAATCTTATTAAACAGTATTCTAACTTATACTGAGATAAATTACTCCCCTTACTGTCTGAATCCTGAAATATTAATGAAGGGCATAAACAATAGTGATTTTTTATCATAGTGAGTGATCTCTACCACTGTGGTGTTCCAGCAGATCTTCTTACCAAAACAGTCAGCATCACTCACTACTGAATTTTTCGATCTGTAATTCAGTGGAAAATGTCAATTTGGTTAGCCAAAAAGCAAAAAAACAATAGAAGCACTAAAGTCAGATCACAAATTGTCAGAAACAACCAAAACCACCATCACCAAAGTAATTTATAGAAGACTATTTTCAGCAGATCATGTGACCCAGTTTACAATTTACCCTAATGCAGCTGACTGTGAGGTAAAATTGTATATAATGATATAATTGCAATTACAGACCTATCACTTGTGTATTATGAAGGTGGCAAACCCAAGAGCTTCCTTAAATGATCCAATTGTTTAAAGAGATTTGAGTGATTTACCTTCATTATGTCAACACGGCACAAGAAGACAAAGGTCATGAACATACCAGCTTGTTTTGGTACTTGTGTGGGCTTTCTGCCTGTCTCATCAGCCACTACTCATGAGTGGCTAGCCACAGCGAGACTGATGAAAAGCAGAGGGGCTGCAGGGGTGCCATCAGAGTATAAGGGAACTGAGGTAAATACTGGGGTCAGATTTCCAAAGCAAACACCATTCTGTGAGGCATTTCTTGTACAAAACTCAAACTGTGCTAAATAAAGATAAAAATAACACTGCTTGCTAATAAACACAGCAGAGAAACTTTAGCTGTCTGAAAAGTCTGTTCATGGCCTACAAAGCCCTTAAGGCTCAGATGGACCCTCGCTTGGAAGATTTAAGTGGAGTTTAAGCCATACCTGCTTGCCAAGGTACCTTTCTCTGTCTCTGTTTTACCAGGCTCCCTGCTTAATCTCAGGACTGGGTCTCCCGTTCTGGATAGTTTAGGCCATACTGAAGAGGTGGGAGGATGGCTTCTCATGACATCCCTCTCTGCGCCTCAAGCTGACAAAATAAAACACACCCTTCTACTTAAATAACCAAAAATGAGCCTTCACATATGGCTCACCCCAGATCCTTCTTTACCATGGTGTCCTTGCCATGTAATCCCAATCCTAAAGCAATGTTGTACCCTTGCTCACCCTGGTAAAGGGGATGCAAGGCAGAAGAGAACAGCAAGTCTTCAGGAACTCCATTCTCCCTGCCATAGCCACTTTCTTAGGTGCATCTTTCCTTACAGCAGCAAAGTTGGGAAGCAGAAGCTGGAGAAATATCTGTAGCTCTCTCACTAGGACACACAAATAAAGAGTTTGTTTCTGAAGCTTATTTACCCTCAGGGTCATAAGCAGCACAGAGAAAATGCTTCAGGCAGCGTCTAGACCTACTTGCAGGGATACACTGGAGACCTGATATCCTAATTCTCCAGGCAGGCTGCCAACAAATACCCATGTCTTCAGCTAAGCCTGCATATCCAGGTGTTTTTTCATGGATAAATAGCCTGCTCAGAATGCATCAAGATGGCTCAGCATCTACTCAGGCTTCAGATCTGAGAAAGGCTTCTGTGCCCAGTAACAAACATGTGTTTTGGGATCCTCACACTGCTGTATCTGCAGAGTCAAGCAGAGATCGGGCACAAAAATATCACGAGTTTTTCCTAAAGGCCAGTCCCATTAATATGCTACTGCAATTGCCTTTTTTATTTGCATCTTAAACCAGACCTGCTAGTACTGGTCTTAACTCAGCATTCTAGTAGAGAAAAATCATTCTTTGAGTGCTGGAGCTTGCAATTCAATACCTGTTCCTAGTCAATATGCATGTAGAATTTGTGCTGGTTTTCCCATATAATCAGCATTTTGCTTGCAGTGAGCTTTCAGTGAAGGAGACAGCCGGATTTCTGACTGTGAACACAACACTGACCACCCATCAAACATTCATAAAGCTCCTGTGCCTCAGAAAATATCTACAAACAAATAGACATACACCCAGACACATTCAGTATCAGGTATTTATTTGCATGACACCATGCAGGCCACTGAACAATGCAAATATTATTAGTCCTTATTCAAGTGAGTAGGCACATATTCATCTCTATAATGAGACTGAAGATAATGGGAGTACTTCTGCCATGGGATGCTTCATATGGCAAATTGAAATTCACTGATTTAAGTAATGTTTCTAATTTTTTAAACTACTGTATTTCGTTCTACAACGTAAAGAAACTATATGATGTTATACACTATTAGTTTATGTTCCTAAGTTGCACTTCATTAGCAGTTTCCTCCCTTTAATTAAAAATGTATTTCACTGCTTTAGTTTAGTTCATTTTATGAATTTTCCTGCAGGTGAAGAGGTAAATTAGATTTTACCTCCTCAAATTGTATAGGAAGACAGATTTCTAATTTAAAAACTCTCTAATTACAAACTATTAAATTCTAATATTTGAGCACTTAATTATAAAACACATTTACTGATTCCCCTAAGAACCACATTGAAACAAATTCATAAGTAGGACTTAATTGGAAATGTAATATGATTAATAGAAAGACTGGAGATGAAATATGAAGTGGAGATGTGGCTGCTGCCACAGTTACATGATCATGAAAGAAAGTTTAATGTTTTAAGCAAGAAAGAACTTAATCCTCTTAAGTCCAAAATCATCTAATAGTGAGCAGAGTCAGAGCTAGCCTTTGACCTGACAGTTCAGCCAAACAGTTCTGCTAATCTAACACTGTTTTGCAAAAAAGGATGAGATGATGGTGCTTATTGGTAGTGATCATGGTGGATCAAGGCAGAACCCTGAAGTTCATGAATTAAATCTTCTTTAGGAGAGTAAGAACTATGTATGCTATTGCTAAAAATATTTAAATAGTCTTTCTAAATATTCTAACCATTTTCACATGCAAGCAGTTCTAAATTGATACAACCTGAGTATATTTTCTAAGACTCAAAATGAAAACATCTACACAGACCTGCGAATAAATTGGACACCTGTGGCCACCACAAAAAAAAAAAAACAACAAAGCATTTCAGAAGAAATTAATGGAGTAAAATTAGCCTTCCATTTTTGGCAACAGGAATGCTAAACGTGATAATAGTTTAATAATGTTAATCTATCTCCCAGGATACTTAATTCACAAAAATTACCATACAAATTATTCTCTGTGGGTTTCTAATAGAATGGAGAAAGTGAAGAAGGTTAGCCATAAGGTAGAGAATAAAACTGTGGAAACACACACATGTGGTACTTGAAAGGTCCTCACAGACTTCCCCTAAATGGAAACACGCTAAACTGCAGAATCTATGTTGTGATGTCTTGCCACAGTCTCACACTACTGCCACCTTTGACTTGCAGGGTTTTTTTATATCATACACTCTTTTCTTGATCATCCAAATTTGACAAGAGCTCTCTGCTGCTCAGAGCTTTCACACTGGGGATTAGCAGAAGCAAGGAGATGGTGTGTGGAAAGATATTAGCCTATTTTTCAGCTATTACTAGAAATATGCAAATAAAGACAAATATGTTGTTTGTTCAACCCATGTACTCTTGGTCTTAGTCTAAAGAATTTCCATATGCTTTCTTCCCTTTTGCTACCCTTCACTTGGTTTCTTTAGCTGAACACAAATCATCTCTCTCCCTTTCATCCAAGTATTTTGCCAACAGTTTAATGACAGTCTTAGTCATCATACCCAACCAAAATTATAATTCATCCTATTTTAAAACATTTTTAAAGAACTCTTCTACTGTATGCTTCTGACTCCAACATTTCAAACAGCCTGTGGGATATCACAAGATGATCTTGCTTTTGAAGGGTACATCTTACCACAAAACTGGTTCTAGGAAATGGACAGCCTATTTCCTGACACGAGTGGGATAGCCACCATTACTAGAGGCTTCACAAACAGTGCTTTCATGGACCATGTCTGACATCAGGGCTGTTAATTGAAGCACTTAATCAGGCATTAATTGTATTGAACTGGGCCTGTTATATAATTATCTGATAATCTCTTCACGCAA
This sequence comes from Camarhynchus parvulus, assembly GCF_901933205.1. Taxonomy (NCBI): domain Eukaryota; kingdom Metazoa; phylum Chordata; class Aves; order Passeriformes; family Thraupidae; genus Camarhynchus; species Camarhynchus parvulus. Next base: position 50,707,274 of record NC_044572.1, read on the forward strand.
AATAAATTCACTGGAGTAATTTCCATGCTGAAAATCGTTCCACTCATAGGGTACTTACTGTCATAACTTTATGTGTGGGCACTTTTTCTCACAATTTAAAAGAATTGTTACAGATCTTTTAAAGAGTAAAATGAACAAAATTTTTGCAATTGTTTGCTAGAAATAGATTATGTTTTTCTTCATAAACTCATGCACCAGCAGGCTCAGACAAGGTTTGGAAGAAAATTGCTGGAGTGTACTACTTGTCTTATAAATTTCTTCTACAATACTGGTTCCATTATGAGAAATAACATAATGAAGCAAAACGACTCAGGTAATAAGTAATCCACTGATTTGATGTTAGTTCTCATAGGATGCTTTTAAGTATTACCTCAGTGAAGCTCAGAATCGCAAAGTTATTGCTCTAAAAGTCATTACCAGAGACAGATGGTCTTGGGAGTGGCATGCAGTGACAGTGTTTACCCAGACAAGTCTAGTGCTACAAGTATACCTTAACTGCACAAAAGAATAATGCTATTTCACACCAATTCTAATCCAGAGTATTAATTATACTAAGTACAACTGTAATTATTACAAAGTAGTGATCCATCTTCTTATAACTGTTCAATTAATTTGTGCAGACAAAAAAAGTTCTGTTCAATTAATCTTCTTTTGGAAGAAGATTACACTATGCCAACTCCATTTAAATATGCACATGTGTCTGGAGAGACATCTGTTACTACAACAAAAGTGCCGCTGTAGGCCTAAATGCAAAATTTGTAACAAAAAAAAAGAAAAAAAAGTGCTATTAAAACACTGGAAGGCCCAGGTCAAATTCTGTTGTCATTTTTCAAACCCCTGTCCTACACCGTGTTATTTAGAATGGCTGCCAAACTAACCAAAAAACAACACTCTATTCGTGGTTTTATCCCAGTGGAGAGCCCAGACAAGCCCAGGGAAATGCTGAATTACAGCACAATAATCAGAAATGGTCCAGATGCACTGGTAAAACACCTGGCCTATAGATGAAAGCTGCCTGAAGAACAGGCATGTTCTTCATTTATGAATCTAGAGAAATCTTGTTGTAGCTGTACTATAGATGTGCTATTTCCAGTCCTCTTGACTGTTTCACGTCCAGCTTGGGCTTAATGGGATGAGATATGGGATCCATATCCCATCCCATTAAAGGATATGGGCTGAGGGACAAAAAATTGGCTCAAGGGATATGGGCCAATTTTAATTTGAGATTTAGAATTCAGAGCAAAATGGAATTACTGAAAATTAGGCAGCCACAATAACAGAAAGGTCCCCGCAGATGAAGGATTTTATCTTGCTTCTGCTTTAGGGCATTATAAACTACTTTGCATCCAAAGTTCACCAGATTTTTCCACATGGGCAATTACAACAAACATATAATATGTGGATTCCTTCAGAGTTTAAGACAGCCATTTTCTCAGGAAAAGATGGTATTTCCTGAACAGACACAATACAAAGGAACAAGTAATTAATAAGAAAATCTCTTCCTTTTGCTAATATCTTGAGTCTAACAATAGCAACATTGTGCTGATAAATAGAATTTTTTTAATGCTGAAGTTGTATTTAAATCCATATACTTTCTCTATAGTCACACTGTTCAGATGGTAACATTTTTTAAATGAAGACAAAAAATAAAGAGACAGGAAATCCTCAAACATAATGAAAAGTTTGAGAAAAAATTATAATTCTCCATGCAATATACTTATAAAAGGTATAAAAAGTGTACTGCAAAGAATATGTTTAAAGATCCTGCAGGAGTTTTAATCAAAATACATCCATCATTCTTTCTGCCAATGATTTCCTGGTATTCAGTAGAATAATTGCTTTATGAAGAAATAATTTGTCTCTCTTACCTTATCTTTAAGGTAAAATAAATTGAAAAGACATCCAAAGGTACCTTTAGAGGAAGGAACTCTCATTTGCTATTTACTGCCTGAATTTCTGCAGTCAAAATTTTCAGAAGATATTTTTATGTTTCCAGATAACTTGCTTAGATTACTAATTACATGGCACCTTCAGAAAAGAGATTTCTAAATTGGAGATGCATCTAATCACCTCTGTGTGCTGCCTATGCTTAAAAGGCTTAACCTTTTGACAGTCTATTCCAAGAATGAACTCATTGATAAGATCAGACTATTGTACTTCTGCTATTGAAGGTTAAGACAGAACCACACAGGCAATTTCTACCTCAGTTTAATCTGTGTTCTTTATTGACACTGAGTAATTCAACATAATAATAAAATGTTACAGAGAATCAAGTATCCATGTGGTAGCTTTGCCCCAGTGTTGTCTACCAGACAATGCAAATCTAAAATAACAAAAGATTTACTATCACCTACAACTCTTGAGCTACAGATCTGTGCATTCAAAAATGTAAGAAGATACTAGTCAGCTATTTAAAATTGAAGAATAATGATTACGGTTAAAAATTAATTTCTATTAAAAAGAAAGGAAAAACATCCTGAGCACCTGCAGAGTATACTGCATACAGATACATGTCGTAGACATCCTTTTCACTAAAATCCTTTCTTTAGGATTTTTTCCTTCTGGGAAGCTGAGGCCCCAGAAACAAGATGTAAACAATAGATTGTCTGCTTCTGTGGAATGCAACAGGTCAGTTCTGGATTGGCCCAGATTGAGTGTTTGGAAATAATAGCCAATCCACAACTGAGCTCTCTCGGACACAGTCCGAGAGAGCAAGGTTTATTATCATTCTTTACTTTCTATTCTTAGGTAGCTAGCAGCTTCTGGAAACTCTCCCTTTCTTTTTCTTTTTAGTATAGTTAAAATAGATGTTTATATCATAACTTAATAAATCAAGCCTTCTGATCATGGAGCCCATCTCGTCTCTTCCTTCACCCCGAAAACCTTGTGGCCAACCGGCGACAGATACACATTGCAGCAGGTCTGGATTCTGTCCCTCAGCTAGCAGCAGTACACTTCATCCATAATTCCACTGAAACACACAGGGACTTCCAGGGTTTTCTGATTGTGAAAACTAGTCTTTAAAAATTCATAGATTCCTAAGTTATGTGTATTTTAACAACAATCTTTAAAAATAATTTTAAAAAAAGAGAAGAGATGATCCAGCAAAAAAACACAACAAACCAACCACCCACCTTGCACTTACTGCACATGCTCTTAGAGCCATTATAAACAAACATGAAAGACCTCAGGTTATCATTATCTTTCTCCTCCCCCTGAGTCTAGTGCTTAGCACACCAGTGTCCAATACTTCAGGAAGGTAAGTTCTTCCACAGCAACTATCCAGAGCTCCCAGCTGCCCTCCAGTACATATTTTCTCTAGTGTACCACATCTGAGATCCCATTAGTTCTGTTTGTGCGACAGGGGTGAGCTTCAAAATACCAAAACAGTTTCCATAAGCTTCCATGGTTTTTCATAAGCTGATAAACATTCAAAGTCAATGAATTCAGTAGAAAACCATATTTTCAAGTATAAAATAGATTCTATTTTTGCAAAAAAATGGAAAACTAATGTAACATTACTCAGAGAAGCATGTCTTTTTTCTCACTAAACTGGATGGGAAGGAAGTGAAAAAAAGGAAGGCTAAAGCACTCAGATTCTTACCTTGTTGTCCACCTAGCATCAATAGACTGGGTTGCCTAAATGAAGTATCATTTTACAGTGTTGAAGTTGCATCATTTCGAATAACCAGTAACATCAGATTCTTAACCAAGAAAAAATTATTTAAGGTCATAGTCTGGATGCTCACATGGTATCTGCAATGTATTATTGGTTTTTATTTCATCAGAAAAAAATAAAAATCTCTTTTCCTCTAATTGAGAAAAAGTCAAATTTGATGTAACATTTCCTTCAGACTTTTTGTGAAATTTTCTTTTTTCCAGCAGCATTGTTTGATAAAGCCCTAGAGAAAACAGAATTTCTTTTGCAGAGTGTGAAGAAAAGGGCTAACTGTAACAGAATGAAAGGTATAGCTCCTAATCATGTAAATGCACTAAAAATAATTTTAGTAATAGTGTTCAGTTGAAAATAAGCATAAAAGTCTCTGCTACTACACACAAATTTCCCAACATCATCTTATTCTTTTAATCTCCGTTGAAATCCAAAATTAGGTAATTGTCTACTTCTTTAAAAGGGGAGATGAAAGAATCCTAGAGTCATAGAATTGTTTAGGTTGACCTGAAAGGTCATCTAGCTTCAATCCCCTTGCCATATTTCCCTAGACCAGATTACTCAAACTCTCACCCAAACCAGCCCTGAACACTTGAAGCACTTCATGAGTCTATGAATCTGTGAACTCTTCATCTAATTAGGTAGGATCTTCTTGGGCTGAAAATTATTTTTAAAAATTAAGTTTTTATTTCAGCCCATGTAAATGAGAATAAATTCAGACAGCATGCTACTTAACAAGAAATTAATTCAAGCATTTTTTCTACAATTCTGCGTCATAGCAGGCATCCTGATACTCATGATATTTTGTCAAATGGTACATACAGAATGCAAGAAAAAGGTTTTTAAACAGTCATGAAAAAATTAAAAATTGTTATTTTATCTTTTATACATTAGGAAACAACCTCTAATGAATTTAGAACTTTATCTGTCAGTATGCACACTGCCTCCATCTCCACATATGCATTCCATGAAAGATCCAGAGGACATATTTTTCATCAATTAACTGGAGAGATTTTTGAGGAACTTATTATCACAGCTTTCTTTTTAGCAGCCACCCACATGCCATTCTCCAATGCAAAGAAGAGTAGAAGTAGTATGAGGACATCTTTTTTTAATAAAAGTTTGAGAATGTTTTCCCCATAAATCTTGCCTGACGCTTGAATGGGAACAGGGGAAAATATATTTCTGCACACAAGAAATATTTTCTTAGAAAGCAATCCTTAAATATTATTTCACATGGAGAAAAAAAATCACAGAGTGAATGACATAAAAGTTATTTTAAAAGCTGATTTTTTAGTAGTCCTTCCCTCTGAGTATAACTAACTCTCCACCTTTCTTAGGATCTCAAAGCACACTTTACCTCCTGTGAGAAGGAAATTCAGTTACCAGGCCAGTGAATTGTAACTTTTGGTCTCCATTCAGCCATCAGGAGATCTCAATGTCACAAGCAAGAGAGGTGAAACTCTACTGGCTCAGCAATGGCATGAAGGACACTGTTCCTGAGCTTTGGTGCTGATGGCAGCTCATCATATACCCATGGGCAGAACAACTACCTCCCTTATCTTTGCCTTCCCTCTGTAAAATGAGACTGCACTAATACTCATTAGATGCCCATACAGAACGTTCAGGGCAAGCGCAAATAAATGCCACGTGCTTAGAAAGAAAACTTGTATTAAACAAATGCCCATGCAACTGGTTTGGGTTCTGCTTACATAAAGCATTTTAGTAATTCCTAATTCACATTAAGCACATCTTTAGAGGCTCAATAAGGTCCAGGCCAGTGTAGGAGTGGACTTTAGATTATACTCTTGGAATTGAAAAGGGAAAAGTCACTTCATGTAGAAAATGGATTTATAGATACCTAAAGGAGTAAAATTCTTTAGAAGTGCATAGTCTAAGAGTGTTAGAAGCCAAGATCAATGTTTGCACTTCTGAGGATAGTTATCTTAATTTATAGCAAGTATTCACAGAACGACACTTTCAACACGCAACATTCCTTAAATGAAAAGAAAGAAAAAGTGACCTATCACATTGCATTTCCAAGATACTGCAGTTCAGCTGAGCACATCTTACTTGGCAAATGCAACCCATCACTAGCGTTGACAAGAAATTAATGCCAGAGGATTACTTCATTGTGAAGTGGTGCTGCTGGTTGGAGCTGTGGTTGTGTGACAACATTCTTTCCTCTTTAAGTTGATATATGGTTCTGCTGCAGACAAGGTTAGTTCTCCCACTCGGCTGAGCAGACATTATGATTCACAGGGCCAGCATCACTCTAAATGAACTCTGATCCAGCAGTGCTACTAGCAGATCTTACAGCATATGTTTGTCTCTTATCCATGTGGTTTGTGCTGTAATGTAAATGAATGGAAAAGTAGAACTTCTCAGTCAGAACAGCTTAAGCTAGCTCTGAGCAGCATTTTAAGAAATTGAAGTCTGCTCTGGTTTGTCTCTTTAATATGAGAAGTGATTTTGAAAAACAAAATAAAGCTGTAGATTTTAAAAATACCCCCAAAAAATCAAGAAGAGAAAGCATTGAAGATAATGACATCAATACGAATGATGTTGTCTTCCAGCCTAATAAATTTAGTCCAAAAGCACAGTGAACAGTTCTTTTCATGTCATCTTAAATAGCCAAGTTCCAAAAACATGGAGAAGCTTAGAACAAACAAAATTATAGGTGTGTCAATCATACACCTTATCAACATTCCAAAATTTGCCTGTCTTGATGACAGCCTCTCCTCAATCTTGCTCTGAAAACAGTATGATTTATTCAAATCTGCAATTACTGAAAAGTACTGTCAAAACTCCTGACCTCATTAATAAAAAAATTGAAATTTAAGTAATTTTAGTATTGCCAATGAAAACAATGTAGATTTATGACAGTATACCTGAAAGCAGAACATAACTTGATCTGTATTATGCAATTATTGAACAGACAATTGAAGGCTCAAGTACAAAATTTTAAGTGCATATATTTTCCCAAATCACTGCAAACCACAAAATCATTTTCACACTCTAAATCAGATGCACAGTTAACATTCTTAAGACACTTTTCTCCTCTAAATAGTTTTTCAACCCTAAATAGTGCACATAACTGTGGTTATGCTAGTTTCTTGTGACAATTACACCAATCTACTACACCAATACCTTATATAAAAAAAACCCTGAAGTTATATTGTGCCTTAGTCCTCTGTATCATTTATATGCCAGAGTTTTTTGTAAACCAAATAGGTAAAATTTTCTCTTTACAGTGCTCTTTAAAGTGTGAAATCAAAGCATTTTTAGGACTGTGGGGTGGAAATAAATGGATAACAGAAGACTGAGTGGAGAAGTTAAGACCTTGTTGAACACCCACTTCTTTTCCAGGAAACCCAGTGAGTAACAAAGAGGAATTGCATGCAAAAGCTGAGAACTTCATGAACTGCATTGTAAATTTTATGGTGCTGAGCCCCAGCCACATATAAGCCCCTGTTTACTTCCTATTAGTCAAGGAAGCCTGGAGTGTGAGTTGCAAGCTGACATCAATCCATGCTAAATTTTCACAAATCATGAGCTGTTATCAAAACCAGCAGGAGCTCAGTATTGAGGCAACAGCCAGCCTCAGATTAACATCATTCCTCAGAAAGATTAAGATTTATTTTATGCTTCAGAATCTTGTTTAAGCTGCAAAGGGGAATGCAGCTGAGAGGAACTCGTTCTGCCTCTCACTAAATCAGTTCTATAAGGATTTTGGCACCTGTTCAACAGAGAAAAGGAAAGGGAGGGGCAGAGGTTGGAATCAGAGTATCTGACAAGCCACAGCAATGACACACCTTATCTCTGCTTTCCAGCTTGGCGCTCTGTGTCAACAGTAGCCCCAGCAGAAGAACTCTGGTCATAAAGATGAGCTCCCATATCAGGAAACTGAAAGATGCAGCAGAACACTGGATACTTTTGCTTTTTTCTGAGCGCACATTTTGGGATTGGGAGTGTTTAGGCTTACAGGCTCAACTTCTCAACACAGCTGGAAATCAATCCAAAATAATTTGTGTAGAAAGGTTAAATGCTAAGGGGGGAAAAAGTCACATGTTTTCTAAAACAGACACCCCCTTTGGATTCAGAGTTATTTCCCTCCATTTTGAAATATTCAACCTTCAGACTAAAGGCTTTGTCTATCATGATGGGATACTCTAGGGAGTACCTGAGAGGAAGAAGTATCTCAGTTCAGGAATTTGATATATTTAATCCCAGGAAAGCTTTTATTGTATTTAGTGGGTTGGGATCAAAAGTAATAAAAAGAAGTTTTCACTGTTATTGGTTTGCTTCCAGGCACCTGTTTCATATCCTTCTGAAATCCTTACTGGTATGATAAGAATGGCATCTCAAAATCTCCCAAGTTGGCACCAACCTCTAGATGTCCTTTCCAGCAGAGGAAAATAGAACATAAAAATTAATTTGTTTAAATAACCTGTCATACTGCCATACAGCTAACAGGTAGGTGAATAATATTATCTACATAATAATGTGCAGATCTCCAAATCTTATCCTTAGAATTAACAGAACATGCAACAATTCAGGCTGAAGGGGATCTAATTACCAAGGGATGGGAAAAGTAAATTACATTGGTGTAGCCTAACAAATTAAATTAAAATTCAGTGATTTCTGACAGCTGGGGATGGGGAGCCTTTTAAAATTTCAAAGTCCTTAGACAAAAAAAAACCTAAAGAAAAACGGTGACAATCTCTTTGCTGAAGATCAATAGCAAAAGGACTTTAGCACTAATATCACCCTGTAACTATTAAAAAACACCTGAACACATCTGTCTCAAAGAGAGAAAAAGTTTATCTACACCGCAAATTTGACAACGTATTATCTATTACAACTGTAGCATCTACTTGGGGCATCTTGTGCATTATCAAGCATTGATGCTCTTTACACTTTGCCTTCAGTACACCATCAAATGAGCCTTGCCAAGTCTTCAAATGTTTCTTAGACAGATTCAATACTAATACATTTTAAGAAACACGACATTCATAAATATTTTTTAAACATACATGAAATATTAGATAGGCTACCTATGTCATGAGGGACTTGTATTTTTTCAGTTTTAAGAATAAAGCACAAAACCTTTACAGAAATTACTACCTGTAGTTTTTCTATGAAATTAAATACATGTCAAGATTTTCATAGAGGCCAAAGTTCAGCACCTGAAATAACTTTCAGGTAGATAGATTAATTGCATTTTTATGGATGCCAAAATATTAGAAAAAGGCATAATGGAATTTGCTGAGGTGATTGTTGAAGTTCAACCGAAATACCTCCTCGTGCTGTTGCTCAGAGACTGATAAGAGAAAGCTTGCAATATGTAAAGGAGGAAAAATATATTTCCAGAGTTAAGGGCTATGTCAGATCACCACCAGTTGCTCAGCAGGCATTTCATATTCCTGCCACAGTTTAAACAGAAGTCAAAACAGTAGAGCCAAAACTTCACTGACACTTAGCCAAAAATTACCATTACCATTTAATTATTTTGAGGGCAGCAGTTCTGCATGCCTTCAGTCTGAATGTGTTACACTTAGTAACTTGTAACACAAAGCAGCTGACCCCTTATAAGAGATTTATGGTTTCACCACAGACTCCCCACCCTAGATTGTAACTCTGTCACAAAATGCCCTTCTTGGGTTGCCCAGAGGATCTGCTTCACTTTAATCACTTTTGAAGTTCCACCAGTTCTTCAGTGACTGACCAGCAACTGATTTTAAGCTCCAGTAGTAGGAATCTTGGCAAAAAATGATATGTTGGGAATGGCTGAGATTTTAGATATAAGAGGAATATTGAGATAAAGATGGAAACGGTATGAATTTACGATTCATACACAGTGAAAATCATACACAGTGAAAAAAACCCCTGTTTTTACTTAGAGTCAAGTGCAGCACAATAAAGGTCTAAAACTTAATGGTGAAATGGGAAATAACTAAGAGAACACAAACTGCATAGTGAAACAGACAGTCCATAAATTGAACTATGTTCACTAAGAAACTGAAATAAGTATCGCATGCATTTCATTATAATATCATTTGTTAGACATAGCCTCAACAATCAAGGCTTAAAAAAAGCAGAAAAATGCTTTAATTATACAAAAGCAGTCTTGATTTTAAGGTCGAAGCTTTCCTATAGATTGGTAACTCCCTTCCCACATTGCTTAAATAGCTGTGGTTTTTGTTGGGATTCTTTTGATTTGAGTTTTGGTTGGTTTTCTGTTTGTTTTTGTTTTTATTTTGGGTTTTTTTCTGGTTTTTCTGATAGACTAACTATTTGGGCAAATATTGTAGAGGGGAAAAACCTCTACATAATTTTATACAATTTTCCCCCTTTGCATGTTCTTGCTGCAGTCACTTTTTTTCTTAGTATGCTTTGTTATGTATCTGCGACTAAAAGAGTGCACACAACACATCAGTGGATGTAGTGAATAAATTCCTCTTTTTGCTTTGCTTGTATGTGCAGCTTTTGCTCCACCTATTAAACCGATATTATCTTGATCCATGATTCTTGCCATTCATGCCATCTTTCTTTGTTTTCCATTCCACAGCAAAAGGGAAAAGCAATTGGTAGTGCTGATGCCTGATCACTCACTGGGAACCAGCACACAGCTGAACATTACCACAGAATGTGCTTTGAAACATCAGCATCCTCTGACAAAAAACAAAATAAAAAAAAACCTACAACCCCCAAAAAAAACAACCAAAAACACCAAACCCAAAAAAAACCCAAAACAAAAAAAAAACTCAAACAAAAAAAAATCCACAAACCCCAAAAACCTTCCAAAAACAGTACAGATAAACATAACCAGCCTTAACAATGACAGAAATAAGGAGAGTTTCCTTAGGAACTAAAGCAGTTGTACAGAGTTTGTTGCAACCTTGAAAACTTCTTGTTTTCCCTGTGGACTTACTTGCTTGTCTCTCTTTCACTGTTTAACTTTAGATACTAAATCAATACTGGATATATAATAATTACAAATAAAACATAAAAGGTTGCTGAAGATTCACATAAGTAAGAAACTAGCTAAACGATGATGTGTAGGCAAACTTAATGTCATGCAGGAAAGCAGAAGTCCTCATGGCTAAGTCCTACTTATAATGCTTCTATTAGATGGCTTTAGCTCAGAGACTAGGCTTGCTATGATGAAAATGGATGATCACATGCAATTGGGAGACATCAATATAAAGGAGGAACAGAATATTATCCACGAAAAATTAGGTGGCTTTGAGGTTTGTAATTGAAATGGAATGAAGTATAATAGAACAAGGGCAAGGGGCCATTAACATGGATCCATGATACAGAATGAGAGTACATCAGCTAAAAATGATAAAAAAGGCCTGGCTCTATTTATTGATCACAGGCTGACTATAAATCACTGGCATGATGCTGCTCTGGAAAAGGCAAATGCAGTTTTAAGATGCATTGGGAGAAGAGTTTTTATAGACGCACAGAGTTATTAAAGCTTTTTTGCAAAATCCCTTGGTGTGGGAGAGTCTTCATCTGAAATATGTATTCTGATGCCAATTACCCATATTAAAAAAAAATAAATAAAATGAACCCATACCAGAAAACATGGAAGAAAGTTCCAACAATGACTAGAAAACAAATTGACTATGTTACAAAAGAAGTGATGAGAAGAAAACTGGCTTGGTTAGCCCAGCAAAACATGTCGAGAAATGTAGCATGGTTATTCTTTGGAAGTATGTGGTTAGATAATATCAAAGAAAGGAAAGAAAGTAGGAGAAATATACTGACATAAGGACAGAAAATTATAAAATGGGAATGAGTAAAATGAGGCTGAAAACCTGAAGAAAACTGCTAATGAAGGCTCTGAAAAAGCCTTTCTGGAGGACAGTAGGAAGCTAGCAAAGCCAGTTTTCTAATGTGAATAGCAAAAAGATGTTGATCTTACTTTTGTGTATTCCTCTGTGACAGCAAGAGGTTCAATTGACAGTCCCTTGTGTTTTCTACACCCGTTCTTCTAAGGAGCATTTTGCTTCCACTTCTAGTTGGTCTACTAGGCCACGTCATGATCTGTAATGTCATTATTCCCAATCTGAATCTACAGTATTTTATCGGAACACAGGACTTGTTCATATACCTAATATTTTCATAGAAAATAACTATTTGCTTATCTGCATTTCACTATCAAATCTTACTATAGTTGTTGTAAGAAATGCAACACAAAAGAATGATTTTTAAAATAAGTCCATATAAATCTGTTTATTTCTACTAACTAAACTTGACAGCATGCTTTTTTTGAAGAAAGGAGAGGGCAAAGAAAGGGCAATTAGTAAGAGAAATCATTTGAGGCAAACCATTAGCAACTGAAAATAACCACAATCTACTGAGAGACATTTTGCTAAGACCTAACCAGCACACCAATCCAGCCCTGCAGAAATGCAAAGATAATTTGTCTAGTTATAGTCGCATGACAGATAAGTTGCACATGAGTTTTCTAATGCATTCAAAATAATCAGTAGAGCAAATTCCTCAGCTTGACTTTATTCATGTTGATCTGATTGAACACTCCTATCTCAGACAAAATATAACCTGCATTTGACAGAGTTGGTGCAAAAGATGAGAGCCCAGAGCATGTAAATAAGGCTAGCACTAGGTATTTCCAGCTTCTATTATAATTTTAAAAGACTGCTGTTAACATTAAACAAATTTTTATTTAAAAGTATCAAAAAAGAAAAGCAGGGAAAAAGCTCACCCTATTGCACTTTAATGTTTTCAAAAATATACCCCTACCCCAACACCTGCCACCACTACCAACCACTACCCCACAAAAAAATTCCATGACGATAGTACAGTAGTAATTGAACTGCTGGAATATAGAAAATATGAGTTTGTGCTAACCAGGAGAAAGATGGTGCATTTGCTCTAGACCACTCCATTTTCATCAGAAAACTTCATTGCAGTCCACCAAAACAATTAAATTTAAAATCACTAGATACAACATAGCTGATACAGTAAAATCTTATAGTGGGCAACAAATTACTTGAGCATTAATTCCAGCAGTTTGCTACAAAATATGCATTAGATGTATTCTCAATCCTCATTAATTCCAATTCAATAGACTGGTGGTAAAAGTGACATAAAAATAATAAAGCACATAAAACATGGAGTCAAGCTCTGACCCTTAATGCTGCTAAATTGCAAAGAAACATCATATGAAAAATTAATACAGAAATTCCTATGTTGTTTACTCTAAGAGGCACCAGAGCTTTACGGTTATACGCAATTAAAGATTAAAAAACCTATAAATTACAATCCTACTGGATATCACCAATCCGTGAGAAAGAAATATGGTGTGAGAGGATGTCACTACAGGAGAAATAAAGGCTGCAGACCCCTTTTCCAACCTTCAGAAGAGCCAGTGGTTTATGCCAATGGCAGAAGAAGAAACAAAAAGAGTCACTGCCTAGTACCTGAAAATTAGATCTAAGCTGTCATGATATTCAAAGATTTCATGTAGGAAAGATTGATTGTGGTTCCAGTGGTCTCTGAATAATTTCTATCATCATGCATATCACCAATATTTCCCTTCAATTTGAAATACAATATGGCAATATCTCCTCATTTTTAAATGAGAAAATAAATTCAATTTTCAGGATTTTGCAAGGTCTTGGTTTTGATAAATTCCCCTTTTTAACACCGACAGCTGTAAAAGCACTATTTGTTCAGAGTTTTGTGAGACACTAGAAAAAATTTGCAAAAATTATTTGATTCAGTTTGTTGCTTCCGCAAATACTGTGATAAATTCACACTGAAAATCTTGCAGACAAAAAGTACAATCTTTCCCTGACAAATTAAACTGAAGATTCAAATTAAGCAACAGAAGTGCCCTAAGCTTCTGTCAGCTTCTAGTTGCAAGATACAAACTGGGGATGCAAATGTATGTCAACTTGTTTCTATAACTTTCAGCTTTTGGAGTAAAACAAGAGAAACAAATTGTATACCTACATTCTAACCGTTTTGCTCAGTAATGTGTTTTTGCAGCCAATCTCCTTATCACCCTCCTTTTCCATGGTGTATCTTACACTGAGGCCTCTCTGGGAGCGTGAACAGGAATCCAATCTAGTAACCAACATTGGAAGTTCCACTCCCTGACTACATCTGATGCAACCCATTCTGTACCTGGAAGAGGTCTGTGGGATCAGGTCAGAGCTAACCCAAAATACAACTCCCAGAGCTCCAGAATCCTAGAATTGTTAGGGTTGGAAGGGATCCCTGGAGATCATTTAGCCCAATGTCCCTACCAAGGCAGGGTCATCAGGAACTCATCCAGGAAGGTTTTGAATTTCTCCAGAGAGAGAGACTCCATGACCTTTGTGGGCAGCCTGTTCCAGTGCTTTTCCATTGTCAATGGAAAGAAGTTCTTCCTTGAACATTGAGGTAGAACTTCTTGTGTCTTGTTTCAAGGCCATTGTTTCAGTGAATTGCCATTGCTCCTCCACCTGTCACTGCACACCACCAAAAAAGAGTCCAGCATCATCCTCTTGGCACCTGCCCTAGAGATATTTATCTGCATTAATGAGATCCTCTCAGTCTTCTCTTCCCCAAACTAAGGCAGCCCAGCACCCACAGTCTGCCCTCATAGGAGAGATGTTCCAAATCCTTGATCATCTTTGTTGCCTCTGCTGGATCCTCTCCAGCAGAGACTTGTCTTGTACTGAGGAGCCCAGAACCGGACACAGCACTCCAGATGTGGCCTCACCAGGGCTGAGCAGAGGGAGAGGATCACTTCCCTTGACCTTCTGACTACATTTTTCCTGATGTGCAGTGTCAACATGTCACCCAGTCTTGTGGACTCTCAGGTCTTTCTCTGCAGAGCTGCTCTCTAGTAGGTCAGCGCCCAGTATGGGCTGGAGGTTATTCCTCCCCAGGTTCAGGACCCTACACTTGTTCTTTTTGAATCTCATTAGATTTCTGTCCACCCAAGGCTTCAGCCTTATCAAGATCCCACTGTGTGGTGGCATAGATTTGAAGTGTATCAGCCTTTCCCCCCAGTTTCATACCATCAGCAAACTTGCTGAGGGTACATTCTATCCCTTTATCCAGGTCATTGACAAACAAGTTCAACAAGACTGGACTCAGTATGATCCCTGGGGGATGTCACTGACCACAGCCCTCTGAGATCTTCCACTGAGCCTGTTCTTGGTCCACCCCACTGTCTGTTTACCTGACCCGCTTTTCCTTACTTACCCAACTCCCACTGTTATGGGAGACAGTAGCTGTAGAAAGTTGAGCCTTACTCTTATCTATTGAGGCAGATAACATCCATGCTTTCCCCTTGTTGACCCATCCTGCCATGTGATCATAGAAGGCTGTCAGATTGTTGACACATGATTTCCCCTTGGTGAATCCATGCTGATGAATTCCTTTTCTTCTCCATACTTGGTGATGACCTCCAGAATGACCTGCTCCATCATCTTTCCAGAGGTAGAGGTGCAGTAATAGTTTCCTGGGTCCTTTTTCTTGCCCCTTTTGAAGATGGGAGTAACACTGGCCTTCCTCCAGTCACCCAGCACATCTCCCATATATACAAAGGCTGTTTCCTGAGACCCCACAGATTTTCTCTACAAATCTACTCCTGCTGGATACAGCTACTTGCTCATGTAAAAGTAGATCAAGTTAAATAGAATACGATAGGGAGAAACAAGACTACAGGATGTAAAACATCACATATGAAAGTGATAAAGAATTGGAAATATTTGCGATAGAGAATTTGTGAAGAATCAGTGGATCTGTGCTTACCTCTAGTAACTCTCCTAGAATTAGAGCGAATACAGTTCCAATACACAAAAATGCTCAAAACTTTGCCATTTCTAAAACCAGCTATTTGTTACAAACCCTGAAGGAGAAGGGGTCCAAGACTTAGTGGAGTTTATTTCAATACAGGAGTCACATGTACAGCATGACTGATCAAATTATATCCTTGATTGATGTTTTTAAGGTATGCCTGAAATTACAAAAATCTTCAAGGTTCAATCAGTATTTTTATTGTAATTAACTGTTTCATAACCACACTTGATCAATATTTTCTCTTAATTAAAAAAAAAAAAGGTGAGAATTTTATTTTACAACTCAACAGCAGCCTAAAAGCCTTTCAACTATTCTATAGTTCAGTATGAAACAAGCAATATGAACCACATGTTAAAACTGCAGCTGAGAAATTGCACTGAGCAGGAATGTGTAACCACATTTCCTAAGCAAAGGCAATTAGATAGTTTAGCTGTTTTTTCAGCTGTTTTTCCCCAGGGCTGGAAAAAAGACAAATAAACAAACAAAACACCAAAAAGCCTACAAGCCCACAATCTTTAAAAACTGAAATTCACTTCAAATCCATATAGATTCTCATAGAACACAGAGAATCTGACAGATTTATTTCTTCCTACAATAAATCTTTACTCTACAACCAACCTTCAATATGAGTTTCAGACTTTGTGCTTAAAACATGAACTTATTGTGCAGGACTCCACTTCCAGCAGAGAAAGATAAGCAGCTCAGGCAGAGGAAACAAGGTCTTGACAAAAGGAGACACAAAGGACTTGAAGAAAACTTGTCATTCTCCTTTCTTATTTCCATTTATACTTGGATATCAAAACTCAAATTTCTGACTGTTCCCTCATATTCTTGTCATATTCAACTCAAAATCATCCAGAGAGAAGAGATGACCAAAACTGATTCCTTTTAGCTATATCACTTAGTTATCACACCTCTCCAGAAGGGCAATGCAAAAGCAGAGAACTCAATCTCTTTTGAATAACCTCTGATGAGCAAAGATTATATTTTAAATGCAACTTCAACCATCATTTAAGGTGCAAAAGAATTTTACTAAAAGTAAAAAGAGCCTGAAATTAAATAAGAAAAAGTGCTCTCAGGTCACTAGGTGTTTCACACAACTATTGTTCTCACTGCCATGTAATCCTGAATATCACAGCATTGACAGAAAAAGAACAAAATATCGCTACAATACAAGAACATGCTTCTCTGAGTCTATTACAAAGTTGACAGACAGTGACTAAATATGCAGCTTTTTTTAAGGCTGCTTTTTAGAATATACCTGAGGGTTGTCCATCATTCAAGCTGTAACTAATCTGTAGTTATTAACGGTTGCACAGTTATAAAATAGATCATCTTCTTGAAGTTCCTTCTTCTTCCCATTGTTCTCACTTCACATTTCCTGCTACCTACTTGAGTTGCATTGTCTTATACTATCCAGCAAAATCAAGTCTCAATGTGAAAATATTCTAAATTACTCAGCTAAAACTGTCCTTGCACTTTGTTTCTGCTATAATCATGAAAATGGAGGGAAAACATAAACACCCAGGGCTATTCATCTATTCAAATCAAAGCCCTTATTATGCAAACACATAATAAGGCAAAGCACAGCACAAACAATTCAAAGACAGGGATCCTCCAAAGAGGAAATAAAAAAGGATTCTGATGAATTTAAAAATCCGGAGTTGTTTATTCAAAATAACTCGTCATTTTGCTTTCTGCTCAGTGTTCTGAAGCTGATATTAAGAATATATTGTAAGTGGAATTGAGGACATATTTATAGTATCTTGCTAAGGAAACAGATGTAAATCTGACAAAAATCAAAGGAGGAAAGAATGGGCCTAGAGAGGGGTAGAATAACCTGCTATGGAAAGTTACAGAAAGCATCCAATCTATCAAACTATCAGCAGGGAGACTGTCAACATTCTGAAAAATGAAAAGAAAAAAATTCAATGCTTAAGACTTCTGACTAGCTTGAGTGTTGCTATAGTATTTTTTAGGCTTAAATATATTGGGAGCAGATAAATCACCTCATGTTTCATGCTGTTGGCCCACATGTGGGCTAGAAAAGTATGACCCAGGGCCAAGATCTGCAGACTTTGTCATCCCTTCATATTGCTGGGCTTTCAGGGGCTCCTCAGGACCTTTGTTCAATTCACACTAGAGATTAACTAGCACTACCACAGGGAAAGACTCTTATTTGCAGGTAATTGTGATACTTCTGAGGACAAACAAGACCAAATTAAGGCAGGACAATTATGCTGTCTAAGTCCCTGCTTTCCTACAGCTGTTTGCTGTGTCCTCTGGCACTCATCAGACTTCCAGAGCAATCTCATAGGCAGTCAACCAATAAGACATGTGCAGCAGTTATTTTACCTAGGTAGCCACTTGACAGTTTACTGGAATTTAGTTATTTGGCCGGCTATTTTTCCTCCAATGTACTGGGAAACAACTGGAGCAACTGTTCCAAAGAAGAAATACTAGAAAAATGGCTGAAATGTTCTTTTTTGTCCATACAGTACTTTTGGACAGTACAGATGACCTGGTTGCAAACCTTAAGAAGAGTGCAACAGTTTTTGTTACAGCACACAGTGAAGTACATACAAAATTCAACTCTGGGCTGTACTCCTAGATTCCTCTTCCTGCTTTCCTTGGCAGTTGAAAGAAAGTAGAGTTGTCAAGTTGCTGTAAGGGCAAGCTGAAACCACAGGAGACTGACCATCTGCAAAGATGCCCTTGAGTCTTTACATTTCCTCAGCTGAGGGTGGCAGATTATGTTAGATTTTGTATATGGCTACACACAGCCATCTCCAATATGAGAAAAATATCAGTATTATTTTGGTTGCCTAGGGAAACACTGGCAACCTGATCCTTAGGTACAATCTTGGGCTGATTCTGAGAATCTAACTAGTGGAAGGACTTCCCAGGCACTGATAACAGACTAATAGAATAGTATCATAGAATAATTTGAGCTGGAAGGAATTTTTAAAGATCATCTTTTCCAACCGCCTGGAATGAACACGTCCAGTGATGGGACACCTAGTACCTCTCTGGGCAACCCGTTCCAGTGCCTCAGTACTCTAGCCATTAAAAATTTCTTCCTTTTATATTTGAAGCTGCACTTTTTAAGTTTAAAACCATTCTCATGTCCTATTGCTACAAACTTGGTTTAAAACTTTGTTCCCACCTTTCTTACAAGCTCCCTTTAAGTACTGAAAGGCTGCAGTAAGGTCTTCCCAAAGTCTTTTCCTCTGCAGACTGAAAAACCTGAACCCTCTCAGCCTTTCTTCACAGTAGAGATGTTCCAGGCCTCTAATTATTTCTGTGTCCCTCCTCTGGATCCAATCCAACAGGTCTATGTTTAGCCTTTTAAGGTAAAGCACAAATCTGAATTGCCAGAAAGAAGAAAAATAAGAATGACATATTAGTGGTATAAAGGAAAAAGTCCCCTGAGAAGGAAGGTGTGGGACTAAACAATTATCTCTTGCTCCTGCTGTGCAAGGGGACAGCACTGTAAAGCCACAGTCAGTACTGAACATCATTATGACACAATTAACACCAGAAGTAAATGATGAATTTGTGACTCAGTATTTTGCTTATGAAAAATGTCAAGTCCTGGTCTTATTAGTCTTGATGTAAAATTATAATAATATCATTGATTAAAGTAGAATTTGCTGGATTAAAACCAGAATAAGTGTATAATTTGTATCATGTTGATCAGTTGATTGCACACCATGTGTTATTACCTACTGAGCTGCAGTTATCAACTTCTTGAGTGTTCAGATGCATTCCATGAAGAATCTGATTATACAGTACTGTTTCGAAACTGCAGCAACGTCATCTATGGATCAGTCTGTGATTTACTTTTATGAAAAATGATGAAATTTTACTGTTCCCCTTTACATAAAACTAGTAAGTTTGTTGTCAATCAGCTCAAATTGTTGAACTGTGAATATCAGAAAAAAACACAAGCTGAAATGCCTACATGCCCAGGATAGAGGTACACCAGCTAAACTAGACCAGCTCACATTCAGTCTTGGAATACAAAGTACTATTAAGCAATCAAGTCAGAGAAAATACAATTTTAAAACCTATTTCAATTTTCTCACCAAAAATTATTATGTTAGAAGCTCACTGTTCCTCCAGCGGTGATAGCACAGCTTGCCTAGTAGATAAAGCTGGAGATGCAAATTAACAAATATTTTCCACAGATAGAAATCTGAACAGATAACAACTAGGTTCCACATCAGCAGGAAATGTTTTATTTCCATTTTTCTTTGCTTTAATCATCAGTTCCTATAATCTATATGATACTTACATGACTTTTTTAATACAAAATTATTTAATAACACAAGAAACTCTCCTCCAACATTATTAAATAGTAACAATAACATTAATATTAAAATGATGAAATAATCTTTTTTGTAAAAGTTGCTATTCTTCTTAAACTTGGAATAAAAGGCAGAAATTTAAGACTGAGTGTAAGAAATGCAGGAGAACTCTGTACTGTTGACAAAGTTACAAAACATGGCAAGGAAAGGGAGAATGCAATTCTATTTGTCCATAAGTCAATTTAAGATTGTATTAAGTATCAATCAACAAAATGATACAGAGAGTTTTAAAGAAATTGCACAAAAAGGAGATAAAGGAATATATTGTGTGCATAGTCTATTTAACCTGAGATTGTTTTTCCCTTAAAGCATGTACAATGTGGAAGAGAATCTGCATTTCTTAGATGAACTGTATGGCAACTAACAGTGCTTGTTATTAAGAGAATTATTTTTTTTTCTAGAGAGATGGTAGACTTTAAAGACATAATGCCTGTTACCCAGAGTTAGGATGCTTTATATGCACCCTGATATATACCTGGAAAACAACATGACCTGTGAGGCACACAAGCAACATTAAGCACCTCATGGAAATCACCTAGAGAGGAATACATATTCCAGTACTTGATTGCAACACCTTTGAAACCAAATAAATTACATTGGTTTTACTTTCATTATAAAAAAGGGGAACATATTCTTTGGTGATAAAAATATTAAGTTGGATTCAAACAATTTCTAATTCGAATATGCTAAACAGCATTTTATACACTACCACTGGTGGTCAACCACAGCAATCTGACAAGTCCAGTAAGAGTACTATTAACCACTGTTCAAAGCACACTAAAGGTAACATTCCTAGATGCCAAATACATTTGATCAGATACACACCAATATCATCTGTGTTTTTGGCAGGAGGTTTGCTGAAGTGCTATGTGTCACTGGAGCACATTTCTGGGAGATGCAGTAATGAGTAACTTTAGGAGTTCTGAAAAGACTATGATCACATCTAAAGATTTCATTCAGAACCCTGCCTCAGCCTGAGGGTTTCATGAGTACAGCCAGAGCTAAAGTTTCAGTGGAGAAAAAAACGAAAAAGTTTTTTCATTTCTAGATTGGTCTTCATACTAGTCATGTGTAGAGTCATATATTACTTCATTCATTAAAAATGAGAGGAAAGTTAGAGGAAAAAATAAGTGATGGAAATTTTCCCTTTTCTTCAATAAAGCAACAACTTAATCCTTCAAAAACAGTATTTTTTTTTACAGTTGAATATTGAATACAGGTTTACTTTAGTAAAGCCAAAAGAAAGCTAAAAGAATTTGATTATGAAGTTGTACAGTCAAAATCACAGGAAGTTAAATTCCATCATTGTTAGGGTACTCTACTCAAGCATGAATTCACTTCACTTGTGTATGTAAATTATGCAATTTCTAATTGACTGCCTTTCCCCTCCCTCCCCTAGAAATCCTGTAACATTGATATGTGTAATAAATGAAAAGTTATTAATGATCAGCTGGTCAATATTTGCTGAAAACTGTTAAAACTTATGACAAACCTGTTAAATCTGTTCATTTGTCTTGAACTTTCTATGGCACTTCTCAGAAGAGAGGACTGCTTCACAAAACTTAATCAATCTTTAAAATGGCCAGCAAAATGAAAGATGATATCACTCCATTTTACAAATAGTTGACTGAGGCATAGACAGACTAAGGAAAAAAATCCTATTAATTTTCACACCTAACCTGATAACTCTAGTGAATGATTTTTCAGAAGGTGATTGCTGTGTGGTACTTCATGCATTCAAAGTAGCGTTCCCATTGGCTCCACAGTTACAAGTGCTCAGCCTTTCTGCCAGACATTTCTACAGAAATTTACTTCGAAAAATGAGAACTGCATTTATTAAACATTTGTAAGAAGTAAGGTTTGAGTAAGTGCCTAGTGTTGCAAAGGAGTACAGAGGCAATAAGAAAATCCTTAGGGTAATAACGAGATCCAATATCTACCCTTTTGTCTACTACATAATGACTTTCAAGAAAGACAGGAGTTCTATAACAAGAGGTCTCTCTTACTTCTATCAGAATGACTGTAGCTTCACTTTATGGAAGAATTGTTTTTAATTTTTCAGAATAACAGAAGAAAATAAAATAACTGACCAACAAAAAACCTGCCTTAGGTAACTATGTGGGAATACTCACACTACACTATGTATACAGAAAATTTATTAATTAGATACCTTGCCAAAGAGAAGTTTGGGCAAGTCAGAAAGATGAAAACACAATGAACCTAAAGACCTTCCAAGTGTCCAAACCTTCACTGAAGTACACATGGTGAGAGGGAATGACTGTATTTTTACAAATAAAAATCTGGCACAGAGGATACAGCTATTTGCACTATGAAATGTATTGAAAATATAGCAGAAGGATCAGAAAATCAAAGGCTGCTTTCAGTTGATGTTTTCTGACTACAGAGGAATCATAAGCCTCTGAAGTCTGATAGCCCATTCAGAGCTCAGAAAGAAAGTGAACTTCCGTGGATGCAACCCTTCTGCACATTCACCACGAATCTGTCCTTTCCTTCCTAATCCTAATTTATCTGAATACACCATGCAGGCTATCTCAGCAGGCAATCTGCACATCCTCAGCTACCTAGTTTCCCAGTCAGCTGTCAAATATCTGCCCTTCATCTCTATTCACAGCTAATTTATCACTAGCTTTAGCGTCAAAATGCCTATTCTTCCCCATTTCTTCTTCACTTAAATAGTTCAGCTCCCTAAATTATGTTCTCTGGCAATCTGTTTTCCTCCTGTATCTGCTCTGGATTTGCTGTCCTGAATGCCTCTCTTGTCTCAGCTAAACTCAAGTTTCTGTCTGTCCCTTTTGCTTTTAATCAAAATCTTGTGGATCTCTGCATACCTCCATGGTATGTCTGAGCAGTGTTGAGATCACCTAAAAGTTTAGTACACTCAAGGGGAATCAGATGGTCACAGAAAGAGTTTCTATTACTCATCTTTGTTAATTCATTCTCCTTCTTTATGTTTTAGGGTATTTTTTTGGTATTTACCTTATTTTAGGATATTTTAAACTGGAATAAATATCTTCCCCGCTTGATTATCCTTGTGAGGCACTGCACTTAGCTTCCTGTTCTCCAAGTATGTAGTTCATAACTCATGTGTTTCTGGGGAATATACACAAGAAGCAATGTTCTCATGGTTTTTTTAATGCTTCATAAAACCTCATGTAAGAGAATTTAGATGAGTTCATAAAGATTTTACATTTGTGGCAAATACTTACTTTACTCAACCCAGTTAAAATTTAAAAGTATTTCCTATTTTTAAAGTCCCCCATTAATAAAAGCTCCAAGATAATGAAGTAAAAGAAATACATAAGGTGTACATCAAGCAATTAGTACACTGACTCCTTTGAAAAACAGAGAAAAAATGTCTTTGAAAAAGCACCTGACATTTCTAGTTTATGTTAGTTCTTCCTATCTGTAATAACACAACTTTCAAGGAGTCTGCATTAAAGGATTTCTGGAGCACATAACTGGAGCAGAAATTAATTAGGTGTTTTGTTTTAATAAAATATGCTATTCAAAGATTCTCCTATTTACCTGCTTAAACACCATTAAATAAAAGAAAAAAAGTCTGTCAAAAGGAAAGATAAGAGTAAATGAAAAAAGTGAGAAAGACAGAATGTTCTGAAAGAAAACAATGGCACATTTCTAAGCGCGGATGACAGTTGCATCCAGGATAGAATTGTCTCTCTTTTAACATCAGAGTGGGATTAAAAGGATGCTACAATTCCTGAGCTTAAAAAAAAACCAAAAACAAACAGTATAAGCAACAAGATTGAGACAGAGTATTTAATGCAGCTAGAAATTACAGGACTGAAACCCCTCACCACTATTACACGAGCAACTTTTACTCAAAAGAGAATGAAGAAAGCCCAGTATGATAAAGTGAACTCAGAGGGGTAAATAGAGAGTGGACAACACACAGTGAGAGACTTACTCAAGACTATTCACAAGCTTCTTAACTCCAGAAGCTATAAGGCAAACTAAAGACATTATGGGAATGCCATGTTCACCACACAAACATTGTACACTTTAGACTTAGAGGGTCCCTGTTAGTGAATTTCCTCTCTAATCTTTGGGAGTATCTGCTCCTCTCACTCAACCCCTGGCAGAATGAAGCACTCAGTAGCAGTCATAATTTTGCATTCTGTGTTCTTTATCAGCACATCGCCTTTCTCATATAATAGCAACACTGAAAAAGACAAGCAACCAACCAACCTTTTTCCAAAAAGTCAAGATGAAAAAAACCCTTAATTTAGTCCTCTTCCTGCTCTAGCATTCTGTACAGAGTAAAATTTATAGCAATGAGAGCATGTGAAAAATAACCTAAGTAATACAGGTGAAATGCTTTCACTTGGCAAAGTGCGTACATTTACAGAAAGGAAAGTATGCTTTAGTTCAGCCTTATGCCATGACAGGAACCAGTGCCCCATCAACATTTGGTGCACTCCTCTCACTAAAACTGAAGGCAAGCATGAGCAGAAATTGAAGGCAATATATGGCCCTTGACACAGATTTACAATTTTCTACTCAGCACATTGGTACTATACTGTCTCCAAAAGAAGCTTGAAATAGAAAGAAATGTAATAAGGAGCAAAGAAGAGAGGAATATCTGTAATATATATGTTTTTCACCAATCTCAGTGGAGAATGAAAAAGAAAACAAAAAAATGAATAGAGAAAACATTCTACAGCTAGTTAAACTGAGAGAATTCTTTCCATAAAATTATCCTAATGATTTCTACATACAATTTATTGAGCAGCCAGCTCAAGTAGATGGATGGATATTTAAGAAAAGATGCATAGTGATCATTTGAAATGACAACCACATTTAATATTATCAAGAATTACCTGAGAAACCATTTGCCACAGTCATCTTTTGCATCTGGTTTTCTAATGGTGCCTTTAATGAAAGAGACAAGCATAACTTTACTAATTACTTAGAGATATCAAAATCCATCATGTCAGTAACTTCTTAGACACATTTTCATGGACCCTCAGCTTTTTTACTATGAAGTGGAAAAAATTAGCATTAGGCAGCTTCCAAAGTTATGAAATATGAGGTCATATTGTGACAAAGTATACCACTCAAGATTGAGAGCAATTTTAATTAAAAATCCATCTCATTTGGAAGAGCAACTTTCCATCATTAGAAATTGGAGATTTCAGTGAGCAGGATTTTGTTTAGTTGAGTTAGAAGGCATTAATCAAGACATTCATTAGTTTAAAACATAAAATGAATGTTCCTGGTTTGGTGCCATCATTCTTCCCATTGCAACATGAGGAACAAAGTTCATGTTTTTGTTTGTCCTCCCAAATATCCTCCATATATAACTCTGAAAATCTTCTAGGGTTCTTTGACTGCTTTTCAGTAGAGGAAAAGCCAATTCAACAAACACCTTTTGGCAATTTTACTTGAACCTTGCTCTAAGACATCAGGCAACATATACTCATTACATCACAGCACCAGAGAATAAGTGAGGCTGGAAGGGACCTCTGGAGATACTCAGCTTGTTCAAAGCAGGATAAGGTGAAACATGTTACTCAGGGTTGTGTCCACTCACATGTTGAAGACCTCCAAGCTTAGAGACTCCAAAACCTCCTTGAACATCCTGTGCCAATATTTGAGCCCACATAACGAAAATAGTTTTTCCTTGTATTTAAACAGAATTCCCTGCATTTTAGTTTGCACTTTCTTGGTCCTTCACTGAGAAGTCTGTCTCTGCCTTCTTTGTACTCTCCCATCAGGAATGTATAAACATTGACAAGATCCCCACTGCAGATTCAGAGTGAGCAGTCTTGGCTCTCTCACACATCCCTCATCTGAAACCTGCTCCAGGTCTTAATCACTTTAGCAGCCCTTTACTGAACTGGCTCCATGAGTGGCCAGTACTGGACACATCCTTTCAGATGCAGTATCATCAGTGCCATGTAGAGAGTAAAGACCTCCACCTGTGCCTTGCTGGCAGTGCTCTTTCTACTGCATCCATGGATACCATTTGCCTATTTTGCTTCAAGGACACGTTCACCTTGTGCAAAGCTGCTTTCCAGCTATTGATCACCCAGCATGTAATAGTGCATGGAGTTAGTCCTCTGCAGGTGCAGGACTTGGAATTTCCCTCTGTTGAATATCATTGAGTTCCTGTTGGATCATTTCTATATCCAGTCAAGCACAAAAATCTGGTGTATCAGCCACGCCTCCCACTCTCGTGTCACTGTGTATGCATTGTGTCCTATCATTAATGAGGCTGCTAAAAAGAGTTGGACCCAGTACAAACACCTGGGAAATATCAATTAAAGGAATGTCACATGATTTTGTATTATTGATACTCTAGATAATTTGCTTACAATATTCAGATGCTCAAAAAACCTAAGTCACTGAAAAAGTTCTGGAAAATATGTACATAAATAATCCAATTAGAATACTCCTGAAGAGAAGAGAAACATTTTATCCAGTTTCTATTAAAAAGCCTGGTTTATCACAATTACGATATAAAGAAACAGGGACAAAAGCATTATTTATTTGCAATAATATCTTGCTTTGTTTCTGTTGTGTATATTAGTATGTACTGTTCCAAACACATTTGTGATGACCTCTTCTTCTCTATTTAAAGAACAGTTGTTTAAGGATGAGTTTGCCAATTCTAGATAACTTATTTCTGAATCACAGTCTGCCTTCAGGTCAGAGCTGTGTTAGGGAAGAAATATCTTAGCTACTATGTAGTGGAGGTTGAAACTTGCAATTAAAGTCTTTCTATGCATTTTTTCTTATACTTTCACATGTTATGAAACTGCATTCCTCATTCAATCAGGTTTATTCACTACATACAATGCGTGTTCCCAAAATGCTGCAGAGATGTGCATCCTTCAGCCAATTCTGTGACATTAGACTTTCACCCTTGACTCAAAAAGCAGGTTTCTGCATGTTTACAAGTATGTCCACCACTGCAACTGGTTCCCTTCAAAAGAGCCAAGCACAGACTATAAATATAAACAAATACATTTTCCCAGGTAGTTATCCAGCTTTACAGAAGTATGAACTCCCCCAGCACACATACTTTTCTACAACTGTTGGGTCATGTTGCTGACTAAATATTTTTTGTAGCTCAAGGGACCTGGAATTTTTTCGTTACAATCTTTTGGGAAAAACAAAATTTGGCCTTTCAAATTTCAAGAATACTGAGAAATTCTGTCCCATTACCAAAGACATCTTCTTTTGAAATTCTGAAGGAGGCAACAATGACAGCAATTATACATTTTATTTTACAATGCTAGCTTTATACCTCACTAGCTTCTTTCAGTAAAATGACAGGTTTGATTGTTTGAAAAGTCTTTAAATGCTTTATGATTAATGCTCATTCTGAATACTAATGCACAGCTGAGAGCACCAAACAAAAATGATAGGTGAAAACTAGTAGTTTTCCTTCTCAGGTATGGCAAGCTTTTATTATAGAAGCAGATAAAAGGATTTAGGAAATTTACATTAAAATAAGACTACATACTAATCAAAACAGATTGTAATATTTCAATAAATTTAGCTTTAACTACCTGATTTCTAAGATGTTATTTCTTAAGAAATTCTTGTAGCAATAAAAATGCCTTTCTAAAAGGAAAAAGAATTGATACATCTTTTGCTTGTATTTTCTTTTTTTAATTTAAATGCAACTCCACAAAAGCACTAGACTACAGTATATAAGCTAATTTAATGATAAACATGTTTCTCAGTGAGCCTCATTCCATCAGAGAAAATAGATTTTCCAACTTCCTTAGAATCCTTTCTCTTTATAAAATGAGGGAATCTTACAGATTGCTGTCCTCAAATATGCTGTGCCCATGTAATCTTCAATTAGACCAGGGAGTCCATCACCTTAGAGGAAGCTCTCAGTTGGTTTCATACCATGTAATACTACTCATGTTCCTGACCTCACCTGTCAGTATTAGGCACTATCACCTTTCATAGTCATTGTGAGAGCAAAAGATCTAGCTAAAAATGTCTGAGTACTAAGTACAGCACTAGTGTGTTAAATAATGTACATATGTCCAAAGCCAGCAGCCCATTTTCTAGGCTAAAGATTGGGGTTCAAAGGTATTAATATGAAACAAGAAAATATTCTTTGCCTGAAAAGTGTAATGTGGCTTGGCACCATATGCATTTTCTGACCTCTAAAGAAGGTAAAATTGAGAGTGACCAGCATGGTCACTTACATCAGATTTTCCCCATCTCTCAAAAGGACCATTGTGCACCTTTTAAAAACCTCTTGACATGAAGCAATGATACTAAAACCAAACCAAATCCTCAATGTTAGTCAGTATTTTTGCTCTAGCATGTAAAGATAGATTGAGTTAGGAAGAAAAAAGAAAATAAATTTAAAAAGTAGGGAGAGGGAGGTTGGAAACAAAGGGAAGAAAAAGGGCTGAAAAGTTCACAAATATGCATCTGCAGACAAAATCACTTTCTAAAACTGAAAGCAATAAATGGCTATTAATACCCCAGTGAGAAGTAGCTAGAGAAGTATGTATTTATGCAGAATGGATGGAGTGATTTAGTGGTGGGCCAGTGTCTTTTGTCAACTTTCCCTGCATAAATTCTCAAGCAGAAATACAAGTTCTTTAAAACCAACCTAAAATTTAATTTAATTTCCTAACTGAGACCAACTTCTGGATTGAAGAGACACAGAACAAATACTAAAAGTTTACTAATTGAACACCTCCAGCTATGAAGAAGACAGACAGCAAAAAGAAATTAAATGTAAAGTTCTATATGACACTGATCAGATTCTCAAGTGCTTGTTGAAACAGACCCCAAATACACAAGGAGTATCATCAATCCTAAATCTAAACCTATCACTGCAGACAGCCTCATTTCTCTGTATTCATTGAAGCCACATATAGAGTGTTGGCCATTAAGTACAAGTTCTTATATACTCACAATTAAAAAAAGTGTAAGGGGACCATCAGTTTGCGATTTTTTACAGAGGGAGATGAAAAGGTCTGCATAAGAACATAGAGGGATTGTCAACATATTAAAAATAGGGGATGAAAATGAAGATTACAGACAACCAAAAGCTGCCAAAATGAAACTACTCTAAAAATTGTGTACATGTCTAAAATTATGGATATCAGTGCTGTTTTCAATAGAATGAAACAGATTGAGCAAAGGATCAGATTTTAAGCATAGTTAGAAGGAAGCTCAAAATTGAAATGAACAGAACTAGTATTATATTGAAAAAACACGTGTCATCCTAAGTAATAGGAAGTAATTCCCATTTTGAGATCAAGGAATCAATTCAAAAGCATCCATTAAGCACTTCTACAAAGAAGAAAAACAATGCATATAAGGTCAATATCAGTTAAGGCCAAAATTTTCAATCTAAATTAACTAAAACCAGTTTTAAGTCAATTACAGCCACCAGCCTTAGACACTGAAGTATACCAGTCAAGTGTCTGCAAAGCTATGACTATGATTAGGTATTTTTCCCTGTCATCATTTTAGATACACATTCTCAGTATCAAACTCAGCTTTTAGGAAAACAATTGTTTCTGTCCTTCATCCTACTCTTCCTTCTATCCTCAAAGTCACCCTACCAGACTGTAAAGACTGCAGTGAGAATGTGGACAGGTAACCATGTGTAATCGACTCTGACTGCAGTTGCAGGATCGGACCAAGAAATCTGAACTTTATCAGTGGCTTTAGCTGTGATTTTACTCATTTTTCACAACACCTGCACCATTGCTGTAATGGCAGGTCAACTACCTGTGCTTCTTTTCTAATGGAGCATTCAGTCACACAGCACACCAGTGTCTTCACACTTCAACGGTGTGCATAAGAAGGCGTCAATCAAAGCTTCTAATTAATCCTCAAACCAAAGGAGACACATGGAGCAAGGGCTATTCATGTTATTACTCTTTGTGTTCCTATACATATTTCCCCTTACAATTTAGCTGCATGACCACTTTGTCTCCTCTTGGTAATCTGAAGTCAGCAGCTTAAGAAATAGACTTGCGTTCCTTTTGCCATCTTATACAACACTGCTGTCTCTGACAGGGTCCTGCTACAAAATTTCCTCTCTGGCCTCAAACATATTTGACAAAGCTTGACATATCTCAGAATAAAGAAAGGCATAGGACATGGTGCGCAGCTCAGCACAGTGCTAAGTAGCATAAAACAAACCCTTGGAAATCCTAATATCTCAGCCAGGAAGTGACAACAGCAGTGCAATGTGACTGAAGACGTATCAATCAAGAGCTGCTTAACAAAGCAGATTCTCTGAATCTTGGCTGAAATGGATTTCCCGTCCCAAATAACTACATAGCAAGCACATCTCTTTTCAGCAGCTAGCTGTACATAAGTAAATAAGACAGAATATTTGCCCCATTTCTTACTATGTGTAATAATAACTCAAAAGGTAATTAAGAGAAAAATAAAGAAAAAAGAACGTTGTGAAGAAGCAGCAGAAGATAGCATTGATCACCTTTCAGATACAAGAGCAATAGAAGCATCGTCTACAATGGGATGAAGCCACAGTTTGGAGTAAAAGGAAACACTAGCTGTGCAAAAAATCTCCTCACTCTTTTATTACCACAAATTAAGATCAGTGAATGGCTATCACAAATTATTATTTATAACCATGCCTGCCTGATTTAAATGGATTGAAATTTTGATTTTCTGAAACCCAAAACTACGCAGAAAGGAAATTATGGATTCCATTGTATCAGGGAAGAAAAGGAATAACCAAATTAAGATCCTCTTATGCAAAAAGTTGAGAGGTTTTCTTTTGTTGATGTTCAACATTTTTTTAACTTTCCTAGTAATTGCAAGTCTGAAAATAAAAATAAAGAAAAGTGGAATGCCAAAAGACACACAACCCCCTTATGAATAGGTTATTTCCAAAGACTTTAACTTTACAAGTGCAATAAATGAATGAAATTACTTTTATTTTTTTCTTAACAGCAGAAAAAGCAAGTACTAGCGTAAATCTTTATATATAGAAAAGATACACTGTTGATTCATTTTTGAATACCAAAGTTTTATTAATCTTTTAAATCCCTTGCTATTATTATGCTTTGCATATAATACTACCTTTTTTTACTCCATTAATACATTCATTACTTTCATAAGTGAGCACAACAATGCCTTAAGGAGATAAAAACTTTCTTCAAAATTATCTAAGCATGTTCATACCAAAAGCTACTTCTTAATGTTCTCTTCTACAGTAATGTCTCAAGAGTACTTTTATTAAATGATAAATGGCAGCTTCAGGTATCATGAAATTGAACAGTACCTTTTGGACTACATTTAATTTTTAAACAAAATTACACAGTCCTAAATGTGTTGAAAACTAAAGGTTTAATGCTTAAAATACACTGAATAGCTCTCCTTTTCCTTTTTCAACTAAATCCAGAGGTGTGGAAAAAAGATAAAGGCCATATCTAAACCATCATGCAGAGGTATCTACAGCAGTAACATGTATGTCAGTCAAGAAATGGAAACAGCAGGAGAACAGTCACAGCAGGCTAGCTTATGGCAAACCAGGACTTAGTAGAACAGGTTCACTGCCACACAAGTGCACCTTTTCAGATCCCAGGTGATTAGCAGTGCTTTGTACAAACAGCAACGATCAGCATGAGTTCTTTACAGCATCTCTACTGAAAAATGCCTTCTTCAGCATCCACATTTAATTTCCTTTTTACTCAATATTTTGCTAAGCAGAATATTCTACTCAGCTAGAATCTCAGTCAATCAATTCCTCCCTTTTTTTTTTCCTGGTCACCAGACAGATTAGTTTTAACTCAGCTTGCTTGTCAAACTGCAGAGGCATAATCACATACTATTAGGCATGCATGTTTAATTTCAGAAACTCATTAATGTATTCTCTATTCTCCCATGATGCATGTTGCGTGATACAAACTTATCAATGAAAGTGTGCATGTGCTTTATCTTGAAAAAGAAGTTAAATACACTGTTTATAAAGTATTACTCCTTTTCAGTAAACACTTTCCTTCACTGATGCTTCTTGCTCACTGCAGTTTTTATTTATGTATGTAAAGGTATGTTCTTTAAATAATGAGTAGTCATATCACATCTTAGCAAATCCTTTCAGGTAAGTGTGATCAAAACAGGTTCTCAAGAGTTACTATTTCAGAAATTCAGACAATTTTTCTGATTTTGCTTTCCACCTTTCTCTTCTCTAATGACTTCTTGTTAACTTACTCAGTGAAAACATTTGAACTCTCAGATCCAGCTTAGAATACCCTGATTCCATGTTATTGTGCAAGTGAGCTTCTTGCCATTAACAGCACAACTTGAATTTTTACTGAATAGAAATTATTATATAGTTGGCATGAAACAGAATGGCACAACTTACCCTTCAGCTGTGCTATCACAAACTCTACAGCAGTCAGAATGGTAAAATATAATTAAAATCAAATGCACGTATCAGAAGAGCAGCCTTTTCAACCTAACCCAAGACTAGCAAATTATAGGGATAACAGCCCATATTGGATACCATGAACAAAAAGATGCTTCCTAACAAAAGGTTAGTCTGACTGAGACATCAGCATCCATCAGCCCCACCAGTGACGGAGCACAGCAGGGACTGTGCGAGTGCTGTGCACTGACTCGCTCTGCCTGGCAGTCAGAGGCACTGCCAGGAGCACTGCGGGCTCCTTGCGAATGTCCAACACGTTATTGGATCAGGTAGCGCATCCGTCACTGCCCGGCCGTCAGCAGCAGGCTGGGCACTTCTGCCATGGCCAATCACTCAGGGAAAGCACGTGTGCTGCTGGCTGAGCAAGCAGGGCATGTTGCGCCTCTGTGCTCACTCCAATCTGCAAATCAGGTGCACTCTGATCAGGGACAATTAGAATCAAGCTGAAGGCTTGTTTCACTTTTCTCTGCAGTACAGTGCTGTTATGCAGAATCAACTGCCCAGAAGATGGCTGTAATTTTTAACAGTTCCTTCTGATGGCCTTCCCAATTTGCTTTTTCAAGCCAATTTTCCACATATTTCAAAATCTTTGGCCTTGATTTAGGCCAAAAATGGTATAAATTATTTATAATTTATCTCAAAATTATATTATGTGACAGAGAAGTTCCTGAGCCAGCACATTCTTATTACTCTCTTGACCATATTGAATGAATTTTTTTTGTTTTTCCTTTGACACCAACATTTGGTAAGGTTTAACTCTGAAACACTTTTGCATGCAGACATTTTGATAGTGGGACTCTGTGCTTGTCTAAGACCTATCAGAAAATTTGATTCTAAAATGCATTTAGAAGAGTAACTGATTTTCTCTTCTAATATTATGCAAAAACTTAGGACTAAACATACCATAAAATGAAATTAATTTATTTGAGAAAATAGCTGAATATTTTTTTAGCTCTATTTCAGAGATAAGCATACACCTCCTAGTTTTAAAATCATGTAGATGTTAAAGAACAACTCTAGCAGTATACCCACGGATGAAACCTGTCACTTAGAAAAGCTGGAATTTCTTTTATTGTTTAGGCCACTAACTTAAGAGACTAACTTTAGATCTACATATGATCAAGTCTTTGCACAATACAGGGCTAATTACTGGAAATGTAAATTTAAATTATTATAACCAAGAATAACGATAGCTTCCTATCACAGATGATAGCTCCACAATTATCCATATCTGAGTATCTAACTTAATATGTCCTATGCTATTTCCACAAAATTGAGTAACTCCAAATTTAAAAACAAAATTTGTTTTAAATGCAACTGTAACAAAATTTGTTTTAAATGCAACTGTAACAAAATACTGTTACATCTAGACAATTATAAGTTAATTTATAGTATGGACTTAATGAAGAATTAATTTCTTTTAAAGGCATTTTACAAACTTCAAGTTTTCATGTCTAGACACCCTACATTAGGAAGAAAGAGGCATTCTGAGGGAAAAAGAAAACTGATTTTATTTTGTATCCCAAAAAAACCTTACAACTCCTAAATATTCTAACAAGTAATTAAGAAAGGAAGCTTTTTGGAAGTAATTGAGAATCATACCAGAGAGATAAGATACCACCAGCCACTGTTGCCGCCTTATCACAAAAGTTTCATACCTTCTTGGTGTTTTCTCATGGGTAACTCCTCAGAGTGCTGACTCTTTCTTCTTCACAAAGTAACCAAGTGACTCCAACTCCTTTCTCAACCAGCCACCCCACTCTTTTATAGCACTCTTCTTCTCATTGGTTACAGCTGTGGCCTGTTACAATCAGGCCTGTTCCTAATCTTTGATAATTGGCCCAGCTGCAACTCCTTAGGGGTAAGATTACTTTCTACACTATTTTCTTATATTCTATCCCCCTACAATCCACAGCCCTGCAAAGTTTCCTTATGCAAACGTGACGAGTCATTTATTTCTGAACCTCAACAGTGTGGAAGATTTGCCTAATTCTCTAATAAGGAAAATGTTCATGCTATGGAATTCCAGCAGCTCACATCTCCTATTAAAGCATGGAAGTCATTAATAACGCTAAAAAAAAGAAGTTGCTTAATAAGGTTTCTAAAAATATTTTGAAATGCAGTCACTTGTTCCAATATAATAAGGAAAATAAAATTGGTAAAAAAGCGAAAGCTTTATTCTGGTCATACACATTACGAGCGTGAAATGTTTCTACCATATTTTTACATTATGAATTTAGAATTAATATCACCTAGAGAGCAATGTGCACTAGAATCCCCAACAGGTACTTGGAATTTTAGCTTTTAACTCTCTGAACAATGGGTGAGCTCAGAGACAGCCACAGCAAACAGCAAACATATTGGAGAATTACAGTCATATTGTGGTGCAAACTGAAGTGTTTCATCTGGAAATAGTTTTACAGTTCTAACATCATCCTCTGGAAGGCATTAAAACTATTGGTACACTATTTTATTACCACAGTTATTACCAAGTATCTACTACAATATCTCTAATAATGAAACGTGGTTGTCTGTATGTAGTATAAGTAAACTGATTACAGCTGGCATGCAGGGGTAATACCTTCATTAGTTTCCCAAGGGAACAACTAAGGACTTGTAAAAGCTATTTGTTTTCAGTGAAGCTCATAATCCAGTAAATTTACAAATTCACATATTAACAAATAAAATCATTCATTCAAAAGATGATCTTGACCACCTTTAGGTTTAGGGAATAAAAGATATTAGGGGCTCTAAAGTATTCTCAGATTTGATGAATGCATCCTTGCATCCTTTGAAATCTTATCTGTTCCTTCTAGTACAAAATTTTCTCATTTACTTCACCCCAAATATCTGAAACAATGGTAGTATAAATATCTTTCTGCAGAAAATCAACTCTTCTTGCTTTATATTTTTTTTGTAATAAACTGTCTCCTGATAAGCATCAGAATTTTCTGCTAATGTAATGATAAGGAGTATACAAAATATGAAAATGTCCTTCCATATGACAGACACCAACTTGCCATCTTAAGGAGCTTTTCGTAAGAAAACCCTAATCTAGCAAAGCAACTAGTCATTCATCTTGCCAATCACAGTGTCACTTCTGAATAAATCAGACTTAACATTTTCATTATTACACTCCCACTATGTTTTCCTCAAGGCTAGGAAGTTATTAAATGGTATCAACATTTTCACCCATGCTCTGACTAAAATAATTCAACTGACTTCCATCAAAATGGGAGGAAATTTCATGTTCAAGCATTTAAAATTGAATCTTTGATGATACATCATTGAACATCTTTTATTCTTATGTATCCAATTCATGAAAGTCTAATCTTAGTACCTGTTTGTTGCATTTTTTGTCACATCACTAGATAGAGTAGCTACATCTAGACTGTGCTAACCCTTCAATGCCTCTTTCAGGAGGGAGGCTTAAGCTCCTAATACAAAAAAACCCACCATGTTTCTTCACTTAAAAAAAGGAAAAAAAAAGATAACATTAAACAGAGTAGAATTTTTGTTTGAATTTAAAATATTTATCCTGTATTGAATTAGCTTCTAGGAAAAAACTTCCTCCTAATTAAAAATTAAAAATTGTGGCTTAATAGAAGATAACCTTATCACCCATGAAGACCATGCAAGCTCCATTATGGATTCCAATATGACATCCAGTGTGTAATCTCTGGGGATTGACAAGACTGTACTTCTCCTAAGCTTTAAGATCCATATGGTCTAAAGTTCTTCACCCACATCTCCTCTTCACATCAAGGACCTTATGCTGTTTGCACAGCAAATGGCCAAACGGTAGGAATGCACTGCACACTTTCAAAAATTCTACAGCAACACAGCCTCCACAGCTTTGGAAATAACTCTGATAATGGGATAATCAAAAATTAGCTCAATAAATTATATTTCCTAGCCACATTTATTATTTTTTGCTGTGAAATCTTCACCATGAAACAGATTTCACTTTATTAGTATGCTTTGAACAGTAAGCAAGCAAATGAATTATTTAAACTCGACTGCAAAATGATTGTAAATTTCTCTTTCATCTGTGAAGCTTTCAAACATGAGGTAGAAACACCATCAGATTTAGGCAACCTCATTACTTCAAACTCTATTCTTCGGAACAAATCTGTCTTTAGGAAAAGATTACATTTACATGTAAAATCAATTAATTCAGCAAGTAAGATCTATTACATCTTCTCTTCTAAAAGAACTTCATATTATTGGACTAATTTTGTTATTCACTGGTATCTGTAGAACATCAGATGCCTGCAGTTCTGAAATGCTAACCCTATATTCAGAACAGTTTTCCCTAGGCAAATATGAAGCCTTTAGATAAAAGCCTTTACTTAATTATTTGCCATATAGCCAGTAATATGATAGAGCTTAAAAACCTTAAATAACAAATTATTCTAACCATGTGCCTAAAATTGATGATTTTACAGTAACCATTTCAAATGCAAGAAGAAAGCAAACCCTGAAAAGTTGATGCTCCTTTTCCATATAATGATAAACAGAAACAAGAAGAGGAAGCATTCAGACCTTTCCCATGGTAGTCTTTGACTGTAGATATTAACTGGCAGAGATTCAGAGTGTGAGGAAACCCACACTAAGGGATAAGAATGGAAGAGGAATCTTGCCATTTTCTTAATGGTTTCCTCAGGTGTAGTCACTGAAATATCTGCTGGGAATCCAGTGACTACTCCTGTATAAAGTTCCCATTAAACTCAAAAGACCAAGAGTTCACTTAAATATAATATTTAGACTTTAAAAAGATCTAACAGTAGGTACAGACTGTAGAAGAAATGAAGGATCAAAGAAAGGGATTAAAATCTCTTCTACAGAATCTACATGAAATTTAAGTGAAGTAGAGTTTTTAGACAGCAAATCATAATTTCAGAACGGAGCAACCCTAATCCTAAAGAGCCTAAAGTCACTGCCACTACATGCCATATATTGGTTGTGATCATGTACATATGTAGTTGTATTTTACCTCTTCTGTCTTAGCAGGCCTTGCAGGTTTAACCCCCATGAATAAACTAGATCCAGGCCTCCTCTATATTTAAGAACTAAAAATAAAACCACCATCATCAGGTTAACAAAATACTCTATCATCCATTAATTTTATCTAAAAAAAATAAAACATTACCTATCCTATCTTTCTGGGAGATATTAGCAAGGATGTTTTTTTCTAAAATTGGTGACGTTAAATGCTATTCCTACTATGTAAAATGGAAAAGGTGCAAGAACATCTGATGCCTGATGTGAATATTTGCATGACCTGTATTAAAGAATGTAGTTTAAAAAAATGGCTATGTGGTTCAGAACAAAAATCAACAAATATAGCCCCATACCCTGCCTCTGACAACAAATTGAAGGCGAAAGTTTTGGAAAAATGAAAAAAGGTGGATGCATTTTGTTTCTCATCAATAGGTTTTGGCAGTCAGCAGTTTAAAAACTCTCCTGCAAAGCTGAGAAACTATTTCACCAAATTCTTGGCTGTTTTATGTGTTGATCAGGAGAATACTGATGAGTGAGAAAACCATATTTTTCATTCAGAATTATAAATATTTTTATTGGCTTTATGACATAAAATATGGGACTTGTTTGGGCCAATTACTGTAAATATGTAAAGGAAATGTAAAAATAGACAACTTAGGAGAGTAAGGAGGATAAAACATTTTAAAAAAATTTATTGTCTGAACAGGCATTGAAAAAGTATCCTGCATTTAAATTTAAATGCTGGAACACTAACTAAGAGAATAATATCTATCAAAAATGTATATATCAAAATTCTTTCCTTCAGCTTGGGCTTTATGATTGCTGTACTTCATCCATATCGCAGCCTAATTATACAATTAGCCCTTGTAAGACACGGGTTATTACATGATCTCAGGTGTAGCACAGACATAATCATTAACATTTCTATCTGTCCCAAATAACATTTCTTATCAGCAATTATTTTTCAGGGCCTGTAGCCAAAGAAGTAGAAGAAATGTGAAGGCAGGAAGACAGAGATCATAAGTGTATGCCTGATATGTGTAGTTTTTAATGCTAAAACTCAAATACGTGCTTATTTTGGAAGCCCATATTTATTATTTCCTTCAGACTTATCTAGCAGCCTGCCCTTGGGAAGTTGTTACTGTTGTCAGAAGATGGCAGAAAATAGCACTGTTAGAGAAGAAAGCAGAGATTATTTCCAAAGGTTATGTTATACCTATGAGGTATAAAAAGGTAAAATATGCCTTGCTCATGAGCAGATAAAGGAATGACAAGGCTTGACAGCTGACTACCCCTGCTAGGATAGACTGCAAAAGGGTTGGTTCTGAAACATTTTAAGAGGGACAGCACCCTCAACTACTAAGGGATAGTTTCTCTCATACCTGTATCATCTGCTTTAATTTCCCAGACTGGATTTTATTACAGACGCCTTCTGTCGCTGCTGTGGATCACTGCCAGCCTAAACCATTGATCTTGCAGTCAGTCTCTGACTCCTGCTGCAGTGCAACTGTTCAAGTTTCTCTCCTTCAGTTTTTCTTCCAGGCTGAAGAAAACAGGCCATGCTGGAAGGAAGCCATACTATTTGAGTTGTAGGGATGCGCATCTGTAGTTCCAATTTTTTTCCTAGCCAAACGTATTATAACAAAGTTTAAAAGTATTAAATCAAATGAAATAGGCTGGGAATGTCACTCTGGCATGGTGTTGTGTAATTTATCAGACTACTTAGAATGGGGAGCTACTGTATTTCAGTTTCAAAATCGTGTTTTTCCAGGAGAGATGGGGGATTCTGAAATAAATGAAATGAAACAGTTCAGCACAGCTCATGATTTAAAAAAAACCCTCATATATTTACATATACAGACTTCAAGCCTATGAAGACTGATAAACTTAATTCTTAAGGTTAGAAACTGCAAGTTGTCTTATTGGTACAGAAAAAAGCACATGTGTAAGGGGAATTTTAGCCTTTCATTTCTGGACAGTATAAGCTGACCTAACTAATTTAATGCTGTAGTCTTCACAGAGAAAATCTCTTTCAAGTCTGGAAGGATTCATGAATATATATAAACATTTGGCAGTGGCTCCAAGACTGTTTTCTCTCTGATCGATTTTTTTTTAAGGGACTCCACAAAGATTCCCAAGAGGGAATATTTCTTTGCAACTGCCCTTCCACTACACTCACACCCTTTTTTCCATTCTGGTCATCTTTTTATCTGATTCTTTCAGTAAAACTTCAAATATTTAAAACTATTCCACTCTTAACCACTCCCTACTTATTCTTCTATAAATTTATAGTTTAGAAATTCTCATGGTTTGATGGTGAAGTGCACTCCAAGATGACCACAGACAGCTTCTGTGAGGATGCAAAACTCATTGTTTCCTCATTTGTGCCAGAGGCTACTTCCACTTATCTCAGCTGTTTGGCCTTCTCCCTTTCTGTTCCTGCAGCTCTTTTCCTCCCCTCCATCAGCCTGGCACATCCTATAATCCTGGCACTGGAAGTCATGAGGGTACCCAGTGAAAGAGAAATCTGCAGTAACAACCTTTATAGAGAACATAACGCAGAAGATGTGGGACGAGTTAAGGAAGAAAGTTACAAACTTTCAATTGATTGTTTAAAGGACATTACTCCTGTTTCTTAGGTTCTTGTGTCTGAAAAATGTAAGAGAAAAGAGACACTCATAAGACAGAATCAGGGTCAAAATCTGAATCTGACTCTTCCAAAAAGAGACAAAACAAAAGAATCTGGAAAAGAGTGTGTAAACTGGGGGCAGTTGGCCAGGAGTCACCAAATGCTGCTCAAGCACAGGCTGGCCACCAGTCAGTGGATGATATTGTTCAGCCTTGTTTCTCTTGAGCTTTCTTTCTTTCCTTTCTTTCCTTTCTTTCCTTTCCTTTCCTTCCTTCCTTCCTTCCTTCCTTCCTTCCTTCCTTCCTTCCTTCCTTCCTTCCTTCCTTCCTTCCTTCCTTCCTTCCTTCCTTCCTTCCTTCCTTCCTCCCTCCCTCCCTCCCTCCCTCTTTCCTTCTCTTTCTTTCTTTTCTTTTTTCTCTTTTCTTTTCTTTTCTTTTCTTTTCTTTTCTTTTCTTTTCTTTTCTTTTCTTTTCTTTTCTTTTCTTTTCTTTTCTTTTCTTTTCTTTTCTTTTCTTTTCTTTTCTTTTCTTTTCTTTTCTTTTCTTTTCTTTTCTTTTCTTTTCTTTTCTTTTCGTCTGTTATCTCCTTTCTATTATGGTTGCCATTTTTCTTCTTATCATTATTGTTATTGTTATTATAAATATTATAATATTTGTTTCAATTGTTAAACTGACCTTACCTCAATCCACTAGTTTTAACTTTAACTGATTCTTCTCTTCATGGTGCTGGCTGGGTGTGGGTGTGTGAGCAGTTGTATAGTACTGATTTGTCAGCAGGGTATAAACTATGACTGACCTCTTAATAGCCACTACAGAAATTTAAAAGGTAGCATCATAAACTACCAACGTTAAAAGTCTAAGACAGTCACTGAAAATCCCTAATTTCTTAATTCCTAGAGGCCCAAATAAACTTTGCTAATGAACAGATTTCAGTTTCCACCTGAGATTATCTGATTACATAGTATTCGCTGTCAAAAATGAATAGATCATTGGGGAAAAAAAATCCATCACAATAATGGCAGCAAACATAGAAAAAACAAATTATTGCATGGACCACATACTGATCTCTTTTGTAATTACATTCATGTTAAGTATTTTATTTACAGGATTAAGTAAAGATGAAGAATCTGTACTCCAGTGCCTCAGAGTATGACAATAACCCAAACCATGACATGATGTCTTGGAGTCATATTTCATGCATCATTCTGCAACATAAATAACTGCTATTGGAATCTATCATAAAAGAAGTGTAAATTTTAATTGCATTCACTCTGTGTAATGTATGAATTAATAATGGTGCTACTAAAGAGAGGAAATGATGAATCTGTTCCAAAGTCATCTGGGATATTTTAAAATTCTACCCAATAACTGTAACAACACTCAAAAACCTCTGATCTAATTTCAGTAATGAAATTGCATTGACAGATTTTTTGCCCAGTGCTTATCAGTCAGGTAACAA
Organism: Camarhynchus parvulus; assembly: GCF_901933205.1. Taxonomy (NCBI): domain Eukaryota; kingdom Metazoa; phylum Chordata; class Aves; order Passeriformes; family Thraupidae; genus Camarhynchus; species Camarhynchus parvulus. The sequence goes on from NC_044572.1 coordinate 50,748,676, forward strand.
ACAAGATTAATTATTTTTAAATATTTATGAGGCAGGAAGAAAAAAAGAACTGTGCTCACAGAGAATGGTTCACTTCTTTAAAGGAACTGAATGTTCCTTGATTTCAAGAAGAGAAATTTGACAAGGCTGACAAGAGAGGAAAGCATGTGGGCAGGAAATCTTGATTCACAGCTCTGTCAATTCATCCTCAACAACCTTGCTGTGTGACTGAATAAGTGACAGTTTGGGATATTTTAAATAAACACCCCCACTGACTGTTGAAAACTATTTTTCTCCACTGCAGTGAAATCATTAAAGCTCCCATGAAGAAGCTGTCATATTTTCCCACCTGTTATCAGAAAGAGCAAAAAGTCAAGCTCTAACAAGTCTTGAAGCTGGTGTAATTTTTTTTATTAATTTTTTTTTCACAGCACTTAACGCAGGCTGCAGTGTTAGGAGATGGCACAGTAACAGAGTAATGGGCACCCAACACTGTGTTTTCACTGTCCTGCACTCCTGGTGCACTCTGGTTAAACAAGACAAGAAACATAAGAGAATATGGGTGCTTAGGTCTCAGAAAAAATCCATTCATTGAGTTAATGACAGTCTGTGTTGACTGCTTGTAATTTTTTTTTTTTTTTGCAGCATGGAATTCACATGAAAAGAATGAATCAAGGGAAAGAAAAAATCCACTTCACCACTACAATGCCAAATAAGCTAACAGACTGTAACTTGCTTCATATCTTAACATCTTCCACATATAAGCAGAAGTAATTCAACTCAAAGTGGTAGCCTTCAGTCACAAGGAAACCCTTCCTTTTGATAAACTCATGGGAATAAAAAAACCCAACAAAACTATCCCAAATGCCTCTCCTCCTTCTCCTGCCCAGTTATGCCCAAACCCAAAGCTCTTCCCCTTCCCAGATATTATCATTGAAGTTTCTTGTTTCAAAACTGCTTTCATTATAATCAAAGCGATCAATATGAGGTATTAGGACAAATATTACAGTTTATTCAATCAGATTATGAAATATCCTTGAAGCTAAAATTTTAGTGATCAAGAGAAAAACTGAAAAATAAAAAAGCAAAACAAAAAATTCCACACATGAATTGGCTTGGTTCGGTTTTAGGAGAAAGGGAAGGAGTTGGAGTTTGGTAGATGGGATGAGTTGATATTTCATGTATTCCAGCCAGTATTACCATAATGAGTTTTATTTTCTTGGGCAGGTGCATGTACATATATTAGACACTTCAGACACATCTGTACTGCAGCTAGAAAGATGAATGATATTGAGAAACTACCTGAAAGGTTTCTTCATATTGCCATGAAGAAATGGATGAATTGCATAAATTTGGATAGGTGCCAGCATGAGGTTTGTAGACTCAAATCCTGAAGAGTGCTTGGGAGGTTTGCAGGCCTCATTCTGATCTCTTTCATCTCTGCTGTTCAGTACATTTAAAAATAATTTAATTATTTGAACTTAAGTTCTTTAAACATATGCCCAATTTGACATGCTGACTTTGAAAGGAATTAGGAGAAATTTGGATTAATGCACAGCAGCAAGACTTATGACTTCTGTACTTGCACTGTTTTCCTGCTTCTCTCCTCAATTTCTCTGCACCTTCACTAGCCAAATCTTGCCAGTGTTTTCAAAACTCTTTGGATCAAGCTCAGTGATAAAACTAAAGCTAGGTAATGCTTATTTTGGCACAGGTAACTGTATCAGAGCAAATTTAAACACTCCTAACGTAACAGGATTCTCTTTGCCAGTTCTGAGGACAGCAACTTCGCTATCATCTCACCTTCTGAGCATCACCCTGTCATTGTGGAAACCCTGTACACAATTGGGAAGGAGCAGAATCAAATAGAGCAATCTACGTTTCTGCATTTCAAGGAAGGAGAGATTTTACTAAAATAAATAAATAAATAAATAAAGGGGGCACCTTTACAGAGTAGCATTACTAGTCTATCCTCCACTTCTACTTGTATCTATCCTCCAATCTATTTTTTCCTTACTCAATAGTAATATAAACTATTGTTTTCATTAATATTTATCTGTTTTGAGAATTTAAATCTGCTTGATTAGGAAGTGCAAATGGTCACAGAGGAGAGCTCATGCTTCTATTCCGTGCCTGTAGTGCAATGCTGTATCCATGCACACAAATCTGTTCTCTGGATAAAATGGTGCTGATATGAGTCTGGGTTTTGATCACTCTGTAATCAAAACCTTCAGTCTCATGTGACATAATCTCCTTCCTTTCACTCAAAACTTCTAGCTGATTTGGCTCTCATGGATATCAGGATAGAGAATTCTAATTTTCCCATATTCTCTTCCTTGCAAGGATACGCCTAACTTGAAAATGAAATGTAGAAGTAGCTTTCTGATTTTAGGCTCAGCATCTGAGAAGAAAACACATCTGTCATCCTACTCTGTTTTCCCTGACAAATGAATAGACATTATTATAAGAATTTTTTAAAGAATAAAGAAGAAGTTTAGATTATTGGCTTTCCCTGCTCTTTTCTAGGAGATATAAGTAATTAGTACAAAAGCTGGAAATACATATAAGCAGGCTATTGATTATACAGCTCTGATATTTTCACAATTAATTCTATCTTTCTGAACTAGTCCCTCTGACTTCATTTGTATTTACTGTTAGTAAGCTGTCATGACAGAACTCAGACTTCCTGATATACAACACTGACTTAATAAATGTAGAATAAAAATATTCAAACATAGCAGTGCTAAGAAAAAATAAGTAAAGGAACATTTTCAGTTGCTTGGAAACATCTCCTAGAAAAAATTAGATGTGTTTAATGCATACAATGTGATGTATTTCAGAAATTTTTCTAGGTGTTATATCCTGAACTCAAGAATTTCAACTCCAGTAACAGGGAGATGAAATAAACGTGACTTGACTGACGATATCTTATGGTAGCAACACTCTCTCTTATGATTAGAGCAAAGAAATAAGAAATATTTTTTATAAAAGCATTAATTCCATTGACTATTAGTTCTGCTACTGTATAAGCGCAATCATATTAAAAACTTCAGTGAACTACTCTGGATTTAAATGGAATAACCTGTGTAATGTGGATGAATTAAAAGAAAAGAGTAAGTGCTCCCAGAAAGAGAACTAAACACCTTAATTCTGTGCAAGGTTTTCCAGAGGAAGTTATTCTGCCAGTCGTACGTCCAGCATTTCTGGCTGTCTCAGCTCTGATTCCCCTTCTTGAATTTGATCTCTGTCTGAATGGCTGCTGCACATTTCTGTGTATCTTAGGATGCAGACAGAGGAATTTCTCCCTCTTGAACACAACTCCCTTTGTAGTTCTTTCACTTATCAACCAAAATTTCTTTCGATGTAATTCTAATACTTGGGAAAAATGCAATGACACACCAGGAACCAAACAGCTTTTTAGTTTTTAGATGAAATATTAGTTATAAAAAGTGCTTGCAAGAAAAAGAAACACACAATTAAATAAATAATTAAATAAAAAATAAGTGAATGAACAGTTTTTAACAGTCTTGAAATGAGGATCCTGACCTATGTAAATTCTCTACTGACATGTCATAACCTCTGCTGCCTGTAGAGTTTCCACTACTCTCTCAACTGTCTAATCACATAATTTCCCTAAATTCTTCTTGTACAAACATCTTAGTATTTATTATTTACTTCTAATCCCTGATTTAGTCAGGAAAAAGCTCTGTGGGGCTCTAAATAAAGTGAAAAAGCTAATATCTTCTCTTACAATAAAACTGCTATTATCCACTTTGGCCCCTCTCAATCTCTTTGTTGCATCCCAAGGCTCACTATAATGCACTGAAACAATTAAAGCAAAACAAAATGAAAAAATCTAGGGATGAATAATCCCATAATACTAATAAAAAAAAAGAAAGATTGCTCAGAATTAAATCTGTGTTCTTGAAAAGCTGGCTTTAATACCTCTGTATATTTCTGTTTACTTCAACATAAAGCAAGGATGATTAACAGAGCATACAATCTTCTTGGATATGACACAAAATTCAAGAATTATTCCTAGTTTGTTTTTAGATGTTGTGGGAAAAAGACATCAAGTGCCTAACCCAAATAAAAGAATAAAGTTGATTCTGATTCAGCTTGGTTAATGAAAGCTGCACTGTCTTAGGCAATTTATGAAAGAAAGCATTTCCAAGCTTCCTGTTGTGACTGCATCTAAGTATTTGAGCAAGCCTGATAAATAGTGCCAGGGTGACTCTTCACCTTCTTGCTTCAGTTGAATAATACTGGTAGGAAGCGATGTTGCTGACAATTCCTTTTTTATCATTAAGCAGGAAAAGTTCCTATAAATTGCCTTTCAGAACAGGTGTGGGTGGCAGAAGTGTTGCTTATCCCACTCTGTTTTTTTTCTCTCGTTCAGTTGTCATCTTGGATATCAGACAAAACATATAAATATACAAATACATTAGGTCTTTGGTGGCCTACCAGCCTTGCAAAAGACAATAAAAGACAAAACCACAATAAAAGGACCAGAAAATTAGTGAAATAATTGCTTTATTTTCCTTCTCTTAAGTTTCATAGAAGCTCTCCATTAGCATTTAAAAGGGATCACAAAAATTGGATTAAAGGGCCAAACTGACTTAGAAATTCAATTAATCTTCACTTTCAAGAGACTGCAATTCCTACACTTTGTAAGTATTTACAATATTGTAACTTATTTTCTGTGTTAGGAAGTAACAAAATTTTGAATTAATTTGGTTGCTGATAAAAGATTGATGCAGACTGAAAATTAATGTTAGTAAATTTTTAATCTCATAATTGAGAGAGAGGCCTTTCTGTAAGCACGTCTCATGCATGAAATATGTCAAGCAGAACTCACTCATCTCTGATTACTGGCATTACTAACAGATGCTATTTCAAATAATTTCCATATTTCATTTAAAATTTGATTTATTTTAAAAAAATCTGGGGTAAATGATGGTCTCATATACTTTTCCCATACTTATGTTTTTTCCAGTACTTCTTCATGTCACCAGACAAATATCAGTGTCAAGCATCATCATCTGTGAAGTTTCTGGCACCGTGCATATGCTACATCGTTCTTAGTGGAGTTGCCCTCCCTAATTCTATAAAACCAATTACAGACTTGAAATTTTCAGAAGGTATCACAATGAAAGCAATCAATATCACAAATATCTAGCTGTGAAAGTTTCTTCACTCTTTAAATTCAGGGAGGGAAAAAGGAAGCAATTATCAAAGTGGAGCTGTTACAGAGCATTTACAACAATGTTTCTGAAACCCACAGCAAGTTTCACCTGAAGAACTCTAAAACATTAAAAACTTTCATACTATATTTATCAATGTACCTCTTAGGTGATGCATGTTGTCCCACCTATAGGGAAAAAGAACAAGGAAAGATAACTCTTCCTAAAATGCCCAATACCAGAGCTATGCAAAGCCAGTAGGGAGTATGTTTGGGAAAAGTGTAGCAGCAAATGAGAAATTATAAGGGCTTTGTAAATCAGTGTATGAATGAACATGAAGACTAACTATGCTCCAGGACATGGTACTTCTATTGCATTTGAAGTCAAACACATAAAAGAATCACACAAAGTAAAATATAAAAAATGAAAAATCCATAAAGTACAGAACTACATAAAATCTCAGCAGGGTAAAAGTGAATATAGCAATAGCTCTTTTGATACCAGTTTTGTGATCTACTTCTGAACAAATCTATCACTTGAAAAGGAAGTAAAATCATGATATCTGTAAAAAGGCATGTTATATGTTAAACTTCACGTGTTTAAGTGAGGAAACACATAAAACCTCTCTGCACAATCCTTCTCTTTGGATGCAACTGTCTGAATATTTTCATTCATTAAATGCATTTTAATAACATAAGCATCCCCACAGACTATAACAGTCATCTTCTAGCTAAAACATCAGTATTAGCAGGATACTAAGGTTAAAGCCATACCTATCATTCCACAGGGAAAAAAGAATTAATGGTGACAGAGAATTAATTAAAGGGTGTAGAATGAGCAGGCAATTGGGAGGAATTCCAAACAACAACAGCAAGGGTAACACGACTTATTTCTATAAAATAATGAGATATTCATGTCAAGAATAGCCTCTATTTTCCAGATTTAATGTAGCAATTCTCAGAAAAAAAATGTTTATATCCTGTGTTATGTATAAGGCAGTCTAAGATAAAAAGATATTTTCTTGTTTTAACACTGAGAAATAATTTTGAAGGGATGTTTTAGTCATTGTTAACTTACCAGGCTTTTATTTCTATAGAATGAAGTGTAATCTAAAATCTCAATTAGATATTTTATTAATAATATGTTCCGTAGAACTTATGAAGAGGCAATTCCATGTAGGACATTACAGAGGTGATAATAGATCTCTTAATTCAGTTTGTTTATAGACATTCAGTGCAAGGAAACTTCATTTTTCCTGAACTCATAATCAAAAATATCTTGTACATTTCCAGTTTCACTAAACGAAATATCTTATACTCATAATTAGATATCAGTCCTAATTTTCTAAGTGTCAGTGAGGTACGACTCTAAAGAGCCACATCAGAAAAATTGCTTGGTTACAAAAGAGAAGAGAACCTTCCAACATTTAGACAATGTCTCAAAATTTAGACACGTTCTCAAAATTCTGCAAATGAATCACCAGGAGGTCCTTCTATCTCAGAAAGTGCAATGTGCTGCACAGCAGGTGCAGTGCCAGCTCCCTGTCCCTTTTGCTGCTGTTTCAAAGTAACTGGCAAACAAGTGCAGAAGTAGGCAGAGCCACCAATATCTGGACATAAATTTGATTGTAATCAACCGTCACCATCTTTAGCAGTAGCTCGGTGCATATCAGTTTGTCCATGCTGATTCATAAATTTACTACAAAAAAACCACAGATCTCACTGGAAGTAGGAATGTTAATAATTGACAAAACTGTTCTCCTTCTAAAACTTAAAACAATTGCTTATCTGCATAAAAACTTCCAATGCAAATGAAATCTGTGAAATACTTACTTTTTTCAGAGAGGAAAAGATAAAAATAAAATAAAACTATAATCAAAAGAAAAGAGAAAAGACCTGGCATACTACTTCTAAAAATATATTTGAGTTTTGGATGGCTTTAAAAATGCAAAATTATTGTCTCATGACAGCATGCAGAGGCAGCAGGAATTCTGATCACTCAGCATGAGCACAACCTATTTCCAGCTTTTAAATTTTCTCACTGAATAGAACTGCTGTAGGAAAACCTAAAGTGTGATAAGCAGGTGCCAGGAAAGAGGTCCCTAAGATTCTTCTGCTCTCTGAGTTTTTAGTTTGGCTTTCTTCTTTTCCTGATGGCTAAGTGTGGTGACCATAAAGCTGGAAGTATTCTGCACCATGTTTCCTCAAAAAAGTCTTGGTTACTGAAGTGATTTATCACATTCAGTCCAAGTGCTGCCCAAAAGGTAACAGCAGAAATGAAAGCAATTGCAAGAGAGGGTTGGTGCTGCTTACAAAATAGGATGCAGGTTTCTCAAAGGTTTGCAAGAGCCTTTTTTGATGTCAAATAGACAACTTGGTAGCAAAACTGATAATGAGATGCAAGATGTTTCTTCACAGCACCACAGATACAGAAGGAACTAACTGCAGCAAGGAAAAAGAAACCCAAATTGGATGATTTATGCTCAGATTTCCTACTTTGATTGTTTTGGAAGCTTTAGACTCTGTAACAATATCGGAACAACAAAATCCTGCATAGAACAGATGGGGAAATCCTCATGGTCAACAAATCATTATGATACTTAAGGAAGATGTCTTGCTAGTGTGAAGACAATGATACGCTCACATTTCTTACAGGATGGATATTTCAAGACCTTCCAGGAATTCACATGGAGGTGTTGGTGTCAAACATCGAGTTGTTCACCAAAGGCTGCAGGAGGTGCCTTCGTTGGAATTCATTCAGATTGAGTTTTTAGACACAGAATACAATAGAATTTCAGTTGGAAAAAGATAGGAACAGCCACAAATCATAGCTGCTTTCAGTAATTCACTGCTTGAGAGGAAGTGTTGATACCATTTCATTTATATCAATCATAACAGTTTGTATAACATTGAAGGTGTAGGGAACATCCTAGACCATCACTGACTTTTCTATCTGCTCTGAGAAAGGTTCCTCCTCACCTTGTTGCCATTTAGCCAAATTTCTTTGTTTCCTTTTTTCTTCAAAAAGGTTCAGAATAAAATCTTCAGAAGAACAACACATCTTTTATTTGATTCTCCTGGATTTAAAACAATTTACAAAAATTGTGGATTTTAACTATTTTTCCATTTGCAACTATGCATTTAAGAAATAGTTCTACTGACATATTTCATCTGCATATACATGAAAATCCATAAAAAATGCTTTCAGAATTATTTAGACTACAGTAAAAGTAGCTTTTATAAAATCCAGAAAAAAAAATTTGATGATTTTCTAGGCAGCTGGAATAAATCGTTTGGAGCACTGTATTGTCATGTTATAAAGCTAGAAGTTATGTCAAAAGATTTCAAGGAGAAGGTTGAGGATTGATTGAATTTCATGCAAATTTTTCTGCTCTAAAATTCTAGGAATCTGTGCAAATATCTATATGCACAGGAGTAAGTGAGCCTGGGAAGACCATTTCCTGGAGGCCAATCCTCACAGTACACAGCATGAAAATAACATTAATCTCCATTCTGCAGACTCGTCTCTTTACACTGAGAGCCTGAGTGCATGAGGGGATAAGCACCATACCAGAGCATGTTTTCAGTTCCAAACACCTCTAAAGAGTTATAGAACTACAAATACACGTATTTAAGAGAGGGATGTGATTGCTGTGTGAGCAATACACACAAAATAATGGAGAGTTACAAATTATATGAGGGAGACAGTGTGCTTTTCATTTTAAACACAACACAGCAAAGCAAGAAGCCGAGTAATTTGATTATGTCAGGGTAGTCTCAAGTCTGTTTTCTCACCTATAGAAGAGTGTAAGATTAAATTACACCAAGTGCTTCTAACATCTCAGATGAAAAGTAGAGTGCAGAATATAATTAAAGGTACCTATTCATGACTTAGGGTTTACAAAAAGATTGTCCTATTATTTTTCTTATTATACTAACAGTTTTCAGAACATATAATTCCTTTGCTCTGTGTGAATCTGATTATGTGTAGGAGTAGCGCACCTAAAATAGACTGCAGGCCTGTTTTTGAGGTACTTATTACATACTCAGGGTAAATAAGTTTCTCTGTGAAAAAAGACTGCAACTAAATTTGGGTTTCCACAATTTGCCTAAAAAACTTCCAACTGGAGAGATCAAATGTCTGCATGTACTTTGCTTCCTTAGGAAACCAGAGTTCAACCTTGTCACTATTCAGCTTAATTCTATTTGCTGCTGATGCAGGCAGTCACAGTAGCTTGCTTTCCAAGGCGAAAAGCATTGTTTTCCCTGCATCAGAAAGAAGCAAAAAATGACATCACTGTCACTGACTCAGGTTTAGGTAGCTCACTCTCTACATACCAGGCAGGAGTATCACAGGAGCAGAAGTGGGTTCAGTGATGTTTCAGATGGGTTTCATCTCCACCACTTTGGGATACAGAGCAATAGAGTGACAGGTAATGGCAGAAAAACAACCAGCATGCCAAAAAATGGTGGAATGATCTTCAGTATTTTCATAAGTAATGAAGTTTAGCAGCTATAGGAATATTCTTAAAGAAAAATACCCATCAAGTTAGGTTAAAGCCAACATAAATGATAAATTATTAGGCTGTCTTGCAGCAATGGTGTTAGTTATTGGTATTGTGCAAAAATGACCTTGATACAAAGTTCAGAATACCCCATTACACACTCAAAAAGAAACGAATTCAAGTATATTGCATTTTGAATGACCACAGTTAACATGGTACTAAACTATTTTCTTCAAAAGGACACATTATGGCAACCTTGAAAGAGGTTATTCACACTAATAGGCTTTTTATTATGTAATTCAACACAATTTATGTTTATATGGTGTCCTTCATACAAGTATATAAAAAACAATCTTTGCAGTCAACTGTAAATTGAAGTGAAGACAATAGCAGACAAATGCCATGCAAAGTGACTGTCCTGTGGGGGAAAATGTGTTCTAGGTAGACAGCAGCAAGGAGAACTGGGAAAAAGCCCAGACCTCATTTGATTAGATATTAGAACACAATGAATAATGAAATGACCATATGAACTACATTATCTTCATTGTGAGTGCAGAAAACCTATTCTTATGTTAATCCAAGACATCAGGGAATCTTTCAGAGAATCTAAAAGGTTAATATGTAATATAAAAAAATGGATGCGAAAGTGCAAAATGTTTTTTTTCTTTTCTTTACACTTGTGTCTTTCAAAAGACACTAGGGATAAGCTAAAAGTTGAGCTGAAACTCTTTTTCTTGTCTAGCAGCTTCCTAATGGTAGAAGGAATAATCAAAATGACTTCTAAACACTCTTACTTCCTCAGGGAAAAAAAAAAAAAACAAAGCAAAATAAAGCCAAACCAAAAACAAGTACACTATCCAAGGACACAGGCAATTTACTAAACAGTAAAGTATTATTCTTTCTCTAAGTATTCCAAGATGGACTGACAGATGACTGCTACAAAGCTGTGGTTCCCAGGTGTGAGATATAACACCATCAAATGATGTGAATTTCAAGTTGAGATGGGGAGACAATTTATTCCTTAACTTAGAGAACACAGAATTCATGGAGCCTTTGAAAAGAAACATTTGAGAGATACAACTGTTAATTTAACCTACTTTCAATGTTCTATTCTGAACAAAACCACTTCTAACGTTAACTAATGATACAAGTTTTAAAGTGTTCTCTTATATTGAAGACTTCAGACAATATATTCAGGAAAAACTCATTGTTGTTATTTCATGTTTGAGTTTCTGCCTCTCACAGCTGTTGTTCCTGGCAGCTATCTGCACTTGTACACTTCTTTACATATGAAAGTGTTCAGAATAAAATTAAAATTCACTAACAGCAGTGCACACAAAAATTACTTTCAGTTAAATACAGAAAGAAAATACAATTACTAGTATGCATTATGGCTGTGGACTACTTCCTTGAGATCCAATGCAGGAAGTGGCTCTTCAAGTCTAAAGAATACAGCTGAAGCTAAAGTGCACACTAGAAACAGCTAAAAGCAGAGAATAAAGAGAAGTTCTGTGAAGGAGCAGGAGTGACTGGCTCTAGGTTAACTCTGCTATGGGTTAGTTCATAACCTCTAAATGCTTTTGACCAACTTGCTGTGGCCTTATTTAAAAAAGCAATAGCTTATGCAGTATCACTGGATAAGCTATCCATTATGTAGATAGTTAATGCAGAGATCTAGTCCCAAATCAGTAATTCCTTCAATTATTTTGTACTAAGTAATTATTAAAATATTATATTTAATATTATTTACTGCCCTTTTTCTTGATCAGAAGATGGTCACTGATGGAAAGTTTAGAAAAAAATGCATTCTTACAGTGCACAGTATTTTCCAAAGAATTTAGGGAGTTTAAATGCATTTTAATCCCAAAGCAAGAAAAAAAAACAAACCAAACCAAACCAAACCAAACAAAAAAAAAAAAAAAAACCAAAAAAAAACAAAAAACCAACCAACCAAACAAAAAAACCAGAACAAAACCAAGACATGGAATCAATTAAAGTGCTTAAGAATTTTTCAGGTTTTTTTGTTTTTTTGGTTTTTTTACATAAGCTCATGCTGTGAAGAACCCAACTCATTCCACTGAGTTGGAAGAATACATCCAAGTTCCCAGGCTGCTTCTTCTAGAGAATTAGAGCTAACCAAGACAGAATTAAAGAGTTAGCAGGGAATTGGTAAGAATATGTTCCTTATTTTAAAATTAACGGTCTGCTACTCACCTCTTTTACACCAGCCCATACCTAGGAACTTACAGCCATGCACGAGAGAACACACACATGCAATGTAAGAGTCTGGATCTCTTGATGGCACAGCATGCAAAAATCCTGCAGAAGTCACTTCAAACTACATTCTAGTGATGGGGGGGACTGCACATCCCATGAAGCACTAACACAGAGGGTCTGTCTTACCCCTGCCTTTACAGCTTTTGCAGATATTCATATCAGTTCAAGTGATGTAGTGTAAAATGGCTGTCTACTATGAGCTAGAGGAGATTCTGAATTAATAGTTTTCTACAAAAGAGCTCAAGTCACAAGTGAAAAGAGAGGTAAATTTGGCAAAGTAAGTCTGCAAACTCCTTAAGATCCATGCTTGTACCTTTTCATTGGAAATTCTGTGTGTCATTAAATTTACCTATCATCTATTTTCAATATCCTCAAAATAAGAAATATTACGCCTGCATTAGTTAACACTGTTATGCACCAGTTTAGGGTGCAAGAACTTTTTGATCAGATTATGGTAATTTGCGCCAGTCTCTGCTTGATTTATAGTCCATTCTAAAACAAGTTATCTTTTCTACATTCTTTCTGGCTACAGAGGGAGATGTAACAGTAATCTTTGTGCACTGCCATTTTTAGGCTAAATTTATGTTCTGGATTTGCACGTCAAGTGCTTTGGTAAAAGTAGCTCTCTAAGACTACGTTTATGCTTCCATTTATGCTTAAATTGGGCTGCCAAAGCCAAGACAAGTGAAAAAAAAAGCACATGCCTTTAGCTCTTTTAGTCTTAAGTCAAATATTGATTGCTTATTTTAATTATTGACTAAGCCTCCTTTCTGGGGGGAAAAACAACTCTTAGCATTTGCAGGATCTGCCTGGATATTGTTATTTTACACTTGGGTTCCCCCCTCCACAGTTTGTACTCAGTACTGCATACACATTTGAAGATCATAATGTTTAATGTGCTGACTACCAACTCTGCAACATCTCAAAATCATATGTAATGAAGTGTAACCAGCTCTTCATATATTTTAATTATTTTCTTTGGATGATTTCTGTCTTACAAATGTGCTTTCTGTTAGTTAAAAGAAGAACATCACTACTGGAAAGGATCATTTGTCACTACTTGAGATTTTGGTGGTTTAACTTGGAGGACATATTCTGACATATCTTCAAGGTTATTCTAATATGAACTAAATATATTTTGAGAGATTTTAGTCTTGAAGTATACATTCTGGCACACACATATACATATGACCAGCAGTACTGTGCTTCACCAGAAGCCCATACTACACACTTCCACCATAAATTATGCTACTGTTCTGCACTCTGCTTTCTTAAGGGCCATTACAATTTTATCTTTAAATTTCCCTTTCTCACTGTTGCAGAAAGGAGATTGAAAATGGGTCCTTAGAAAGCCAAATCATACCAGAAATCTACAAAATTAAATTAAACCAGTCTCTGTACTTATTGGTTAGTGTACCTATGGGTACAGAGAACCTGAGGGCTTTGGCCAGGAAAGTTCCCTAGCATCTTAAAAATGTAAATACCACTTTTCAAAATAATAAAGTTTCACATTACATATACACTATTTACATCTAAATAATTTGTATATATCTCATGTGCTTTTACTATTATAAGTAAACATAAAAATATGCTCAGAAACTGACAAAATCTGCTACCTCTTGTCTCACACTAATGCAAAAAATGCAATTTGGTTTGTCTTTCATTAATTTTCTCTCAAAACAGACATTTCATGGTCCAAACTGTCTCATTTCCTACCTAACAAACTTTCTGCAGTCAATCACCTGGGCTCAGGTCCAGATGAGCATGTGCCAGTGGGCAGTGGAGGCAGCAGTGGGAGCCTCGGGAAGGCAAAGCAGCTCCTGAGGACCTTGAGGGGTGAGGGAAGCAGGAGTTTGTTCACCAAACTTTCTACTGAAGCAGCTTCCTTCACAACGATTTCTGAAACCACATCTCAGGGCACACAGGCAAGTGAAAAAGACACGGGACTCACCTAATGCCTGGTAAGCATTTTCCTTAAAAGCCTGGCCTTGTAATTCCTTCATTTTGTCTGTTTTCTCTTATTGTGTCTTGGTTTCAAAATATGGAAGAAGAGGCAAATGTAATAGAAAAATGAAAACATTCCAAAAAACACAACACAATCCAAATATGGCTTCTTCGTGTAGATTTGTGCAGGGGGTTCTTTTCAGGAATCATCAGAAAATGTTAAATCTTTTCAAAGTTTTCTGTTGTCCCTGCATGAGTGGCATGAACTCAGTTAGGTGGTAAAAAGAAAAAAAAAAATTACTGGAGTGGTGAGAGCCAGAGCAGGTGGTTCTCTCCTGAGTGAGCCACTGCCTGTGAAGGAAACCCAGAGGAATGCTCAAGGCAGTTCCTTGGATTCATCTCTTACACTTTTCTTTATCCAAACACAAATATCCCAGCCAGCCTCACAGATTTTTAGCTTTATGGAAGTGGAACAATACACCCTTTGGGCTACTTGTGAAACTAGCAGTTTCTTTGTTCTTTTCTTTCTCCTCAGTCTATCACCTCTTTTTACCCCTTATTCCTTGGTGTTGCCTTTCCTTACTGGTCTACTGGCACCTAGAGCACCAAGTAATATGTAACAATCAATCTTGTAATTGTGCCTGCCGTGACACAAGTAGACAGAGCCAAATTAAATAAACCCTTGAATAAACGAGAGTCAAAGTCAGTCTTTTTGTCAAATAGAGATGGGTCAACAGATTATGGTGATTATTGCCAATGACTCTCAATGTCTACTCTTTGTACTTCTTTGGCATGATATTCTATTGTGGGAAGATGTTTCTGCCTTATTATTTGGCATTCAGATTACAGTACATGATTAAGAGGCTTCAAAAGAAGCTATGCTTAGTTCTTCATGGCTGGAAGACCAAAGAATGTGAAGAAGAAAATTGTAACAGCAACATGTTAAACCTACATGCAAGGTTGTTTTCTATAGCTGTAAATAAAGCAGGTCTCCAGTGGACGAAAATTACACTTCATTTCCCCCAGTAAGTGTCTTCAAGCAATTCTTTTTTCAAAGAGGAATAAAAATTGTTCAAATGTTTTCCTTAAAATGTTTCCTATTTTGATCCCAGATTTTCATTATGCTTTGCATTTTGTTTAAAATTCTACTGAGAAAATTTTAAAGGAAGAACTTGGTTTTTGACATTGATTTCAATATTCCATTTCAAAAATTAAGATTCTTGGGGGCTTACTTAATTTTTTTAATGTTTTGTTATACTATCCCATTCCCAATACCTCATTATAAATTCTGTGGATAACTTTGCAATAATATAAACTGGAAAAAGGAAAGTATTTTAACCAGCTCAATGTAATTCTAACCAAAACTTTAGAAAACAGATTAACTCTACAATACACATGTGATTACTACCAGAATGTCATATTATGAAAAAAAATTATTCCCCTTTCCAAAAAGTTTCATAATTACTGTGACAATTCAGATGAAATTGTGAAATTATTATTCCTCCTGTTTTTTAACATAAGCTTTTCTTCTCCCTTCAAACTTTCAATTTTCAGAAGATTTTATTCACTTCGAAACAAATTATTTTAATAATAAATTTTTAATTTTACCATTAGACAGGAAGAAGTTGTATTTCTTCTCCTCTGATAACACTAGGAAGTGTCATTTAACAGAGGCTTTTCAGAGATGAGATGATACATTATATTCATAAAGAATAAGTGTAAACTAGAAATTAATAATAAATACATCCAATAAGAACAGAGCTTTTGGAGTCAGGTTCCTCTAATTGGGAGCAGTGGGGTCAATCTCCCAGTCTTACAGCATTTTCTTTCAGAAAATCGCACTACCAGAAACACATGAAATAATTTTTATGTTAAACAATGACAAGGACCTAAAAATGAAATAATAAATAATAATTATTTTTTAAATTTTCACCACAGCCTTAACTTTTTTTATTGCACTTCTGAATTACAATATTTTTACTATTACTCTTTTTTATCCCTGAAGAAGCTAATTCTTTCTCTGGAAGAAAGAATTGAGCATTACCTGGCTTAATCTTTCTACTCTACTGCAAGCACAGTCTGCAAACAGCAGTATCACATGACTAATCAGTCAGGAGTGAAAGCCTGGTTCTTGGTACATTTAAGTTAAAATCCTGCTTTGAGCCACTCTCTGGAAGAGACTGGCTGGGATGATTACTAGATAACAGAGGGACTTCCTGCTGGGACTGCAAGCAACCATCTATGCATCTTCAATTAACTCTTCGGCCTGAAGGCATGAATATATACTGAGCTCCACCAACTCTGTTGAAAAGAGAGTGAGAAAAACCTGAGAAGTTCACACAAAAGCTAAGCTCCACCTTTAATTTATCTGTAAATTGAGCCACGTCTTAAATCCTGAACTCTGTTCCACCAAAATTATTGGAACCAGAGGGATTCTGCTTGCAGCCAGACTCAAAATGCTAGGAGGGAGGACCTTCCTCTTCCTTAGAGGAAGACTCTTGTGCTAGGAAGATGATACAGCAGAGACGAGGGACAGATGTGTACCCATGCTGGTGGTGGATTTTCTGTCCCAGGTCTTGCTTCCTAGCCAAGATGAGCTGCAGCCAGCTGTGGCACAGCACAGTGGGGAGCAGGAGCTAGGCTGACGTTTTGACCCCACCAGAAGGTGCTTCCTGCCCTTCACAGAGGAGCTCCTTGCAGGTCCAAGGGCTCAGGATGTGCCAGGGATGCTCCAGTCCTGGCTGACATCTACAAACATAGGATGGTCCAGAGGAGAACAAACTCTTAAATGATGCAGAGACACCATGCAGAGCTGACCAGAGCCTTGAGCAGGGTCTCCCTCAGCTTTACAGCATAGCACACTCCCAGAGTGGCTGGAAGAAAAATGTTATAGAAATAAAACTGGCAGTTCAACCTCCAACAGAAAACCAGCAACTAAGTGGGACTCCTCCTGCGCTGCACTGCTTCCAAGATATCTTCCAGGTCCCCACCTCAGTGGCTCTCTGTGCCACAGCATGCATCCTTCACTGCCTCTTTGCACAGGTGACAAGGGCCACACTCCCCCTCCAGGTAAGCCCAGCACCAGATGCCCATCTAGGAAAGAGCTCCCAGGTGTCCAGGATCGCCTCCATCCCAGGAGGCACAATGCAAGAATAGAAAGACCAAAGATGTTGTACCTCCTTTGCAAAATAATTGTTTTAGCTCATGCTGATCAGGAAGACTTTTCTGGAGGAAGACTGAGATCTGCTGAAGGGAAATGACAAATCTTAAAGAGATTCCCCATCATGTGGAATTTAATGCCTTTTGACTCTTTTATCCATTAGTAGGTATTTTAATTCATATTTCTTTCTCATAGAAATAAACAGATACAGAGTCATTTGCATAGAACAAAGATTTTGCTTGTTGGGACCTTGTTCTTTAAGTGGATTCTCTGCATTTTTATTTCATTTCCTCATCTATGAACAAGTATTCCTGACTCAAACCCATCCCAATCAAATAATTTTCAGAAAATAAAGGATGATCTAGAACATGCTAATTTAAAAGCCCCAATTTTATAATTTCAAGCCTTGTTCTCAAGCCTATGGTGTATTATATTTTCGCATTTTTCCTGTCTTCAAAGAGAAGACTATTTTCACATATATTTTTATTCACATTTTACCAGTAATGATGTAGGCATTTTTCTAGTGTAGACACTGTTAAAGAACAGATATAGTATTTTACCAGAGACTTTGTTTCATTAAAAATTTAAACATTTTTAGAAAACATCATTTTGCGACAGAAATTACTGTTATTAGACTTTAAATAAATACACATATTACAGTCCTACTGTTCAATGTGCTGCAGTAGTGATCAAAGATCATTTTGCTATTGCCTGCAACTGGAAATAGAGAACGCCTTTATATAAGCCAGTCTATTTATATGAGAGTATTTTGTTGGTATAGTTACACGTCCAATGTAAATATTTAAATCCTTTGATTAAAATCCTTTTAAAAATTAAATCCTGTGAAGTCAAAATAGTATGAAGCATTTCTGTCTCCTCACCTCTCTTCCTACTCTAAAAAATAGCACCAAAAAACAATTTCCAGAATAACACAAGCAAGAGGATTTTAAAGTACTTAAACACTTCACAGTAACTTCAAGTTATTTCCTGACTTGCATGAAGACAGAACTGTAATGATTTGAAGTGTTCAGTATCTTCATCATAATATAAGGAAAGATTATAGAAGTAAGATGGGAATTACAAGCCTCATTTAAGCAAATTCATTGACATAATTCCTGGATTTTTTACCTTTTAATCTGAGACTGTGTATTTCAAATACTATTAAATATTAATAACAAATGCTCTTGATTTATTAATAGGTAGAAGAAGGTTCTCACAACTGTTAAGAGCTACTCCAATTACTCTATCTAAACCACCAATTCTCAAAACAAAAACCTATATCAAACTAACCAGTATTTATCAAGCAATTATTCTGTCATTCACTCCAGCAAAATCTCTCAATTTTGCTCTCATATAATTTCTGTCAAGAAAAGTAGATATTTGACATTCTCAGAGCAAGACGGCATCCTCCACAATAAATTCGCTTTTCTTCTAACACTACTAGTCAACCAAAAACAATTTAGACAACTGTATTATAAGTCAACATCTAAAGGGAAACCCTCACTCTATAACTTTTCAAGACAATGAAGAGCAAATACTCCAGGTGAAATACTATGAAACTATGACCACACCCTGCCCAGCCTCACAAAATGCAGCAACAAGAGTTGTGGAAAAATCTAGGATGAAGAGTATCTGCAAAACAGCTGCAGAAATTATTTGATCACAGACATAACTGAGGTAATTTTCAAATAGCAAATAGTAGTACCAACATGGTTATGACAATGCACAGCTCCATTAGGGGCCATTTACCCTCCCAAAACAGTATTTTGGCAGCTGCAGTTTAATTATGCTGGAACTATGCTTCTTATTTTACACCCTTTTTTTTTGCCCTGCAAATACTGAAAATATGAGGGATAAGATCCAGTCTTATTTCTAGCATACGCAAGGTAAGATTATACTTGCATCAAGGAATCTGAAAAGACTAATACAATATATATACACATGTATATATATACACACATACACACACACACTTGAGGTTGTTTTGATGGGGTGAAATTCTAATGAAGATGTAATGAAACTGCACCCATATCACCATTCTTTCAAGGTATATTCAGTTCAAGTAAAATCAGAGTGATAGAAGACAGAAAGTTATTTCAAAGTCCTACTGCCTTATGAT
The DNA here is from genome assembly GCF_901933205.1 of Camarhynchus parvulus. NCBI lineage: Eukaryota > Metazoa > Chordata > Aves > Passeriformes > Thraupidae > Camarhynchus > Camarhynchus parvulus. The sequence goes on from NC_044572.1 coordinate 50,767,842, forward strand.
AATTTGGGAAAAAGTCTTAATCCCATAACTCATTGTGTTTATGCAAGAAGAGCTGTCAGGGTAACTCCACTAGTTGAATGCTGTTAATATATTTTAGATACTTGTTCCATGTATATATCTGTACAGTTTTCTAACAACAGCTAAACATTTCCATCACCTACAATGTAAATACACTATGATACAAATGTGGTAGTACATTGTAAGACATTCTGTACTGATATTAGGGTTATCATTGCAGTAGATTTGATGATTTCTACTATGGAACTGACCATAATTTTGAATACTATGATGCTATTGTTGCTGATAGAAAAAACAAATCAGATTTTTTAAACTCTTCAAATGCAACCAAATATTGAAGGCATTGCTTTAAGAAAGATTAGCAGTAGACAAATTGCATTGTGAGATCTTCATGACACACTGTTACTCCTCCTATAGTCCTGCAGGCCAGCCTATCAAGCAGGGCAAAGATTTTTTGACTTTTTTGTTTTTTGGTGGTTTTTTTTTGTTTTGTTTTTTTTTTGAGATGCTACCAAAGAACCTTGTCAGAGACATTTTCCTTCCTCTTCTTTAAATCAGAGAATAGTCTGGAGGCAGACACATTGGTTGAGATAAGAGTATGAAAAGTGTTATTTTTCAACAAGGCAAGCCCCAAAAAAATTTAATTAATAATCTTTTCTGAAACAAAGCTAAATTCATTTCTATCTGCAATTGGATTTACCTGAATGCATACAGAAAGGTATTTCTCAATTCAGAAATGTTTAGCAGTGTGCAAAGCTCTAATTATTGCCTCAATGTGAGACTTACATTCTTATCATATTAATGTTATCATATCAATGGGTCCCTATTGATTTTCATTACCCCAGGATATAGTTTTTCAGAGATTTCAGCCCTGGACATGCCTCCTAAAAATATTAATATAGATAAAAAATGATGGGTTTTTGGATGCCCTACTGCTACTGAAAGAGGAAAATTTGGAAAGGTTTTTCGATCTAAAATTTATGGTACCCATTAAAAGAGTCTACTTTTTATAATTACAGCTGTGGGGGAAGAGGGTTGCCATACATCATGATGCCAGTATATCATTTCAAGAAATGAACATACCAAGCAAGTTTAATCGTGGAGGACCTTTCCCTTTCCTTCCTTTGCCTTCAAATCCTGCATGAATCACTGTTCAGTTGTTTGGTCTCAGTTTAAGTAAAGATGATTCAGCATCGAAAAAAGCATGTGAAACACAGGCAAATGTAAACAAATATAAAAGTGAAATCTACTGTGTTCAAACTTGGTAAAGATAAGTAGAATTCCTTAGTGATTTGGTGACTAGTGATAAAGGCTTATTTTTGATGAAGATTTGTCACGTGATATACACTTAAGACCTCCACTGCTGTATTAAAAAATATTTGAAAAATTAATGGATCAGAGGTTGAAGTCACATGCCAAGACTCAATTCAGAGCACTGCCCTTGTAATGTGGATGCAGGTTACTTCATTAATTTCCCTCTCTTTGCCTGCCTGGCAGGCATGCAGGATTGGCACCTGTGTGAATTTCATTGCCAGTAAAGATGCAGTGCAGACACACAGTCCTGAGTCCTAGAAGGTTGTTGCAAATGAGAACTCTGTCCTCAATTTGGGCTGCACTGGCCTTTGATGTAGAGGCAATCAGACTGTTCTCAATTTGAAAACCTACCATCTGGAACTCCTTTTTGGTTCTGCTCCAGGTAGTAGGGAGAGCTCCAGCATGTCTTCTACCCCTTTGGGAAGGTTTTAGGTCTGCAAAGACTGCTGATTTATGCCAGAACTCTTATAAGTGAGATACTGGGACATGCAGTGGACGCACTCCAGGTACAAAATAAGAAGTGCTAAGTTTAGAAGCAGCTAGGATTCCCAATGGCCATAGGCAGCTCATCCTAGTGTAATCTCACCAATGAGAAGCACTGATCACCTTGAAACTTAGAATTGGAGCCTGCCTTTTACCTGTATATAGAGACCAACACTCCCAGAATGTCTACTTTTCCAGCTGTCATATCCCTTTCTGACTTGTAAATTCTGTATAAACATATAGATGACAACATATCAATGTTGGAGGTACTCACCAGAACAGTAATTGTAGAATAAAGTAAAAACAACATGGCTTCTTACTGGCGTCAAATTCTAATAATTTTGAAAAATTTTGTTTTATTTTAAACTAATGAAAGAAAGTCAACATGAGTTATTCTGTGACTTATTCACTCAAGACTGTTGTGTGAACTCTAATCTTACTTGCTATGAAAAAAGAGGTTTTTTTAACAAATGGAGTGCATTCAAACACAGGCTAGAAGAGTTCCAAACACCCTTATAACCCTATTGTCACTGTGTCCCACCTTCTTCCTTAAAGCCTTCTAATAGCTTTTGCAGTGTTAAGGTAAGAGCAATTAAGGAGAGAATTTAAAAAGTTACATAAGAAGGATTAAAATGACAATAAATTAATACATACATATAAAATAATAACTTAAGGAATTATTTGTTATTAACCTCACACTGCTGAAGTTATGAAGATGAAAACTTTTCATTTTGCCATTTTTGATCTTATGTTTTGTTGTTGCTGTATCATCTCTGAGGGGTTCATGGCATTATATATATATTTAAAGAGAGATAGATGCAGATAGATAGATAGATAGATAGATAGATAGATAGATAGAAAGATAGATAGATAGAAAGATAGATAGATAGATAGATAGATAGATAGATAGATAGATAGATAGATAGATAGATAGATAGATAGATAGATAGATAGATATTTAAATGCAAATATTGCCCATAACTACTGTTAACAAGTCAGATAAAAGATGAGACCACTGATCAAGCCTGAACATATCTTGCTATAAATCCTTTTGTTATAATATGTTGCCTATCCTTATACAATAAAAGAATAACAATGCTATTCAAACTGCATTTAAAAAGCTGTAAAGAAACAAATTGCATTTTAAATGACCATTAAGAAACCTTTAAGATTGCAAGATCAATTTGGCAGCTGAAAAGAAGAATGAAATCCTGCCACTAGACCCATCCAAAATTGAACTATGAAATGGGCCGGAAAATACACTGCTGAACCCTTTGCCAATAGGGAAACATATTAAATCAATGAAAGAATATTTGGGTAATTAAATTTTTATAACCTGAGGTAAGAAAAAGAATGTGATTTGTCATAAACAATGAGTATTGTGTTCCAAGTTTTTGATGAAATAATCAAAATCAAAATATCAGCGTTCCTGCCTGGATTCTTCATTTTCCCCTGTGTATCCATCCCTAAGAAGTTATCTCTCAATTTTCTGTCAGTATAAGAGGAACTTGTATCTCATAGATACAAAATAGGCACTCCAAGCTTTTTCCAATAAATATCTTTTCTATTGAAAAATACAAGTTCATCAAAAAGTAATATGCATCAGGAAAATGTGGCTGCAGTTGAGATTTGGCATAAGAGAAAAAACAATTTAATAGCATGGATCACTGTTGGAATACTTTGGGAGCAAAATATTTCTTACTAACATTTTTAAATTAAAAATTTAATTTCATAAACAGCTTTCCGATTTAAAAATTTTGAAGTCCTAGTTTAATACATTAATATTAGCTAAAGGAAACATTAAGGTTATTTAGAAAAAAAAATCCAGGGAAGTGTGTTTCATTCCTCTTTTTAAACAGGGGGAAAAAGATGATATTTTCTATGAAACTAAGAATGAAATTGCCTTTCTTTCTAGTATAATTGTACATCACTTCATATTATGCTGCATCAAGCCTATATATGCTGCCTTCTACCTTAAGCAAATTGGCAAGGTTGTGATGAAGAGAAATGGCTTTAACAAATTCCTGGAGGAGAACAAATATGCATGTATATACATACGAACATAATACGTCATATATATAGCCATGCATTATAACAGAACTCAGTAAGACTTACTTATCTTTGATTTTTTCAAATGGTTTAACTGGGCCTACATACTCAAAATAAATTAGTGGTAGACAGATATGGAGTTGGACCTCCTTATGTTCACTTCCTCAAAAACAAGCTAAGTCTTATTTTGGTCAGGATAAATTTCTTGTTAGTGTAAAAACAAATTGAAATCCGAGAGATTAGAAAGATTATTTCATTTAGAACTAAATACTAGAGATACTATTAAAACCAAGTTCAGTTTTCAAAGCATTTTTCCATTCACACAAAAGTTCTAACCCTTAATTTAGGCAAATGAGTCCTGTGTTGAGTTAGGCTGGATTCTAGAAGGAAAAAGCCTCTGACCAAAGTCTGGCAAAATCTTTAAATATGTGCTTCATCTAAACGATCCCATTGTATTTATTTTGCTCACAGGGTGTGGGGAAAGCATTACTGAAGTCACAAGGGCATCATCGTTGGTAAGATATAAGACATTAATCAGTGTAGTTTTAAAAATTGTATGTCTATCAGGAAAACATTTGATGCCTCATTACCAAAACCTGGTTACATGCTATCTCTAATATCTATCAAATATAGATATTAATAAAATAAATTAATAATATTCTTCTTTTTTAGACTTCCTGCTCAGTTGTGCCCTGCTCAGCCTGCAACATTTGGTGTCAAATGATTAGAATGCCTTGGAATAAGTGCACATCTTGTAAAACATATTAAGGAGGATAAGCATATGGCCTGCATATTCAGACACTTATTTTAGGTTGCATGCTCTACATACACATTTGTCTCTACTAGAAATAATAGCACCAAGAATAAAAATGTATGAGTCTACTTTATTTTCTGCAAAATTTACTTTAAAGTTAGAAAACCATTGTTCTACATTAAGCATTGAAAGATTTAAAATACTTTAAGGAAACTGTAAGTCTGTTCCAATTTAGAATATTGTCATCCATCAGAAATCTCTTGAACAAACAAACTGCATTTATTACTTGTTTCATATTCATAAATGCCATTGGTTTAATTAAAATGTTTTCTGAGTACAAAGCATAGATTTTTTTCTACAACTAAGCCTGAATTTAACATGCAAATATCTTCTAACCATGACTTATGGTGAATAATTGACTTAAAGAGGAAAAAAATGGGCCATAATTTACATCTTATCAAAAAATCAATAGACGCCAGAGGGTGAACAAAATGTTTTAAGTTCCACATTCCAAGGATTTTCTAAGTTTTCATAATACATGTGACAATCCTCCCACAGAATTCCTTTTATCATATTAGTTCCACAAACCAGTTTATCTGTGTTCATTGTTCACACGGAAAAAAATCTCATTTATTTATAAGTGCCTAATCAACTGAAACTTAATTGCATTATGCTGTAAGGACCTTTGATGAAGCTTTAGAAATATGCATAAACATTGATAATTTGAGGCCTTAATTAATAAGAAAAACCCCAAACTTCTGAAGGAGCAAAAAGCTGGTTTTGATTTGCTTTGTACAAACGGTGTGATATATTTCCATAGTGAAAAAGCAGTAAGCATGGAGATTTTATTATAAGGAGGAGTTTAAAGGCAAGGCTATCCATGAAGCATAAGCATATTTCCTGACATTTAAAATTCCAATAGTTAAAAAACCTCATTGATTAAGTTAATTTTCCAAATAAAACATTTACAAATCAAAATATTTTACTGATTTATAGAGAACTTGTAATAATGAAAGATTTAATTGCTGAAGTATTTTTGAAAAATAGAATATTTCCCCATGCAAATATGCTGCTAGAGTAGATTGAGTTGTGAATCTTTTGGATTCAATAGTGTCTTGAGAACATAAAGCAGAAATAAATTATTTAGGAAATCACCGGCAGGAGTGCTAAAGGACAGAAATAATACTGGGTCAAAGCATAACCTGTCTGAAATATGAACATTGCATACATATGCACATAGGAAAAAAAAAGCCAACCAGTCCCTGCGTAAAAGTATTTTGGACCTGCCAAGATACAGTAAAGTATCCAATAAAAAATGTATGGAATTATGCTCTGTGATCTTGTTCATAACAACACCAGGAGTGCTAAACAGAAATAATGATGAATACATTTCCAAAGCCTAGGAGGATATTTGTGCAGATATCTGTTTTATGAACTCTTCTCTTTCTATTTGTACTCTTATCCCAAGTTTGGGGGAAATTCTGACAAAAGATTAACATTTTCCCAAGTTCTTACTGGAAGGTAGTGAATTTACTGACCTTCAAATAAACCCTTTTAAGTAAAGTGTTTCATGTATGGAAATATCTAACAATTATTATTGGGAAATTCCTAAATTCATTAAAATACAGAAAAAAAAAAAAAAAAAGGAAAAAAGTAAAGGAACATCAGCATTTATTTTTCTATGTAATTTCTACATAAAATACATTTTGTCTGATGTACTCTGGCCATGAATTATGAATTCACCATGCTGAAAAAATTCAGTAGAGTGTGAATCAATTTAGGTTGTCTATATGGTCTAGCATCTGAGAACTCTCATATGCTAACTTGTTCTATAAATCCAAAACAAAGAAATTGTTACAGGGTTTTCTGTTTCAAGACCCTAAACACTGTGAATTCAGCAAGAGACAGCCAGCAAATACTGTCAAGCAGGACAACAATAAATAGGTCATAAAAAATAGGCTGTAACAATGCACAGTTGTTAGTGAGAGAAGTAGGGATCAAAGTTCACAAAAGTATAAGTAGGTGGAAAATGAGGCAGTGTAATAAAGGTTCCTCATAAATACAGTAATTAATAAGAAATATGGCAGAAGAAACTTGGTTTGGGGTAAGGAGAATAAAAAGAGCATATGAGGGAAGCTAATAACTCTATTTGGGTAGGAAAAAGGGGATGGGAAGAAGGAGGTGTGTAGGGCATAGGACAAAAAAGGTGAAATACTGGGGGTGGATAATAATGAAAAAGGAGACTGCCACTAAAAAGAGATTTGCATAATGTGCCATACCTTCAAATACTGTAGGTTAGCATAATTTTACTGGAGCCAGTAGAGTTAAGCTGACTGACAGAAAAACAAAGAAATAATATTTAATTCCTGTGTAGAACTTAATATCATCATTGCATCATTTCTTCTAAGGTAGATTTTGAATATTGAACAATCCCACCAAATTAAGTCTAAATTTAATGCTCTTAATATGAAAAATAATCCCAAATAACAAAATGAACTGACAAAAAAATCTGCCAGTATTTATAAAAGCACCTATATAATAAGATGAGGAAAAGAGAGATTTAATTGGAAAATAATTCTGATCTTCTCCATAGTATAGCTAATATTTCTGCAAAACAAACTTTATAATTGTTTAGAATTACTCTAATCCTTTAAATTAAAGAAGAATGATCTGGTAATTTCATATATCACTGAAAATGTCAAAATATTTTTAAGAAATCAAGAGAGCACAAATTCCTCTGAGTCAAGTTATGCCTATCAAGTAATAAGTCTGCATGACATTAGAAAACTAAAAGAACATCAACCAATGATGAACTAAAACATATAATTAAAACCATGATCTAATAGCAACTGATTAAAATGAAAGCAGAGGTTTTTCTGCCCAATTGTTGTTCATCTCTGTCAAAGTTTACTGCCAAGTTTTATACAAACATGACTGGTAACCAGAAATAAAGAGAGAAAAGCAGTAGGACTGAGTAGCCAGGATAGAGGCTTGAATTTTCAAATTCATAGACTGCTTGAATCAGGACTTAGATAGGGGATATTTATAAAGGCATACCATCATACTGTACATGAAAATGCAGCCCAATATTTAATGCCTGGCTGTAATTTTATTTTTTTTTTAAATTCTAGTATCAAGCTCCTCAAAAAATCTGCACAACACAACATTTACAGGTGGGGCCTTTTAAATAAATTACACCTTTTCAGAGCATTTTTTCACATTCTTCCCTTTAAGTGCACTTACGGTATTGTCTGTCTTCAAAGAATTTTCATCCCCAGAAAGCTTCCAACCCAGTATATGCTTGTGAAGGCAAAATTTCCCTATCATGATCTGAAAGCTGCTCTATCTCATTGTATAATGTGCAATTTAGGATTGGATTCTCAATGTGCAGTTACTGGATTGCCTGGTTTAATGCAACATAAATGATCAAAAATACTTTAGGGACATGGGAAACAAAACGAGTTCTGTATGAAAACAGACTCATTGCAATTGGTATCATACTGAACAAAGTGTGTCATAGCACATTTGTGATTGTCCTGAATAACTGAACTCAGTTCAAAATAAGTGGAGTAAACAAAGCAGTATCACAGTTTATTACTAGATTTCCTGAACCCTCTCAGCTCTGAAAAACTGAACCAGTATTTGTTCCTCCTTGCTGCAAAGGCACCTGTCATTCTTCAAACATTAGCTCCAGCTTATAATTTATAAATATAACAGCTCAGATAGAAATATAGTGGCTTTGTAGAGAACTGAGAGGAAGATTCAAGTTCAGGAGTATAGAAGTTTCTTCTGCATTGTACATATCTAGAACAATTAACTTCCTTTTGTTAAAAAAGCCCTAGTTCATGGAGTGGAATTCCAATGAACACCTGCTTACTCACCTGTTGCTGACTAATCATTACTTGCCACCTGTCCAATTTCCTTTGCAAATAACAATTTGTCTTTTTCGTTGCTTTGTGTAATGGTACAATTTTTCTGTAATATTCACAAAAATAGAAGCCTTATTATCTGGTATAAAGAACCAGACCAAAAGACTTATCCAATAAATAAAAAGTTGCACATCTTTTGTTAACTTCTGATAACAGAAGTCAGAGGATCTGACTTGCGACCAAACTAATTTATCATTCCAACTCTAGCTGTCTCCGGCAAAATGATAATCTTCCTGGTTCTCCCAAAATGGAAGATTTTTCCAAAATACTAAAAATAAAACAGCAAGTGAAAAGAAAAGTGGTGCATCAGGTCACTAGAAAAAAAAGCAACAACTGCCTAAATGCTTTTCTGAAATTTCAAATTATTATTTTATTCTTATCAAAGATATAAAAATCTCCTTCCAGCCCAGGCTAAGATTTTGTCATTTATTTGTACATGATCACTGCTGTTTAATGCACTTTAGTGGGAGCTGGGCTCTGTATTTGACCTACTCATACTATTGTAGTACACTTAGGAAAAGGAGGGTGAGGGCTATTAATTCCTAGCTCATTTAATCTCAAAATGGTTTATTCCCACTGGGATTAAGAACCAGTAATAATTTTCACTGATTTAACATTAGTATGTACAAACTGTTTATAGGGAAAGCAAAACGCAAAATACCAGATTGTGCAGGGAAAAACATGTTTCACTCTTAAATTTTCAGTGAACCAACAGAAAGAGAGGATAGATTTATCCTTTGCAGAAATGAGTTCACAGGAAATCTTTTAAGTACAAAAAATTATACTCAGACCAACAAAGAGATGTTTGCTTTTTTAAGTAAAACCACACGTTAATTTGGTGTTACAATCAGAGGAGTAAGTAGATTACATGTTGAATAGGAAAGAATTAAAACTGTCTGAAGATTTTGAAGCTTCAGGGAAGAAACTGCTTGCAAGAAGTAAAATATTAGACCAAGAAAAGTAAACTCTGATGAAGGAATTTCAAAGGATAAAACTGAAGACATAATTGCACAATCTGCTTCTCTGCCGGACACCATGTTAAGATCACAGCTGAAGGAGCAAGAGGATTTTCTGGTTTATAAGTAATTTAAGTACAATTTTCTTTCAACTCTCTGCTAGTCTGTTATTGAATTTCAATACATTGTACTGTCAGTTAAAGGTGCTATTAATACTACTATTTGCACATTATTTTACCCTCAATGGAGTTTAAATCATCTAATGTAACTGCAAGGTATTCCTCAGGAAAAGTCTGACAAAATAGGGTAAGGAAACACAAAGAAAGAAGGGATTCTTTTTATACACTCCATAGTGTTTAGAGTCTAAATGAAAGGGGGATTCAATACTGAATGAGATACAGGAGGTATAACAGATGCTTTAGGCAAAATAATTTAGAAACACATCTACTTAAAAGAGGAAGTTGCAATAAAACATTTCCACACCATTAACTGTAGGTTGTGCACATATTATATAAAGAATCCACAATGAAGAAATGCTTGCCATAATAAAACTGCATATTCCAGATTGCGGCCAGGAAGCATTGACAGACTATAGGGCTCCAGATACTGAATATGCTTCAGAGTTATGTTTCAAATTCTTAAAGCTGAATTTAGGAGGTTTTCAAGACAGCAGAAATTACTTTGCAGTAAAACTAACAGTGCATGCCCATTTTGTACACAAGGGAGAGGAGGAGGCAGAACAGCAGGGCTGGAATGATTCACAACCCAAAATACAAGACTACAGGAGTTTCAGTTTGCTAATGAGCTTCTCCTCTGAGAAAGGGACACTATCATTTGAGAGCTAGACAGAATTTTTCTCAAGAATAAGAAAAAGTTTGTGTGCCTTGCATCCTGTTTTAAAATTTACATGAGTTCAAAATTATATAAATGTATAAACAACTGTCAAATGTTTTGAACTTATCATAGAGCTTTTGAAGGCACAGTGTTGATGCCAATGAAAGTGAAGCAGAGCCTCTAATAGCTTTGAAATAGCTGTGTCAAGGAATTTAACAATGTCTGCAGATCAGTGCTCATCAAATTAAATTCCAGGCAATTCGAAGAATAAACCCTACTGCAGGAAGTGATACTTTAAGCTAATTATAACCTAGTGGAATTCACTTCTAAACTTTCCTGAGACGTAGCTCACTCTTTCAGATGGGGGGGAGGGGCGCGTGAGGATGACAACACACTCAGCAAAAAAAGGCAAAAAATGCAAACCAAAAACAGTGATTAAACTTCATGGGACTGTGCCATACTTTTTGAGTGACAGTTTTATTTTGCCAACAATACCTTGAAGCACATTTAAGAAAGGACAGGAGCAACACTGATGTAAAAGGGAACCGAGGAAGAGTAAACAAAGCATCTGCCGTTAACTTTTGGTAGTTGACATTGCTTCCCATGCTGTATTTCTGTCTTGGCACTGTTTTCTTCACACACACCCGCCATAATTGCAATAATAAAAGGTGTGTGAAGAGGAGATTATGGAGTTGGCAGAAAGGTGCAAAACACAGGGAGTCCAGGATGTACTCGTCTTTTTAGGACATTTGAAGAGTTATAATTCTAGGTGACATTTACTGCATTGTTTGTCTTAACTATTTTGGCTATTATAGCACACATTCTCATTTAAGCTACATCCACACTGGCCCATAAAAATGCCAGCTGTGACCAAAACCAAAACTGAGTGTTCTCACAAAATCTTTCCACTTCAAAACTAGTGTCTTTCCACCTCAACACCAAAGTGCTGCTGCTTCTGACTGATCTATGTATCAAAAAAATTTTAAAAAATCCATACAGTACAAAATTGTAATTAACCCTTATTCATAAGCCACAAACAAATTCACAAAGGTCAATAATAATTTTATCTGCTTCACAATTGTAATTGATTATAATATAAATGGTCAATTCATAGTAGAATTAATTATCCAGAAGAAAAATTGAATTAAAGGGTCCCTTAAATCCAAAATACTTGTTCTCCTATGGCTTACACATTCACTGCTTAAGGAGTATAATATCAAGTAAATTGTCAGGAACACTTTAAAACTGTGGAGGGCAAAGCCACTGATTTGAGTTCTGTCCTTAAAAAGAACCCAAGAAAAAGAGAAGTGCAACATTTTTACTGAAAAGAAGTTAATAAATCCTAGTTTGGTGTGGAAGCTGGAATGAGTATGGGAATACTGATGCAATATTTCTTCCAGGAAACATCAAAGGAATAAAATTAAGCAATCAGAAATCTGAACTTCTGTAGAGCAAGAACTCCAGTGGGTAATTTCCAAGACATTTAGCATTCATTTCAGAAACTAAGAAAACTGTTGTCTTTAAAACAATATTCAAATCTGCCCAAATCTCATGGTCAGAAAATTACACATCTTTTTCTTTCTATGAATTTGATGAATCACATAACTCTGATGTAAACACTTTATTGCCCCCCAGCAAATAATTATTAACTTTCATCTCTTCTGACAAAACCACCTGACACTTGCCTATGCCAGGTCCACTGAAAACCACACACTTCAAAACTTGCAAGAAATGGGTCATTTTTCCTCTACTTTTTTTTTTTTTTTCAGATTCAGGGTATTTCTATTATGTTTTTCTTTATTTATCCTATGACACATAGTGGGAAGGTTACATGGGAGAGTTTTACCTAGGCTTTAATTTACTGTTCAACATTGAATTATCCTGATTTTAGCACTTCATGAAAGAACTTAAATGCACTACCCATGCAAACATTCTGTACTGAGAAAATTTCTGGTTGTACAGATATAGTCAGGATCTCTTTTTTTAATTTCTTTTTGTTCACAGAGATGTCAACTCCACTCAAAGTTTTTTGACTTTTACCTGCCAGTCATAAAACTTATATGGTCATTTAATATATTTTAATGCTAATATGAAGCTCCTGTTTGTTTGTCTGACTTGTTATATCACTGTGTTGATGCGGTCCTTATTCTTACCCCAGTCTTTATACTTAAGAAACAAATCACTGGGAGTTTACTGTATTCATTTTTTAATTACGATTTTAATGATGCGACCAATAAATTGTAAAAGTAAATGTAAACCTGTGCACCAAAGTGTTAATAATTAATGCATAGTCAGTCCTTAAATTTTTTTCTCTTGTAGTCTATCAGCTAATTGCTGATTCTTATTTAATGGCTTGTACAGATAAGAAGACGAATAACTGCTTCCTAACCCCATTTTGCCAAAGTCCTCACGGGGAATATTCAGTATAAGGATGTTAAATCTTAGCCCTCTGAATCTGAACTTCAGTAATAATCAAATATGTGGTCCAAATATATACTTTAGAATTCCTTGAAATATTTTTTGTTACTGCTCTAGGCATCGCTCTGGATATCAATGTGTTACCTTCTCAGAAATACATGCATTTTTACTCTCACTTTTCAAAGGTTTATCAAGGGCAGTTAATTAACTTCAGCTTTGCTAAAGAAAGTAGAGCAGTTCACCTCTCCTCGAAGCAGAACATGTTTTTCTTGAAGAAATAACCTCATTCAACTTTTTTGTATCAGAAAGGTTGCTTTGGGAGAAATTAATAAGGGGGTAAGATTCTCTTTCTAGAGATAGTCTTTCATCCTTTTAATACTATTCTTTCTTTTACAGATTTTTTTTTTTTTTTGTTTTCTAAAAATTTGGTTTTTTGGGGAATTTTTTGGATAAAACTTTAAAGATTAAATTCTGACTTCATTGCAATATGTAAGGGTGAGAAAAAAATTTGAGATCTAGGATGCTTAAGGTAATCTCTCCATGGTCAAAATCAACTGTAGGAATTTTGTGTTTTTTTCAAAAATATATTTGCTTATTCTGTAATTCTAACAGGGACCTTAGTACAGTTGGGAGATATTAGCATGAAAATGTTAATGAGACTGACAAATAATTTAGGTACCAGCTGCTTGGAAAAAAATAATCAAGGGGAAAAAAATGAACATTTTTGATAAACCACAGTGCAGGGAGTTTCTAGTTTTGTCTACTATGAGTCTGGTGTTTGCTTTTCAGTCCTATTAGCCTATATATCACATTTTCACTGGTCTCTTCAGTGTGGTCTTGTTTACCCAGGTTTCTCTATGGATAAGGTTTATCAGGTTATGACCTATGCATATTTCAATCACCATATTTCTTTGTCCATTGTGTGTAACAGGTCAGTGCATTTAAATATAAGCTAAAACTAAATTGCAAAAGTCTTAGGTCCTGAGTCTGTAGGATGATATGTAATAGCTAAAACTCAGATCCAGATGCAAACTTGAAATATTCAGAATTAGGATTTCAAAACATTGGTAATAAGCAACAATGGCACCAGGCTATGTATTCATACAACAGGTTTGCTTACAGACCAGACATAGAAAATTTTGCAATTAAAATTGCATTAGATATACTTGAATCTCTTATTCCAGAATCCCATAGACAATCTCTACTTCAGTTTCTCTTGATTAGCTCTGCACTTTCTCAGGAAAGGGCACCCAACCAAATTATTAATAAAAATCCTCCTGAATTATATCTGCAGCCCTACACAAGCTTTTGGGAGGATGTGACCAGGTGCATTCTAGGCTGCTGAGTGATCAAAGGCCGGTTAGACCATCCCTCTGTCTGTAATCTAACACAATATAGCACAAGAGAGGATATCACTACATTTTGCAATACATCAGGGACAGTAAAGAAATAGCCTTTGTGCTGGACATTATGCAAACCCAGAGCTCTGGCTCTGCTCCAGCAGCTTACAGCATGTACCTGCTGCCAGGTTATTTGTAAAGATAACCAAAGTCCAGCTGCCCAGGAAACCAATCCTCTTTGCCTTGATTGAGCTGGCAACTTTGCATTAGAATCTGGAGTACCCATACGTCCTTTGGAGACATTCCTTTTGCAACACAGGCACAGTGACTGTTGTGCTCTGGAGAGATACTGCACATTTCTTCAGATGTTGAGCATTTAACAGCACTTAGTTAACATGCTGTAATGGTACTTCACAGAGCAATTATTAAATTACTTTGTTCTACTGTAATGACCAATGATTAAACTTTCATAACACTGACATTACACGCTTTATTTATCAGGCTCCTATACTTATTAAATTATTGGGAGGGTGGGGAGGGATGTTAATAGAAGTGAATTTGTGCAATTATCTTTCAAGGTCAAAAGCTGTCTCCTGCTGTGAAAGTAGACAAACCATGTAAAAATTACTTGAGAAGTTCTTTATTGTTTAGTCTTTGCATTGTCTATGTTGTCTAAAAACAAAGCTTGCATAGTTCTCTGAAACATCTGCCACCACCCAAAGAGAAACACACACAGAGTCCCATTTTCAGAGACATAGTATAGCAATACTTGAAAAAAGTGAACTTGAAAATAAAATTACGAATTCAAGATGATGCTGTTGGGATACTGGAAATTATCATATCTGAGTCATAGAATAGTTCTGTTTGGAAGGGACCATAAAGATTATCTAGTTCCAAGGACACAGACACTTTCTACTGGACCAAATTGTTCGGAGCACCATCCAACCTGTCCTTGGACACTACTAGGGATGAGATATCCCCCACTTCTCTGGGCAGCCTGTTCCAGTGCCTCACCACCCCCACAGTAAAGATTTTCTTCCTATTCATTGGACAGGAAATCTTACACGGGAAATATGCCTGACAGCTCTCCTGAGAGATGCAATATTTGACAAATAATCCTAACAACTAAATAAATTTGCTTCAGCAAATAATTTTGAAATTTTGGATAACAAATGTACTCAGAATTTCCATTCCTTCCTATATCCAAGGACAGATGTTTACTCAAAATTCCCTGAAGTAAAGGGAAATACAGCATGTAAAAATTTGAGACCATATTTTCCTGCTCCTTCACACTTGTGCAGTGTTTGGTCATTGCAACGAAGGCTAGCCCTCTACAGAATTTGCATTACATATTTGCTTATGGCATTACTTCACGGATAATCTTTCATTTGGAAATTAGTTTGTGTATTCATAATAAAACCATGAGATAACCATTATTTTGCTGAAGTCACAACACCAAATTAGTCAGAGCAGCTCTGTTTGTTACCATATAAACAGCTTGCTAAGCCAAGTAACTCAGGGATCCATTAATAATGACTCCTGAATTTTTAAACTTTGTTTGCCTTTTCCTGCAGCTCCGTATATTGTGTAAGATATCTTACATTTATAGGCATACTATATCAAAATGTTATGATTTGAAAACATATAATGAAGGACTGTGGGAGCTTTTGATGTTCATCTATATTCTGTACATATGTTTTGAACCAAAAAAGCTCATGATTGGTCATAAAAATTCTCTGTTTCTGAATCTTTGTTACTGAAAATATCCTTTCTTTTTTTGTGTGTGTGTGCAAAGGACATTCTTTCAAATTCCATTTATGTTTTGGAAAAGTACCTGAATATTTAGGGATTTTATTGCTCCTACTCCGTACAAACAGCTGCTGTCATCATGTGCTTCATCTCTTTTCCAGTAGACATCCTTATATTTCTGCATCAAGAGACAGGAGAGGAAAAAGCCGGCCAAGTAAAAATCCTACCACACTGCTCTTTTCTGGAAGGCTGGAGAGCTTCATTAAGTAGCTTGCAAACACAGCATGCTGGGGGAGTTTTAGCCTGTTGGCCACTTATCAGAGAAAAAACTGAATAGGTATTTAAAATTTTTAAAATGCAAAAAAAATTAGTAAGAGCTCTTTGGGGGGAAAAAAAAGAAGACAAAAATGTAATTAAATTATTTTATAGAATAAATTTCTGAAGGGAATAGCAATTTTCCTGATTTTCAGGTTCTGGATTTGGCAAACAGGAGGTGAACTGTCAGGAACTGCAGAGATAGAAGGACTTGAAAAGAAGCATGATATAAAATAGGCCAGATAGCCAAAGTGTGGCTATGAACAGTACAACTAATCCATATCATAGGTCATTACAGGGCAACCTCTCTAGAAAGCTCTCATAAACTGTGCAGCTACTGGCTCTGCATGCTCATTAGTGTGTATATGCACAACGTTAAAATAATGACACAGTTAAATAGATTTTGTCCTTAACTGCAATTCACTGGGTAGCTGGAAGGCTGAGCATGGCATATTCATGGCATTTTAGAAACAGCAGAATGGTTTTTGCACCATTACACAATTTGACATATTTTCTACAAGCCCATGCACCTCTTATATAGCATGGTAACCTGAATATCCGATTAAAGGAAAAAGAAAAAGATTGCAGAGAGCAAAACCAAGCAAAATAACTTCAAAAGGGTGGTGGTGGAAAGGAGAATAGGTGTTAATTGTAAGGAGCCTTTGAGGAGCCTAAAGGATTTTTAAACTAGGGAAAAAAATCCTCTGTGTCATTCATGGGCTTTTAACTTTCCTTTGATGGAGAGGAACACTTGAAAGCCTCCTTGTAGCATCTCTTCCTTAATAAAATGAAATACTTTTCTCCAGTATGTTCTTGTAGGGCCATGACTCTCTAATTCCTTCTTTGTTTCCCTGCGCCCCTTCCAGACTATTTCTTGACACTTCTATCTTTAATATCAGCATAAATTAAAAATATTCAGGGTATGGTAATTACAGTTTCAAGAACTCTTCAGGAGAAGCATCAAAGGGTTTGCTGAAAAAAAAGAAATGTACTTTTTTCTAATATCCCTGGAGGTCTACTGAATTCTTCATGGTGTGACAGTGTGACTGGTTTTGCAGCAACCCCCCTTCTTCAAGCACACTCTTCTTCTATGTAGCTATGCAGGTGACCAAGAAAATGTACAAGAATCAGTTTTAAGTTCTCAAATATACTTGATATTTTTAAATGCCTCTTGAACAGGAGAAGTGTAGAGCAATCTCAACAGTGTAGCATGTTTGTCACAGCCAAACCAAAGAACCAATTATAGTTATTCCTGCTACACCAGTAGGTAAAAATTCTGACTGTTATCAATATCAAGATATTCAAACATCAGGTGCCTTAAAATGACTGAGACTCTGCACATGGGAGAGCAGTAGATAAAGAATCACAGAACAGTTTGTGTTGGTGTCCTGGTTTGGGGCAAATTTGGGAGAGAACCCCCAAAGGGTCTCCTCTAGGAAAGCAGATTCAATTGACCCCTCCCCTCAACCGGTCCAGGAGAAAATACCTCCTTGGAGAAAAGTGGAATAAAGCTTGTTTATTAAACAATAAGACCTAAATAATATCAAACAATAAAACCTCTTGCTGCTCTAAAAGAGATGACAAAGTCAGAAAGTCCCCTCTCTGGGTTGCAGTTCAGCTCACTCAGTCTCTCATCAGTCCCTCTGGTACTGGAAATGCCGCGGCCCAGGCCCGGCCTGGTGGGCTGCAGGTGTGAGCTGCTGGTGCTCCCCTGGGTGTTCAGTCCAGAGCAGGTTTAAACAGGTCCAAAGAAAAGGGGAGAAAAACCACAGTCCAGGGAACTTCTCTGCCTCAGCTAGCAAAACTAAAAGCAGAGCAGAGCTCTGTCCCACTGTCTATCCATCCGCAGACAGTAGAGTCTAGGAGCAGGGATGTGGAGGAGTCAGTGCAGTGTCTGAAAACAAACTGCGTGCTTCTCTCCCCTCTCCACTCACTGGAACAAGTCTTAAAGGTGCAAAACTTATTATTCAGCATAAACAGAACAAGACAACTGGGGATAAAAGCATCACATAGTCAACCCAGGAGAGTTGGAAGGGACCTAAAAAGATTTTCTATTCCAATCGCCATGCAAGGAGCATGGATGTGATAGACATTGGATGCAGTGTGGCTATAAATATTATCCTTCAAGGGAATCTCGTGGTCCATAGTATTTTACATCTCCATCTGTGACCTGCACATCAGGAGACCCAGAAGCAAGTTTTGGATGACACCCAGTTTAGGGGAGTTGTTCATATACCGGAAGGTTTTGTGTGGCATTCAGAGAGATCCCAATATACTGGAAAAATGTGCTAGCAGGAACCTCATGAAGTCTGGCAAGTCCAAATGCACCTTTGGCACCATGATAGAAATAAACCCATGACCTGGTATAGAATGTAGACTGGTGCAGCAGGTAGCAGCTATGCAGAAAAGGGCCTGGGGGGTTCTAGGGTGAGGGTGAGCAGTGTGCCCTTGCAAGTGATAAGGGCTAACCATATATTGGACTGCATCAGCAAAAGCATGTCGAGTAACTCGATGGAGGGTTATTAGTTCCCTTTATTTGGCATCTACAAGGCTGCATCTGGAACCCTTTATTCAATTTCAGGTCTCCCAGCTCATCAAGAAACTGCAGAGTCCAGTGGAGCATAACTAAAATGGTTAAGGACAGGAGCATATGGTAGCTGAGCAGCAACAAAGATAATTGGTTTTGTTTACCCTAAAAAAGGCTGAGGGAGAGATCCAATTGCAGCCTTCAACTACCTAAAGAGTGGTTGCAGAGAACACAGAGCAGTACAATGAAAACATTAGTAGTAACAGTAAGAAGTTGCTGCTTGAAAATAAGAAAATAATAGCAATAATGAGAGGAGCAACACTGGAACAAGGCACTCAGAGAGTTTGTGGAAAGTCCGTCCTTAGAAATTTTCAAATCTCAGAGAATCAACCTTGTGCAAAACATTCTGGCTTGGAAGCTGTTCTGGCACTGAGTGGGAGTTTGGGCTATGACCTCCAGAGGCCCCTACCAACCCAAACACTTTTGACTAAAATTTTTGACTGATATTTTTTTCTAAAGTCCTATTGTAATCTTGTAGGAATTGTGTCCGCCAATTTATAGCTCCTGTTCATCCTGGAAGCAAGCCTGATGGACCTCTATATGCTAAGTCAGACTAAAAAACCCATAAATACTGCAATTGTTTACTGTCCCTTTGGCCCTCATGAGGGTCCCTGTCTGATGCTAAAATATACCACTGGTGAGTTGAGTGTACCTGAGTATAAAAAAAAGTGGGAGAATGGATCAGGAAATAAAAGAAACTAGTAGAGTTTATGATGCTTAGCTGAATGCCTAATCTGTTGAGGAAGAAAGATCAGTTAAAATTAATTGCTGCAAAAGCCCTCTCACAGCTAAACAGTAAGAAGACAAAATCTGAGGAAGATACTTCCTCTTGCAGTCCCTGCCATTCCTTCTTCTGCCTTTTCCACTTGCAACTTTAGCAACAGTCAATAGATCTTTCACCTCAGGAGACAAAGTGAGACATTTTGTGAGACAGCCTTTTCTTTCAAGCTAGAAGGGAAAAGATGATAGATTTTCAAAAATTTAGCAGCCCATCATTACTAGTTCCTATCTCCATTAAGACAGATGATGAATGAAAATGAAATAAACTCTAATGAAGCCTTCTCTTTCTTCTGTCTCAAAGCTGGCTGTTCAAAGGATGATCCGATATCTCTGAATAAAGAGCTATGAGGTCCCAGGTTTCACTTTCTTCTCTACAAGGGCCATTACACTCATCTGAGTGGTTCATTTGTTTTTCTTGTCACTTAAAGGCCTATATAATGGGGGTTATCATTACAAAGGGGGGGTCACTAATGTCCTAAATTAATATGTCAGCTTAATGCATGCAAAAGTGTTTAAGAATTGAATTTTTTTTTTCTTCCATAATGTTGTTACCCAGGTAGCCTAGACAAGAAATTTAATTGTCCAGGGAGGTGGCTATATTGGTCTAAACACATAGCTTCTTCAAGTGTGGAAATGAGCTCATCTCCAGAGAATACATTTTAACCACATGATGTCAATGTCTGTAATGGTTACACCTCCTGGGGAAACTATATAGAAGAGCCCTTTAGAAATAAAACAGCAACATAATAAAAACCCTCTTGGTGCATTAAGTGACTCATATTATTGAAGACCAGGCAATATTGACAGATAATAATATTTAGATAAATGTGGAAAAGATCCAAGAGGGTCTTTTGACAGAAACCACATTATCTTCTAACCTCTTCTAATATTTACCGTTTTGTTTTCTTCTTATTATGAAGATAGCTTTGTTTCCATACCTGAAAGCAAAAAAATATTCGGAAAATTCCAGGCAGACCTTTTAGTTCGTACATTTGCTTCAGGCTTAACAGATGAAAAACTTCTCAAGTACTCAGTAGGTGGAAATCTGTTTTCACAGGAAATATTTATTTGTAGACAGACAACTGAGATAAAGTGAACTAAAATGGCAATAACATTCAATAACTGTACACGTTTTTGATGTCGTGTTTAGAAGGAAACTGGCAAGTCACCGTCATGGATGAAAACCTGACATGGAAAATTGCTGTGAGCAAACGATGCAAAAAATATTTTAAAATGTAAAGATGTCATTGACAGTAGCTTTATAGGTACATCTCTATTCCTAGAGTAAGTTATAAAATCCTTGTGACAATACAATAACCATTCCAAAAATCCAGAAAAATTAGTTTTGAATAAATATTTCAAAATAAGAACAAGACTGAGCATTCGACTGTTTTTGGTAGTCTTATATTTGACAATCTTTATCGAGAGCAAATTTGAGAATTCATTTATCCAGAGTCTATTTCCTGTACCATTTCATATTCTTTTAGCTCCAAGTGGGTTTCTAAAAACATTAGGATCTACTATGCCCCATTGTTGGCCCCATTCATATGGGCCAGAAACATTTCTGTCCTGGGGCTATTGTGCAACGGACTGCTATGCAAGCACTCAACCTAGGTGTGCAGAACAAAATAAACTTTGGGGAAAATACTTATATTTTTTAGTCTAAAGAGACTGGATAAAACCAGTCTCTTTCCCATAAAGTCTAAAGACTGCTCCTACAAAAGCAATGTGTGCAGCTTGTTTCAACTTCAAAACAATCATGTACACAGATAAAACCTTTCTTTTACTACAAGATTTGTGAAATTGAGACTTAAAGGAAATTATTTATACTTGTCTTTGTACAAGTATAAATAATTTCCTTTCCAAGTATTTCAGATGGGGTGTTGTAACTAAACCATCAGTTTCATCTATGATTCAAACCAAATACTTTTTTCTTTTTTGGCCATAGCAGTATTCACCTGGCAATAAGTATTTCAGAATTGCAGAAGGAGGTTCACGCTGTTTTTCATGCATCCTTCTTTAAGCTTACAGAATACCTTTAAGGTTTCCAATCACTGGTTGCAGGAGTCATATACCAGGATTAATGTTGCATAACTCAGATGAAATGCTTCAGAGAAAGGCAGAATAAAGATAAAACCACATGGGATTCAGAATCATTACCACCAGTACATTTTGCCAGTGATTGGGTAATTTAAGATCCCCACAGCCACTAGGAATGAATTCTGTGTGTTCACATCCATACTTGTATCAAGAATTAGTTATGGTGTGTCAGTTTTATATCACTATTAAGCTAGCTTTGAAAAGTATATTTGTTGTGTTATTCTAGATTTAATTAGGAAGGACAATTGTCCCATATAACTTGTACCAGGAATTTTGACATAAAATTTGATTGTTTGAATAAGATTTAATCTGAAACCAGAGGAGCTCTCTGCTGAGTTTTGCTAAACTAATTCAGTTTTTCCCAGTTATGAGCTTGACCCTTTCATTTATTTTTAATTCTGTTTAATAATTGCAATACTGAAGTATTGTTTAATCAAAAAAAAGGCTACTGTGCATGTTTCGCTTAATCTCTGAAGGGGAAAACAAGCTTCTCCACTATCCTTCTCTTCTGGGGCTTTGAGTACTTCCCAACTTCTTAAAAAAACATTTTTGAAAACAGTACATGTATGAAAAAAAATCTTTAGGAATGAATCATTTATTTTGCTCAGTTTTATGTGCCAAAAGAGTTTAAAAGAGGCTTCTAGCCATCTGATTTGTAAAGACAAAAAGAGAGAGCCCTCAGTCATTATGTGCCTGCGGCCTAAACATCCCTCACAGCCAACCAATCTCAGCCTCTTCATTTTCTCTGCTGTTCTTCCACAATTTTCACCTAAAAGAAGTAGGGCATCCTCACTATGATCACACTTGTGAGGGAAGCATTGGAGGCCTCCAAATAGGGCCCGCAGGCTGGCTGGATGGCAGGTAACTGTGTGCTTGAAGCCTCACAGAAACTGCAGAGAACTGTATCTGCAGCCTGGAGAGCTCTCCCTGTTGTGCCAAGGATTCTCAGCCATACCAGAAGACAGCAATATGACATTTCTATTCACTCCAGTCTGCCTGCACAAGGACATGTTAAAGATGAATCCCTAGCCATAGCTTCATATTTTACATTTTCATTGGTTTGTTTTAGTCGTAATCTTACAAACTGCCTATTTGAATTTAAGAGCACTTGCTCTCAATTCTATTTTGCTCCTAAATAAGTCCTTTAATATAATGTCGGGTTAATAATAGACTACTTCCTCGCAGCCAGAGCCAATTGTCAAAAAAGGACTGGCTGAAGCCCAAAGGCTGTCACGTGTGATGTGCAATCGATTGTGGGATTCAGTTTAGCAGTGAGAGACAAGAAGGCAAGTGTTAGTGAGAGATAACATATGCTTTGTGAGTGTTGTCAGAAAGAAGGTGAAGCCCTGCGCTTCCAACATGTGGTGTGTGCTATCACATATTAACATGAGCCTCGATATATCTTAGAGTGACTAAACAGCATGTAAATAAAAAAGCCCCACCTATATATTAGTGGATAATTCACTAATGAAAAAAACTGAGAATCTGAAGCACTTTCAAGAAGCATTTTCCCTTGAGCTGTGGGAGAAACCGAGAAACATTTAGGCTTCTCATGTTTATCTTACGTGAATATATTATTTTTTCTTCTACATGCTTCAAATTTTTATTCCACTGCATTTATGGCTTTGAAATGAGAAAAGAGCTATGCATGAATACCCAGAGGTTTAAAATTCTACTTTCCAGTTACAATACAGAATAAATATTATATTCAAGTTAATGAATATTTAAGTAATTTTAAAATAGTTTGTATAATAGCAGCTGAGCTATTTTTAAGAGAGCTTGTATGATGAAAATTTCAGTCTTTAGCTATTCAAATATTTCTCCTTAAGCCTTCTTGGACTGAAAAAGAGCAAATTTTGAAGACGAACAACCGTAACTGTCCTTCACTTACACCTACTTACATGAGCATGCTTCTACTTTGAAGGTTTAGCAATGATGAAAAGCCAAGCCGTTATTCTAATGTTCATGTATTTATTAATTAATCCCAGTTCAGGACTTGTGTAATTCTTTCTTATGCCTAAATTAATGTATTTTACATACTTTACACATATGGAATCAAGATTACCTATAGGAAACAGCTTTTTTTCCCCTAGTTTTAAACTGTGAATCTCCGCATGTCCTCACTGTCATATTTTTTAATATTCTCATTGAGGGAGGTATATGAGAGATCATGCAATAAGCATATGTACAGGGAAACAGCTTCTATTAAATCCCTGAGTCAAGTTCAGCAGCTTACCATGAGTTATTCAAAACCAGCAGTTAGTGACAAGTCCCAGAGACAGATTCCCAAACAGATTCTCTGTGAAATGTCACAATCATTGACAACAAAATAAAACAAGAAAAAAGAAAATGTGATTGCAAACTCAAGTCATAAACCAACTGTCTTGGAACAGTAAGATGAGGAGATATTAGGAAAAAAAGAAAAATCTGTCTTGCCATAAATCACATTGTCTCATTGTTTTCATGACAATTTAGGTTCATCTTAGACCTGACTGAAAAAGCAGCTTCCCTCAGAGACATGAGTAAGAGTTGCAATTGCCGGTATAAGAGACATATGTTCCACCAAATCCTAAAAGTTATAGTGTTTCACTATCTCCAACTTTTCTCATCTGAACTTGTTTTCCCAATAAGTTATGGGGAAATTAAGCCTATGATGAATGCCCCCTGCCATGTATGCACATCCATTAGTCTGACAGCTCGCTCAGAGAACAAAAAGCAAATGTCTATTGACCTACTTTTTACTGGCAATATATTAATGAAGCCAAACAGCTGTGGTTGTTTATAACATTAGAATATGCAAATTAGTTTTTCTCATGCCTACAAATGTGCTTGATATTTTACATAATGCTCAGAATATGCATTTTCAAGATTTCATACCTGATTCTCAATGCAAAAAAAATCAGTAATACACACTGCATGCAGTCTTAGGTTTCCTGAGCCAGGGAAGCAGGATTGCTTTTTTGCTTACTCAACACGTGCAAATAAGGCTTTTCTTTCATAAGAATCAACTAAACACACTGCACTTCTTCATAGATTTGTACATTTGAAGATGCAGTCTCTTCTGCACACAGAAATTCATTATGAGAAATCATAGGCATCTCTTTCCAGGTGAGCTGTTGTTACACAGTATTCAAACTCTGTGTTTCTGAATTATGGCCAAGTATGACAGTTCTTCTAACTTGCAACTCTTTGTCCTGCCTTTTCATTTCTGAAATCACAAAGGCATTGAAGAACCTCTCATTTTATTAGGATTCACACTTTTTATGCTGTTGTGAATCTGGTCCTAAGCACTGCATAACAGCTCATCAGGATCTGAAAGATCAGATCTTCCTTATCCTTTATCACTGTAGTTCAAAGGGAGTACAGAAACATCCAGTTGGCATTGGAGCTATGAAACCTGAGAGTCTGTTTGACATAAGGTGATGTCTTCTTCATGTTTCAACAAAATCAGGCTTGAAAACAAGACCTACACTAAGAGCTTCTCCCTGGAAACATAAATCTGTTTTATAGAATCTGACTGAACCAGAGGTTATAATTTTATCATCAGATGGGTGTCCTATTCTAAAGTATAGAAAATTGTATAGAAATAGTGCATTTAGGCATCCTAACCACTACTCAAGACCTCAATGTATTTCATGACTGTAATTATGTGTGACCATAAACCAACACATTTCTATTTATCTATTTAGGCATTTTAGTTATTTTTCATACAGTATTGTAATGTAAATTCTCCTACTTGCAGCACATCCAAACAATTAGGGAATTTCTGAGCAAGCGGTTTTATTATTATTTTATACATTTTTTAAAAAATAATCAAATGTCTGCAGAACAATCATATATGAAGAACATAGAACATTTATGTCTCAGGTTTTTTTTGTTCAAGCAGTTATATGTAACTGTTGCTCTCTGTCAGACAGATTACAGTGTTACTCATAGCTCCTAACATGATGCAACATTAGTACTTTTGAAAGAAGTAATTTTCTTCTCACACCTACAAATTATTAAAAATGAGAAAACAAAACTAATCTACTTACACAACACCGTCTCCTTCAAGAAACTATGTAGTATATGCCACAAACTCTACGCAGACTTAAGCTGACAAAATTTCACCATTTGTCCAAGTTTCACCTAGTTGTTTCCTCAGTCTTTCATAGGTTCTGAATCTGCAATACTTGTTTTATTCATTCTATAATATTTTTACAAGTATGTAGTGGATATACAGTTGTGTATATAATGTGATACTACGTACTTTTTAAAAATCTTTCCCAACTGGCACAACTATACAACATGCACACAATGAAAAGAAGCAGTCTCTAGGGAATACAGAAGTCTTCAATTAGTTTTTATAGCTTCAAATCCCAAGAATTTTCCAGTTTTATTTGTACTAAAATGTTCTTAGAGAAACAATTTCAAATGAATGTATTTTAGCCTACTATTCTTAGAGCTATATACAGTATTACCTGTCACACTGTTAAGAAATCTCAAATGCATAAATTGCTTTTGATCCTTTCTCCTCTTTAGTTCCAATAACACTACTTTTTCTTTTCTTCTCCAAAAGGAAGCTCAAGAACTCTCTGATTTGTAATTGTTCAATGTTCAGGACAACAGCATTTCTTTTAGATAGATAGTTTTTACAATGACCTCTGTGACTGTGATATGATGGGATCATCATCCTAGGCAATACTTTTTGGAGAATGTGATGGGTGAAGATATGGAGAATATTTTTTTTTTCTTACATAAGGGTATAGGTGCAGAGCAACTCCCCACAGAGAGCTTCTAAAAAGAACCACAAAAAGCAGAATAATGTACACTACTGAAATTGTTTGAAAATAAGAAAGCATATAGATTGGCTGAAAGGCATATTGAAAATGGATGAAGAAATAATGTAAAAGAAAAAAAACTACACCTTTATTCTTTCTCTTGCAAGTCAGCCTTTTAAATACCCAAATGATTTTAGAAAAGAAGACAAATCCAGAGGTCGAATAAAATAACTGCACTCTAATTTAAATGATGGAAATGGACAACAATGAAAATGAAACAGATTTATGCTTGGCTACTTCAATGGATGACCTCTGAACAGCTCATGTTACAGCATTCTCCTCTTCAGTATCTAGCAAGAAATTTCAATTGAGAAATGCTGTTGTAAGATTTTTTCCTCCCACACACCAATTATTATTAAACAGAAACAATTCTGTGGGAGAAAGCATGAGAAAATAAGTCACAATGCACTTATATTTACTTTTAAATGTGGGTGTTTTGGCAATGCATGTATATAACAGCCTACAAAGTCTATTGCTCTGTGACTAAAAAAAACACTGAGGTTTTTGAAAAGAGTTTTTATCATTGTCATCACTATTTCAGACATTTATTTGTCCTTGAAACTCCTGTAAAACTTCAGTAATTGGCAGCTTTGTTTTACAGACATTGAATAAGCTAGTGTGACCTTGCCAAAACAAAAGCCCTATATGTGGTGCAGCCTCTAAACTGATTTCAAAATCATCTACCACTGGTCACTACATTCTCTTTCCTACTAAGCTTAGTAGGAATTGTCTTTCTCAAAGGCAATTCAAAATACCCTCCCCACATACTAATGTGGGTATTACTTGCACTTTTGGCCCTGAGGAGTTGGGACAATGCCTCTATGAAGAATGAAAATTCACCAGGGACTATTCTCTTGCATTGAGGCACAGCATAGCTGGTGTCTACACACCCGAGACAACTCGACAAAATACTTTGGTGGCCTCCAGTCTCCTTACTGGCAGTGCTGGGTGGCCCATGCCTTTGGCCACACTGATGATCCAGCAGTGTGGGAAATTGGATGCCCTGACCTGTGAGCTGGTTGTTATTGATGCTGCCTGTGACACACATCCAAGCAGACAAGCACAGAAGATCTTGGTGAACACTCACCATTAATATTGTTAATGATGCACTGTGTTTTGACAGATAATTGATTCTGCTTAGGACTGTAGGGTTGCATAATCACTTCAGCAGAAAAATTAAATTAGATTTGGTTGACTCAACCTGACATAAGTGACATTGCTAAAAAAGACAGAACAATAAAAAGATAAAGAGGCAACAAAACAAACATAAGCAACTTTGAAGTGCTTATTAATAACCTTGCCATATAGATTTAAACTGAGGAAAACTACTTGTTGTCCTTTTGACAGAGATGAATTATTAACTCTGTATATATGCAGCTCAGCCACTACAAAGGAGAAAGATCAGTTGATGAACAGCAAAACAAAAGATAAATTCTTCCAGCAGCTCTTTTTCTTTCATTTAATATACATTTCCAGACATTCAACAGATTTAAAAAACTCTGCTGGGCTCTTAGCCTCAGTGCTATCTTGGGACAGAAAACTCCATAAATCTTATATGTTGGATGATTAGTTCTTTTCCTCAGTTTTAAAACGTACTGCCTTTCAATTTCTGTGATTATTTCCTTGTCCTTATGCAATAAGTAGTAAATAGGGGCCGCTATTTATCTTGTCAGTGGAGTCCATTATTGTGTACGTGCCTTCTACTTCTCTTATTTTTCAAAATATGATAACTGTTTAGTCCAATCTCTCTTCCCACAAAGCTATCACTGTGTAATTTGCCATTCTGGCACCTTCCACGAAATCCACACTGTGGCTGGCCTTTCTTGATTCTGTTTTTTTTACATCTTTAATTTACAATATAATATAGGAAGTGATTTATGTAAAGGTATTAGAAGGCCTGAAGTAACACTTAGGTGAAAGTCTTGTATTAATCTCAAATCTGGCATTTTGCAAGAACTATCATATCATTCCTTCCTAATTACATCCTCTTGCACATTCAACTTATTCAAGACACTTAATATTAGCAGATATAATAAAAGCGTGGTACTGTATTAAATCCTTGCCCATCAGGAAGTTAATATCCCTGCAGCATCAGTCCCTCCCTGGTAAACTAAAGCAAAATGAACAGTTTCATTTCCAGATAATTATCTTCTTCCCAGCCATGTTTATTCTATGGCCCTTCAGTGCAATTACGGCAATTGCATAGTTTTGCCAAAGCAGGATAACAGCAGCTTTAGTTATGACCACAAATGAGCACATACTAAGACATCTAAAACAGCCATGGCTCCTCTTTTGTGCAAAACATGAGCTCATATTCAGGTGTCCACTGGACCCTCCCACTGAAATGGACATGCCCATGTATCTACATCAAGGAAGAAATTTAATAATGCCCTTTCCAGCCCTAGAATTTTCATATTTCATTCCTATTCCGAAACTCACAGACCCAGTCATCTACAAGGGCAGGTGTCTGTTTATGCAGTCCAGATGCTAGATTTTTTTTTTCCTCCTCAAATGAAGGCAGCTGGGTGCCCATTTGGCATAAGACCCATTTGGCATCTTCATCCAATAGCCCTCATCAGGTCAGCTGGAGTTTAACCTCAGGTATGCTAGGAGAGCATTTCATGAAAACTGTGTGCAACACCACAGTGCACTGAGTTGCAGAGGATGCAGATTAAACACCTGAGACCTAATTTAGCACATTATATTAAGACACTACTCATATCTGCAGGAACTCTTACTTGATGAGTGTATTCTTCAGTCACCATTATACTTCTCCTTCAACTAACCTGGCCTAATATAGAATTAACCAGTTTTTAAGTCTGAGAGCTTTCCATTGTAAAGTGCCATTTCAGGTAATAATAAAGGAAGGGAATATTGCAGCAGTTTCAGCAAAGCATTCAAGATACTAATCAAGATGAACCATTTCAAAAGAAGTCAATTTTTTTTCCTAAAGAAATAGAGGAACTTCTGAGAATTTGTTCCTTAAAGAACACAAAAACCAAAGTTGAAATTGTTTTTTTAATTGGTATGACTTCTGTTTTCAATACTTTCATTCCCCAGATATTTTTAAGATTGCTTACACAGATACACTCACATGAGTGCAGACTCATACAAATATTTCACTTTTATTTGTTGTGTAAACAAATTTTTGAACATTTGTTGAATTTGCAATTCAACATATTTTGAGTACTCATGCAATTTTAGTTAAGTATTGTACTATATTTTCTCTATTTTTATTACATGGAAATTTCTCACAAAAGAAAGCTTTCAAAGACTGTACATCACTCACAATGACTTTTGTGAATACTTGATAACTCACGTACCTCATCACCTTTTGTTACATATGAAAACTTATTATTCAAAGGATGTTAATTATTTTAGATAACTTCAACAAATATTTGCAAATGGACAAAGAGCTGCTGTTTTTTTTTAAACTTTGACACTGCAAAACACATAAAAGGAGACATTATTGACATGGGCAACTTCAAAGGTGGACAGCTGCTGCATCTCACTAAAGAAAAATGATGTGAATAAGACATATTTCTTGTTAGGTTTCAAAATTGCTCAGTAAATCAATACTAGGATTATTCTTATTAAATTTTAAAAAACACCACATAAGGAATATGTACAATGAGTGTTCCAGCCACTTTCTCTCTATATACTCGTATCTACTTTTGTATTTTAAATAGCTATAACTTCATTTATTCTCTGCAATAAAACTTAAAGCACATTTTATCTCTACTGTGACTTTATCAATTTCAAATATTATCACTCATCAACAGCTTCAAACAACAAATCAAAATCCAGTAATACTGGATTCCATGTCATTGACTGCCATGAATATAAAACTCTTTTTTTGTTGCAGGTTACTCAGCAGATTCCTTGATGGTATTGAGCAAGTTGTACTTGTCAGTGTTGTTTTGTGTACAGGCTAACATGGTCCCAGCCAGTCTGAGAGGAGCAATGGGAACCACTTGTGACTTGCAGAGCTATGGACCACTTACCAAATCTGCACAATTTCCTCCAGCTAGACTAGTTCTGAGTGTCTAACTGGCAAACAATTACTCCACAAGAAATGTATTCCATGATGAAAACTGAGTACAGGTTAGTCAATAGGACTTCATTGTTGACATTTAGCTACTGCCCTCCAAAGGTGTGAAGTTTACCTTGGGCTCCTACAGAAATTCTCATTACTATAGCTGCTAGCAGACTTACCTATTACATGCCCTTCCTACATCCATTAGCAATGCTTGAATTGTGTTACAGGAGTTTCAGATCTCTACAGTCAGGATTTTTTCTTTATTTCCTTTCCCCTTCCCTTGTATATACTCTCTTTTTTTTTTTCACCCTAGGCACTACAAAGCATTTGGTGTTTAACTAACTCTTTCCACCACAAGCAGTGCTTTGAAATCCATTCTATAATTATGCTAGTTGCATCATTTTTAAGATCATGGGATTCAGTTAAATGTTTGAAGGCAAACACAGTATGTTAGTGTGCACTCCAGAGCACATCACAAAGAGACTGTGATTTCCCTGAGGCCTGTACATACTAATGCTATATAATCATAGGCTCTGTCTAGAAAAGAAGTTTCTAGACATAATGTAAGCAGTAATTATCACAGGTAAGCTCATGACCATGCACTTCAAGGCATCTATAAACGTAAACAAGAAAAAGTAGCTAAAAGGACAGAAGAGGAATGACAGACAGGCACAAGAACTGAGTACAGGTTGAGAGCAAAAAAAATTCTCACACATGTAGAAATAACTAGAAGAATGTGGGATAACTATTTCCTGCCCTATAAAGGAGAACAAACAAAATTTCACCTTAATTAATATGGGAAATGGCATATTAAAACATAGCTTTGGGAAAGTTAAAATGAGGAACTGGTAGAAAAATCCCATTGGGGCTTTAGAAGTGAAATTTGTTTCTTGAATTCTGGTTTATTGGGACAATGTTGGTCTCTAGAACAGGCCTTTCTCCTTGTCAGTGGGTGAGAAGACAGGGAAATGTGGCAGCTTAGCTACCCCACACAGCCAGAGGAAGGCTATTGGAAAAAGAACAGTACAGACTTGTGACTGCCACATCCCGGGGCACAAAACACATTCAGTGAAACTCAGAGCCCAAAACAGGAAAGAAAATTCTGAAGGGATTTCACACCTTTTGCCTAACAACTGCGGTGTTCATGCAGCTTATGTTATAGCTGCTTCTTGTTAACTAGAAACACTCATGGCTACTTTTTAAAATAAACCAGATGGCTGGTTTCCATGTATTGCACGCTTCCAAGTTTGCAGAAAATATTGTGCCTTTTAAAGGCTGTTTCAAACCTATGGGAGAACACCTCTTAAAGACATATTTTAAACTACATCCATAAATCCTATAAAGAGCTGCTGAAAGGATACTGTGATTTGGCTGATTTCCCTTTCATTATAATAGGCATTTTCTGCATTAGTTTTACACATTATGTAGGCAGGTTATCATCATCATCATTCAGAGTTATTTAGCCTGTTTTCTTTGATGTATTTGAAAGATGTTCAATTCCCAAGAGCAGGATGATTAAATCATGCAAAAGGATGTAAAACATGGTATTCTGAAATATTTCATAGATCCAAATTGAAGCTTTATGTACAAATTTGACTTCCTAATACCTGGGCCCCATGCTGCTAAACAACATTTCCTTCTACTGTCTGGCTTTATTGTGTTACCTCCTCCTGCTCTGCTAATTAGGCATAAATCTATTAAACAAACCTATTTTGTTACATATTCTATAATGCTTAAAGGAAGAAGATAATCTGTTTAAGATTATGATACATTTTTTTCTTTCCATTTTAGTCATTTTTTCACATTATATAAACATTTGTCTTCCTACAATTTAAAGTTGTGTGTCAAAAGAAATATTCTTGAAAGCTTCCTTTTAATTTCTAAGTGCAAATTGAGATGCAGGGAAATCAAGATCCTAATTCTCAGCACAATATTCAAATTTATTCCTATTAGGTTGCACTGGGCATCCTGACTGCCTGTTTTTTACCTTATAATAAACCTCACAGAAGGATGGAGAAATCATGTAATTTTCTATACCTGCAGTGGAAATCAAAGCCAGCGGATTCTTCCCCACTTTTGTTTCAATATCTATAACCACAAACTGATTCAAAAGCCCATCTTCACAGTGTTTAGCGCTGACCTAATTAAACAGGGCTATGTTTTTCCCTTATTTTGATCTGTTTATCTTATCTCTGAAGGGATCAAATATTTCCAGTGATACCTCCCTTGTGCTTGAACATCAGAAACCTCATTTCCTGTCAGAAAGCACATAAAATCTTTTCCTTTGCTGGTCTGTTATAGGATTTACCATGGCAGGCTGTGCATAGCTCTGGTAATCAGATGGCTTTGCCTTAACAGAAGAAATATGTAACAGCCCTCTGACCAGCTGCTGCAGTATGTGTAGCACCTGTCCCCAAGTCCCACTGGCCCAGAAAACATTAGCAAGTACACAGGTATATATTCTATAAACATCCTGATTTTGAATTCAATGGATGTATGCCTGTGTGTTTAACATCCATCTATCAGCAAGACTTTCCAGGGCCTGCTTCCAAATTTCATTTCTATTCAGGCGTCACTTAAAACCTGGGCTATTTCCATGCAACACTGAACACAGGTATCGAGAGTGCTTGCATGCTGCTGCACTACATGGCACCCAGAAGGCTCAATGCGGAAGATGATAGCAGAGCTAAAATCAGCATTTTGGCTTTTCCCACAGTGGCAAGTTAATTTGAGTTATAATATCCTTTGAGAGGGTAGTTTACCTGTTTGCTTTCTTCATTTTAAAAATTTATTTATTTTTAAAATCAGGATTCTGATTAATTTCCACCATCTTTTTTGTCTGCTTCCAGTATGTAGGAATCAGAGTGATCCCTAGATAGATCAGAGTACCAGCACTTAAGTCCCACGCAGGACACAGCAAAGTGTGCTCCTCATGAACATTACTAGCCTCTATTACGGGATAGGTAGATTTTCAGGAGACAAGAATACTTTGCTGGTGGTGAAAAGCTGGAAGGAATTCAGTAAAAATATATATGAATTGTCAGGCTCTGATTTTTACTATATAGATTAAACACTAGAGTGTATGAACATGACACATACACATCGAGTATGACACACACATTGTTAACATACACATAGAGTCTAAGGAATTCCAGTGGCATAGAAATAATTATAATCATAGTGGAGAACTTTTCAGTATTTTACACATGCTACCACAAACCAAGCTTCTTTAACCTTGTTTGAAACTAAAAACTATTATATGCAGCTTAAAGATTAGAAACTTGGGCTTTATGAGTCACACTCTCTTTTTGTTGTAGATGATAAAATAACTTGACCCTTGTTTTCCTCTCAGTCTTGCACTTTTAACAAGATAGATATGAATCATCTGGTTAAAAGTAAAAGGCTAAGTATTATAGCAAGAGGGTTGGGTTTATTTTTTTATTTTTATGGGTTGATGAGAAAACAACTTTGCCAAAACAAGTCAAGGAAACCAAAAAGCACAAATATCACTTGGTCTTCCCACCAACACCAGGAAAATTTTGTGAGGTACTAATAGCTACTGGGCAATTGACTATAATTTATTGTTGAATCAAATCTGCAATAGTCCTGCTGTCCAGAACATCTTGACAGCTAATGTAGGTAAAACTGGACAACTTCCAGCAGCAGGTGTTTAATAAAAGATCAGATTATCTCTATTCTGCCAGGTTCTGGGATGTCAGGCTCTTCAACCTTCAGCCTCAAAGGCATTGCTGCAACAATTTTAATTACTGATAATTTACTGCAGCTCAACTGAAGGAATGCCACTTGGACTGTTGTCTCAATTAAAATAAAAGACAACCTCACTTACAAAACTAATGTAATTGAGAATTTCACTTCAGGAGA
Organism: Camarhynchus parvulus; assembly: GCF_901933205.1. Taxonomy (NCBI): domain Eukaryota; kingdom Metazoa; phylum Chordata; class Aves; order Passeriformes; family Thraupidae; genus Camarhynchus; species Camarhynchus parvulus. The sequence continues at coordinate 50,802,209 of NC_044572.1, forward strand.
ACCCTCCTTGTCTAAAATCTATTATTCAGATCTCTCTCCAAGGAAATTCTAGATGCACTTGCCTACAGGGATAACTGACCTGCATAGCCCAGGCAGCAAAGATTTTAGGTCACTTTTCTATGTTGAAGATTACCACATCTACTTTTTGTAATTAAACCTGAAAATGTTACACTTATTAGCTTTTCATTTTTTGTGGAATAGCCTCCATAATTTACTAAGCTATTTCAAAAGCTCAGAATAGAGGTGGGTGGGATATTTGTACAGGTATTTGCAAAATCTAGGACAATCAAATTTATTCATTATTTTAGCTGAATTGAATAAATAATTGTCACCATAAATGGAAAAAAAATCAAATAAAACTCCAAAACATTTCAGGTTTTGAGTGATTCAATATTTATAGAAAATTGTTCTGCATATCTTTCAAAAGTGGCTTTACCCTGCTAAAGTAAACCAGACAAGAAATTCATATCTTCTTAAAGCCCTGAGTCAGAGTATTTTGGAGGATAGGACAAGAAGGAGTGAGAGAGAGAAATGAAAGGCTGGTTGGTTTTTTTTTGGCTTGTAGTTTAAGTCACCCAAAACTAGGAGAGAGCAATCCCATTCCTCCTTGAAGAAATATACAATTTTTTTAAATGCAACAACTCCAGTGTTGTCATCTTATTGCAGGGGTTCCATACTGTTGTCTCCTTACCACAAAAGTTTCATACCTTCTTGGTGTTTTCTTAGAAATTCCAAAAGTGCATACTCTGTAGTCATTAGTCATTAGTTACTCATTAGTCTCCAAAGTCTCCTAAGTCTCTGAAGAAACATTGAGGCAGTTTTGAGCTTATTTCTAAGGCACAAAAAGGTGGATTTTAAACCTGTTTTCTATACCCCCCCCCTTGAAAATTCAAATCACTGAACAGAGGACATGAAAGAAGCACAATCTTCTCTTCTGTGAAAGACATCTGCGCTCAAAAGTACAGTTCAGTTGAACTAAAAATAACAGTAATTTGTCATATAGCACTGTTTGGGAGTCTTTCCTCTTTAGTGGGTATGCTAGACCAGATTTTAGCTTTTCTGTAAGTCCGCACAAGGCTTAAGATTCCAGGCAAAATGTTTGGAGTATTCCAAAAGAACATGTATGTGGGGAATACTGACATCCTTTATACCTGTTTCTTCTCTTAAAGAAGGAACCAGTACAGGTAGCAGAATGGGGGAAATACAAAGTGCTGTATTCTTGTTGACACATTAATGTCGTAAAGTGCTCTTATGGAAAAAAAAGTAATTAGTGTAAACAAAATATGATTTAGAGTTGGTTTATTAGTGATACCAACTTCTATGACATTAGACACCTAGAATTTTCTAAAGGCCAAGAAAGGTAAATGTCAGCATGGACTAATGTTAGCATGCTGTGGTCCCCTGTTACACTTATTTAATGCTTGGGATGAAAATGAATAGAATAGAAGATGCTGGGATGCCCAGTATTTTCCCACATGCAATTAAATAATTTTTGTGAAAGCCATTACAATAAAGGACTTTGATAATTTATATCAAAGTGTGGATTTAATTAGATTTCAGCATCTTTTAATAAAGTCTAGCAACTAGGAGGATGGGGTAAAAGCTAGTTCAGTTTAACCACAAGCTAATTCCCTGTGAAGCACAGAATTTTAGGAGCACTCCACAATTACTACACAAACTTAATTAAGCTCCTACCAGAAGTGGTCTCTCTAGCTTGATACTCCATTTTCAACATATGACATGTATTATTCAAAGAACTACAGGAAATAAGAATAAATTATCAATAAAGAAGCATTTAGACAAGGTTGCATTTTGACAACATTAAAGCTCCAGAAAATAATTTAGATAAATAAACAAACAAATGAACAAAACCTGATTTATTCAATGTATTAATGCAATTTGCTTGATCAGCCTTAGTGCACTTCAGATCTTCTCAGTGGAGACTATAAGGAATAGAATAGAATAGAATAGAATAGAATAGAATAGAATAGAATAGAATAGAATAGAATAGAATAGAATAGAATATTTTTCCGTTTAGAATAGAATTATTAACCCCACCTCCAGAAAATATGTTTATGGTTTGACCATCCTCTGGGTCAGCACTACTGACTCCTTTTGAGTTTCCTGTCAACCAGAACCCCCTGAACCTTTTTGCAGTGCTGCTCTCCAGCCACTCTTCTCCCAACTCAGATTTGTGTCCAGCATTGCTGCATCCCAGATACAGAATCTGGCATTTAATCATCCTCAGTTTCATGGCATTGATGATTTTCCCATACTTCAATCTAACCAGATCCATCTGCAAGAGACAATTATTTCTCTCTTTTATTAGAGGGTTAGCCACAGAACTTCTACAGGCATAATCTTAATAATTTAAGCTATCATTCTGAAACCAATATTTTGTTATAGAACCTATTATTCAAGAACCTAGCAACTTCAAATATTAAGCATCCTTTGTTATTTACCTTGTTCAAACAAGAACTTCAGAAACATACATTGCATACACAACTGCCAGTTAGCAGAAAAAGTTGATTTAGAGGAAGAAACACTCTTCCTCTAGAATAAATTACCCACCCTGTAGAAGGTCTTAGTTGCAGAAAAAAAATCACTGTAGTATAGCTGCTGTCATGTTCTTTTACTGGGAAATAAGGGAGTTAAATGAACATGTAAGACTGCAGAAAAAGATTCCCAGCCAACACCTAAGTCCTTTTCATAGAACAGCACCTTTGGAAGGGAAAAAGCCCACCTCCACATCATAAACACATTTCAAGTGGTAATAATAAACTAGGCCAGTAAGATTACTAAAAAAAAAAAAAAATACAAAAAGCTCTTTCATTTGAATCTGAAAATCAAAAATTTGTCATTCAATTTACCTCAAAATATTTAAGTCAAAGTCTGGTAAGGGTTACTATGAGCAATTTCTATGGGGAAGGAAACATGTTGTTTTAATTAGACCACAATTTATCCTGTTTTCTAAGTAGTGTGGGATCCTTTCTGACACAAAACTTTAAATAAATTCATCTTAAGTTGTACAGTAAAAAAAAAATTGTGTTGGGAAAGATGCAGTTTATACTCAGTAAGGAGAGCGTTATAATTTTTTTGTGACAATTTTTTGAAACTTATGAAGACCAAAGAAGATGGGAACATTTAAAATGTTTAATTTAATAAAAATTATCACTGAAGAACAGTGCAAGCAGGCATAAAAATAGTGTGCATTGAAGTTCAGTCTAATCAATTAAGATAGCTAAACCTAGCTGGTGACTACTGCCACTTTTGGAGACATTAACGGTATTCAGTCATTTTAAAATACTTTAACACAATTTACAGTTAATATAAGGCAATCTACTGTCTCATTTAAGTTGTCTTATCTAAAATTACTGGAACAGACATTTAGTTTACAAAATGATTCTGTAATTTCTGCCACTTTTCTCCTCAAAATCTTCAGAATCCGATAACCTTCTACACGTTTTCCCGGTAATGAGGCGCGAAGCTTTACTCTTCATGAGGACAGGAATCCTTACCCACCACCATTTAAATTTATAAATCTACTTTAAAAATCGACACTGGTGATGCTAATCAGAAGTATTTTGCAATGAATGCTACTTCTGAAATGATCTCTGTGGAGATAATTATGGGATCTACCTAATAGTTATGTTTCACAAATATATTTTTGTAACAACAGAAAAGATTCTCTTTTAGGTACACCAAACCCAGCTTACACAAAATGATCCAGAAAAAAATCAAAATATAAGTAGAATTTATGCTCTATAACCTTGTGTCCTTGTGCACAGCTGATATTCACATTCCCACAAATGCACAGATTGGTGCATTTTTATATGTTTACAGGCATTCCTAGATATTGTCATGTCACAATCACACTTGGCACCTGCACTTTTAGAAAGATACCAAGTGGTTTATGGGCTCATTATCACTGACATGAGGAATGCATCTCATTTGGAATTATGTCTCTATAAAAAGCAACCTAAACAAAAAACACGAAGTTATCATCAGTCTTTCTAATTCTTGATTAAACATTTCTGTGAGCTAACAAAGTGAATGCAGATGGAAAAGTTTCAACTTAATGAGTCAGATGTGTGAAGGCTTTCTTTCAAATGTCTTGCTTCTGGCAATTGTCTGATGCATTCATTCTTTTCATGGTAAGGAGAAAAAAGAACTATAAAAGACATCTTACTATCCACCTGCTAAACAGATTCACTCAGAAGAAAAAACTAGTTGTTAAATTTGAAATATACCTAGATGAAAAATTAAGTTGACAATGCCACTAAATCTTTTGCCATGGAAGTGAGCTTCTTCTTTAATCTTCATGAGATTTTGAGACAATTTTTAACAATGTTGTAAAAAAAAAAGTTTAATATTAATGTCACAATCAGTATCCATTTCCTATGGTTTATTACTGTGGTGGTGCATCCCCCCCACTCCTTGAGCCACACTGTGAGCGGCGAAATTCTTGTTAGGCCTCAGCTTTAATGAGCAGCAGCGGGGCTAAGCTTTTATTTGAGCTTATCAGAAACACCGTCTGTTCCCAGGAACTAGTGCTGTCTACCAAGCTCCTGTTTTTCAGTGAACAGCCTTGGAAACTTATTTTTCTTGTCTGACTAACAACCCAAGTGGAATAGCATTTTTGTTATCAAACTTTCAGAGACAGTTACTGCCCTGAATTGTGGCCAGGATGAAAAATTATTATGATTAAAGCCCACTGTCTTGAAACCCTGAAAACAGTGGTCCGAAATGAGGCCCTTTGGGCTTTCCTGGACCTCACCAGGATGCGACCAGCAACGTCACTCTGAGTGGGACATCTCTTACAGCCAGGGAAGTATCGAGTTTGCTGTAATGAGGACTGGTAAATGATAACAACAGATCCTAGGCTGGTACCCTTCCTCCTCAACCCTTTGTCCATTGAGAAGATGCAAAGACCTCTGATGTATTTCACTGATTTTAAGGGAGATTTTTCACAGGTGTGCCTTTTCATACTCCATCAGGTCTGTGTGCGTAGGAGTTATGAATGTGCTATACAAATGTGATATAAATGTTGCTCTCTTGGATTCTAAGTACTGTAAATTTTAAGTAAGCTAGACCAGTGAGTGAGTTACTGTTGTGTTATAGTAAATTCTATATGAATCCTTTGTTAAAATGTTTAAATTCAGCTATCAGTTAAGTGCTGTTAAATCTTTAGGCCAAACCTGTCAGTCAAGTCTGGGACTCACTTTAGCAAGGGGGTCTACTCTGAACCTTGTAAATCAACAGGAGGGTCTTCCTTATTCCTTTTTATCCTTACTCTTTTCTACTCTTTCCTTTCCCTCCCCCTCCTCCCACTCAGATTCTAAATAGATAATTTCTGAGTTGATTTTAGTTTGATGTTTTGTTGCTCTGTGGGCTTTAACCATTTAATAAGTAGTAGAGGGAACCTTGCCAACAAACTGAGTTGTGTTTTTGATTTTATATTAAATCTGCTTTTGCCAATACCTTTGCTGGTGGTTCTTAAAATTACCTTAAAAAATTCATTTGTGAAAGTTACAATTTAGATTTAATTTCCCTTCAAATATGAATTGCTATAACAGCTGTAATTTGGCAAAACTCAACTACATTTATTTGATTACAACAGATTAAAAAACATTGACTACCAGAATTTTGATGTATTTTCTTCTTATTTGTCATCAACATGGGAACTCAAGGATTAACAATCAGAATTGCATTTTTCTGGACTTTCTAGTGAAAAAAAAGAAAAAAATAGTTTCTGCATGACATTAAACATATAAGATACAGGTGACAAGTCTCCTTCAAGATAACCAATTCGTCTCACCTCATGCAAACTACTACATGAATTTAGATTGTTATGATAATAAACTCAGCATTATTAGTTTAAATTTTATAAGGCGGTATTTCTTCAATCTTTCATCCATTAAACTCACCACAAAAAGAAGGCAGTTACAACAATTTCGTCCTCGAGTATGTTGAAAATTGCAACTTTTCCTTAGCCAAAATTACACTGACACTGTGATTGAAAACCACCATGGAATTTCTAGCATATCTTTCATTTTTATTAAAGAAATAAAATAAAAAACAACAAAGTACAGAATTTAACTTAGTTTATTGAGGGGGAAGGTATAATCCTAAACTGACAATTTTTTACCAAAGTTTCTTTAAACTGTAGATCATTCATAAGCAAAGGCAACTTCTTGAGTGTGCTACTGTCTTAATCTCCTCTGACTACAGACTTGTGATGCCTGGAAAACTTGGTTCTTAGCCAAACTGTCTCCTACATTGTCACCTTGTCACCATATTATAAACCCACACCGCCTCAGAGGAAATCAGGTGTTGCACTGAATGACAACCCTCAATTTTTTCTGCACACATTTATCTTTACCTGAATAATTATTGATCAAAAATATTCATCAAGATATTAGGTGAACAAAGTGTACAGAAAAAGCAGATGGTTTAAGCGATGAGGAAGCCTTATTCATTGTCCACTCAATGATAAAAGGTCTTATTAAAAAACTCCACTCTGTCACCTTTCTCTGGAAGAAAGAAACATAAACCCATAAATATCCAGAGAATATCAGGTGAATTTATATTCACCTGATAAGATTGCTCACAGGGTGACCAACTGAAAATGTGTTTTCTTAGCAATGGGAATTGCTTGATTCCCCATCTAACAGAGCAAGCCTGCTCTAGAAGATAGGTGAGCTAAGTAAGTGGAGGAAGCTACTTTGGAGAAGAAAATATTGGCACTTAATTTAAGAGTCATCTCTGTTTGACAGTCTCCAAGCACAGTCTCTCCTATAGTTTAATACCCAAAGCAGTACCAATTAAGGATTATTAGACTTTTCTCAGCCTTATCCAGTTTCAGTTAATGACACACAGTTATGATCTGTGCTTCTTTTTTGATGTGCATTCATATTGACAAACTGGCTTGTTTCAGGAAAAAGTTATCATTATCCAGGTTATACAGTAGATCTTTAAGTCATTAATGTAAATTTCATTACCACTTCCACCTTTAGTTTGTATTAAAAAACTGGTAAATTTGTATTTTGAGATTTGCATTTCAAGGCCATTAACTTTGGATGAACAAAGCTGAAGGTTCCCAGCATATTAACAGGAAGATAGTTAAAATAAAATGTTAACCATTTTCATCTAACTTCTGAAATATTTTAAATTACCCTAAAAAGTCTCAGGTATGTCTACTAATAATTGATTAGATATTTTTAAACAGTTGGCTTTAGTTATCTTCCATAACACTGATTTATTCCTGGTGTAAAGTTAAAAGGAAGATACTGAACTTCATTCATGGCAGAGTATATCAATTTCCAAAAATCCTCTGGAAATTTTCCAGTATCACAAAGCATTGTTTTGAATGATATATAATGGGAATAATTGGCTTTTTTATCTAAAATTATCCACTACTAGACTTGGAAACAAGCAAGTCTGACTGTTATCTTAGCAGCAAATGAAATGGACAAGTAGTATCAAGGAGAGGAAATGCTGGTAAAATTTTTTTGAGATTTTACAGGAGGATATACATGGAACAGATCCTCTTTGGGTAATTTCAAGTAATGCTAGGTAATTAGGTAATACTACCTATAATTTTTTTAGGAAAAAAATGGGTAATGAGAAGATTGATCACAACAGCCTTTTTCAGAGCTAGGGAAATGGGCATTCACCTCTGGGAAAGAGACCAGTAAATGGGCCATCCATTCATATTAAAACAGACATGAGAAATGTAGCTTGTCGGGGTTTATGCAAGCATAAAAACTGACCTTCTAAAAGCAAAGCCTGCATACAGCCTTGTCATCACTTAGCAAGGAATAGAGTGAATAAGCTACATATTACATGGATTATAACTGACCCACACACACAAGGGGCCTTTTGTTTATCTAAATTTTTGGTTACCTTGTAGGTAACATAATTGCAAAGATGCTCTTATGGAAAAAAAATTACAGCTCCTGAATAGGGCATAAATAATTCTCTAAATTTCCATAGCAACATAAAATAATTCTCATTAGTACAGCTCTGGAAAATATATATATACACACTCACTTTCCCTGTGCAGTATTATTGTAATTATTTTGCTTACAAGATAAACATATGTAAAACAGTGTATGTAAGCTCGTTATACTTCATAACATCAGACATTTTCATCGTGCATACAAAAAAGTAATACACCAAAATAAATAAGTGGTCCAGGAGATTTTTAAAAGGGTGTAGAGATCTCTACCACTAGCTTTCCATCAAATTCACCATTAAATACAGATGGCAAATCATTACCAATTGACAGCTGCTGGTTTGTCCATTGTGAAATCAATTTAATTCTATTTTCTAATGGGCAATATTGTCAGGACAAAAACCACTAAAATTGGTACTAAATATTATCCTTTTGCAATCTTAGCAAGAAAGAAATTAACAACAGAAAGGAAGTTTTAGTCCTTTCATTCTCATTGCTGCCAAATAGAAAACAGAAATAAAATAGTTTTTGAAGTGAAATGGAGAAATTCCTATGTACTGAACCATAGATATATATCATTATCATATCATATAGGATATGTCATTTGCATCTTCAAGACTATTAAACACCTGCTGTCATAGGCAATTAAATAATATGAGGTGCTTAAAACCTGGCATACTCTATTCCAATTTATTACATCCATAGTATTTGTGGTATATTGTATCTGCTCTATAGATTTCCCTCTGGTTTCTACATTATTTCTAGAAATAGAACTCATGGCAGCAAATACTCCAGATATTAAAAGAATAAATTTTGCAGTTGGCAAATTAAAAATTTATTTGCTTATTTTCTAGACACTGGCATTTTCAGTCAGAAGGTATGTCGTCAAGTAAAATCACTATTCCTATTAGCAGAGCTGTTCATTCTCTGACATTTTTTTCATCATTACTACTTCAACCTTGGTAACGAATACTTGATTTGTCCACATACATGATGGTCTTTCTGTACCAGAAGTGCTGTGTTAAGGATTTATGCAAATGGTTTAATAAACTATAATAAACTATAAATTGTTTATTAAATATTGAATGCTCTCCATTAGCAACCAAAAGCAAAGCTCTGCTTCTATGTTCTGTGTGGCTATTCTTACACGGCTTGAGATTTGTTGCAATAAATTTGCTATGTCTGCATGCCATCCAAGAGCAAGTGGCAGAATCATTGCAATTCTGGATGAAAAAAGACTACATAGAAGAAGATAAACAACCCCAAAACAAAGGCATGTTGCACTAACAGCAAAAGTACTTAAAAATTAGAGAAAAACAAAAAAAATAAACAAAACCCCATCTCTTAAGGTATACAGTATTTTGATGATTTTATAGCTTGCTTATATTTATGCCTTGTAACTCCACCACAGAATATTTGCACAAATATAACATCTTTAATAAGTATATTTTCAGATAAACCTTTAAATTACAAAGTAGTCAGAAGTAAGTTTTTTTATTCCACACTTTTTCAGATTAGAGGTGTGTATATAAACTATCTGATATTTGGTATTTTTGTAATCAATTGCCTCTATAGCCATTGTACTTGGACTACTACATATCTTTCCAATTCAAACACCTCTGGATTTATATATCCTTTCTCTTATTTAATATATATGCATTCAAGTAAATAAGATGCTAATAGCATCATTTACGAAGAAATTCCTATGACTGTATATTCACATGCTGTTAATAAGGCAAACTGCATATGAAAACAGAACCCAGAGTATCAGCCTCAACCTCTGGTTCCATAGCCTCTAATGTAACATTTAATGGTGTGGTTCACTGTCACATGTAATATAAGGCTATTCAAAGGGCTTCCAAACATCTGTAAAAATTGCTTCCCACTCTTCAGCATTTGCAGGTGTTACACAGTAACTAACCTTTGCTTGCATTGTTATTAATGGTATCAAATCACAAAAGCAGCAAACAGCTCACTGCCCATATTTAGTTCAAGATTTTGCCCTGTTTTTTGTAACCCTTATCTCTTTCCTGTCTGATTTAGCCAATTGTCTGACTTTTTCATTTCAGATCTTCAAGTGCTGCAAGGACGACAAAGTCAAGTGGGCTGGATTGTGCTGTGCCTATAGAAATGATTATGATAGAGGATATGAATTGGTTTTGCAGGTTTCACAAACCCTGCTCACTAAAACAATAATGTGCTTCTCACTGATAACTTTGAAAGATCCTCATATCTGAAAAAACTCTTCTTAATTCTTCAATGACTTGAAAATTGAAATATTTGCATGGAAATCACAGTCACTTGTCCTTGTGACTGGGATTTTGATAAGGCAAAATCCAATGTTTCTTGAACTCAAGCCTTAGCAAAGGAGTTAATTAATTTTCTAATTCAGCATAAAAAATGGAATATAATATCATCTGTACCACTTCAGGGTTCTTGTGCCAAGCAGGGAAATAATTTATAAAATTAGGGGTAAAATATATATTTATATGTTCATAAATACGCTCATATATATAAATGTGCAGAAAGCCACATATTACCAAAAACATATTCAACACAAAAATGTTACTTCTTTAAAAACAAAGATAAGCACTTCCCTTTTTCATGTGTTTGTATTTCTAAAGAATTAAATCTTTCAACCACCAGTTTCTTACCATGGTTATTTTAGGAAAAATACATGTCCTATTTTATTTCACAAGTTATATGAGAAAGAGGAGAATTAATTTTCACCAAATAATTTTTTAGAAGTTATGTAACACTGAATGCTGGAGACTGCTGATAGTGTCTACATGATATATTAACTAGATTAATTTATTAGAATTGCATAAGAGATTTGGGTTAAAATGCACAGAAAGTCTGTTGTAAACAGAAATAAAGAAATACAAAATTCAATTAAATTATTACATTTGGTCTCAAAGATTGCCTTGCAACTTTACAAGTGAAAATTAATATTCAGATTTCCTCTCCAATTAGGGAGAAATAAGGTTGCTTAGAGGAAGAAAAATCCATGATACTACTTTAATCATGCTATTGCAGGTCAAGGCAGAAAAGCATGCACATAAGTCTTTAAAAACTACACTCACTTAAAACCTGGCTGTGTATTTCATAAATTTGCTCTGTACAAGGTGGTCAAAAACTCTCTATATGGTGCTTGCATTATCAAGCTTCACTATAGTGCATTATCCAAGTTTCTCTTGCTAAGTGCACTTCATTACTTAGGTAATCTTGTAAAGGAGAAAAGATGTCCTCTTAATAAAAAATATTAACAAGTAGTCACATGTTCCTTTGCTTACCCAGGGAGATTTTGCTATATATGACTAAAGCTTGGGAAAAAATGGCTCCAGACAAGCTGGGAGAGACATTTCTTCAGAACGAAAAAAAACCAGACCAAAATGAAACAAAAGCCCATTCCCCAGGAGAGGGCAGTGAGCAAAAGCCTGGAAGAGTTTTGGCCACTGTCTGAGTTAAAGCCTGCCTTAAGCCTTTTTTCTTGTTTGTAATACTTTTTTTTTTAAGCTAGGACCAATTTAACAATGTGTTTGCATTTGAGCTTATCTCTAAGTCATGCTTGTGCACCACAATAAACACCATGCAAACAGACAACCACATTGCCTTCCTTCATACAACAAGAAAGATATGTGTACACATTCATACAACAAGATGTGTACACATTAAATTACACTTGTGCAAGAAAATTTTTGCAGGAAAAGCCCCACCCAGCCCTGACTAGCAAAAATAACCTCTATTTTCTCCTTCATTCCTAATGAGATTTCTTCTGTAATTAAAATTTTTCAACTTTATTATATGCAGAAAAAAAATTAATGGTAAAATTAAATGGTAAAAAGCATAGAATCATAGAATCATAGAGTGGTTTGGGTTGGAAGGGACCTTAAAGATCATCAAGTTCCAGCCCCTTGCAAGAGGCAAGAACCTCTCCCAGCAGACCAACTTGCTCAGAGCAAGAGCCTTGTCCAGCCTGGCCTTGAACATTGCCATGGTTGAGGCATCTACACCTTCTCTGGGCAACCTGTTCTTGCGCTTCAACACCCTCTTAGTAAAGAATTTCTAATATCCAATCTAAATTATTCTCCTTCGATTTAGGTTAGCATATGGTTTTTAATTTATGGTTTTTAATTTAAAATTTATGTAAGGCGTTGGCTTTTTATTTCTTACCACTTTCCCTCAATATTTTTTAATATTATCTGCTTGTTTTGGGGAAATCAGCAAATGTAGACAGGAAAATGTGCATATGCTCTCTTTTTAGAATAAACAGGGTGAGACATTTTGATAGTTGTGTTAATATTTAAATTAGTCTAATGAATAATCTGACTGTAATAACTTCTTTTCCTGGTAGTGAACAAGGTTTAGAACTGAGATCCATATTACTAAATCCTGTGAACAGAGATACACTGCCACAGGCAGGCACAATACTCATTTGCAAAGATTGATTTCATACAAATTACACTGCAGTGGTAATATCTGGTGCTCTGTAGAGATGAAAAGATTTTCTCCCACTCCTGCCCTCCCTTTCCACTTGTTTGTAGAAGTTCTCTTCAACACTCTGTAAAAAGGAGGCTGTTTGCCAAGTCTTACAAAGGCTTTTGAACTTAAATGTAAATAGGTACTTCAAGGATCTCAGAAATACTACCGTACTCCCAAAAGACTCTTGAAGAAATAAATTTTTAGTCCTAGAGTGCAAGATGTATTTAAGGCCTTTTAACTGAAGTATAATTTTCTTGGGGGAGATATATCATGGAGAAATTATTCATGCTTCCTATCTTAAATAGTTTAACTCAAAACTGGAAAATATGGGCTGTGGGACACATTAACATTTTCCACAGGCCCCATACTGACCCAGGGGAGTCCTCACTGGACTGCTGCTTGAGAGCAGCTAGAGCTCATCTGGACAGGTTCTTCTGAACCACCAAGAGACATAATATGGAGTCAAAGCTTTCCCTCCATCCACGCTGGAATGGTGTCACATTCATCAGCACACAGGAATACCTTCTTCCTTCTGAACTCTCCAGTAATCACTTTGGAAAGTTAAAACATGACAAGGTTTAGATTGTGAATATTTCTTCCAAAGAGGGACATTCTTACCTTTTCTCTGTGAAAAATATCATGCTTCTCCCTTACTTTTGTTTAGGCAAATAAATGCTACTGTCCATATGCTGAAGAATTAATTACAAGGGAATTAAAGAGAACAGATACTTGAGACATGAAGAGTGAAAGGTAGATATCTGTAGAATAGTTTCTTTCTTTTTTAAGTTACATTTTGTTTCCAAATGCTGGAAAAAAACTTTGTTTAAGATTTATTTGTTTCTTTTTTCCTAAGATAACCTTCTGATTACTCTTTTGAAATAATTTCTACTGAGAGACAAATGAAAATCCTCATTACTGCAAACACCATTTTCAACTGCAGATTTTTTTTGAGGACTACAATAAAATAATGCTTCACTTTGTCTAAATTTCTTCCATTATATATTTACACTCTAACAAAGACCTAAATTACTTGACACTACTGAAAAAAATAAGGTCTCTTTCTCAGGAAGCAGCGATACCAAAGCTCAGGTCTTTGCCCAGTTCAGGCTTGAGAAATATATTCTAAGAAAAATATCTCCCATCCTTACTTCCCCAATACAGTATTTTTAACTGACTAATGTCTTGTACTCCTGAGCCTTCTGGCTACTTACTGAATAATATACAAGTTCATTTAAGGCATGGCCATGGACATTTTTCTTTCTTTGTCTGAAATGAAGGCAAAGTGCTGAAGAGTTGACCAAGGGACTGTCTGAACAGTAATAGGCAGCAACTCCATTTGTGCTTGTTTACCTACCCTCTAAATTAGCTAGCATTAGAGAAATGGTATCTGTGCCTGTCAATTAAATATTTGACTCTGATGCTAGCAGTCCTTTCTAGGTGCAGTACAATGGGTAATGTTGCATGCTTTTCAGGTCTATGACATGCCCACAGTATACTACAGTTGGGTTCAGGACTTTTATATACAGGGACAGCACAGGCCTTGCAGGCTAAACCAGAAAATCTTCTCAAGGCAGAACAAACACTCAAAAGAAAACCAATTATTTAACAGAGATGATTTCTAGATCAAGTTAAAAATATTGACTGAAATTCAACTGTTACATTGGCACAGCAAAATCCAGGATTTACCTCCTGGCAACCAGACTGCAGCCTCCAGCTGAGCTGAACGTGAGCACAGAAACAGCACTGGGGAAACAGCTTTCCCCAGCTGAGATTTTAAATGCCCTGGGTAATTTTAGTCAAAGAAAATACCTTGAACTACTTCCATGGTGTATTTCAAAGCTATCACCACAGGTTTTACAGATATCTTTACATTTGAAATAGGGAATATCTGTCTAAAGTTTCCCCAGAAATAAAATGAATGTTAAATGTTTGAACTGTCCATTGTTCCAAGTAAGAGGCTGCTAAAGCTGCTATAGCATCAGCAATTCTCTCCATTGATGCAAGCTGTGCAAATAGCAATACTCTGGAGCAGAAAGAGCTTTCTATTTATCTTCAAGGATTCCTAATTCAGAGGGTACAACAAGCAAATAAGTAAGATTAGATGACATCATATTTTAATTTACAAAATCTTATAATTAAAGGATATTGCAATAGAAGCAAGCTTGTCAAAGGAAGAAAAATACAATTGAAATATTTTTGAACCAATCATTTTAGATAAGCAGCATATTAACAATAAAGGTCTCCATCCTGAAGAAAAATACCTCACAAAAGCATATGAAATATTCATAATGCTGCCTTGAAACACAGTATTTACATGAAGAGTTGCAGAGTATAAATGCTGCATTAATGAACCTAGGTAGTGCTACTTACTCTGCAAATACCACAGTAGCAAATTGAAGAAATATAAAGCTACACATAAGTAGCTACCAAAATGCTAATATACAACTCTGTGGAGGAAAATATAACAGGAAAGAGCTTTTCATTTGCATATGGAAGCTTTTAAATCATTTTTTGGCTCTGTATTTTGGCTTTTTAAACATATCACTTACTAAATGGCTGTCTAGGTTTGGGTAAGCATTTGAGCAATAGGCAATGTTAAGCTTCATTGTTCTACAGTTTATCTTAATGCATTATTACCAAGAATATGCCAATTAAATGTTCTTACTTGCTTGTCTTTTCTGTGCTTGCAGTTAAAGCATATAATTGCCAATTCATCTGTGCTTGTATTTGACGTTTAAAGCCAGAGCAACTCTAGCTGTGGCTTTCATAAAAATTGGAAGATTTGCCTACACATCCCTCACCCTTCATTTATGTATTATAGGCTACTTCTTTTCCATCCATAACCCAAAGCTATGCTTCTTTCAACTTTTAGAAAAACTTTCCTGCTTCAATCTAAAGAGCAGCTTTAGTTCATATATAGTTTATCATTAATTTTTTTAATTGAGATTCTCAATGGTCAAAAAGCCATTCAGATGTCAGAATTATCTGAAAGCTAGGTTTACCTAAATAAGCACATTTGAAATTTTCCACCCCTGTAAATAAATAATTCTGTCACTTCCCTGTTCAACCCAGGCAATTAAAAACCCCTGGTTCATGTACTTCAAAACCTAGTTAGCTATTCACTGGGATTTCATAGAATTAAAATATCAGTTTCATGTTGTTACTTCAGTTACTGGAAATGAAGTAAGAATGACTATTTTTCATTAATTAGTCTTTTTCTTTAAAGTTAATTCACTTGATTGTGAGGCAACACACCTAGCCAATGTGACAGCTCATCTACATTCATAACATCCCCAATTAAACTCCAAATATATTGTTATGCCAATGATTTAAGCGGATATATGCTGTAATTCACTGCACAGCCATGCTGCTGTAGCCGGCAGGATTTCATCCAAATTGGTGAGTCAATGCTGGGTGAGAAAAACATTATTGGTACACTGTACTAAGGAGAGCCTTCATTGCTGCAAAATATATACTAAACCTGCGAGAAATTGTTCCTTCTTTTGCAGTCTCCTGCTGAAGTAGGAAAAATTCTTAGTTTTCTCTCTCTCTCTGAAAATGTCTCCCAGTGGCTGCCTGTATTGTAGTCCCTGCCCTCAAGCCCAGAGCTGCAGGCATGTGCTGTTCCCTCCTCCTGCTCTGTCCAACTGCCTGCAGAATTTGGCTAACAAATGGACAGTCCATCTCTAAAACATAAGGCAGTTCTTTATCCATAGATTAGGGGATAAAAAAAGGTTATTAATCCTGTCCTGACTTTGCTTCATCGTTTGATCTTAGTCTTACATCAGAAGATCCGGACTAGCCTGCCAGTCTGGGTTTTTGGCTGAAGCTGACTGCCATCACTTGCTGTCTTTCTGGGACTGCCCCTTAACCTTGGATCACTGTCCTTGCTTGCCTTGGTGTCACACTTGGCTCCCAGTTTTCCTTCCCTTATGGAGCAACGCCCACCAGTGCTGCTCCTGGATACTGCCAAGGCTCATACCCATAGTACATTGGCAAAAGGCAGAGCATTAATATAGAGGTCCAAGGAAAATTAGAAAGCAGGCTGAGCAAGATGTTTCTAGGGCTAGGAAAGTCACTGTAGCTTCTCTCCTTGAAAGCATGAGCCCTTATTAAGCAGTCACAATGATCTGCTAACAGCTTCACAGTAATTCTAGAAAATGGAGGGAAAGGATCAGGAACAGTAGGAGCTCCCCAGTTAGCAGAGGGATCCAGGTGGGAAGTGGCAGAACATTGTGGAGCAGCTGTTTTGGAAGTGGAACAGCTGATTGTGCACTCTTAGATTGACACAACCATTACTCTTACCAAGACCTATAAACTTAGACTCTGTATGGAATTAAAATGCCTATGAGATTATATTGCTCTTTGAAAAATTCATTATTAGCCATAGACATAACCCCTTCACCACCTCCCTCCCTCAGTTATTTCTGTTACTTCAAAAAAAAAAAGAGTATGATACATTTGAAAAATGCTGCTTCTAAGTGATCTTACAGCATTATGCTATACTTTAATAGTTTATAGAATAAAACTATTAATACAGAGAAGTCTTGCTGCATTAAAAGATTATCTTTTCATCTAATTCACAGGGAATTAATCTAACCAGCTGTCAACAAGAGTCTTTCAGCCATCCTGCTGGTTTCTGCGGTGAGTAGCCATAGTCAACAGAAAAAAAATATAAATGGAGAACAGTGGAAAAAATAAACCTCTGGCTGAACACTGTCCCTGACTTTTCCAAGACAGAAATATATTTTTTTTAGGTTTTTAATATTGCAGCTTGCTCTTGCTGCTACTTAAGGAGTACAGAAAGAAATAATTCAAGTCATGCTAACTTACTGATGCAAATGCAAACCTAGTCTAATAAGGTATTAGAATAATATAAACATAAATAATAGCTTCAGTGTAGCCCATAACAATGGTAGGTAATTTCATTTTAATTAAATGTCAGTGTGAAAACTCTCTCTGAATTTATCATAATAACTATTCTGACCATAAGGGAAAAAAAAGGGAAGAAAGTGGTTGAACAGTTATTTTAATATTCTATTGTCATGCAAGATTTCAAACCTGCTGGCTTTCTGATTAGCACTGACTTCTTTTGGCATTAAAAAACAAGGTCAACTCTTCTCACAGAAGAGAGTATTATCACTATTGTGTAACACAGAGCATATAAAACACATCCAAGCCACTGCTTGCCAGAATACTTCAGTTCTTCTTAGTTCTCCTGCAGAAAGAGCTGGAGATATAGACTAGGATATCACCAGTACGCTAAAAGGAGCTGAGCCCACAAATTCTCACTGGGCTCTTTAGCAGCCTTGTTTACATTTTCATTAAAAGAATGAGAGAGAAGAACCCAGCTGCACCCAGATGGGAAAGTCAATGAGGATGAAAATGTCTCAATACAAGTTTGTGAATAGAAAAAAAGCCTGAATTAATCAGGCAAACCATCTCACAGAGCCAATCTGTAGCTTCAGTCTTGGTCTGCTCTACAGCATTTCCAGGGAGATGCTTTTTCCCTCTCAAATATTGCAGGTGCTGGACATCACCAAAGAAGTCTGCCAGCCATTCCCTGAGTCCTCTCTCTTGCAGATATTTAAACTCATGGATTGCACAAGGCAACAAATCCAGGAAAAATGAAAGCAAGAGGCTACAGAAAGCTATAGAAAAAATGCAAGCAAGACAAAGCAAAGAGAAATCCTCGTTTTTCCATCCAAAGCCTTTAAGGTATTCTGCTTTCTTCATGAGTTTTCTCTTGCAATGTTTCTCCATAACAATGGCTTGTTGTGATAGAGGAGCAATGCAACTTCAAAGTAAAAGAAACAGGGACCAGGCTGTAAAAGAGGTATACCACATGAAAAGGTATAACACTTGGCAATCTGACCTCAGCATCAAGGGATAATTTTTAAAGCCTTTCTCAGTGTACTAACCATTTCAACGACAGTGTAAATTTTTTAGAGCTATCTTCCAGGATTATTTAAACTCCATAGTCTAATTGTAAAAGAAAAACACAAAAATGCATTCAAAAAGAAAAAAAACAGACTACCTCCCCAAACCTTTCCCCTCTTAGGAAACATTACTTTTTCAAGAACAGAAATGCATTGAAATGTAGAACTTTCTGTTCAACAAAATGCTGATTTGATAATGTAGTTTCAAAGGAGTACTACATTTTCTGAATTTATGCATTTTTCATTAAAACTGTTGTCTGAAATAATAATGTTGATCAGAGGACAGTCTCCATAATACTCACATGCTTTTTAAATTGCTAACAATCAAACAAATAGGTTTTTAAAACAGAAGAAGCACTTAATATCATTTGGTTTCTGGTTTGTAAATACCTAGAAGATGACAATCTTAATGTTGTCCAGTCAACAGTTGATTTCTACATAAAATATATTAAAGGCATTTTTTTATGAACAAACAGACCATTAACATTTAACCTTACCAATTTTTAGAGAAAATCACTTTCAAAGAAAAGAATATGAAAAAAATTAATAAAAAATATTTGAAAGAATCTAGCAAATACATATATGCAGTATGCCTTAAGCAAAAATTAAAGCTTGAACCTATATGGATTACATTAAGAATTAAAGTTATGAATGCATTAGGAGGTAATACATTAGCAATGTATGCTCTAAGTTAGAAGGAAAGTGGTTTGCTTATGTAAGAACACCTGCACAAAGTCACACAAAGGCCGCGTGGCTCTGTTATTTCCCATGCCAGCAGTAAAATTTATCAGATTAGGGATAAACTGTAAAATAAAGATAAAGAATAAAGTGATCTTTTTCCCAAATTCCAGCACATTCTGACATCTAATCTCACGTCCATGTCTCTAAAAGTTTCTCAGGATAGTGAAATTGAAACCAAATGAAAAGAGTCTAAACTACCTATAGGAACTTTCTCCTTTCAGTGCATAAAATAGACTGTTTAAGATGCAGGCTGCCATCCTAAATTTTTCAGTAGTCTATTTCATCTGAAAAAGTCTTTGTTCTTCATTCAAAGAAGCTACTACTTGAAAAATAAAATATTTCTGTATTTAGAAATACACATATTTCTAAAATATGTGTAGTGAGATTACTACTGAGCACACTTAAAACAAAATCAAAACTAAACAAAGTTTTATAGTATTCAGAAAGAATTTCTGAATGAAAAAAGAAGCCACCAGAAAAACATTGCAAATAAACCACTGCTGCAGATGGGCTGGTCATGTTGCCTGCATTATTTCCCTTTAAGACCTTATATTCTCACTGATGAACCAGCATTAAAAAGCTAACATTGCTAGACTAACTGCACTGAGGGAAAAGCTAATGAGGGGTGGCTGTGTTTGGCTCTCCAGGCTGTTCACTGACTGACGAAACTTGCATCTAAACAGTTCTCTGAGTATAATGTTTCAATCCATTATTTTTTGAATTCTATTTTCTGTTTAAGAAGGCTTAGCTAAAATAAGGTCAGATCTTACTCCAAAAATATTTGTTATTTTCACAGATCTTTTAAAATGTACTAGCTTACAACTACTGATTGCTGGACCTTGCATTTTTAACACCACTTTTAACCTACCATTTTAGATATTATTATATCTATATCTATACAACATAGACTTTGCTTGACCATTTTTATCCTTGCCTTCATTGAAATTCACTTTTATTTAATTAAAATAAGAGTGTATCTTCTACCATAGTATTTATGGGGGGGAAGTCCATCTTATTTTACTTCATTTGAAAAACTAAATCCTATCTTAAATCACGTGTACTTCACTTCTGTTTTAAAGGACAAAGGTCTGCTCAAAACACTCTTTGCCTTTACTCCCTCAGGCATTAACCTTTACTGTTAATGATAGCTCTGGCATGCTCTGGAAATTCTACCATAGCCAGGTGGGAATTTCCAAATAAAGCCTTCTTCTGCCCTTTCCAACACAGCTGGAGAAGCAGCCAACAGCAGGAATACAAATTTCATTAATCAGCTAAATCACAGTGTTCTGGTGAGACTGATACTTGCAGCACTCAAAAGGGCTGTACACCACCTTCAGTCACATCAAGGCTGTATCCTTCTTCACTCAAACTACCAAATGCCTTTTCTGGGTGTTCTTACAGATGGCTACAGCATGGAGTGACCCCTTGGAAACGGCTGACAAGAACTACATCCTGAACTCCAGCACAATCGCCCAGCTACAAGCATACACACCTCTGTTTGAAGATGGTGAGAAGTCACACAGTTTTATCACCTTCCGAAAAGGGACAGATTTTGGGAGCACTGACACTGATGTTACTGCTGTTTGTTTGCAGAGGCAAAGATCGTCAACCTCCATGCACACAACTGCCCTGCAGTAGCAAACCACCCAACTGGTCTGCAAGTTTCCAGTGAAAAATCACCTCAAAGTGGAAGCAGTTAAGCACAAAGCTCAGCCTTCAGACATAAAACAAGCAGCAGAATGGAGTCCTGGAGACTCTCACTGGCCTCTGCCACAGAAAACATCATCCTTTTAGGGTTGCAGACATTTTCCAAATCTCTGAGTATCAGACCCAGGCTGGTATCCTTAGCCATTACACCACACTCAATATTTATAATTTTTAAATTTATTTGATACAGAAATTTCCTGACTACAGTGAGATACAAAACAAGATTTGGAATTGGAATGTCAACATCTTAAGCAAACCCTGTATAAAGAGTCAAGCATTTGAATGTACTTTATACTGTTTTTGCAGAAGGGATCTTTTATCTATAATGTATATGTTTATAAATATATACACATTCATAAATGTATAGATACATGGATAGAAAATGTCATCCTGGCTTTAAAGTTCAGCTCATTTATAGCTTATAAAAATGTATTTTTCTAATAGAATACAATTAAAAGACAGTGCAGATTTTTTTTTATCAGTAATAAATAGATTATCAAAACTTTTAAATAAAAGTATAGGAGTTTTACTTAGCTAGTTACTTTTACCTCCATTTCAGTCACACTGGAGCACATACTATCAGCCTTATCTGCCATCACCACCTGAAAGAGGCATGAATTTATGAGCTGCACATTTTCACATGTCAGCAGTAGCTATTTGCACTTAGAAACACTAGTGCCATATGAAACACAGTGGGCTCAGACCTGCTCATAGCTGGGCGACCTCACTACTTACTGTGAGATGCAACTTTCAAATTTCACAGCATCATACAAATACACTTTACAAAGCACTGGAAAGGTCATGCCGCAGATCTTAACTGGAATAACTAAGCCTCACAAATGCTGGGTGAGACATCTTTTTTGCTGCTCTGTTTCATTTGATAACATCTGCAAGCTCTGTCTTAAGGATGAACAAAACAACAGTGGCACCTGGGCAATATATTTTAGAGAGGTTTCAGGCTAGGTGCCAAATAGGAGACAATGAGTCAGAATGGAATGACTGAACAGCTTCATTTGCCTGCAGTTGTCTAAAGACCCAACATGAGACTTGAGGAAATACACAGGCTCTGAGGCAAACAGTAGGGCTGATAAAGCCCACACTGTTTTTACAGACTACTTTTATGTTGAGCTGTTGGCTCAAGTGAGAAGCTATGTTAATGCAAATATATTTCCAGTACCCAAGCTAGCTCAGTAACCTTTCCATGGCACTGCTCTGTACCATGCTGATATGCACCATCCCTCAAAACTTCCTTCTGTTAGATGGAAGTGTTTGGAAAATGACAGTAGTTGGATTTGAAACATTCAGCTACACTAATGCAGGATCAATAAAACTCAGGGTGTCTCAAACCACAGGAAAGAGCCTTTGTGTTTGTTTCAAAACCCCAAAGATTAATTTCTTAAGTAATAAATGAAAACTAAAACCGATCAAAAATTATTTTCCAGCAATTTTTTCAAATCTTTTTTTGCTCTAGGAGGACTACTTGAAAAACATCCATAAAGATTCATGAAAGCATCCTAATAATCTACATTCTTAGGATACAGTGGGATGCCAACATGAATAGTTCAAGCTACTTTTTATTCAAACACTGAGAAGATTATGCAATCTTTCTTTTGTGTAAGTGGTGAAGTGTAGATGTAGAGAAAGACCTAATTTGTTTTAGCCCAGGTCTTAAAATTATTAACGAAGAAAATGTTGAATGAGTAAAAAAAACAAACACCAACAGAGTCTAGAGAGTAACTATTCATTATCTCAGATAAAGTATTGATTTCCAAAATGAGTTCAGAGAAGGACTATCCTTCAACATAATCCAAATTACTTCTCAAGCTTTTTAAGTAGATGTGGAATTTACAAATATCAGTAATTAACACTAAAATAGGTAATAGGCTATGAAATAAAAGCATCTTGGATGCTCAGCTGCTGTATCCTGCTTATACATGCTAGGTTTGAGGGAAAGAGTTTCCCCACAGGCCAGAAAAACACAACAATACTGGAGTTTTGTTTTTTCTCTGTCCTGTGAGGTACAGTTCCCTTCCCAGGACTATTGGGGTTTATTCCCCTATGCAGCTTAATACTGGCAGAAGGAACTCTTCCTCTGACAACATCCCTGATTTCTTTTGTGGCATGATTTTTGGTCTTTCTAACTAAAAGTTGCAATTTTTCTCCCGGCATTGAAAAATGTGTGGTTTTCATATATGAAACCAACTCTTCTGACCATCACGACTATTGCAGAATTACCTGCAGCTGGAGAAGGAAAGAGGCCCCAGGAGTCTGATCCAAATAGTACTATGTCAACCTAGGCTTACATACGTTGTTAGTAAAACTGAACCGGTCTCATGTGTTCCACACATCCGAATTGACAAGGAAGCTGAGATAGTAACGCAACCCATGGATTCCTAATGGACTGCACTGATGGTTGGAAGTGAAAAAGGATCTGCACTCTTACTCCTGTGCAATAAGAGCTTTACAAATTGGCGGCAGCTCTGTTATATAAGATTTGTAACAGTGTTATTGCATTTGACAACAAAACAAAGTCATGGGCAAATGGAGCCTTTGAAATGCATTGTAACAACTTCTTCTGCTGGTTTCTTACTTATCTAATTAGACCTCTTGATAGAAGCAATACAGTAGAACTGGGCTTACCTGAAGTGCAACATATCCCTTCTTTTATATATATATATATATATACAACGTGTGTATTTGTGTGGGAGTTCATACGAAGGGAGCCTGGGTCCCATTTTCTCCTACCTAGTCTATTTCCAAACTATTGGTATTAGGCTCTTTAGATACTTATTCCATTGGACAAATGGACAGAAATAACAGTCAGTTCTCTTTTGCACTGTATTTGGTATAATGATATGCTTAGGTGAACACTCAGAACAAATCCTCACCAGGACAGAGCAATGAGCCTTAAAACCACTTAGAGGAAATGCTTGAAACAAGGTGCAAATAATAGCTGATCTGATTGAAAGCCTGCTTCTGTAAGACCTCATGAACTGTTCTCACCTTCCAGAAGTGAACAAGTACCCTTTATACAATGCTGCCTAAATCACAGGTCAGAGTACTTAGGATCATTGGAAGCACCAGTAAAAAGATTTTTGCAAATGCCTACTTTAATCGCTGCCTTCATTGAAATTTACATTCACATTACTAAAGTTAAACTGTTAGTTTCTGCTGGTTGAGACAATCAGGTAATGCAGGCATATAAAGATAACCAGAAATAAAACTTCTTATGCATCAAAACATACCTAGCATCCCAACTGATGAGCACTTAGCTGAAGAAATTCTCCAGGAACAAGAATAAGATCAGGGCTTTTACTCACTTGAGGTAAGTGCCGTACTATGCTGTCTATAAAGTCAAATATATTTGACATAGTCAAAAAATAGAGGCTCTGTTCATTTATCATTTTAGAGGCTCTGTTACTTATGATGTGAATCTCCAAAAACATTATGAATCTCAGTTCCCACTGTCTCAACATTGATAGGTATCAGTAATTTGCAGAAACCTCACCAGGTAATCGCCACAAATAGAGGTTTGCTCAAGTTACCTTTCTTATTCACAGACCTACCTATCAAACTCTACAGAAACCAAGATGACCATTTCTAATTCACCCAAGACTGATACAACACAAGCCCTTTGAAAAACCTGCTGAGTTCAAGCATAAATCTGCTGTCAGTGAACATTTCAATTTACAGAATATGCCTCCTCAGAGAATCAGTCTGCTAGATTGTTTCATTCCACAAAAAGTTTTCTCATTTCCACTGCTTTGGCACTTCACAATGAAGCAATTACTGCAGGTGTAAAATGTGCTGCCCTGCTGTCTAGGTCCATGTTTTAATGGGAAGAGATGAATTAAATATTCTGCAACACATTTATTTCCCAGATGTGGCACAACACTGCAATAGGAAATAAATTCTAGATGTGCTCCAGTTGTCTAGTTAGTCATGTCATCCCTTTCTATTATCCATGTTTCCCTTGTAATTCTGTTTGTCAGACCTTTGATGAAATTCAAAATCTCCTAACTATATATAGAGTCATCAGGTTTGGAAAACAGATATATACACATTATATAGTAAGTGTTTGATTATTTTTATCAGTGGTTTAATTTGCCAACTAAATAAAAACTGAAGTTAAAGTAAACATCAAAATATGATCCATTGCTAACTAAGAAGATGCACATAAATCCTGAAATCAAATATCTCTTAAGTAACAATTATTCAATTCTGCAAGTAGTAGGATTTAATTAAATTTCACTCCTAAACAGTTTCATTTAACGAAGAGTCATTTAGAAAGATTAGTTTACATAATTATATCTGAAACTTACTAGTGAATCAAAAGTAAGGGTTCTTGTTTGATTTGGCTTTTTGTTAGTGAGACAGACTTCAAAGATAGATGTCTGGCAATAAAATTAGAAACATTAACAACTCTACCTGATTTTTCTGAATTTCTTGAAAAATTATAAAAAAAAAAAGAAAGCAGACACCACCTATTATAAGTTTCTTTACTTCCCTGGCAAAACTAAAATTCATACGTCAAAGCCAGGCCTGGTAAATACAATCCAGTCCAAGTTCAGTAGTACACTGCAGGTGGTGGACCTGGGGTACTCTAATACATGATTCTGTAAATTACCCTTCATTTTGATGCTTTGGAAGTCAGGAGAGGTACAGACCTTCAGACAATGCAAATGAAGCCCAAACCTGTCATGCTGCAGGCTTGGAGCCTCCTGGAGACAGAGTCTCTCTATGACTCCCAGTGCTCTTCCTTCATCCTGATGAGCACAAGCAATGGAACAACAATCTGCTTTTGTAAAGGAGGGATTAAAATTAAGTAGGAAAATGTAGGAAGGAACTTCTCTCCCCATGATAGCTGTCACCATTGCTTTTATTCCATTGTGAAATTTAGAATAAAGAGACAGGTGAGCTAATGGAAAGAAAGACTGTACCAATCCAAAGATTAATATCCAGCAGTCAGGAGTAAGGGCTACAATAGGCCAGTACTGCCTAAAAGACCACCTGCAAAACAGTCTAGAGACAACTAAAGGGAAGCAAGACCGCCTTTGTCAAGGGCATTGGGCTCCTCCTTCTCTCCCCCTCCATTTTAACCAAACTTTGAACACATGACTAAGACTAAGCTTAGAAAGTATCTAGCACCTAAAGCATTGTATATGATTTCCTCCTGATCTTTGATGTGAACATTAAAATCAGATGGAAAGTGGTTGTACCCACATTTCTCTTGTCCTTTTCCCAGCACTTAAGGGAAGGATTAATATGCCTGTGATACCTGCCTCTGGATGACAGGGCTGAATCACTTTTCCAAGCTATTCTCTGAGATGAATCCAAAGCAATTATGCAAATTCCAGCAGAATATTGAACATACTTGAGTTGATTTTATGAGCTCTATCTTGGGAAGAGCCAGGAGCTATCTCAGATCAGTCTGACTTCATCTCCCTTTAAAAGGGGAAGGTGCAATTATTTCATACCGTCAGTTTTGTTATCTATTCAGTTATTTGTGGCTAACAATTGTGGAAGTTCCTGTAATGATCTGATTTAATTAATCCCATTAATTAGATGTAAATGCACTTCCTGAGAACTAGAGAGTGACATCATGTTGACTAAAAGTTGTTTCCCAGACACCCATTATGAAAAGCTGTGATGGTATTAAGAGTGAACACTACCTGGAAAATGTATTGCTAAGGATATGAAATATTATTAAAAAGAAGAGCACGTTTTAAAGACTACATTCTTCTTTATGCAGATTGAATATTGAAAGGAAGGAATCCATGAAAAAAGCCAGTTTTGTAGGGATTTTTTTAAGTCTTACCATTTGAAATTGTTCAATGGTGAAATGCAATTAAAGAGAAACCACCTGAATTTTTTTGCTAAATTGTGATTATGAAGCAAATATTCTTACTCTGGAGATTGTTTTGCACAGCATTCAATAGATGCTTTCCAATAAATAAAACTGGAATTTATATCTAACATTCTCCATGAAGCTATTTAATTGCTAATTCAATGTGCTAGCTCAAATACATCTTCACATGGGCTTGCAATTTTTGAAACAAAATTCATTAAGAAATATTTATTTTACCAGCTACCAAAATGAAAATGAAACCTAGCTGACCATGAAAAAACAAGTTTTGTATGTTTAGATTAAATTTAACTCCTGGATTTCTCAAAAATATTGTCTAATTTGTTGCATATTGAAACCATGAAAGTTTGAATTCCACTCATCTAAAATAAAAGTTTCGTTTGTCTCTTGATAGAAATCTTTTGGAAACAAATCTTTTTTAAAGTTGCAAAATTAGAGAACCTTCTTTCTGGAAACGGTGAACAAAAGAAATAGAAAAACCATTGCACATCGAAAATCAGTTTTAATGGAATGTTGTTGATGATAGGATCACTGCCAGTAAACATCTCTGCAGGCACTGAGGCAGACTCCAAGAAAAGCAGTCACAAATAGAATGTGCCAGACAGCTGCTAATACACTCCAGCAACAGACCATAAAATTGCTTAAAATTGCATAAGGTAGGTTTAGACAGAATTTCAGGAAATGGATAAAGAAGTTTGTCTGGACAAAATGAATATGCATTAGTCACTGTAGATGATACCCAGAAATGCTTGCACCAAATCTTGGTTTTGTTTTATATCTGGTGAGAAAAATTAGTTTTGTCAGCGGCTTTAATTTCTGTGATGATGTTAGGAAACAGTGCTCAAGGAATTAATTTCTCATCTATGTGTTTTCAAGTAAATTGATTCAAAATAATCAGAACACAAGTTGCCAGACAAGACAGTAAATTAAGGCAGGTTGTCTGAGTCTAAACACCCAGTCATGACTTTCTATCAGTGCAAATCCACTGAAATATACATTTTTAAATATGGTGTAATAAAAATTGAGCTCAAAATTTGGTTTTGCTGTCTTATTTAATACCATCTAAAAGTTTCTGGCTTAGTCTGAGCAAATTTTATAAGATTTTTCTTACATAAATTCTGCTTCAAAGTTCTCTACACCTCTGCAGTAGAATGTTAAAATGCTGGCAATCCTAGTAGTCCCTGGCTTTATTGTTGTTCATCTTGTTATTATTAGTATTAGTACTAGTATTAACAACAAACTTTCCTTATACAGCAGTTTTATATTCTCAAGGCTATGAAATTATAGTTCTTGGAGTAAGCAGATTGATGCAATATTTTCAACACTCAAGTGATCTCTCCTTTTCAAAGATTTCTGTTCAAAGCTAATCCAATATATCAGAAAAATAATAAAGACAAATGCTAGTGTAGACTCATGACTGGAAATAATAATGACAAAAATTGTAAAATGCTGAATTTTGCCTGACCACATTAATCATGTTATTCAGTGTATTATGCTTTAAATTATGTCATTGGGGTGAAATTGTACATTTCATTGAGTTGTGGGTAAAAAAAACCTCATAAGCTGTTTTTTATTTACTTCTCAACATACAGAAGGAAAACATAGCTGTAAATCAAAAGTATCTTCCCAGTCTTCAAAACTTCAAGAGCTCAAAATGTTTCTAAGGCAACGTAAGTTCCATAAAAATTACTAAATAAATTAACAAAGGGTGACGATATTCACCACTATTGCTCACCTAACCCTGCAGCATTTCTTAGTGTGCTCCAGCAAGAATGAATTTAGAGGAATTACATTAGAGAAGGCGAAGGTAGTGGAGTGATAGGAGTGCTGTCTAAAGAGACAGCAGTTTTAACTGACTTTGTCACTAGCTTCCTTCCTGAATTTTGGTATTTTGACATGCCATTTCACAGTGTTTCACAGCCACTACTTTCTAGGACAGATCCAGCAAAAAGACACAGGGTATATACATCCATAAGCCTAAATTCTCTTTGCCTGCAAAAAGGGATGGCTGCAGCAAATTTTCCTGTCTCCTGTTTTTCCCTTAACAGTGTCTGGGCACTGCCCGAGAAATTGGTAGCTGATAGGAATCAAAACCATGCTGGGAAACAGGCTAACAAATAAACAGTGTGGATGGTCACAGGACAGTGCTTTAACAACTTCCCCAGCTCTAATTTAATTAGTAAAATAGCTGCAGTTTATTTTATAAGCTCTTCATCTGTGTTGGGTTGCAATTTAACAACTTTGACCATGGGGCCTTCCAATCCTAAAATTACTGAATGGTGATGGTAAAGAGAAAACAGATACCAAGTCAATTTAAGGAAAGAATAAATATAAAATATTGCTGAATAGACATTGGTTGGATTGCTGCACTGATACAGCTTTCAGCCTTTTTTGTTTTCCTTTAGAAAATGAGTTTTGTACAATTCCACTTGTACTTTTCCAACAGCCAAACATGTTGGCTTTTAGGCTTTTGCACAAGGAGTGAAACACAAAAGGCTTATACTACAGGTATAGTTTGCTTAAAGGATGTTTTATTTGAAATACTCTCTATTTCACAAAAATTTGTATTATAAATTATGTTGCGTAAGAAGATGTGATAGTAAAAAATTTTACTTAGAAAAATATACTATTTGCTAATCTGTGCAGAAAAGGAAAAAAAGAAACCATTTATTTTTGAAGTATAATGGTAATGTAAGCAACACAGCTAATAGGACTTGTAGAACATCTGACTACTAGTCAAAACCCAGAAACCTAAATTTGTTTTAATCCCAAAATCAGAATAAGAATACAGATGCTCTTGATAGATTGATGAAAAATAAATACATGTAGGAAAACATATATTTATAGTTCAGTTTTCCATTCATAGAAGATCTTCAAGCCATGGCTAGAAGTGGCTTAACTCCTAACTGACTTCTTGTTATTCAGTACACAGAACAACAGAATGGCTTTGATTAGTAGTTAGAGGTCATCTGTTTCCAGCCCCTCTGCCAGGGGCACCCTCCAATGCATCAGATTCCACTGACCATTCTACAGCTTCTCTCGGCAATTCAGTCAATTGTTTCACCACCCTCATAGTAAAATTTCTTCCTAAAATTCAATCTAAATCTAATTTCTTCCAGTAGAAGATGGTTGTCACTTTTCCTGTCACACACACCTTGGGAAAAAAAGTCTTTCTGCATCTTTCTCATAAGCCTCCCTCTTTTCTTCCACATGTATCTCTTCTTCAAAACAAAAAGATCTACTGGCTGCAAAAATAATTTACTACTCTTCACCTTATTAATCTAGAATGTCCATATCTGAAATGTTAGTATTTAAAAATATATCATTTTTATATAGTATCTAGAGAGAGGGGATGAGAGGTTGGATATGAGAGATACTGGCCAGAGCACCTGCTGTGCTTTAGAGCTGCCAAAAGACAGCAAACTTTCCAAGACTGTGCAGCAAGAATTAGTATAATTAGATGAGGTAAGACACGCAAGTGTAATATAGAGTGAAAAAGGAGGAGATTTTTTGCAACATCCTTCACAAGAAAAAAAAGTAGTTACCCTGATCAGATAAATCATAGTACTGTAAAGATAAAGCAAATTGAGATATTAAAAAATGAAATTCACATCAATTCACTTTAAGGGCTCCCTTAGCCATAACAATCACAGAAGAGCTAATTTATTTTTTTTTGGTAAGGTAATATTTTTTGAAGACCTTATCTGTTATTCACAAGAGAGGACAAAAATGTTTAAAACTCTTGTACTCAAGTCTGAACCTCTGCATTTTTGATAGTAGTCTCTGTCAGTTTAAATATTTCTTGAATAGGAGAAGATGCACAAAAGATTAATTCCTTTGTGTAAATGTGAATGCTTGAAATCTGAAGGAAATATGAGGGAGAGAAGAGAAATTTCACTTGTGACTTAGCAAATTCTGATTTTAATCTTCTAGACTAGCTTATTGACATTATAGAAATGCATTAATTTCTCCCTCATGGCAGGTTTAACAGCAGCTCTTACTGTACATTCAATGCTGAAACTCAACAGCTGAGGTTGAAATTCTGTCTTATTTTCTCCACTAATAAATAAACAATCTGTGACATTTACAAAGCGAATACCTGGTCAGTTAAAATAATATTCTTAAAGAAAATATAGAGCACCATTTTTAAAAACTCACTAATTAATGTAGTTAGTACATCTAGATATTGTAATGAGAATTCCATTTTTATTAGCAAAAGCTTTTCTGCAATTTTTTTTCTAATTTGCTTCAATTATTGTGCAAGATCAGTGATCTCAACAGTGAATACTGTGATGCAGTAGGACCAATGATATTCCCCAATTATCTAGGGCTTTTGTAACTGGGATTTCATCTTGCTGAAGTCAAGAGACTATGTTTTGTAATTATATGTTACATATGCAAGCAAGTGGAACAGCAAGAGAACATGTATTAAAGCTGAGTAACACTCACACAATACACATAGCACTCAGAGAAAGCAAATAAAGTCATATTTTAAGAGAGAAGGGCCTATGAAAAAGTTAAGTGGAAATACTCTATTATATTTGTTTTATTTTAATGTTGCTATCATATAAATATTACTGTATTAAATTACTTTCACTCAGATACAGATTTCCATGTATTCTTTGCTCAATTCTGCAATTTGTAGCGCATAACCTTTCTTCTACAATAGTCCCTACTTACATTTATAATGCATGGGCAATCTTAGTGGGACTAAGATTGCCCATGCATTTTAAGTGTAGGTAGGAATGGCAGCTAAAGTGTATGTCTAAAGAGACTATTCTCTAATATTTGTCTCAAGATGCTCCTCTACAGAGAAAATTTTATTCAGTATTTTGTCTTCTAAAATTGCCGGTTTCTAGGAACAAGGTCTGTTTTTCCTATTTGAAATAAGTAAATTATTTTTCAACTAGTTTATTTTCAATACAATCCAGTAAAATTCACTGTTCAGACATTCTGCTGTGAATTTAATGACCTGTCTGGCAAGAAAAAGAAAGAAGGGCTCCCTCTTTCAGGATCCCAGGCTGGGTCAGTTTACCCAGAGCTGTCATATGTCCCCAACACAGCAAAAGAAACCACTGCCCTGAACAGGGTGTATCTGAACCATAATCAACCTCCCCAGCTTCTGAAAATCACTGCACATTTTCAGTAATTGGTTTTGTTCATGGCTCATTGAAGGGTTGGTTCAGCTGCAGAGTTCCTTCTGCACCCTCAAAAACTACAAAAGGTGTGGTTCTTATAGCAGGTTTCAGCATAGCTGAGAGGGATTTTCTAAATCTAACATGTATATGAATGAATTCAAGTGCATTTTAACAACTATACTGATTTTTTTTTTAAAGTTAGTCTGGAATGAATCAAAGACAGAATATGATCTAGAACCTTCCAGACATATGAGAAAGTGATACATGGTACAAATATTTTCTCGTTCTCCCCTAATTGCTACCTCTTTCAAATGAGTTGTGTCTTCATCAAATAGATTCTGCTTTCTGACACTTGAAATGTTTCTTGAGGAAGAGTGATGTGATTTCTATAAATTCTTAGTCTTACAAAAGATAATTAATAGTCTTTTCAGAAGTCTTATTTCTCTCTTCAGTCAGTAAAACGTTGACAGTTGCAGAGGGTTCCTAAGAGTAATACTGAATGTGTTCCTTCTGCATTCCACTTGCTGTAAAATGTATATCTGAAATCAAGAACACACTTTCCACTCCTCTTTCGACTTGCAGGGCGTTGTTCCTGATTTACACTTGTTAGTAAAAAAAATAAGGCTTGGTATAAACAGCACTGCCAAATTCATCATGTGAATTGATTTAATTCAGGATGATTTAGGGCAATAAATAGGACAGATTGTGTGTTAACAGTGAACCATTCTCATCTAAAAAGAATGGGTTGCATTGCATCTTCAAATAGATTAAGGAATATAAAATAATAGCAATTATGCTTTTTTCTTTAAACACAGCAATGGGGAAATAAAGGTATACCCATAGTGTGTAAAACCCAAAAATCAATAGCCATCAGAAGTGATTTTTTTAGGATTTCTATAATTATAATTCATTTTTTATGACCAGAGAATGGTCTCAAAATCTGCAATCTGGACTCCTAAAATTTTCTTCTTTCTTTTCTCTTTTTTTTCTTTTCTCTTTTTTCTGTTTTCTTTTTTTTTAATGTTTTCTCTTTTTTTTCTTTTCTCTCTTTCCTCTAGCTTAAAACAATTTAATTCTTTTTTTCTATTTTCTTTTTCTTTTTTTCTTTTTTTCAATGGGCAAGATTGCAAAATATAGAAGAAGAGCCAAACAAAATCATAATAAAATATTCAGGCTTGCCACATTATGTTTCATTTCTCAAATGGCTCCATAAAATATGGAAAATACCAGCCTTCTAACAGCACTGTTTATTATTATTATTATTTCTTTGAATCAAAAAAGATCAGTGCATAAATGTCAGACATGTACTTAATATGAAAGAACCCCACACAATTGCTTTGGGCCTGTAAAATTCATGATGCTTTATATGTCAAGTAAACTCATTTTCTTTTACTGATGTTTTGGCACTAACTAGCTGTAGACTATGTTAGAGTACAACTCCAAGAATAAATGCAATGAGCCCTCAGGTGGGGGACTAACACTATTTTTTTTCTAAATTGGGGAATATTTATATGATATGCATTGATTAAGTTCTGATATTGGATCGTTACAGGTATTGGTGGGCTCTGACTTCCATTTCCCCCTCTCACTTTTTTTGCCTACCTATCAGAAGCAACTCAAAGAGGAAATCACTTCAAGTTTTAAATTGCTACAGGTGTTTGAAATCCAGTAAAAATGACCGATGTCCTTTATAGAGAAGGTCAATATTTTATATCTGTACTTAGAAGCTCATAATAATTAAATGTGCCTTATTTCAAGATGCTGGTTAATGAGAATGTGCAAATTAACTGTGAGTTAGAGTGACATTCTCTCAGTGTTTTTATTACATCTACTCTTTACTGCTTGATATTTCTGTTGTAAATTAACACTGAAGGTTTTTTTCCTCAGCAGATGTTTATCCACTTCAATTTTCTAAAATTCAAGTTGAAGTTCTTTTGGTAAAAATACAGCTAGATTTTATTTGTTTTATATTTCAGTCCTTTAAGGAGCATCTTTATTCTCATAATGGTCCAGTGGGCTATACCTGTTTTATATGGGTTCCCAGAACAGCTACTGGGTTAGATCCATATAATTCCTTTATCTGAAAGGATACAGGTGAATGCAAAGTATCACCATGTAATTCAGAAGGCTCAGGAGGAATGGGGTTTGTTGTGCATTACATGGAAGCTAACTTGAAGCAGTCTTCTTATTGCACAGTATTTACAAAGCTCCTTTCCAAGACACTAGAAATACCCTCCAAAATCCAAAACTCACATTGCTTTCTCCTATCTAGTCTTCTCTTGTAGAAATTCTGAGAGAAAGTTTTAAAAATATTGGGGAGGATTAGATGACACAGTTCCCATTTGTTGTAGTCAGGCTTAAAATTTCATCCTTTAAAATCATGCTCACTTGCATACACACAAAACATACTTCAACTTTTTGTAACGGAATGGTTTGTAACCGCAAAACAGCTAGTATTATTAAAATTTAAAAATATTTATTTTTATGTCTTTAAGACTGCTGCAATGTGATTTAGCAATTCTCCAAACTGATTTAGCTTTTTTATTGCTTGAAGAATCTTTAAATCATAAGTTGTGAGATCAATACTTTAATGGAAAAGCACCTTCCAAAGCATGGTAGTTCTCAGTTTATCCTACATGTTTTATTCATGTTTATTTGTTGAGGGGAAACATTAAGTAACAATCTCTTGATCTGTATCAAATGCAGTAACAGTAAATGAAAAAAGAAACTATGGCTTATATGGCACTAATATCTTTAATAGCCTGATGATAAGTACCATATTAAATTGTGATTCAGAGCAAAAGAAAATGGAGTTTTCCAAGGCTGACTACAAAGGAATACCTGTACTACAGCTACTGCATCAAAAGTGTTTTCTTTATTCTTGGTTGTTTTATGTTATTCACAGCAATTCATCTCTAAAATGCAATTAACACATTTGTATTTGTGAACTACAAATATATAGATTTTCTACTCAAATGCCTCAGACTCAAAGCCCCTCAATCACCATAAGAATCTAAATTAATATTTCTCATTCTCTCATTGTCTTTTCCTTAGAAAAGCAAAGTGCATCACGCTTTTCAATAAAAATAAACGCATTCTAAATATTTTGTGGCATTTCTAATCTAATGAAAGGACAAGGAAATAAATTGTCATGTTTCTTGTCATTTTTTGCAAAGCCTTTGAAATAAACTTGTTCAGAGTAGAAAGACTAATGATGAAAAGCATATAATGAAAACCTCAGCTCTTCGACAGGTTTTCAAATACTTGTGTGGAAGAAAGGCAACTTCAACTGTGACAGTGCTGGGAAGATCAAAAGACACATTAGCAGTGAACAGAGCAGCACTACAAAAAGGCAGAGACAGAAGGTTAGGAAATAATGGAGAAGGCTGTTGTCCTGATCTCTGCCACGCACGCAGAGACAGATTGCCAACTATGTAATCAAACATGTAGCACATTCTGAATAAAAATTCCAGTGATTACAGAAATATGCTTCACATAGTATTCAGGTGGGCCAGATTATTTACTGCAGATGGCACACTGATTTAGAACAGTAGTCATAAAACAATCTATTTTTTTTTTATTTTTTCCTTTCCCATAAGAAAAGGCACCAAGTGAAATGTAGGTTCACTGGTGAGGAAATGCCTCTCTTCTGGAGACTAGCTATTCTAGAGACATAAATCAATGCTGCAAAATTTGAGATCTCTAGGACAGGCTGATATAATGCAGGGGGGGAAACATAATCCTAGTCCGAATAAATCTGATTCCCATTTCAAGTGCCCTCTCATCCTCCAAAAAACCCCAGCACATATTATCTGGCTTTTAAAATCCAAAGAAAAGAGAAACATAGCAAAAATGTAAAGATTTGTAACTGAAAAATTAAGAAAAACTATCTGGAATGTCTTAATGGAAGTAGGAACAGGCTGAACCATTGATCAAATGTACGGTACTTAGGTTTATATAGATATACAAAATAGTCAGAGTACAAGAGTTAATAGTCAGTAGCTGCTGTAGAGAAATTCTGACTGGACACAGAAAAAAAATATTTCACAATGAGAGTGAAGAAACTGGAACCCTTTTCCCAGAAAGATTTAACACAGTAAAGCTGTGTTTAGGCAAATTTTGAAAAATTAGTTTGAATATTGAATATTTCAAAATTCAATGGGACAAGACCCTGAACAACCTTCTTTCACTTTGGCATTGTCCCTGCCTGAAGTAGGAGATTGGAAGAGATGACTGGGGGTCCCTTCTAATCTGAATTGTGAGATTTTCTTATTCTGTGACTCCATTTTTCAGTTCAGCTGTTATACTGACTATATGCCAATGATTTTGTTCTACCTGACATTTTTAGCTACAGCACCTTTTTTTCTGAACCTCAAATCAAAGGTGTAATAATTTTTTAACAGTGTATGATTGTGATTTCTCTAGTTCATCTTTCGCTATTTGGCCAAAACATCAAAAATATTTTTGTATCCTTTTAACCACTGAATTTTAGTGCTCTTTTTTCAGTCAACTAGTCTGATACCATTCACATATGTTTTTTTTCACTGCTGCATCTATTTATTTCTATTTTTCTTTAAAGTGGTCATACAGTTATAATTCAATTGATTTTACAGTATTTTTATAATGCTCTTTGTGACATTCCTTGTGAATGTACAATTGTTCCACTGGTCTACGGTTTCACATAATATGTTAATTACTAATGTACTAATATAGAACATTTTCTATAGACATTTTCTATTATCATTTTCTATAGACAAGTTCTTCATTTTCATGTACTCATATTTTGAACTTATAGCAATGCTTAAGAAAAAAAATGCAAATATATTTGAAGGCCATTTAACTCTTACACATTTGAGAAAATACGTCCTAACTGATATCCTGGACTCAGTGACATCAACACATTTCCCACAGGATTTCATCCTTGTGATGAGACTGCCATATCTAACACACAGTAAAGCAACTGTATTTTATCTTTGGGCTGCATCATTAAAAATTACAAGAAAGCCAAACTGTCTCCTATAAAATCTTTCCATGCCGAAATGTTTTTCTGCGTATTCATCTTGAATGGAGGTATGTGATGTCCCTCCTAGCTCCTTTCTTAACTTTGTGAAGACAGTGTTCTTCAGAGAATTCTTCAGCTTAAAAGAAAATGCATTGATCAATGGGAAGCAGTTTTCTGGGGTCTTTTGAATGGAGTTATTTATATCATTTGGCAATCCAAGAAACGTTATTTTAAATGAAGACATCCCAATAAAAGCAGTGCACTTTGGACGTTGAGATTTCCATGGCTTAAACACATTTCTTCACTCATTTGATCATTTCTGTAATTGTTGGATAAGATTTTTACGTCCTTAAAGACATTAAATTCTAGGAAGATAGTTTATCTAGGTATTGTGCTTTTTTCTATCTTCCTATATGAATTTTTTCTCAACTCTGCTTTTATATTGGCTTATTTAACTTGCATTTATTTGCCTATTTATGTATTAGGTGCTGCCACTTAGGAGATTTGGAAACAAGAAAGTATTAATTTGAAGCTTTTATAAATACTGAAACACAGCATTTATTATCCTGACATAAAACTTAAAAACAGATCCCTAAGAAGCAATTAATTTTGTTGCAAGTAAGAGTGTCAATTACTAAAAAAGATACAAATTCATTTTAATATTACTAGACCACTCCTGAAAAAATTGGAAATGGAAACTTGCTCACCTACATTGTATTAAACTCATTGTGGTAAACTCTGTTACTTAAACTCTTTCTTCCTAGCCATTAAAAACTAACTGATGTTACCTAAAGAGCAAGAAATTGTCCTCTTCACAAAACTCGAATTCAACATTCCTTAGAAATGCAGAGCTCAATCACAGATTCTCATAATTTTCTGTGAAGTATTGAACAACAAAAACTTCAGCTTCATCTGAATTAGCAGGGAATGTTCTCTGCTTAACTTCTTCATTTTTATACTGAAAACAGAAGGATTTAATATCCTACAATTAGACATGTGAAAAAAAGGGAGACTACCCTGCTCTGGTAGTAAAGAAGCTTCAGAAGATAAAAGAAAAACAAAGACATAAGATATTGTAAAAACAATATGGTGAGAATTCAAAAGAACTTCCTACTTTGAAAAGACAACTTTTAAATTTTGTGCATAAACTGAGACCACTCTTCATGATTGAAAGTACTGCAGTTGCTTTTTTTCTTCACACCTGAATTGAATCAGTTTGGATTTACCATTCATTTTTTAATCCCAGACTCCTTTGAAAGCTATGTAAGCAGCAGTGGATTCACAACCCATTGCTACTACACATATCATTATTATTATTATTATTATTATTATTATTATTATATATTTCTAACAGCTGAATGCTGAACTGATTTTGTTTGACTGTTGCTTAAATCCATAAAAAACAGTTGGTACAGATGGGAAATTTAGCAGGGGTTACATAGGTAAGAATGCTCTTACTACCACTGGGGGAAGGAAATCTCAGCTTTTGCTTTCCAGTTAATATTTCATTGGCAATCTCCATGCTTTGTTACCAATTTGCACATGAATGTATGTCAT
Source organism: Camarhynchus parvulus (assembly GCF_901933205.1). Lineage (NCBI taxonomy): Eukaryota > Metazoa > Chordata > Aves > Passeriformes > Thraupidae > Camarhynchus > Camarhynchus parvulus. The sequence goes on from NC_044572.1 coordinate 50,840,598, forward strand.
TAGTAATTTAAAAAGAAAATGAACTTAACACAATCCTGCAAAAAATTGTGTGGCAAGAACCTTGTCGAAAGAATTGCATGCAAATGTCAAAGGGTAACATATCTATGGACCAAGACAAGTTTGTTAAGTCTTGAAAGCCCTACCTATCCTATTTTTTTGAGCTAAAGTTCACAGGGAGAATGTTCTTGATATCTGAGATTCAGAGTAAAAGTAAACTGCTGTGTTTGCCAGGTGAGGGAAAAGTAGCTGTCTTTTCAATGACCTGAGGAGAGATTCCATTAAGGTGCTAAGAAAAAAAGCTTAACAATAAGGTATCCAAAAAGGCAAGTTTTAAATATATCCAATATTTATCTGAATATAGGAAGTTATTTACCTTGATCATGAAGTAAAAATATGGTTGTTTGTGATACTGAAAGCAATTTGGCAAGGCTAATTCCATTAACTGCTGAATGCTCTGGTTTCGTCACAGAGGCCCTGGGCCACGTTTGCTGAACTTGAGCGCTGGCACTGCTTGTTACTGAGAGTAGCCTTGCAGGATCTTGAACTGCTTTGACTTGTGTGTGCTAAACACAGTTCCAGAAAATGGATTAAGAAGTAATATCTGTGATTCATCGCCAGTGTTTATTTGCATAATAGCATGAAAATGAGACGCAGCTTTGCAAGAGGCTATTTGGTTTCAATTCAAGTGAGAGCGCTTTAACACAACGGTTAAAATGAGTTGTTTCCATTTTTCCAGTTGATTATTTTGAAGACAGAGTATTCGTATGTCAAAAAAAGCCGAGTAAGCTTGCTTCTTTATGTCAAACGCAGACTAGCACTACAAGTGTGAAGGATGCATACCTGCTCTCTAAGAGGTTTTCTTTCTCATCTAGGAATTTTTACCAAAACACCAAGTTCAATTTTTGCTGCTTGTGAGATTTGCCACCAAATAAAATTATTTTTTAATGATTAGCTTAAAGTAGTAAACACTAAACCTTTATGCAATGCTTTTGCCAGACTGATTTGCCAGAAAAGGGAGCATCTTACTTTCAGTTTCAGGAAAACAAGGCTTTGCTTCATAAAGCAGTGACCTGAGATGTCCTCCAAGGGCCTGAATGGTTAGACTCAGGGGGTGTTCATATTGCTTTTTGTGCCATATTGAAAAAAAAAAAGCAAAAAAATTCTAAGATAACTTTGGCAGCCTAGATTTGATATTTTGAAGTTTCACATATTAATTGCCTCATCCAGAATTTTAAAGTCTGTAGTAAGGTCCATATTCCTGTCAAGTTGCTTCCAGAGGGGAAATGAGCTCATTTCTGTTTATTTCAGCTAACTCTACAGTCAGTAAGCACAGTGTAGCTGATTCTGTGTCACAGCAGCTCTCTGCCAAATCTCCTATCCCTACTTCATATAAGGCTTTGTGATTCCTAGGGCAACTGAATCAGAATCTAGCTGAAAACTGAATTCCAGACCTGAAGGCAGCCAAAAACTTTCCAAATGCATAACAAGAATTTATGTCAGGATCTGAAGATCTATAACATAACTATTGCTAATTTCATAAAGAGATGATATTTCTAGAGTTCTAGCAACAGAATTTTGCCATCAACTAGGCACCTTTTTGTTTTAAACAATAACTACTGATGTGAGCTGATATTAGTTTGGTAAAGATTATACAACTCCACTGTATTCCCAGGTTTCTCTCTTGTCAACAGTTTTACTTGCCTTCAGCATTCTTGCCTCCATCTTCTCCTCAGAGAAGTATAGCTCTGCCTTCCTGGGAATCATGGGTTCCTCCAAGATCTCCACTGTTTTTTTAAGTTTTCTTACTCCCTTCACAATCCCTTCAGATTTCTTTAGAGGTGGATAATGAAAATGCAGAGGCTGGGGCATTTAATGATCATATTCATCATATATAAAACAAATATTTCATTCAACAGAGGAGGAAGAAATGTCCACAAGATAAAAAAGACACAGGTTCTCCATGTTTACAATGATCACATGAGAAAATAGTGGGTTGACTGATTGTATTTCAGTTGCTCATTCATTTTCTTCATTTCAGAATGATTCCAAAAAAGCTAGCACATGACTTCTATGTGTATTCCATAAAGACCAAAAAATTTCCAGAATTTTTCTTATTTAGGTACATAAAAGCATACTTAATATTGATCTTGTTGCTTGAAATAGATGAGTGAAACAACTAAATATGCTATGGGATTTCTGCAAGTCTAACAGTTTGGCCGGATTTATACAGAAAACATGTTTAACTATTTCCTATGCTGGCTCCCCCAAAAGGTTGGGTTTTTTTTATGTAATAGTTTTATTCTCTCAAGAACTTTTCTCTATGAAATACAATTTCCATTTTCTATATTATAGCCCTCCTTGTGGCCCCATAAGGATGACTGCATGACCTAACATGTCTTTCTGATTGACAGCATACTTGTGGGTCTGTATAGACCATTTTCCTGCACTTGTTTTCAGTATAAATGCCTGAAACCAGGCAACTCTTTTCTACAACAAATCTCAAAAACTTTCTACTTATTTTTTAAATAAAAAAGTTTTAGTGGAAAATTTCCCCAATCCCATTTGGCAGTATTATTTTGAAAAGTGTTTTTCAAATTGAAAGATCATCTTTCACCTTTTCATTATAAGCAGACATTTAGGATAGTGCTCAGGGCTACAGGACCATAAGATCAAGTCCGTATTTCATATGGGATCAGGCAGACCTGGTCATCTCATGCTATTTAGTCCTAAAATCATTTCTTCCTCAGCTTAGGCCCTAATCACCAAGCTGTACAGTCTGTTGCTCATTAAATACAAAAGAGTTTTGAAACATTTTTGGCACAAGAGGAGAAAGCACAACCAAAAAAAACTCAGTAAGTTACACATTGATTGTTTGCAAAAGCTGCAATTAAACTTTGAAAAGCAAAATCTATAATTTCTCCAAACACAGAGAAGATGCTGTTCAGATCTTGACCGAGGGCTTTTGCAAATTTCTATTTTGTTTTAAACTTGGTCAACAATGCACCCTTACAATGACTCATTGCAGTCTGAAGAAGGAAAATAAACAGCCCACTGGAAATCTAGCTGGATTAAAATTTTCATCAACAGCAAATGTTCTTGCCCCAAAATACTGAAGAAACATTTAAATTCAGTGCTTAAACTTACGAAGCTGTAATCTTCTGTATTCCTTATATATTTTGGTTTTATTTTTATTGCTGCTGTTTTAAAACATGCCTTTTTGGAGCAAGCCTCAATAGGGAGGAAAAGTTGAAGGAAATTTCAAATAGTATATGTAGTAGGGAAAACAGGTACTCATCTATTCCCTCAAGGAGCACTGTCAACACCAACAATAATAAAATTTAAATTCCAAACATCCATTTCTTTCGCTTTATTTCTTAGTTCTTATTGTTATAATTTTTCCCTCCAATATTCCAGTAAGTAGAAGAAAAGTTTTTGCAAGCACAGAAAGGAAAAATAACCCATCCACAAATCTATGTGCAGTCAGTGGGGGTCAGCAGATGCAGAGAACAGTCCTGCTCATCGTCCTGCAGAATCAAGACAATTCCTCTTTTCTCTCTTGCATTCTAATTGACAGAAATATTTTATCAGATGGATCTGTTCTATTTGTGATTTGGAGACAGCATAACTCTTCTGCCTATTTATGTATTCTGCCATCTGACCATGTGCAGAATAGGATTCTAAATGTCTTCCATTACCTCATAAGTAGGTGCCATGATTAGAACACCTCTTTCAGTCACCATATGACAGTGTTTCTTAATTTAGTTGTTGGTTTGTTTGCTTTTTTCTTTTTATCACACATTTAAATAAATAAATGGAAATGTATATGCATCATTTATGCACTTTAGTTCAATAATTATTTTAAAAGTGTCTAGATAAGTCCTGGTGAAAGTTAAAGTTTTTGTAAATATTTACCAACATATGGCTCCCCATTGTACCTGATATAGCTCAAGTATGGAATTTCATTCTGTTTGCACTTCTTTCAAACACACATAACCCAGAAGCTCTTAAAATTTAAGTATCTAAAGCCATTTTGCTTGATCAGTTAACATTCTCTGCTTTTTCCCCTGTAATTTGTAGGTACTCGAAGAACTTAACTTTTATTTGGAATTCCACACAGATTACTCGAAAGGTCTTCTCAGAAAACTTCCAATATACGCTCAGCTGTAAGCATGCAAATCTGTTATACTGAGGTCCTTAGAGATCCTATAAAAACCAGAAGATATCTTTCCATTCAATTAATTCAGCTGCTTTTTCCTACGAAATTGTCATGCAAAATTTCCTCAAAAGAGGAAATAATGTGAAGAATACAATCTGATTAAGTGTAAAATTATTTTAAAAAAACCAACTAGTTAAAATAGCAGAATCAGGAATTACATGGGTAATATTCCAAAGTTCAAATAAATGCAACCAAAAATACATTCTGCAGTAGAACAGTTATGTCTATGTTGGCTGTTATGCACAAGCTTTTCTATTAATTATGGAAACACAAAGATAATGAGAACCAGGGAGGGAGAAAGGAGACTTACATAATCTTCTCAACACTAAAATAGAAAATTAAACAGAGATCAATTATCATTTTCGATTAATGTTTTAAAATGCTTTAATGGATCTGTGTCAGAATTTGGTACTAAGCAAGTTTTTATACTGTTATAACTTTAGTATAAGGCAATAGTCCTTGAGTTGCTCCAAGATAACAATAAATAAAAAGTTAGGAAAATGTACCAACATACATTATATTTATTATGTTTCCTCCTCTCCTTGGACTTTTTTGAGCAATGAATTATACACATATGCACCATCTATCACTCCCACCACTAAGATAAAACCAAAAGGCTACAGCAGGTCTCTTCACAGGCTTTGAGCTGTAACAAGCCGATTACACTTTTGGACTCAGAGGCTTTGATGTAAATCTGGATAGGCTAGATAGACTGTGGCAGGCTTTGGAGGATACTTGGGAATTTACTGAGCATTCACTTACAGCCATTTTGTCCTACTGCACTCACATGTGCAATCTGATTACTGATTGTAATGAAGGAAAAATTTCTTTTTAATGTTTAACAGATGTTTCGTGGTTTTATCATCATTAGTACCCCCAGGCTGTCTTAAATTATGGAGATTTCTCTTGCAGTCTAAGACTGAAACATGCTTAATGCTCTTTACAACCACAACACTTTATTTAGCAACAGGTTAGATTTTGAGCTTGGGATTTCTGTGCTGAGTAATATTTACAACCACAAAGAGCAATAATGTTTTTTTTTCTCATTGAGAATTTCTGTTTCCATCTAGAAGTGCTCAAATTGTCTTGTTTAATATATATACCACATTTCCACTTCTAGTGAAGCTATTTTCTACTTCCTCTATTATACATTTATAAGAAGAGCAGTCTACTGAATTTTTGTTTCCTTTCTGTAGGAACTGATGCACAAAGAGAAATAATTCACACTTGATAGCCAGTGGCACTGCATGGCAAATCTCCCTGCATCCTCTCACAGCCACAGTGTAGACATAATCTATTATTAGAACATAATATTTGACAAATAATTTTCATAACAAAACTTTAAAAAATTAATAAAGACCTTCACTCTGTAAATCTTAATCCAGATCTAAGGTCCAACACTGAGAAAATTAAGGATAAGTAGAAAAGTGCTGCTTTACTCTATCTTTAGTGACAAAACTAGCTATTTTCCAAAACTGATTTTATCTATGAAGGATAAAACCAGAACACGATAACTTATTGCACATGGCACTGGTCTCAAAGACTATCAGTGGCAGCAGAACACAAGGGCATCTTAAAGTGAAAATGTTTAACCAGGTAATCAACAAATCACACCGGTGGAATCCCTTTAACTTGCCACTACTTTTTGTTCTTTTCCTACAAAATTCTACTAACACTTTGAAAAGGAACAGCATAATCAATTTTGAGTAAGCACTAAAACTAAGAAAAGGGAAATAAATTTAAAACCCCAACATTTTAAAAAATAGCATCAGGAGTTACAGGATTTTACTACCACCAATACTAAAATAGCCAAAATTATTCCTAATAAGTTGTCTGGTTTATCACAAGATTAGTTAATGTAAATTTCACAGACAGGAATTTCAAGTTAAAAAATAAAAATCCTGTATAACAGTCAGTTCTTCTGTATTTTCACTGGTGATTGAGGAGCACAAGAAATAATGCAAAATCATCAACTTATTAAGAGTGAAGAAAATAAGAACACAAACATCAGTCTATACAACAATACCAGACATTATAGGGAAGGCCTCATTCCATACAGAAATACAAAAAACCACCAGTAACCAGCCCAGGGGCAAATCTTAGTTTGATTTTTGCACTTAGTTTACCTGTTATTTTAGAGTGGGTTTTTCTTTTGGATTTCAGAGGAGTTTCCTTGCTGTTGACTTGTGCTAAGCATTTCCATTGCTCCTAGATCTGGTAGGAGCAATATTTCAGCCTTCTCCATTGCAGACTAGATTTGCATAAGAATAGAAAAACTGTTCTCTAACCTGTATGAAAAAGGACTGGAAAATTTGAAAAGTAAACAGACAAAATAGTTTGGACATTACAATGAATCTGCAGATCCATATGGAAAATTTTAATTACTGTAAAGCCTGGCAAAATATGTTTCCAGAACAGGTGATGCTACAAAGTTGCACCTGTCAACATTTATTATATTTGGCATAATCAAAAGAAAACAGGCACAACTTGGATAAGCAGTTTGTCAAAGTTTATCTGTGAAAACACATATTGTTTGATAGACTAATTTATTCAATAATTCATGTCTATAGTTTTTGAGGTAAATAAGATATCTTCAATGAAATTCCAATATTTACGATTGCCACGGGGCTGAATTTTTCTTTTATCTCTACTTTAGTAGTTCACATTGATGAAAAAATGTAGATTCTCTTAAAGTATTCCCTAAATGCAGGCAAATACACACAACTTACAAAATTAGTTCTAAACATAGCTTACATCAGAAGCAGAAAGCAAATCTATGATACTATTAAGTTACAACTATTGTAATTAGGTTGATTTTTTTTTAACCAGCTGAACCCTAACTCCAGAAATCCATAATAGAATCAGTTTTCATTGCATTTCTGAAGAATTAGCCCTTCTGTCATAAATACCACTGTTAACACTATTAGAGGATCAGATTTTCAATTGGGGTGGGATATGATCATACAAACAGCTGAGCCTCAAATGCACACATAGCTGTGCTGACTTCAGGGGAACTTTTCTTAAGAACATGTACATGTCTTTACAAAATATTTTACATTTATGAGAAACCCATGCATTTTGTGAACATGAACTGAGGAGCACCATCCCAACAATATCTGTGCTTTTCTTGCTATGTCTTCTCTCAGATGACAAGAGACAGCAGCATGGGAGCTCTGATTGTACTAGGAGCAGCAGCAGGATAACCAATTATTTTCTGCCAGCTACACTTACAAATACTATAGTACCAGTAGAATTTCAATAGCATTTACTTGAAGCAGAGCACTAATCCCAGAAGTGACATGAAACTAAAAAGAAAAGGGGGAAAGCTCAACCTCTTCACGGGTAATGTTTTCAGGTGTGTGCAGCCTCATGAGTACCTTACCATTTTCTCATGCATTTTTCATACTACCTTATATTTGTTTCACATTCTCAAAATGTTCTGCATAATCAGAAAAAAAATGTTTTTCGTGTATGCCTAAATTTAAATGGACTTACTTGAATTACATTTTTTCTTTCTTCCCACCCTCCTCCTCTGCATTTACCACTTTTTCTTTTCATTCTTTCCAAAATAATTTTTAAAAGTAGCTACAACTAAGAATTTTACCTATGCTTCATCTCTAGGCTTAGCTGTAAATACAACAGATCACCAGAAAAAGAGGCAATGGATGGGATTTTAAAATTGCCTAAATAGATTTTTAATCCATTTATGTGAACTTTTACTTCAACCACTTGTACAAAGTATTCTGAATATTATTTGTAATAGTACCACAACTTCTATGAAAAATGTGTTCTGCCAGTATATCCAACAACGCTTTTTAGAAGACAACTCTACTGCATACTAAAACACATGAACACAAGAAACAAGAGGCTATAGCCATAGACTATAATCTCATCATTTTTGAAGTCCCCTGTGATAACACGGCCACATTTCTCAGTCTGCTGAACCCACTTCTGAATTAGCCCAGCTCATCAAGATGCAACCTAATCTGAAACATTAGTAGAACACACTTAATTCATAATGGAAGTCTTAATCTGTCACTTCTTAACTCTCCTTATGATTGTTTTTCCTCCCTGTTTAAATTGTAGAGAAAGGCATTGTGTCTTATTATTCCCTGCAACTTCTCCATACTTCCATTTGGTGCATATTAAATATTTATATAACAATGTCATATATGATTTGAGTCAGTGTCTGCTGAAGTGTTATATGGCTCACTGACATTATCAAACAGAGCAGACTTTCTGTTATCCTGAAACACACAGATGCAGGAGACACCACGTGTGTTTCTAAGTGCCAAACCTGGCTGTGGGGGCCATGTGAGGGCAATGAGACATTCACAGACACTGTAAAGGAAAATTATTTCAAGAGGGTCATTTTAAAATGTAATAAAAAGAAACAGAATAAAAAATATATTGTATCAGTCTTAATGTAAGCTGTGGAAGAGCTGCTACTGTATTAATTTTTCCTTAGGGAATTTATAATCCACTTCAGTATTTATGTAGTTGAATTTTTCAAAAATCAAGTCACGTACAGCAAAGATATCTTCTGTTTTGGATGCTACAATTAATTGAGAATGTGCTTTTTCTAATGTCATTCTTTTGTTACATGACTGTGAGTTGTTGCAAAACCTTGGTGCTGTGTTAAGTTGCTATTCTCCAGCTGCACTAATGGTTCGGGTAGTTTTCAATATTTTCAGTGGTGCCTGGTGATTTTGCTTCCCCAGGTTGCAGTTGAGGTGACACAACTTGTCTTTCATGGTATACTAAGTGATTTCTGAAAATTGCTTCTTTGAGTGTCACAAAAACTAAAGAAGAATTAATCATTTCAAATCATCCACCATTTAAAAAAAATAATCTATAGCATCTTGTTGGTTCTAATATGTAATCAAAGAAAATCCTTTTAAAGTACTAGATGTTAAATTCAAGAGGGTCCTTTGAAAACATGTGGCATGAGTGAAACCGTGTTTGTCTCTTTCAGGAAATAGCTAGTGTCCATTAAGGATATCAATTTTCTTTTTCCTTTCTCAAGCATAATGTAATTCCACAAGCTTGCAGCTCCCATTGGAGTTGACATATATCTGACTTTAGCCTGAGGGTAGTGATGCATTTTACATGTTGACGGTCACCACAGGGATACAAACAGAAATGAAAACACTCCTGAATCCTAGGATACACAGTTCAACATTGATAACAGCACTGTGTGTCTCAAAGCCCTCCTTCAAAAATATGTCACAAACTTTTTAGATACCAACGAGCAAGACAAGACCAGAAGTTCATCCATTTCCTCAGTTCAAGATTCATATCTGGTAAATATGAAATCTGAGAGAGAATGAAAGCCTTCAAAGACTCTGTTTTACCTTTCTCCTACTTAGGCTGGATTTTTTGGTGTTCTTTTTGTTTCCAGCATCCCATTAATACCAGCATCCCTCTCATTACTCTTTTCTCTCAATAGTTCTTTACAGATAAACTGCGGTGCATGGAAGTCTGTACATAATCCACCATTAGTGTGGTGAGCATTTATATCTGTAGGACACTAAAGAGCCTGAAGCATCTAGGTTCACTTTGGGGTGGCAGGAAAGCCAATTTTCTCATGAGAAAGGTTGCAATTCTGGGGGCCCACCAGCTTCTAAGCTCTTCAGCTCCCCTTCTTCCTTCCATGCCACTGCAACCTCACATGCCCTTACACCCTAGCCAGGTCCATCTTGCTATAAACAATTTCAGCAGAAAAATCTTCCTAGTCAGAATGATTTTTTATGCATCTGAAGTTGTTATCTATTTTCTTGCCCTGACTCAGCAGTCACTGGCACATCGTGCTTCAATGCAGTCTGTGAGTTAGAAGATAGAAGTGTCATAAAACAACAACATTATTCCACTTGAAAGCTTCCTGATTTCTACATCTGGCAAGATCACTTCTGCTTTAAAAGCCTGACCGAGCATCCTTGAAGGCAACACTGTTCCCCAGTTCTTGACTTCACTGGCAGGAATCTAGATTAAGCTTTCATGAAGGTTGCTGTGGGTCAGTGTCACATAGCTTCATAAACTTACTGAAGTTAATTTGATGTTCAATAGATGTCTGGGGTCATGCTGCATCCCTAACTAAAGTTGTGGTGTGTTACACGAACCTGTTTCTTGGACATACCTTCCCTTAAAATCTTTTTATTTTTTTTAATTTTTGTTAATTTCTAAGAATATGGCTTCTATCTTCTTTAATTCAGTATACAGAAAGCAAAATAGTCAAATCAATGTAGAAGGCATAAGGTCTGAAACATTAATGGGGATATAGAAGTTCTGTAAGGAGTAATTTTTGATACTTTTAAAGAAAGTTTCTCTGTTTTCAGAGCTTATGAGAGAGTGGAGAAACAAAATTTTCAAAGGCGATATTTTTAAAAAGATACTTTTAAGGGCACGTAAGAAACTCTTCTGAAGTAAAAATACCGTATGTCAGCATAGGCTTGTATTAACATCACTGAGCTAAAAAAAAAAAATCCAAAAAACATCCAAAACTCAGTTTCTCACTCTCTTGATTAACAGCAATATTACTTTATGAAAAAGCCTTCATGCAATTCAACTGAAACTTGTTCAGCACAAAGGTTTTGAGCCAGTACAGCGGAACAAAATATTTTCATAACTACTTAGCAAGCAGTCTACTAAAGCTGGAAGAAATCTGTACCCAGTTAAATCTTTTACTAGATTGTAAACCTAAACCATGCAGAAAAAAAGTCAGAATTGAGTATTTGCTGTCATCAGCATGAAAAAACATTGCAACACCATCTCAGCACTTGCAAGTACAAAATGTGCTGGGATATCAAAAAGGAGAAAGCTACTTGCTAGGTAAAGAGGTGCTTTATTTGCAACTTTCTGGGTGATGAAATATTGACTCACTCGTACAATTACAAGTCCAGCATATTCCCTTCTTTCTGACATATTTTGTTGTTTTTTGTTTCAATTACAGATTTTCTTTCTTCATTGAGTGCAATGTGATTTCAATGAACAAATGCGGTTACTCCCAAATATTTTCAGAGTCATTTCCTCTCTCTAGATACATGTAATACTTGCAGAATGGACTTTCTTCTCTGCACTCAGGAATATTGTACTTTATCCATAAAATAGAGCAGAATGTAGACTATCTTTTCAGTGTCCCCTTAATGGGCTTCTCCTTTAATATATTGAAAAAGCAAAGACAATGATCTCTTTCTTTAATGAAAAAGCATATTCAGCATATGAAATGCTTTTGAAAGTATCAAGTTGTTTAACAGAAATTCTAAATGAGTACAAACGTTTCTAGGTGAGACTGTTCTCACAGGAGCACCTGAAACAAGAATTCAACAGACAGAGCACTAAGGCTTCACTGAAATTTTCTTCATCCTGTAATTTATTACAATGTTACTTACATGCCAATCCAAAACTGAGAAAGTTCTACTTTCTGTTTAATCCTTAAAAAACCCACCAAAAGAAAACTCATCAATTTTCTGCTCAATTTGGCTTTTGTATGTAGCGCTAAAGTAAAAGAAACCATTGCAATGCAGAAAGACAGAATAGAGAATATCTTCATCCTTTTTTAACATTTAATGATGTGGCAAGAAATCTGAGTTGCTTGTTAATCTTCAGAGCAATAAAAAGTTGCAATATAGTTGCTCTTTTAGGTAAATATTTATAAACCAGATGCCTATAACAATATTTCAGAATATTTCAGCAAAAACATTGAAAGAAGACATTTTAACATGTTTTGACAATTTCTGGTTTGGACTACAGTTTGTGTGAACTCACAGTTCGCCTAAAGTTTATTGCACAATGCAATAAGGACAACTAGCCAATTAGCACTTATAGTGCAATGGCTGGAGTTCAACTTGATAGTAAAAAAAACCACAAAAAGCCCTCTGCTGTCATCAACACCTAGTGTGGGTGACGGAAGCTGGAAGTCAGAGTTAAGTAAGCAGAAATAAAGGCACATGAAGATTTTATGGCTGGAAGCTACAAAAAACCTGAATGAAGATACGACTTTGGCTCAGTTATGTTCTTTGCTAACAAGCTCTCTAAATACATTTCATCAGCTGTAAAACAAAATAAAGATTCACCCCAAGATAAGTGCTGCAGCAGAGTAGTGACCGAAGCAGCAATGTCACAAATCAGCAGCTAAAACCGCAGAGGTAAATGTTTACATAGAAGATTGTTGCATGATGGATGATCTCCATCTGATAGAAAAGTGGTGATGCAAGAAGAGGCTTGCAGTATAGAGAACTAAATTATTTAATAAATGGATACAATGTACATGCTAATATATATTTATAAACATATTGTTCTACCTTTATTGAATGACACATGGTAAAGCTCAAGACATCAACATCCTCAGGGTCACCCCATACTTTGCCTCAGGTTTCTTATTATTGCTGGAAAATTTTGAGATATTTCCAGAGATAGTTTTTTTCTCTTTTGCCCAGACTACATTTTCCTGGCAGCTCTTTGTGTGTTATTATTGGTGAACAGTTGGAATTCCAGTTTATTCGTTCCAGCAATACCTCTAGAAGTAGATTTGTAACAGCATTTTGTCCTTGCACAACACATTTCTCAGAAAGGCCATCTGCAAATGATAGTTGTGGAAGTAACTTTGATTTTGCACTGTCACATGTCTTCAGGTCAGCAAAGATATGCCTGAATTATGTGGCTACATCAGATCAGTTTGAGACCATTCATTCCCACTGGACTTTCTGCTGTGTACTTACAGGATGTCTCTAATATGTTATTTAAATTGTTGTGTCTAGAAACTCCAGCATGAGCAGGGCCATATAATATCTCTAGATTTATCCTATCTGGTATGAAAGCTTTTGCCACATTTGATGGCTACTGTGCTTCTGATGTCTCTTATACAAGGACAACCTCCCATTGCATGACACCATTCTCCTATACAAGCCCAGAATTAACTTTTTAAATTTTGTTTTTCAAGTGTCTTTCTGAGCCTAACTTTAGCAAAATGACAAAATATGCTTTCCAGAATTTTTCCCATTGTTTTTACTGAACAGCAGCCAAATTTTCCTCCTTTGAAACACTGTTTCTTCATCAACAGCTATTGCTATGCTGTTTAAATAACAGCTAGCTTTAGTTCATAGTATCCTCTTTCTGAATTTTGTACTACTTCTCATTTGTTTGTTTCAATTTCATATATATTCTTACATTATTTTTCTTCTATCATTTGGATGGTTGCTTCTATTGCCTTGCCCTTCTCTGCTGCAATTAAAACCCATCAACATTTACTGTACATCTCAGACGAATACACCTGGCAGCACTCACTTCAAAGAAACTGCATCATCAATGAAGTCAGAGCAGCTGAGTCTAGTAATGTAAATAGAAACAGAACATATGTATATTCACCACAAAACAAAACAAACCCCCAATCACAATCCTTTCATGTATTCAGCACAGCAGTATGTTCAGATAAAAAAGACCATTACCGTTTCATCAGTAATGTTGTCAAAGCCTTTCATTGGAAACAAGCCCACAAGAGTTTCTGTGCAGCGACCATACCAGTAAAGCTGGAAAAATAATTATTGGAAGCTGCTGATCTTGAAATTGCAAGCAAGGGAACAGGAAGTGGCAGAATGATTGATTTTCTTTATTAATAGTGTCAGAGATATTGTTTTAATGCATCTTATCTTTATCCTAACCTTGGGATGTAGTGCAGTATTCACAAAGAGCATTCAGTGTAACTGTATCATAAAATGTGTATTATATTAGTGACATGTAAGGTCAAGTACTAAAGCTGCATAGTATAATAATATAGCCAATATATCAGAAGACAAGTTAATGTATGCCTTTTATTTTTGTCTACGCTATTTCATAAAAGCAATTTTCATTCTCATGCACATGATAAATAGCATATTCTAAAAGCATTCTGACAACATTTAGGAGCATCTCTTCTTATTTTCTGTGAATTAGGGAAAAACTCGATTATTTAAAAATGTAACTCTTGACTGCAAGTGCCAATATTCATAATCTATGTTAAACTATTACTTACTTAAACTGTATCTTGACCAAAAAAAGATGCTATGTATGTTTTCCTGAAGAAATAGGCTTTTACTGAAAATTATTTCTTCAAAACTACTAATAAATGACTACTGTTTAGTACTCTAATACTCTGTGGAGTATCTCTTAGCAGAACAGAGTGCCTCAGTCTTCAATACATCTCAGCTTTGTGCATGTTGCTCTGAAAATAACATGCCCCTTTCTGGATCCCAGAGCAGCAGTGCCAGGTCCGTACCATAGCCACTGGTGCCATGGATAAGAACTGGCACTGCAGCTCCATAGAGTCTGCCCCTGGGCAGCTTCTGTGGCAGGCACTGGCCTTCTGCTCCTCTGCAACACAAAGTTTCATCCAAGTTCACCTACATGTTCCAATGAATTATAAACAAAGAAAAAGCTTGCTGCAAGAGTTTATTTTACCCAACAATGAAGGACATGCAGACAAAAATTCTCTAATAATTGTAGGAAGATGGCAAGACCAAGGACTCTCTAAGATCGAAGTGTAAAACTAAACTCTCAGTTTTGAGATATGACAACTATCTGGCTTTTACTTCAGATGTCCTCCTTGTGAAATAGAGTGTGAGCGACCTATGCAAGTCATTCTGAAGAACAGGATTAAGGAGAACCTTAAAGAAGAATTATACATATCTGGGAAACTACAGACAGATCAAAGAGTCATCAAAAGAATTAACATGCTCTACTCAATGATGCCACGGAAGTCAAATCCTGACTACTTAAGCGTAGAATAAAAATATTTTAATAACTTAAATGAAAAAGTTTATACCATTAACTTCCTAGTATAAATGTGATTTTTTTTCTACTATTACTACAGAAATTATTTATACTGGAAATATACTACTGCTTTCCTCCCCTCCTCCATTTCTCTTTCAATTTAATATCTCTTAGTGTCAAAGTAAATAAAGGCACCAAACACATTCATCCACTAAAGAGCAGAGATAATTTGTAAATTTTTATTTTTCAGTGCCACCATTCTTAGAAACTTTTGTAAACACATATGGTGAGAACAACAGAATTTAAGACCTCTCTTACTGTACCCTTTGAATCGGTACTGTAGGAATGGGAACAATTTCTAGGGTAAGATTCTTAAGGAACATAAATATTTCATAACACCAAATTAGTAGCAAGGTATGTCATATTGCCATCTCTTCACTTCTTGTTAAGGATAAAATCAGAATTTAAACCACTTTTTAGAATACATTGAAAATCCAAAAGGCTGTTACAGTTTACTGTACACGGTAAGTTTTATAAAATAATTTCTTTCTCCTTTTTTTTTTCCCAAAACACCTATTTTCCTAAAGCTCTGCAATATTACTGTAGAAATTCTTACACAGGATACTAAATTTATCTCTCAACTTGGAAAGAAAGGCTGGTCTGTTCAAATAAAAATATGTATAACTAAGAAATGCTTAACTTAAAACTCTACAATTCCACGAACAGGACTGCCTGAAGACCAGACTGAGCTCCTGACCTTGTTCCATCCACATTCTGAGCAAATAAAACATTATGCAAACAAATTAGGGGACAAGAAACACTGTCCCCCACTCCTACATGTGAATGAACACGTGAACTTACAGAATGCATAGCCACAGACTGGGAAAATTTCAAAGATATTTGCTTTGTTCTGCTTTGTTTGGGTTTGGCTTCTACCCCTTGAATTGACACTATGTGTGCAGCACAAAAATTAATCCAGTTGAACAACATTCAACTTCCTAGAGCATAAATATCTGAGTAGCAACTCTATTATATATTCTACTTATTTATTTTTCAACAAGAACATAAAGGCTTAAAACTGCTTGATACCCAAAAGAATAAGTGTGGCACCAAAAGAGTATTTGACATTTGTCTCAAACTTACTGCTAAGTCATTTGGGGTGAAAAACTGGGGTGGCGAGAAATCTCACTTTCTTCACAGAAATTCTGAAGATCCTTTCTGTGTTCTGAAATTATTACAAAGGCTATCTATTTCTAAATGTCTCATTATAGAGCAGTGGGAAAGTACTTGGTTCCCAGATCTAAGCTCCTGTCAAGTTCCTGACAGACTTCTCCATGTGCAGGTCTGTCTGAGGAGTTTTTACTTTGGCCAATACATCAGGCTCCCAGCTTCACATAGCCAAGATGACTGTATGGAAAATGAAACCCTCTTTTTTTCTACTCATAAAAAACTCCTAGATATGGAGGCCCAGGGGCAACGCCCTGCACAGCACCCAGGAGCATACACATTGTTCATTTTGGCAGCAAAGACTAGATTATCTGAGATGGAAGAGTGACTTTAAATGTATTTTCCAGTGTGAGTCTGTTCCACATCGATAAGTGGCATTTATGACCCCTACACATGTGGAATGCCTGTAAAATACTTTAAGATTAACAACATGCTGATGCAGGATCTAAACAGAGAATGAGTGAAAGTGTGAGGAAGATATACCATTAAAAAAAAAAAAAAAGAATGCTGAGAGTCTCTGGTTGTTTCCTTTTGCATTTGTTTGCATGCACATATGTGCCTCTAAGAGAGGGAAGCAATATAGCTTGAATGTTTTCTCATTGACAGAGGATATAGTGCCAAGCCAAATAAACATCTAACCTCTAGCAGAGACACTCTAAAACCAGTTTACCTGGAATATTTGAGATTATAATTACTACTTCAAATAATTATAATAAAAATAATGGTCCTCAAAAGTGACTGGCACTAAACATAATTTGCTATGCTTAGTTGTACATCAGTCACACATAGCCCTTGTTGTCAGTTATTAGGGCTGTGATAGTAACTCTAAAAGGTAATGACTGTTGGGATGTTCTTACTGTTCTGGATAACCTGAAAAACATAATCTGGTATTTTCTTTGACCTTATGGCTCTGAAATATATACAGACAAATAAAGGATGGGGTAAACCTTCCTTGTCCTTCCTATTAGCCTGATTTTCAGCCACAGAAAGTAAGTCATATATATTACAGAACTCCAAAACACATTGAAAAAACTTCTTAGTCATTTAATCCCCATTTATGTTGAAAAGAGTTGAAAAGAGGTGAAAAGCACAAGCTATAGAGACAATCATCAAAGAGGAAACGTGTACAAGGAAAACATTAGAAAGAGTGAAATAGTTGAGCAACTTTCTCCAGAGGAGGAAAGCAAATGAGAGAGTAACAGAAGTCTCAGTACTGGAAATGCTTTTGTTTCTTTTTTGTGTATAAGGTGGTTGAAAGAGCTACAGTGTGAAAAGATGATAAAGCAAACAGGAGCAAGTGCAAGTTCTGAAGCAGGGGAGTACCCCCAGAAAAGAGAGGACAAACACAAAGAAAACCTCCTGGGACCTTGAAGCATGGGCAGGGGGAAAATATTTCAAACAGGCTAGTGATTAGGGAAATTGCTGTATGAACATTAACACCCTCTGCAGTTTAGTACTTAAAGAGGGATGTCAAAGAGAAGTAGTAAAGCTATACTGTGACATGTCCCTTTTATTCTGACCACAGAACCTTTTTTTTTCCTTTTCATCTAGGAAATTTCCAATTTCAGCACTACCTTACATTTTTCTTTGCCTTTACCTATACACTGTCATCCCCAATATCTGAAACTGTCAATGTGTTCTTCAAACATCTGTATTAATTAAAAAAAAAAAAAACCACCAACCTTTTGTAATACAGCTTGTAAAAAAAAACCAAGTCTCCCAAGCTAAAAAATTTCTACCATTTATTCTTGAATGTAGTTAAGTACATGTTTATGCACTTCTAATTTCTTGGTTGTCATACAGGGCTTCATGCAACAATATTTATTCTATGTACTGTTTTAGACCACAGAAATGTGTGTATTTGTGGACTGTTGACTACAGAAGCCATTCACAGAACCCAGCCTTTCCACGTCCAATTGTAACAAGAATTTCCAAATCTATAAAACTGTGGTTTTATTAATTACATTAAATATACTATATTATTTTCATAAATATAATATATTATATAATAATATTATATATATTACTATATAATATCTTACAACATAATATTGTATAATACAACATATTGTATAACTATATGATATAATTATCATACTTTTATAATTATTATAATAATTGTAGTTATATCTATTATATTATAATTATTTAAGTATAATAATAATATTATACAAAGTCGAGGTGCTATCAGTGAGCCTTCTACCACTTGCAGTTAATTCGCATTGAGCTACATTTCTTATCTAGTTGGTTATGTGTTGAATGCAATAATCTTTTGTATATTCTCTTTCAAGATTCATTGAAGAGCTTTTCTGTTCCAAATAAGTTCCAGAAAAAGAAATCCCATCCTTCTTTGGAAAGAGAAAACATGAAATGTGCGCTTCACAGCTGCCACTCATTATTTCCTTTAAAGTTTTAAAGAAACCTTGCCCTTGAGTATTAATTGCATTTCCATTAAGAAACATGCACAACTCACCAGTATCCCTGTCAGCCATTAGCTGTCATGATCAGAAATTAAGAGTAATGTTAGTTACAGCATTTTAAAAACAGCGGAACACTGCCACAGCCAAATTAGCTGATAAAGAAAGTAATTTTAACTTGAAAGACAGCCTTTTGTTGTATGGAATGGATTATACAAATGTGATCAGATTATGATGTTGATTAGTTGCTCTTCATTCACATTTATTTGCAGTGGCATCATAAAAACCTCATTTGAAGATGCAACAGTATATCAGGAAAGAAAAGAGCTGGACTGAGGCATGGTACTAGCACACCTGGATTCTAGACCCTAAAACTGCGTCTTGGTCTCTTATATATTTCTATTTTAAAGAACTAAAATCTTCAAAAACCCACTGTAACCACAGGAAATACAAAGAATGAATGCTAGTCTGCAAACTGCCTGAAACAATACAAAAAAAAAAAAAGACACAGGAAAATGAGTTTTTCCATTAAAAAAAAAAAATCACAGACTGCTAATTCAAAGACCAAACTCCTCATTGCGTTGATGGAACGGGGAGGGTGAAAAGAGGAAGAAACAAGGCAGAAGTTTCCAAATGCACAAATACATATTTCATTTTCAAAATATAAAGGGCTTCATCAATCATACAGGTACCAAAGACTGAGTAAACAACTCTGTCGCGCCCCTTTGCCTCCTGTCAAAGGTAGTTAGAATGTTCACAGCCACGGTGCTTTCCCTGGTAGTCGGCTCGTGGCTACTGCTAGGCCAAACAACTGAAGGACAGTAAGACTCCTGGATGGCTTATACGGCTTTAATTCCATCAACAGACACCTAAAAGCTGCTTGCTTCAGTTCACACCAAAACTGGATGCATGAGGTAAGTTTTATGACCTGGCCAAATCCTACCTTAAGCTTTTACTCCTAGGGAAGCTTGGCTGACAATTTTTAATCCCTCTTATGAGATGCAAGACAAATAGGCTAGCTTTTTTTTATATTTTCATATGTTTAGTTACAGGTCTTTTTAGATGAAAGAAACACTAGACACCAAAAAGTAATAGAGCAAGAGCTATCAGTCCTTTACATCTGATTATCCTAGAAGACCCTTGAACAGAAGTCTGGGCAAAAAAAGTGGAGCAGCAATGCAAAAGAGAGCAGAAGGCAGTGTTGGTTTTAGCTTTGTTTACTCACTCTTTCTCTTTAATAAGTTTCAAAGAACAATACAGAGTTAAAGTAAATCAGCAGTGCAGGTGTGAAGCAACACTGATGTAAAATTTATAGCACAAGTCTAACACCTCTGGAAACAAATCAGCTATGAGGCAAACAAACTCTGAAGCCTTGAGTACAATCTAATAAAAATATTTAAAAAAGCTATTGATTTAAGTCCATCTAGACTTAACTTCTGAGTTGTTACTTAACTTGCATGAAAAGTTTGTTTTTAAATGAACAGTTACATACTTTATTTCTTAAGTTCCCAGTTCAAATATTAGACTGTATAAAATACATTTAATCTTGCTTGAATTAAAGGGGAAAAAGAAAAAAACACAACAAAACCACCCCCCAAAACCAAACAAAAGGCATTTGCATTTAAGGTCAAGTACAGTTCCCTCAGCTCCTCCCATATTGTCGCTATCCAGGAAAATGATCCAGTATTCAGTTACAGTACTGAAATTGTTGAATTTTTCCAGAGCCTGACTTTTAACTACAAGTCAACAGTACTCTCTGCAATTGTGCCTAAAACACTTAGTGACCTCTTAACCTGCAAGCAGCTATTGAGAGAAGAAACACACTATAAAAATGAAGAAGCCATTTAAGTCAATATCAATACAAATAAAAATATATTAACCTTGAAGTAGTATAAAGAAGTCTTTAGCTTCTAAATATTTTCAGGTACGGATAATATTTTGCTTCCTTTCAGAGGAAAGGTTTCTGAAAGAACAGATCCATTACAATTTTATCATAGTCTAAATGAAGCCGTTGGCTCAAGCTTGGACCCTCTTTGGAGCAATGCAACAATTTCAAAGGAGTTCATTCTGCTCATTCCTACATACGCACCATTATTGTGCCAGGACATGTTCCTTAAGAAAGGTTTTCTCAAAATGCAGTGGGTTCTGTGAACATCTGTAGCGGAACATCTCGAAATAATAAAGTACATTATCACAACAACTCTTACAGGGAAGCTGAATTATAGAGTTTTTAAATATAATTTTCCTTGTGGTCATGTGCTTTCTCATCTACACGATACCATTGTAAACCTGCCGCATGCTACATAAGGACCTCTTGCTGTGAGGAATATCCATTTAAAATCACCTCACTAAGGAGTTGTAATATGTCTGGATGAGTATACTCTTCTCTAAACACATTTATGGTGCTTTCAGATTGTAACTCCATGTTACTGTCGTTCTTTAAAAACATCCTAAAATGAGCAATATGTTCTATGTTCATCACTGTCTAGTGAAAAGAGAAAAAGCTTAAAAGGGACTGGATTCTAGACAAAATAATTGTTCAAGGAACAGTATTGGTCACAGAAAGCTTTGCATATGTTGCAGATAATACCACACAACATTTACAATTTAATTAGCCTAAACTAAAATGACTACGGATCCCATCTGCTTTTTCAAAACCACACCAATCAATTAGAATTTCTTTAAAATCAGATTTCTGTCATCTCAACTACCTATACTTCGAGAATTAGAAGATTACTAAGAATTGTTTTAATGAAGGACTGCTTAAAGAATCCAGGAATATTACAGTTTGAGAGATTAAACTACAGATAGTCAAAGTAAAGGAAAAAACAATGCGCATTATTCTAGAACTACAAAGAGTAGTTAGAATTAGAAACTCTTGGAGAAGAATAATTAAGAGTGACTTTCCAGGAGTTTACTGCTTATTTAGGAGTTTATTGCTTCATTCCTTGTAGATTAAAGAGATTAACATTGTTTCCTTTTTTAAAAAAACAAACTTGTTTGCTTTCCAAGTAATCATTCCTTCAATCAATACCTATAGCAACAGCTTTTTCCTCAAGGAAAGCAAATGAAACCAAACTTTAATTATTTCATACATTCCCTTAAACAATCTTCTGAGGTGCTTTTCATTTAACAACTAATTATTCCATTGGAATTTGGATCGTGTAACTAAATACTTTATCTTTTATAATTTCCTTTTGGAAACAACTGGTAGGTGCTAAGAATCACTTTTTCCTTTAAGAAAATCTTGCTGTTATAGAGAGAACATTTCCTAATTTAGAATTATTTGTTTCTGCTAATTATCAATTCTACAAATCCTACCCAAAAACTGTTGGCTTTGGCAAACCTTGTCTGTGCCAGTATATGTAGTTTCATTTAAAGCATAACCTTATTTTACCTTCAAATACTAACAGAAATAAAAATACCAACAGATGGTGTATCTATATCTATGTATATCACAGCTTAGAATTTTGAACATAGAATCATAGAATAATTAGGGTTTGAAAAGATATCCAAGAGCAACAAGTCAACACTGACCCATACCACCAATCCCACTGAAGCATATTTTGGAATGCTATGTCTACTTTTTTACCAGTGGCCCCAGGTGGTGTTTGAAAGAGCTTTTGTCATTTATGATACGGTGTTACTTTATATTGAAGATATATCTTTTTATTAGAGAATCTAACATATTTTATCAAAGAATTTACTATAGGTGTTAATATTTTCACCATGGATAACTCCCTAGTCATTACTTGGATAAAGTTTGAATCAAAAATAATGTAGTCACTTAAAGGTATAGCTATTTTCTGTTAATAACTAATTCCAGTATTGGTTTGGGGGTGGGGTAAGGAAGAATGCGAATGTTTTTATACAACCTGTATTAACACCTGTCCCTAAGACTAAATTCTGCAAGCTCTGCTCTGTGCACCCTGATCTCCTCAAGGTCTCTACAGACACCCCACTCTCTCCACGAGGACTATTTAATAAAAAACCCAAAACAGCTTACATGCCTGCTTTTGCCCTCTTTTAGTATGTCAGCTTTTTAAACTATGAGATCCAGAGGACACTAGTACTCCACTCTCTTTTGGACACAGCACAACCAGGGATGCCCTAGTTGAATACTAAAATTAAACCAAGTAAGCTCCGTGGTTATGGAAATTCTTCAAGGGAATCAATCTTGTTTTTTCCTCTCAGAGATTAAGCATAAAATAAATTTGAAAAACTCAGTGTTGAGAGTACAAATTTGAATTAGGAATGAATAGGTATCTCCTTCTACCTGTAGTATAGCTTTTTCCTACTTGCAAGGAAGCAGAAACAAACAAAATTGTCCCATAGTAATATGTATTTCCACATCATCAGTAATTGGAAAGTAGAAATGTGGAAAAAGAAAATATCTGCTCAGCTGGGCTGCCTGAAGTAAATTGGCCTTTTATCTCTTTATGCTTCTTGTTACCTTGAATTTTGGTTTTCATGCATATCCATCATTGTGCTATTAGCTATTCACCACTGCAGTAAAGTGCTGTTGTTCTGACCAGACTTTTGAGGTAAACAACAGGAGTTTGGTGATACTCTTAAAACATGAATATGTAAAATTCCTGGGCATGCTGATACTTAAAAAAAAAAAACCCCAGAAAACAATCCCATACCAGAAATGTAGCTGCTGCCCTTTCCTAGAAGGAGCAAAGAAAAAGATAAACCTACAGTTTTACAAATTCCTGATGCTTTTGTATAATAGTACCTGCAAGACTGGTTTGTTACCTGTGTGGGTTGAACATGATAAATTGCTTGCTTGCTAAAATTCAAGACTACTGACAAGG
This sequence comes from Camarhynchus parvulus, assembly GCF_901933205.1. Taxonomy (NCBI): domain Eukaryota; kingdom Metazoa; phylum Chordata; class Aves; order Passeriformes; family Thraupidae; genus Camarhynchus; species Camarhynchus parvulus. The sequence continues at coordinate 50,864,018 of NC_044572.1, forward strand.
AATTTGGCCTAAGGACATTGCTTATTTCCTACAAAAGCTTTAGAAGGTCTTTGTATGTGCTTTGTCAATCAAATGTGGGCCAGGAAATCACTGCGCTGAATTCTAATGAAGAGACTAATTTTTTGCAAGAAATCTGTGCACCATCCCCAAATTACCTATCCACTACCCATGAGCCAGTTGAATTTGAGCTCCTTGATTGTACACATAACTTTGTCGTGCAAGGCCCAAACTTTTGTGAAAAATTTCTCTTTTACATCAATAGCAGTATCTCTAGAAAGATCAAGAAATATCTTCTGGTAAGTTAGACATATCTATGATTTTTGTTGCAGTATTTGCTAGCTAATAGTAAATGTGACAAAGATTTTTACACCTGTTCGGACTATGCTCCTGATGAATCTGAACATAGATTAGCAGCACAAAAGCCTTGCAATAATATTGTCATGGCAAACTAGTCCTAAGCATTTGAAACAGATATTAGGAATATTCATAATACAGAAAAACTATGCCATAATCCACAGGAGAGTTGAAAAGATATAAAGGGTGGTCTCCAAAGCATCCTGCAAACATCTCAAGATAACAGATTTTAGGGTACCTGATGGTAGAGAGAACCCTCACCAATAAAGCCCCTAATACGGTAAATGTCTTCAGATTAAAGTCCATTTTAGGCAACTGAAGGAGTGTTGATTGAGCTTCAATTGGGTATTTTTTTATTTTACTAATTTCAAAGACTTTTTCAAATCTATAATGGCCATGCATCCCACATAATTAGAAGATTTCTCATATTTCTCCTAATCAACTGGCTATGGCCATTTTATCAATGGTTAAACATTAAAAAATCAGTAGAAAGGTTAAAATCACAAAGAACATGATGCATTGTGAGGAAAAAAAAGGGAAAATGGAAAAAAAGGATTGGCCACAAAAATTGGTTTTAAACAAGACTGAGATTGTGGGCTAAGCCAATTTACCATCTGTTTTTTGCAACATGCATAAGAAAAACACGATAGAAGACAACAGATCCATTGGCAGAATTGCAGGTACAGATACAATTTAATAGACCAGATCTCACCACTTGTATGCAGGAAAAGTAATATATATTCACACATGGATACCCTTTCTAAAAAGAGGAAGAGGGGGAAACCGAACTGCAAAGTTTTGACCATGGTGTGTGTATATGCCTAGACAGAAAGAACAATGTTTAGGCTGTCAGTCTACAGACTTGGGCCAACTGGAAAGGAGGTCATTCTGGTCAGGAAAGAGCAAAGATAAAAGGCTTCATTACTGTCTTTATAGGGAGGCAAACACTCTACAGACAGAACAAAGTATTATGATGTATGGCAGAAGAAGATTCTGTTAGAATAAAAGTCAACGGCCAGGGTGATGTGCCTTAGCTAGCTCTTTAATACACTACAGTGCAGCTTGGTATTATGAATCTCATGCCTCAGGAACACATACATTAGTGTGTGAAATGTCAAATAGCTATCTGCCAGGTGTGAACCATTAGGTCTCTGTGATTTGGTGCACTCTGATACATCCATTTGATGCAGGGTGCAAATGTAATCAACTTTGATTATGATGTGCTACTGTGGGCACTTTAGGAGAGGCTGATTTATTTTTAGATTACTGCATCTCTTGAACTGTTAGAGCTCTCTTGCTGAAAATCACTGTGTAACTACTACTGGAGGGCCATTGATACATAACCATCATGTGCTATTTCTACATAGGAGGCCTAAAACAGGAGGCATTGACGCGCTTCAATTTTTCTGAGGGCTCCACTAGAATAGTTTTATAGCCATACAGGATGGATAATTTATTCATTTACATAATGCATCTGACCATTCAATGTATCCTTTAGAAAGGAAGGGAAATTATTATAAGTAGCTCTGGATCAAATTAATTCCTTCACAGATCCACAGGTAACAGTTTTACTGGCAATTTGCTTGGCTTTATTTTGAAAGGACCTTGCAGCATTTTTAATAAAAACTTCATATCTGCTTAGTGGATTACAGAAGAAAGTCTTGCTGCCCAGTAAATAGCCCATTAAAGCCCTCACTAACAGACTCCACACCAAGTTATGAACAGAAGACCGCTTAAGGTGCTGCAGAGAGTGCTGAAATTACTCTCTGCCAGCTACCACAGTGTCCCCATGCAGCGCCCTGGGAGCTGGATCACAGGAGAAAATGACAAGGAGATGGTTTTGAAATCACCATCAGAAACCAATCTTTCAGCTTAGGTATCATGGCCCATGGCCATGAGCTCATCCCACACCCTCAGCTTTCAGAACAGACCTATTCTTAGACAAAAAAATGTTGGAGGCCCATCACTATGTGTTCTTTGAGCCTTCTCCTTCTGCCATGCAGCAGAACTACAACAGGTGTGTGTGCCATCACGTAGGGAGACAAAAATAGCTTCTCTGCAAGCTGAATGTTACTGTGTAAAATACTCCTAGATCTCTAGGAATTAGTTCATCGAAACAATCTGATGCTTACTTTCCATTTCGATCGACTCTTCTATAGCTCACATTTCAGATCAAGACGCAGCATTATATTAAAACAAAATAAAAGCTCATGTGATTTATGATTCCTGAACCAAACAGGGAATCCATGCTTTCTGCTAAGCCAAGGATGATCATGATGCATACTCATCTTATCTGAAGAGCTTTAAAACTAATAAAGGACTTTTCATTAAGAGAAACTCAAATCCATCTTTCTCTGGAAGACAATGAAGCAACAGGTTTCAGCAGAATTTTGTACTTCTTTAAAATATTCAATCCTTCCAGTTTACTCTTGCTGAGCACTGGGACACATTTGGGAAATGACACTGCAAATTCTTGTCAGGTGAAATAAAACAGTCTTTCTGATGCCTTACAGAATAAACACAACTATGGTAGAACACAATGTTAGGAAAATTTTGTCACCAAAAGCCAACTCTAGTATGATACTAAAAAAATCTAAAAAATTACATTAGTTCTAGGCAGAAGACTCCTGAAATTTTTATCTTTTCTTTATTGTTTGGGTTTCTTCTACTGTTTACAATTGTCAGCTTGTCTTTGCTATTCTCACTGTGAGACCAGCCATGGATTTGTCCATGGGCTATGATCAAACAGCAAAATGAATGCACATGCTTCAGGACCTCCCAGAAGACATACCCAGATATGGGAACAAAACATTGGTCTGGTCAAACCTCAGTGCAAGAAGTTATCCAGGAGAATTTTCATATGATCACTGATATAAATTTCTCAGGACCAGTTTTCGTTTCCCTTTGAGAAGGATGCTGTTGGGATCTACTTCCCCTTAACCAGCACCTGTAGAGACTGCTGTTTAACTATTTTCTATTCTTGAACTCTCTTGTCCTTTTTGCATTTAGCTCACCTCTCAAGAGGATTTCCCTACATTTCAGGGGGAAAAGAAAGTGCTAACAGCTTTTTGAATGTTTTAACATTTAACATTTTTTAAATGTTTAGTCTGCATATATTCTTAAATCTCACATTTTTAAACCAATTAAATAGCCTCAGGGAGTTATTAGAGACTCAGGTAGTTATTCTTATTTTTAGTTATTAATTCCTTCTAGATCCAGTTTGTGGACAGGGTCTTTGGGATTTATCATAAATTGTCTGCTATTCTTTCTCAGATCGGCTCACATTTTATTTGCAGTTACCCCAGCATTTCAGATGGAGGTAAGTAAAATATAACTATTAGTAGTAAGTAAAATATAACTATTTAAACACTTAGTCTGCCCCCTTACAATTCAATTATTTGTATGCCAACAAGAAAAACCAACCTTTAAACTGTGTAAAGGGAAACCAGTATCCCAGTCAACCTCAGTCTAACTGAGGGAGTAGCCTAATAGAACAGCTGAATCAAGTAGCTTCTAGCTGGCAGCATCGTCCTACAGGTCAATGTTCAAAGCTGTTACTCATCTTAATTGTTTCAAAATTTGGAATGGTCCAAGTTTTCAACCTAATCCTGATTCCCAATGTGTTACAGAGATTTAAGAAGGGGGACAGAATTTTTTTTTAAGACCTCACCATTCACTTTCTCCTGGTGAAGCATTGTGCTTTTCTTGGAAAGCTGTAACTAAAAAAACCAGATTTATCTGCTTTGATGGCCAACAAACAGCAGCTTCCTCAGAAAAACTAAAAGTGTATTTGCAGACCTGCATTAACCACTGATGCAGCTGGCTGCCTTGCACTTTGTTTCTTGGCTAGCCCAATTCCAGAGGGTTTGTCCAAAAGAGACGTTTAATCTGAGATGTGGATGCCTCAGACTATTTAACAATGAAAAAAAGGTAGTTAAGGACTTTAAATCAAAGGTGATACAAATGGCTTGCTTGTTGTATGACACTGAGTCAGTGGCTCACAGGCAAAGGAACTGAAGCAGACGGTCACAGCAGGGGTGGGGAGAGGACAAGATGATTCTTACAGCTCCTTTACAGAGGAGAGGGAGGGAAAAGGTGAAAGATTAAATGCTACCATAGCTTTTTGTCCTCCTGAAGCTGTTAAACTGCCACTTTTGGACAAATCGAAACTCTGCCTTATTTTAAGGTTTTATGACTTTGTAGAACAGAGAGGTATCAAAAGAAAAAAAAAACCCAAACAAATATCCTCCGTTGCCTGTTTGTTTAAAGCTCAGCATGTCAATATACAGATGCAAAGGTATTAAAATAATATCACAAACAATCCCCTCCTTAGTAAGCAATAATATACATAAAGTAACAATTTTCAGAGAATTCTACTAGGCTGTGAATAATTTTTGCATGTTATTTGGAAATAAGATCTTTCAAATCAGATTAATTAAGATCTCATGCTGAAAGTTGCTCTGGATCTTGCTTCCAGTTGTATAGCATGAAGAGTTGCCCAGTAGCTCACACATTGTAGATGAAACTCATTCACAACTGTCATTATTGACGCACCTTGCTCATCTCAACTAAGAACTAAAACCTTGTTAATTGTTATATTTTCTTGTTCTTATTCGAAACTTGCATTTTTAAGACTAATCTACACTCAAGCTTAAGTCTCCCTAGATGTAAGCACTTCCCTACTCCCTACTGCACATGGACAGTCACTGGAATCAGGTTAACAGCGCTCCTTGCTTATCAGTAAAGCCACAGTGCCTGACAATGTGTCTCTGCACAACCTTCTACTTTTAAGAAACAAAATGCTTTACCTAAAACACCACCAACCACCCCCATTTTAGGATTCTAAGTGCACTGTGCCAGAATTCAGTGATACCAGTTTTCTAAAATCAACTATAAGTAGTCCAAAACTGCTAATAGTGGCAATGTCTCTGTATGCAGAATTCCTAAATCAAGTATATACATTTTTCAAACAGAGTAAGGTGCAATTTACTGTCAATTAATGGATCAGATTCTGGATTTGAGAGAGTCCAAATCAGCTCCTCTGAAAGATACCAATTTACGTTTTGTAGGACACTGAGAAACTGTCAAAAAGAAGCAAGTAAAGCGAAACACTTTTTGTTTGACAGTGTTTTTGCACCCTGCCAAATATTCACTGTTTCCCATATCCAATATTAAGAGCAACGTTAAAGCCCCAATATCGAAAGAAAAAGGGATGAGCAGGAAGGACCCTGCTTGCTTTCAGTCTTAGACAGAAACCAAATAATCAAATTTTCAATTTGCAAGTTCAACTCTTACTGACCCCTGGCATGTATTGAAGCCACAGCAATCACAAGGCTGAAAATTTAGGAAAAACCTTAGTAATCTTTGAAACAGACTACAGTTTTCCAAAGTAACACCTGCATGCCTCAGTTTACATCAGCTGGCTACAAGTAGGAGCCAGCCCACTTTGATTTGGCTTCAAGAAGGACTTCCTGCTTGGAAGTGATTATGTAAGGGGGCTGACAAGACAACGTGTGGGGAAAAAACAGCATTATGATCTCCATTTTACAAATGGTGGACAAAGCCAACAGGAGATTTTTAAGAACCCAAACATCAGGCTTATAGAAATTACATGGATGAGGTGGTTTCAAATTCAGAGGAGAAGAGGCAAAGCATTGTTTCATATTTCAGGGTGCAGAAATCTTTGGCAGTTTGGCTATTCAGGGTAGAGAAGTGGGACAGGGTGAGAAAATACTGTATGGTTTTCATTCAAACCAGTGTGAAAACAGATGACATTGAAGTTTGTTAATCTAGGAGAAATTTTCAAGAGTAGAGTCACAAAATTGGAAGATGAAAATATCCCGGGATATGTGACCCATTTCCTAAGATTTAGAAGTTCTTCAGAAAAACAACTCTGAACTCAGTCTTTTGGACTCAAAGGTGAGTCATAGGGCTTACTAAAGCATCACTGTATTAAATAATTACTTTGCGGCCATGGGGTGTTTTTTTGGTTTTTTGTTGTTTTTTTTTTTCCTTTTAGAGCATTTCCATATTGTAATAAAGTACATTAAATGTAATTATTGGCAGAAAAAAAGAGGGTCAGATTAACTCTTAGTTTATGATTTAGTATCAATGTGGAAAGTGAGATACTTGGGCTGCACTATTTTTATTTAATAACTTGAAAATTTTTCAGTAACACAGACTGTCACAAAATCACAGAATCAGCTAGGCTGGAAAAGGCCTTTGAGATCAAGTCCAACCTCTGACCTAACATTGCCTTGTCAACTAGAGCTCTGTAGCTTGGTAACTAAATTTATTATTGGCAATATCCTCTATTTTTTTAATCTGAGCTAGTAAATAAGCAATGCTTACTTTATGTTGGAAGGACTTCTTTCAAAGGAAGAAAGAATAAACAGTTGTCAATCCAATAAAGAATAAACCAAGTGACCTCAGCTGCCCCTCATAAGCCTCCCCCTCCAGACCCTTCACCATCCTCATGGCCCTTCTCCTGTACTGCAGACAAAATCTTGAAAAAATATATAAAGCAGTATTAATTTCAAAACAACATAAGAGGTCATAAAAGGGGAAAAAAGAAAGAGGAATTGTTTCCATGATAGAGGGATGTTACTAATGGTGCTTTCTTAATGGATCTATTCAGCACATCCAATATAGCAAACTTCGCATATGGTACAGAATTTACTTAGGTTAGCCAGGTCTAAAGAAGCCTACAAAAATCTGCAGTCTTTTATTATACTTAATATTGCTGCTGTCCTCAATGCATTTAGAATGTAAGTGCCCAGTTCTAGAATCAGGTCAATTGAAAGGAGCTTCGAAATCCTCCAATTCAGCCCCACAGAACCATAGCCTCCCTAGAAGAAACTACATTTGCAGGATGTAATGACACCACCAAGATAAAAAGATTGAAATACTAAGATTTCAGATGATTTCTAGAATAGCAGACTAGTGTGGGGAGGGGGGAGAGCAAAGATATTTGGGTTGCTTGACCAAGCGCATCAGCTCGCCAAGTTTTGTAGCCTGCCTTTTTCCTTTCTTTCCTTAACATTTTTCTTTCCTTCCTCTCACATACTGTGACAACAGCAAAGTAGGGCTGTAGTCCTGTTTAGGGAACTTTCCTGTTGGACCATGCCACCCTGGCAGTCACGCTCACACTGCCTTGAATGCTGGGACAAAAGCCCCTTCACAGGAGGTGACTCCATTGAGCTGATGGGTGCCCTGCTTGACTGCCTACACACACCACTCCCAAAGGTCAGACAAAGCTTTCTTAACGGCTAAACCCCAGTTTTTCCCAGAGCAGAGTCCCAGATGTTTGGATCTTCCCTGTTATTTAATCATGGTACAGTAACAAATAACAGCTCCACCTGAGTGCCTCTGAGGAGGGACCCTGAACAAAGGAAACCCTGGGCTTTTATACCCTCAACAGTCTAAATGCAGGGAAATTCAGGGCCCTCAGCTCCTGCTGTATCTCTGAGTGTCCGGTCACCTGCCTGTGCCACAGGTCCCCAGGCCCTTTATTATAGAAAGGTTCTGCATCAGATCACAGCCTCTTGCCTGGGGCTCCCACCACCCAGAGATCAATCTGCAGCTGGCCCACCGTGTTGCCTGCACTAAAAGCATTCCTAAACAGGCATAAAATTAAAGCATATGGCATCTTTGTGGGAAACACGTAAAAGAAAGCAGTGGTGGGAAGGGAAGGAAAAAGAAGGAGCCCCCATACACTCCCAGGTTCAGGAATACCTACCTCCAAATAAAATAACCAGGTGTCACTTGTACAAAATAACTCCTGTCCAGAGTCACCGAAACTGCTGGGGGGATGCAGATTTAAAGGTTCTTTGTATCTGAAGTTCAACATGAGAAAAGAAGAGCCCTGACTCACACAGAGCTTCTTGACAAGACTAAGATTCTGTCAACGTGAGATTCCACTCCTCACCCACAAGAATTCTTTGCACTGCCCCAGCTCCATTCAAGAACAAAATCAAATCATCTCTGGGACTGACCACCCAAATCTCCTTTTGGGGCAGTTGTGAAAGGCTTTTCCTGATACCAGGTAAAATCCTGCACGTAGACGTACATGCACAGACCCTTAATGTTTAGTTCCATGCATGTCATCAGGGATACTCACCTGCTCAGAAGTGGGGCTTAAATGCTCTGCTACAGCAAGGTTAGATTGCTGAGCATTTTATGAGTTAATTCAATACACAAGCAACATAAAAGAGATCTTATCTAAACATAACATCAGGCAGCCTAAATACTTGGTTCCGAGTTCATAAGCTCCTGACAGCAGAGTTATGGTCCTTGTTTGGTACACTTCTGTACATTATAAAGGACCATTAACAGTTACAGTGCTATACAAATGATAAATGATGACACAGAACACTAACTGCCCATATTTATGACGACAAATTTAGTCAGGATGAACAAGAAAGATAACTTTAAAAAAATCACTGAATATATGTAATTATAATGAGCTATTCATAATCAAAAACATGTCCTTATTAAAATCTGTCACCTAAACCCATATTTATTTTTCCCTCTTAGAAAAATATTTACAGTTCTTGACAGTTAATTCCCCATTTATGGATTGTGAAGCTGTGTGACCACTCCAAAGCCTATGTTAAATACAGCAGCAGAGCTCTCTATAGAAATATGTGGCAATTCCAGTGAACACACAAATATAAGGTGGATATGAAAACAAGTCACTGTTCCCTTTCTACCCTTCCCAGTCTGGAATTCAGATGATGCACAAAAAAATATGAGAGCATGGTTTAAGCACAAGACAGAAATTCAAAACACTTTTTCCATCATCTGTCAAGGATTTTCTAGACAACTTACAGCAACCCACATTATAATAAAGCAGAAATAATTACCCTGCCTTTTAAAAAATGTATTTAATTTACTGAAAACATGGGGCTCTCTGTCCACACCATAGAAATATGTTGTGAATATAGAAATAATAACTTATATACTAGGAATTCATTCTACCATTACTGATTTCCATTTCTTCCTTAATTTCTTAATGCCACCACTGCAGGTCTGGTAATGAAAAGTTTGAAGGTACAGAGGCAAGCAAGAAGGGAAACTGATAAAGCAAAGCAACTGCAAAGTGGCGGCCTTGCTTGTACAGATGACATAATTGATTTACTAAAAGAATAGAATTTAGAATGGAAATAAGGAATCATCTATCATCCTTGCATCGTTCATCACCTCCTCCTTACCCCAAATGGCGGGTTGCTCATTTTACTCATTTTAGCTGATTTTGGTAAAGCACCTGCCCAGAAGGACTCAGCCAAAAAAAAGTCTGGTTTTCAGTGGGGTTCTACATTTTAATCAGTTTTGCCAGATAGTTTAGACAGAGGCACATGGAAATGGTTTGGCCAAGAGCAGGCTGTAAAGCAGTACCTCTTTGTGAACATGAACCCAAACCCCAGCCTGGCTATGTGTGACAATAACCTTCACGTGCTACAAAGCACTTTTCTGGGTAGCACAGGGAAGTTAACATACTCCTTTATTATGTAAAACCTCAGCAGAGTACTATTTTGCATTCTTGACAGTATGCTGAACTGTGGCTTAAGAACGAGTGATAATCAAAATGATTGCTGAAAAGTGAGATCACCCATACTTCTGGACTCTTAGCCCATCATTCTCTGCAATGGGTGGGAAGGGGTGGGATTAGGAGCACTCTGACCTTCCAGGGTTCAGATACACACTTTCCTCAATTTTCACAAAGGTTAAAAAATCCCAGAAATTGTACTTAGTAAGTTAAAGACCCCTTGGTTTAAATCTACTAATAGCACTTGTGTAGATGTCTAATAATTTTTTAATCTAATGTGCCATTATGAAAGTAAGATTCTTAGTCAGGAAAACCCTTGATTCAGCTTTCTTAGATTTTTTACTTACAAGGGGTGCCCCAAAGAATACCAAAATACATTTACGATCAGACATGGCCTTGTTCTGTTGAAATTAAATTCAGGATACTTCATTCTTCAAGTCCTCACTTGAAATGACTACATGAAACCACACCAAAGTGGAGGCATTTATGAACAATTGCTTTCCTGTCCACAGGGTGCTTGCAGATCCATCCCTGCTTTCAGGCTTTATTTGAGTTGACTTACCAACTGTGTGAGCAGAAAAATCCATCCACATTCTTAGACAGCTTAGACAGTTTCTTCTGTCTATTCTGAAATCCACTTATCTGTTTCTTACAAAAACAGGACTCTTCCAATTCAGCCATTTTTGCCATTTCCTCCAAAATATAAAAACAAACCCCAAACAAATCTCCCTGCAACAAGGATTCAGCTAGACCAATTACCTTAAGGTAAAGAGCACAGGTGTTGACAATTGGACTTAGATTGTTTCCTTATGGGCTTCTAAAGAGAGACACAACACTTGGTTCTACTACTGCCTGAAAATACTTATAACTCCAATTTCCATTTCTAAGTGTAATAAAAAATATTCATATGCATCTTGATTGAGGCATTTATTCTTATTTTAGTCTATTTGTGATAAGAGTGAATTTACCCATGCTGTTAATTATTCATTTTGTATCTACATGACTTTATAGAGATGTATGTCTCAAGTAGAAAACCTAACATTAACTTTCCATGAACTGTAATTATAGCTTGAAAATAAACATTGCTTATTATCATTTTTCAAATATGCTTTAGCTGCAGTTCATTATATTTAAAACCCCACTATTAAAAAAACTGATCTAAAAGTACATTGGGAAAGGGATTATATTTCATTAAGAAAATAAAAATGCATATTTATTGTAGAATTCATTATAAAGAGCAACCCAATCGCATCTAAATTATTCCCATCATACCTATGCTCATGTTTGACTTTCCTGGGCAGAGTTCAAAATATTCTTATCACACTGGCAGAGTGACTGACTGATCATTTTTATGTCTTATATCTTCTATGGCAGTACAGTTCTTATAATTCAAAATTCAGAAATGAGTCTTTGACAGTTCTTCCATATCTACCGCTTAATATTCAGCAGTGATGCAAAAAAATGCAGAGGTAGTTCAGAGGTAACTTGTGCTTAATGGCTATTTTTGTTGTATTGAATACACTGCCCTTTTTTTTTCTTCCTGTTAAAGAAGTACTCTGAATGCAGTACTAAAATTGGCTATTGTGCAGTGGCATTGTGTTCCACACCAAACTAAACCCCTACAAAACTCCTACAAACACAAGCTACTTCATTAACAAAAAAAAAAAAAAAACCACAAAAACCAAAAAAAAAACCAAACAAAAAAAACCACAAAAAAACCCCACAAAACCAAAAAAAAAAAAAAAAAAAAAAAAAAAAAAAAATAGCCAGGCAGAAGTTATGCAAAAATCCTTGGAAAATTTCTCAGCCACTGGTCTCAACTGAAATGAGTAAATCTTTCCATGATACTTCATTCATCTAACATATGAGTTCTTTTTGAGGGCTTATCTGGTTCCAAAACTAATTCATTTTTTTATTTAACACTCATGCTCAAAGACTGCAGAGACTTTGATAACTGAAAATAGCCTCATATGTATATACATATTTATTTAAAATATTTGAAAGGGTACATGGAATATCAAGAGCCATGGTGTGATAAAAGGCTTCAGTTTCTCTTGAGGGCTCTTGAGCACCAGTTTGCTCAAAGCACCCCCTTCTGGTAGAAATCCATAAATTAGGTGCAGATTAGCTAAAATACCAATTTGGCTTATATACATAGAATGACTATAATTCTCTTTGTCAGGCTCAGTTTCCTATAAATTCTGAAAATTATGTGGAAAATGGTGATCATATGTGCATCTAGAATTATCAGATTAATTTCAAATAGTTTTTATCTTTTGCTCACTAATAGTATTTTTCACGAACGTAAGTTTTGCAAAAGAAGCCATGAAAGACTGTATTTCATAAGGACTCCTGCTGTTCATACATTAAAAAATTATTGGACTTTCTTTTTCTGGGAAACTTAGATCACTGAAAGAAGAAAATTGTTTTGCTTGCATTTAGAACTAATTTTCATTGAAATTTAGATCCTTGACATCTTGCTAAAGTATTTCTTCTGCAAAAATAGAAGCAGTATCTTGCCTGATTTGTCCTAAATTTGAAAATATTATGCAGTCTTTACACTAGTGATGAATATGATTAGCTTATTATGAGCATTCATGCTACCAAAGTTCCAATACTTAAAAAAGAACCTTTATATTCATTTTGACCTATAGCTTTTACTGTAATTTAAAATAATTGCCAAAGCTCTTAATTTTGGGTTTTTTTTTTTCCATTTTTCAAAAACCTATCCACTTATACTACAAGTGTTATTTGCATTCAATGTAACTATTTCCACATGCATGTGGTCTGTTGCATTCAAACTGCAGAAGCAATATGAGAAAACAGAAGATTCAAGTTCAGCTTCTTGTGAATTCTGCAAAAGTAGAAAAGCATCCGATGGATGTTTCTTTCTTTGGTCTCTTGACAGAAACCTTGAGCAACAGAGGAAAAAAAAAGCCCCACAAACAACTGCTGTTACCTGCAGTGCCAATCAGGACAAAAAAGCACAGAGGTGGGGTTGGGTGACTGTGCACACATGTCCTGAGCCAGCCTGGCAGAGCTCAGAAAATAGAAAGACAATACTTCTCTTGAGGAATTCTGCATGATTATTCCAGAATTATAATTTTTCTCTGAAATACTGTATGTTAAAAAAAAAAAAAAAGCAAAATGAGCCTGAGGTGTGGCCAAAACTTTATCCAGTGTTGTTTTAGCCCACCAGTTCAGTCTTGCTGAGATGCGATTCCTTGAGTGAAGATTCAGGTAAAATGTGATACCACCAATTCCTGCAGAAGGAGCAAGCTGTCCTCTGCAGGCAAACAACATTGAATTTTGAAGACAGTATCAAAAAGTTCTGGGGATTTTTGACTGAAAATATTTGAATCCCCCATAAGAATTTCTGCGAAAAGCACTCTTCAAAGTTCTTTTCCTGAAATCACATGTATCAGTCATAAATGTTTCCTCAAAATACTTTATGAATATAAAATCCCTGACTTTTTTCATGGAAAGTGTCTCCAACAAAAATATGTGAAGCCTTTGATTCTATTAATTTAAATTTAAAAACCCAATGATCTTAGCTTCTTCTGGTAAATTAGATTCCTGAAATGAAGCTGAAATAGTGTAAATGCTTTTGAAAGTCATAACTAGCAAATATTTGGAAGTAAAATAATTAAAAAACAATTCAGAAACACAAACCACAAAAGAACAATATTTTATTCTGAACAAGTCTCTCCATTTCAAAACCACACTCTGTCCAAAGTTCTACTTGTAAACAAGATTTCTTACATACAGTTTCTGATTAAAGATGAGCGTTATCAGAATAAAAAATGTCACATATATTTAAATAAAAATTTACCCTGCCAGCAATCTTCATATGCCATGCATGACACATACAAGCCTCAAACCTATGAGTAGCAGCTTCTGACAATGACAGTGTATCTTTTTCTATCTGCGTGTTCTCTTTCCACATGAGGGAGTGGCATCCCACTGTGCTGGTAGAGAGACCATTTCCAGTTCATTCCATGCCACAAGGATATGCCAGTAATGTAATTACACTGAAAAAAGTGTCCATTAAAAAAATTCTTTATGAAAGAGGGAACTGACATTATTCTGTCTATAAACCTGTAGGTATTTATCCCCTGTAGGGATCTCTGACAGGATGGACTTAACAACAATATGGTTTGTAATTCAAAAATATTTTGGTAAGCATTATATCTTAAAAGAGGATAAGCTAAGGTAGATTTTCAGCCCATGTTGTTTCCATTGCACATTAACAAAGTGGGAATCACAGCCTGGTCCCAGGGTTGTTCCTGAGATGGCAGATTACAGTGCTGCAGGGGTGAAAACCACTGGCAGAGAACCAGCCTGTTCAATTTGGTACCTGTGCCTATGTGTTCATCCCCAGAGCACTGGCAGAGCCCTGCAAAGGGATCAGTCAATCCAAGCACAGTAGAGCATCAAGGTTATAGTGGTGTGGGCTTTCTAGAAGGAACCTGTTTCAGCAGTCCTGAATTTCAACATGTGCCTGCAACTGCATTTCCTGAACATGGACAGCTGGGTATTGCAGTACCTAAGGACCCATGCAGGAACTGCTTGAAGGCCAAAGCAATCAAAGTTCAGAGCAGGGAATAAAGTATCCAAGAGACACTTTAATCTGCTGTCGACCTAAGAAAATTATTATAGATCTTGTGGGTTATTTCTGAGAATGTGGGAAGGAGACATACCTCCATTCTGGAGCCTTCTGAGATTAGGGGCAATCTGTTCTTTATTTCATCAAGTTTTGGATGAGACACATCGTTTCCCTGTGCTGCTGATGTATTCACCAACTACTGATATTCTTTTATGCAGCTCAGAACTGGCAGACGCAGGAAAATACCCTGTAGTGTAGATCACGAAATGAATAGGAATGCTGACATTGAATAAATGCAGAATTTCTTAACTGTGAGAAAATGTAATTGAAAATGCACGGATATAATTAGTCAGCCAGTAACACAGAGGTTTATGAGCACTAAAATAAATATGTAAACCCAAATAAGATACAAGTACCTTAAAAAAGGAATTTTCTTTCAGTAATATCTCAACTCCTACTACCCTTGCTCTGCAGTCTCTTTAAAAACTTAGTCACCCTGAGTGTTTCCAAAGCGAATGTAATCAGATAAGTGTGGAAGTTTGCATTGAAGGGCAAACAGTCTGCTTGCAAGGAGCTATTATGCAACAAAATGTTTCAATGTTGTTTTTAGAGAGAAAATAATGTTTTCTACAGCCTGTGTTCACTATAGCATCAATAAAAGTTATCTGATGATGCCATTTGCATTAGATTTTCTTCTATATGTAAATGTAATCAAGCTGCATTGTATATGGCTAAATTACTGTTAATTAGTGTTTCCTGAACATCTTTCTAATACATCATCTCAAATGAACTTTAAAGAATATGAAGTTATTTGACACTTTTTAGCTCACTGAACCCAACCTAGGAATAACTTCAAGTATAGTAAATACACTAAAAATAATAATTAGAGATAAAATATCTAAAAAATCTTTTGCTTTCATAAGGTAGCCTATCATATATAAATGTTTAGCAAACAGAAATCCTGAAACCAAATGTTACTGCTGAATGAGGTTTCCATCTTTTCAAACAGTAAAAATACATCTAAAATATCTGTGTTTGAGAAGTCTGTTCTTTTCCTCATTGTTAGTGACAGCATTTTCAGGAGGAACTTCTACATTCAAACAGAAAGCTTTCACTTCAATACATGAAGAGTTATTTTTCCCTTTGAAGCATACCCTGGTATCTATTGTATCAATCCTAGAAGTACTTTCTGCAATATGGTGCACACGGGGACAGACTGGTACCAAAATCAGTGTGACTGCTTTCTCATCTTTGCCACCAATCTGCTCTGCAGCTTCTATAAATCAGGTCATGTCTCTCGCAGTTTCTCCCACAACCTTTTCCTTAAAGTGTATTCTTTAAAAGCTCAGTGGGATTACAGGGCAGAGCAGGATGGTCTAGAGATGAGCTCAGTTCCTATTTATGTCTCCCTCTTCACCTGGCAGGCCTGTCTGTCTCAGTGGGACAGGGACATGTGCTCATTGCCACAGCCCTAGAAACCCAGTGAGAATGGAAGCAGATGCAGAGCAAAGCTGTGTACAGATTATGTCCTGTAGCTGTGATTCTGCTCCAGTAAGGAAGTTATTTTCAGCACTTTAAACTTTTGTGTAGATGGTGTGCTGTACCAGCCATCAATACTAAGCTTGCTAACCCTAGAGCAATTTATGTTATTCTTCTCTTGAGGTGTCAAGATTTTGTTTTGCTAATTTTGTTACTGCTAAAAAACTTGGAGCTGACCTTGAACATTTTTTATGAGAAAAGCAAAACACGGGTAAACAAAAAACAAAACAAAAAAAAAAGTATGCAAGCACCTCAGAAGAGAAATTTTCCTTCCCCTTAATTTTTACTGCATAGGAAACCAGGGAACACTGTTTGCAGCACATGGGCCACAGTAAGGCGTGTATCAGATGAGGGGTGGCTGAGGTCACTTGATCTGTTCAGCCTTTAGGAGAGGAAAATGCGGGGAGACCTCGCTGCAGTCTACAACATCCTCATGAAAGGAAGCAGAAGGGGCAGAAACTGATCTCTCTGTGATGACCAGTGACAGGACCTGAGGCAATGACCGAAGCTGGGTCAGGGATGTTTAGGCTGGGTGTCAGGTAAAGGTTCTTTCCCCAGAGGGTGGTTGAACACTGAACAGGCTCCCCATGGGAGTGGTCCCAGCACCAGACTGACACAGTTCAAGAAGTGTTTGGTCAATGCTCTCAGGCACATGGTGTGACTCTTGGGGTGTCCTGTGCAAGGCCAGGAATTGGGCTCGATGATCCTTGTGGGTCCCTTCCAACTCAGCAGATTCTGTGATTCTGTGAAATACACAAAAATCATGATGGTGACAATGATAATGATAATAAAAATGCATGTCTCAGCTTAGATCCCCAATCAGTGAGTCTTGGGAGTCTATAGAGCTGGAAGCATCCGTATGATCTCACCGAATTAATATACTTGATTAACAATCAAGCTGAGCTGGGGTGACACATACCTCATAAATTCAGGACAGGAATTTTTGCTGAAATAATGAACTTCAAGTGAGCATTAAAAATTTTTCATGGAAAGGGAATTTTAAATTCAAATTTATAAAACTGCAAAAGAAAGCTGCCAAAAAACAATTAAATCTTTAAATAAGAGAACAGAAAATTATGTGAATTCTCCAATCCCAAATATTGGGCAATTATGAAAAAACTGCTTACGAATATGTACTAGAGGACAAAAGCTTCTAAAAGTGTTCAGCAAATGCTTTTTCTTCAATAGTTTAGACTTCATTATCCTTTCCTCACATTCCTCTCAGAGAGATGAAGACACGAAACACACTGAAAACGTTATAAGAATTCAATTATTTTACTAGGTATGGTAGTTAATAATATAAACAATTTGTTCCGTAGCTTGAAACAAATCATGATTTTTATTTTTTTCCCTCTTAATATTTAGTCTTTTTTTCCCCAGTTGTCCATCTTATGTATTCTAGTTTCATAATCACAAAAACTGTGGTAGCTTTGTCTTACTGACTTGTTGCTAGGATTTTTTTGTTGGTTTGTTTAATTTATGAGTTTTTTTCTCTTAGAAGATCCTGTTTGGTAAGAAATCATCTTATTCCTTGACTGTCTTATGTAAAATTGAAATGCAATAGTCATACCTCTTTTTTATCATTTATTTATGCTGGGATCAGAGACAAATAGTGGGGTGTTTTTAAAGCCCTCTCCCTTGGGAAAAAAAAAAGGCATAGGCAAAAGTCATATAATCTTTTTCCTAAAACAGGGAATGTATGTGAATTGGTGGAGAATGCATGTGAATAGAAACAGTAATTTTGCATCTAAACAGGTTTTTGTTGGAAAATGATGGTTTGTTGAAATCAAAATTGTATTCTGAAATAAATTAACAGGATATATATAAAAGGAGTAAACTTTCTTAGGAAAACTGTCAAAACAAGTCTCAGGCCAGAAGGGAAATCTGAAAGGTATTTGCTAGGTCCTAGCTATTTTGGTAGCCATCCTACTCACCTCACTATGGAGTCATGTTTGAGCTGCCATTCTGGGTTAGTCAAGCTGCAATTTGTTATTACAAGAATTAATGGCACTATAAAGAGAGCTTGGTTCTGTAGACTGGGGACTAAGCTCTCTGCCTGAGAAGAAATCCAGTATTGAGTCTTTGCTCAGACTAAAGGCACAACAAAGATGTAGTATGCCAGATGAGTGTTATAACCACTAAGTTATTAGTAACCACAAAAAAAAAATCTCATATTTTTCAAAAGTTCATTCTTTGGCTGCCAAAACAATTCTGAAACCATCAATACTTCAGCAGTTGATTCAATAAGCCCTGATGGAAATCATTGCCTTATGGTTCAAACAACTTAGGTTGGAGATTGGGCTTTTTTGGGGGAGTTGGGAGACAGGCAGGGAGGAGGAAAGAGTGGAACTGTGAGAACTGACTATTGAGATGGGCTGCCTTTCCACTGAAATCATGCTAAACCTCACAGAGAGCAAAACCACCTCCCCATTGCCCCACTTTGCATCCAATTGTCACTTCCTGCCTCCCAACTCTCCCTGCTCATTTCCTTCCTCAGTCTGAACAGGACTTTCCTGTGGTCATGGGAAAGTGTTGCAGTTGGTTCCTTTACACACTGCATCTTGCCTCACCTTTCCGGTTTAAATGAAATTCATTTGAATTAATCAAAAGTGCAAACCAGAAGCACATCAAAGATTAAGATTTTTATGTTTTTTTAATACATTACCCCTGAAACATCCTGTGAAGAAAATTATTTTCTATCACTTTTCCAATTGCCCGCCTTTGATTATTTGCAGGATGTTTTGTAGTTTTCCACAGCACACAGACTGATCTTTTCTAGTCAGCTAATGATCTGCTTCTTTCTGGTGTTAGTGTCAGTGAGATAAAAGAGGCCAAGGTCAACTTAAATGTTGAAAGTAAAAATGCAGTGTATTAAATGTACATTTAACTCTTTTATCTCAGTTCTGTTTTCAGACATCCATGCAGAATGCCTTTTCTCCATCCAAGGTTCACTTAGCAAATCTGCATAAGGTCTTAAGAGATGTTTTAAAGTGTCAGCATCCTCCTTACATTAGGTAAAATTAGAATTTCTTTTTATTGCTATGAACTAGGAATTGGAGAGAATTTTTTTAAAATATTACAAAATGTTTTAATTACTCAAATTGTAATGACTGCAGAAGCAGAATTCTTCACAGGCTCTCCCTTCCCCTCTAATTTCAAGGAAATTTCTGAACCTTAGTGGAAACGGAATCCTCTCCTCTGTTGTTTTAGGTCTTGCTTTTGTAAGCATTGCTGTATTATTTCTGGTGAAAGTTGAAACTCTTTTTATAGTATCTCCAGCTATGAAGTACATGCTTTTCATATCTTTTACAGTCCTTCTCTTTCTACAGCAGCTTCAGTTTTAGATTTTGCTAAGAATGAAGAAAAAATTTCTAAACATCAAGACAGCTGAAATCTGCAGCAGATTTCCTGAAGATACCCCTAAACCTCTACTAATAAAAGTTTTAAGAAAAAGGTTTATAAATTAATCAGGAATGCTGTAGTCCTGATTCAGGTAAGTAGAACAGAAGACATCTTGAGAATTATACCAGTCAGTCCTAGTTTTTAATTGCTTGCTTTCAGCAAGATCAGAATCCATACATGCATGATATGTTCATTGTACATTCCTTCCTGACTGTATGTCCCAACAGCTGAAATAAGTGATTTTCAGGACTCAGATCTCACTTTTCTGCATTTTGTACCAAAAATGGTTTTTGTTTCCCAAATCCATTAAACCTACTTTTTTTTCCTACAACAACATTTCTTCCTTGTCTTTTATTGCATTTTTAATTGGTCCTTTCTCAGTAAAATGGACCATTATCACCACTTAAAAATTTGCAGACTTTCCTTTTTCACTCTTCTTATATCCTGTTTTCTGACTACTTAGCCCACATTTCTCACTTTTTAAAGCATGCTTCAATTGTGTTTCTTCTTTCTTTGTATCTGTCCATCTACATAGAAATTACTTCTTATTTCCTCCTCAGTCTGCGTAAGTGCAATTTCCTTGAGCATTCCCCAGCACAGCTGAGCACATATTAAGTTTTCAATAGACACTTAAATGTCCTTGAGTTCAGTCAATATAAGCAGACACTCAGCCTTAATTAAATAGAAATTATCTTGAACAATAGTTTGTTACTGGGCATGTCTATCAGCATTATGAAAAATCTGAAAAATCTGAACCACAGTATTTAACTTCTATTTTTCCATAAAGATTTGGAGAAAAATTTGATGCACTAAACCTGAAATATAATGATAGAATATTTAGTAGGGTCTTATTGACACATATAACTGTGGTTATCCAATGCCACTGTTCAGAGGCATCAACCTTGGACCTATAGATGTGATATGTCACCCAGTGGTGACCTACCCTTCTGTAGCAGCAGCTGATGTCTGCATGCAAGTGGCAGTAGACACAGGTTTTTAGGCCATTTCACCCACAATACTCTTAATTGTATCTGTTCTCAAAGTGTATTTCAACACTCCTACACATTCTGATTTTAAAAAAGCAAAGAAATAGGGTTCTGACTCTAGTTTCAAACATCTGGAAAAGTCATGAAGGTCTGTACTACTGTACTGTACTGTACTGTACTACTTATCAAGACCAACACATAAGTGCTGCATCCCATACTCATTTATGAAATCAAAATACACCTTTCATTTCTCTTCTAAGACACATAGCTGTGCTGAAGTGATAGAAAGATACTTATAACCTTGTCTAAATTCAGCAGCAATCACCATTCTGGAACTACTCAGCTAATACCAAAAAGCAAGCATAGTCTCTACCCTAGAATGATATTCATTACTCTCCATTCTTTCCCCAGGAGCAATTTTGTTCCTTGTCTCTTGCACAGGAGTGTGTCCCAGATGGCCCACACTTGGGTCTGCTGATGGAAATACATGACAAAACAGAAGACACTAGTCTATCAGAAGATTCCAAGCCACATTCCTATGAAAATATCTCAACTATGAAAATGTCTCAATCAGTCTTGTACACTTGTTCAATTAAAGTGAAAGGTTGTTGTCACCATCATATTTTCTGAAAAATCCCCTTGCCCAGGATTCTTCTCCTGGGAAGATGAGAAGCCTCGGAGAAAAAGGAAAACAGTATTATCTCATTTGCATCTCCTGTGTTTTGCTGCTTTGGAATGTGGTTTGGAGATTGTTTATCCAACAGGTGGTTGTTGGATTGGTTTCATGTGTATTGTTTTAACTTAATGACCAATCACAGCCAGCTGTGTCAGGACTCTGGCGAGAGTCACTAGTTTTTCATTAGTATCTTGTTAAACCTTCTGTAAGTATCCTTTCTCTATTCTTTTATATTAGCATTCTTTAATATAATATAATATCATAAAATAATAAATTAGCCTTCTAAGAACATGGAGGAAACACATTTGTCTTTCCTCCCCACAACAGGTGACCCCAAAAATACCACAGGTTGTCTTTATTTTTCTGAGCTGATGGCTTCTCTTCACTCTATGATGTAATCAAATTGTTACTTGTATGTAAAGAAGTTGTATTAATATATCAATTACAGAATAAGAGTCCTTTTTTCCAATTTTTAAAAATAAATTTTAATATTAGTACAGTGGATGATAAAGACTTCTGGAACAGACCATTGGTGTGAAATCTATACTAAATTAAAAATTCAGAATTATCAGAATAGCTATTTTCAAAGATCAGCCAAACACCCGTATTTTCACATTTCTAAAATATCTTATACAAGTCTCCACATTCTCATGAAAAAATTCTTTGGGATACAAATTTCATGGTTCAGAAAATTTAAAAAAAAAATTCGACTCACAGAAATGTGAAATATTTTCCTGACTTAAAAGAAAAATTTGCTTAGAACGGATTCATGGCTAAGCAATCGTATAAAAGAATAAATAGTTGCAAGTTTCAGTAACAAAAATAGTTTTTACTATTTTAGTGTTAATTAATTTCCCATTACTTTCCTCTATTTTTCAGAATTCAGTAGAACCTTAGAAAACAGCTAGTGTGCCTTTTACACAGTATTAAGAAGCAGTAAAGTTAGTGAGGTTATTTATGCCTAAACTGCAGAAAGTTATAGAAAAAACGTTAAGATAACATGGTCATATATGTGCACAAATTCCAGCATATGCTTCTTGAAAATTCTAAATTTTATTGGACAATATGTTTTTAAGCAGATATTTTCTTAAATTCCTGCTCTCAGTTACATCTTTTCTGCATGAAAAATTCCATTTCACTGCTGTCAGAAAAGTAATTGAATCTCTTACTGCCTAAAGCACCTACTCTCTTCTCCCTGCGCTGATATAGTTCTCGTCCACATGAATGAAAATTATGCACACATGAGGTGAGAAGAATTGAACATTTTTCTGCCATTCCATGGCAAAGAATGTGGCAGGATGTTGTATGTGCGCATCCCTCCTTCCATCCCCCTCATGGGCTAACAAGAGCTTCCGCATGTCCTCCTTTCACCTGCAGACCTTCAAGTGCCCTCCATTCTTATAATGTGGGCAGGGGTTATTTGGTTTGGGGGGGGGCGGGTTTCCTTGTGTGTTATGCACTCAATAGAAAATGAAGTTTAATAATCCAATGCTGAGATGGTCTGCTACCACTCCTTTCATTGGAAGAGAAACTGCTGGAAAGTGTAAGCTTAACCATTTCCATTCAATTTATATTTCAGGAAAAAGAAGCAAAACATATCTTTCTGTCCAAAAAGAGCTGAAAAGCTGAAGCACTTTCATATTAATATGAGTGCAAGGCTAACTTGGGAGATAAATTGTGTAAAGGTTAAAATGACAAGAAATGTTGAAAAGACATGCATTCATCCTCTTTGTTTACCTTAGTGCTCAGGAAAGCATGGCAATTCTACAGAATTGTAAAGAAATACAGTATCATAAAACTAATCTAATTGGTTGTCAGTTTCTGGTACTGGAAAAAACACCAACCCAACAATGGCACTAACCCAGAGTACTAGGTAACAGCAATTAAAGTGTATCTTGATTTCATTCACACAAATTAATGGCAGTTTGGCTCTAAGCCAAGAACATAAATGATAATTTGCAGATTATCTCTGAATGAAGATGCTTTTGCCAAGCAACTCCTAAAACAAAGCTGAAGAAACCCAGTTTAAAGAAGAAAATTATAGACTACAAAACACAGAGGAAGATGGGACTCAGCATAATCTGTAGTAACTTTAGTTGTGGGAAACCACAGTTACAGTTTTGTTGCCTTTATTACAGTGTGGATTTAAAGTCATCCAACGAAAAGCCTAGAGTTTCAATTTTGTAGATAATATTTATATAAATTCAAATACAGAATGCATTTTCTGATTCCAGACTGTCAAAAATTAAAACGTAAATGGAGTGAATTAAAGAAGTATATGAAAAAATGAGCAACAGGAACAGATTCCTACTTTTCAAAATAGAACAAATAGCAAGTTATTGGCGACTTAATAATTGATCAAGAGAACTACTTGGTATTTCCAGGTATTTTTTAGAACCCTAACATACTCATATAAGAAAAAGTTACCTAAATAGCTATTGTTCTTGTTTTTCTTTATATTGTAAATTTCAATGAGTTCAAGTCATTAACATTTTTCCTTTCAATGACAAGAAATTGATTCTCTGAAACTGTGAAACTTTGATCATAAAACTCTACTCAAAGTGATCTCTGAAACTCCCTATCCAATACATTATGGCCAAGGCAAGAGAAACTGTTGCTGGCCCAACAGTATTCCCAAACAGAAGTCAGCTTTAGTGAAAATAAGAAGAAGCAGGCAAAAGACAAGTTTGGTAGATACAGTAGCCAGTTTTCTCTGAAATGACTGTCAGTGTTGGATGCCCAGCTTGAAATATCCTCAGGGCTGCCCAAATGCAAAAGGTGGCACTTTCTTGATGTTACTTCTTAAAGATATCTTAGGCTGGACACCAACAAATTGGTGCCCTAAAATTCCACTCCCCTTTCTGGGATAGAGTTCAATTTATTATGAAAAAGGTATTGAGGACTTAATGGCTGTGTTTTGAGAACTTCCAGTATCTCAGATACAGCAAGTTCAGATGTGTGCATGCAATGCTGAAATGTAAAGTACCAGATCAGATTTTTTTTTCCCCTAACAGTTTGGGTTGGAAGCGACCTTTAAAGGTCACCTGTAGTCCAGTGCCATCCTGCAATGAGCAGGGACATCTAGAAGATATAAAAGGTACTGCAAGATACAAGGAAGTATTTTAAAAGTATGATGGACTGCACATGAAGTGCTATTTCTGAAATGGTAATTACAGCCAGCTAGTCAGTTCTGAATAAAAATCACATTGCTCCTCCTTTCAGGATATTACCTCACATTATGTTATATGGAGGAGTATTTAAAAAAATGCAAATAACAATGGCTCAACTTCTCAGTCCTTTGGTGCACAGAATTCCCTGCAGAAATTTTCTAGTCAGACCATTGGAGCTAATTTTTCTTCTACTCCTTTTATACAAAATTTTAACTATCTGACCTTTCTCCTCACACAAGAACCAAATTCCCCTCCAGATTTCTTACTGAAATTAATTTACATCTAAAATAAATACTTTAACAAAGAAGTATGTTCTTAAACATTCCAAAATGTCTCATCTAAATTGATCTAGCAACAATGAAATCCAGGTTTTCTGTAGAACAAACAAAATGACATTATAAATTACATAATGTGCAACACAGAATGGTGTTTAAACATAACTGAGGTTTTCTATGAAAAAAAAATCCCAGAATGCTTTAAATTTTTTTCTTTCATTTTTCTCACATTTTGTAGACTCCAACCATTTGTTTCAGAAGCTAGGACCCAAACACCTACTTCTCAGTATAAAATTACCTGTCTACAATTTTAGAAGGGATTCTTTGCAGTCTAGTCAACCCTTAATTTCATTATAGCTTTCAAATTGCATATTTCAAGCATTTTATTCCTTTCGGATTATAACTAAATTATGAACTAGACAAAAAGATTATGTACTTTCAAAGACAAATATATCCCTCAGTATTTGATTAATGAAGGAAAGAACAGAAAGACTATCACAATATGCCATAGCCATCCACTTTTCCTCTTTTTCTTTCTGCCTTATCAGGGAACTTCACTATAAAAAAAACAACTAACCAAACAAATAAATGAATAAATTAATAAAAAACCCACTAAGAAATGATCATGAAAGAAGGCTTTACCACCTCACAGTCACACAAAAAAGCCGCCAGCTGAGGTCACTCAGCTTCCAACAGTTGCAGCACCTGACCTTGAACGACTTTTGACAAGACACTAATAGCACTAATGACATCAAATAAGACTTTGTAGCAGTTTTACTGGATCAGCACTTTCACTGATGAGATGACGTATCTCTTAAGTACTAATTTGCAACGAGATGTTGCACAAATTACTGTTTGCAGGGTTCCAGTACACAGGGCGGGAGCGAGGGTGTGTAATTGGCATTATGGACTTACACCCAAAGCATTAAATATATGGGCTGTATTTTCACTTACTCTTGAAATGTGGCTATGGCTGCAGGTAAAAAAAGAAAAACCAGTTAGGAATAGTAATAAACACAAAGGAAAAAAATCAGGTATTAAATTGTGTATTTACAACACACTAATAATGCTCAGAAGCCTTCTTGCTTCAGGCTTAGCTGAAGCAAACAGATAAAAGGGTGTCAATGGGTGCTTTACAGGAAATTCTGCTGGCTGCCACAAAATAGCTGATATAGATTGAAATTGTGTTAGGCATTTTATGAAACTTTTTTGATTCAGGTGATGACTCTTAAGGGACTGATTCAGTGGCAATCACTGCCCAGGCAGTTCCTAGCAGCCAGTTCCATCAGATTTGTCGTGGCAGTGGTGTGGATAAATGAGTTCTGCCATGAATCATACAGTCCTAAAAAAGGCTGACATCCTGCTGTGCACTAAATCAACTTCTTAAATTATTTTTTAAGGGAAACCTCTCTATTGAAATGAGTAGTGTGACTATGTATGAGAGTGCACATGAAAATATTAATTCTGGAAAATAAAAATAAAATTTCATTGCAATAATTCCTAGTCCTAACCATATTTCTTTTAATTGCTCACTTCAGGGTTTTATTAGAGATTCGCGTTGTACAGGTAAGACATTGATGTTTGGTATTATTAGGAACTCTCTATGGATTTTAAGTATAATTTGTACCTGAAGAAGTGAAAATTATTTCAGCTAGCTAGTTGCAGGACTTGAATTAGTTTGACATTAATTAGACTAGTATTATTCATTAGTTACAGATTCCCAGGCAGCAATTGACTTCACAATTTTTTCCTATGGCAAAGTCTTAAAACACATTTCATAAAAGACTCAGTAAATTATCTGGTGAAGAAAAACCAGACCTTCCTGACAGAAAATTAATCAGCGCACAGCAAGCTACTGACTGGATGAGAGGATTATCTGTAACTACCTAGCAAAAAAGTTATTAAGTTGGAACAATTTTCCATAGAAAATGCTGATTCAATATAAAGAAGAATATTCTGTACATCTGCATCACCAAATATCTAATGAAAGTAAAGGAATAATTTTTTCCCTCAGCTTAACCAATGACTTTTTAATTGTCACTGTATCAGTGTTATTAGTTACAGTGCTCAAAATAAGATTTAAGAAATGGTACTGGGAATGTTTAGGAGTATAATATTTTGATAATGTGAGGAAGTAAAAAGAAGGAACAAGGGAAGAAACCCTACAGACCACTATTCCACTCATTTTCTGCTTAATGTTAAATGTTGTTTTGACATGTAGCTAGAAATACTCTATTTAGAATATTTTGATAATAACATAATAATAGTTAAGAAACAGAATATATTATGCCAGTTTACTATTTCAAACAAATATCAGAAATTCTGTTTTACCAGTAAAATTTTTCCCCAAATTTTTTGTAAGTATTTGCATTTTTTTTTGTTGTTTGTTTCTATCAAATAGGAATTTCAGGCATTATCAGATCAGGTAACCCCTCTTATGTGGCATGTCAATTACACACAAGACTTTAGCATGCCATAATTCCTTTGGGTTTTTTAGGCTTCAAGATAATGTGTACTACTGCTTCAGATTACACCTATGTTGGCATTAGTGTGATTAAGAAACAAAATGTTCATCTTGTACTTGATCCACCAATGCACAAAAGTCACAACAAACAGCATCAAAACATAATAAAACTTGCTACACTCAGAACTATATTTGTTTGTCAGTCAGCATATCTTTCTGCAGCCTCAAATACACAGTAATTATTGCTGTTACAAGTGGCCTCAGATACAGCTGTAAAAATGATGAAATAAAAAGTAAATTCATTCACAACACAAGCTAGTTACCTAGTTCTTACAAGTTTTGTAATGGATTTCTTGAAGTTCAGCTTCTTTGAGATAAATTTCACAAACTTCAGACAGACAAGTATTGGCAGCCGAAAGCGATAGATCTCCAAGGCTTGCAAATTGGGCTGAAAGTGTTATGGAAACAGATTTCTGTTCTGTGTATTTTACACTGCTGAGAACAACTCAGTATTAAAGATGCAAACTGCAAACAAACAAACAGTCTTATTTTTCCAAGTTAAAAAAAAAATGTTAACACGGCTTGTTTGTTTGCTTGCTTGCTTGCACTAGGATTTGGGAGAGATGACTGGCAGATATTTGGTCTATCAAACTCTGCTGACTCAGTCTTTATGCTGTTTGTTACTTCTGAGTGGCAGGGACACATTCATTTCCCTCAGTAATTTTCTGACATGCCAGAACATTAACATGCTGAAAGAAATATCTAGGACAAGAAAAATAAGCAGTTGCATTCCGTGTTTTTCTTTTGGTTTGTTGTCATTACTGCTTTAAATGCATTATGCCTCAAGAGGTCATATTACTAAATAATATATTGACTTAGTAATTTGGGGTTGGATGCCAATAAGGTTTATTTTACAGTAATGCACTCTTTATATTATGCCATCACTCCTTTATATGTCCTAAAGACAGGTAAAACTGACAACAAAGGCTTGGGCAATCACAACCTTTAGAAAAGGATTTTAAAAAATTAAAAAAAAAGAAAAAACACATAAGAAGAAAAATCCTGGAAAGAGAACAATAAACTCTGTTAGGAAAATATTAACTTCTCTAGTACCCTCCTGAGCACAAAAAAGCACTTTTCCCCTCTACACCAACAGGCAGTTAACTGGCATGTTAACAAGATACATCAAGACCTAATAAGGCAGTGTCATTACCATGATTATCACCTTATTAATAATTCACCGATTGGTAGAAGTACAGTACTTATGGGATTTTAATGCATCATTTTAAACATGAAGAGAATATTATTATAATGCTCATTAAGGTGATGTCTGCTGAAGTAAAATTTGTAGCACATATATTTGTATTTTCTTAGTACAGCTAAATAGCCCACATCCTCTAATGTAGAAACAGTGCTTAATATAATGTCTTGCTATTATGCAGGAATCTGTGATTAGGTTTTCAGGGCATTTGGAATTAGATTCAGCAAAAGTCTTAAGTACCTCACTTAAGCAAAATATGGTTGTTTACAACTAAGGAAATTATTCACTCAAATAAAAAACACAATAATAAAAACAAGTTTCTTTCTTTACAGTGTGGCCTGTGAAAATGTGCCATCAATTTTAGAAGAGAATAGAAACTCAGGACTTCTGCTTTGAAAGATCTCTCCAGCAAAATCAGATTCTTGCAGGTTTAGACCTTCTGAATCTTAGCCCTTCTGAGACTGTTCTCTCAGGGCACTGCTTCAGCCAAAGAGAGAAAACAGCAATTCAACTCAGCCAGGAGAATACAGCAAAGAATACAAAGTGTGGGCCTAAACCCCACTTTGAAATCTGGGGGTCGAGGGGCAGGAAAGTGCCACATCCTGTTTAATTTAAAACAATCTAATTAAATTATAAATATATTTCTTACACTCACATTACACATAGTGAGCAGTATTATTACAGACTGAAATGTATTGCTTTATTTATAATCACCTAGAAATGTTTTGACTCAAAACCTATTGAAGTTAATAATAAAAATTTCATTGACTCCATCAGGCTTTGGACTGAGCCCATAGACTTTCATTTGAGAGATGAGTGTGAGAAATTAAGAAATTATCTCATTTGAAGATCATTCAGAAAGCTCAAAGATATTTATTTGATTAAGAAACAGAAGACTTGCTATGCTTTGCAACAGTTAACTCTTAGTTGATTCTTTCACACTGATAACTGTTGTGGCCAGTTGTAAACAGTTCTTGGAAAAAGTTTAAAATTTATCTTAAAAAATCACTTTGAATGGTTTTTTTGATTATTACCTTCTCATGCTCTGTTTCCATTTTCAGAATGAGTTCAGTCCTAGTTCTATATGTAAAATACTTGTACAGTACATTACTTTAACTAGTGGCTACTAGTTAAAGGAAGTAGTTACGCCATCCAAGACAATTATTACTTCAACTTCAGTGTTACAAGTTACATACAGTATTTTATGTACTATGTGTCTGGTTGAATTGATTTACATATTTTTATTTCAAATGTTTTGGAGGTTTTGGGGGAGAGAGAGGTTAAGTCAATAACACTCACTTTTATTTTGTGCTATTTGAATGGGAAGTTACAATTTCAGATATGGTATTGCTGCAGTTCCAGAATGGCACTCCTCATGCCAGAGCCCCCTCTACTCCGCTGAGAGAGACAAGAGGCAAGGATTGTGGGTTAAGATTTGAAACTTTTACTGGAAACAGCAATGACACAAGTAAATGAACAGGAACAGCAGCAATATTAATAACAAAAGTGTACCAAAAAATGGTACAGAGCTTGACCTGACCACAGCCATGCCATCCAAACTGGTCTCTCTGGCATTACCCTGCTGCCCTGTTCACCACACTTGCTCACTGAATGACACTCATTGAAAGGCAGCAATTTCTATATATTGAATATTAAAAATGTCTAGCCAGTAAAGAAACATATTAGATATTTCACACATTTTAATCAAATGCTACAAGTATTTAATAAAAAAGCACCAATAATTTAAGGCTGTTCTCATGAAAAATATATCAACTTTTAATAGAAGCATCACAGTTGCTTCATAAATTCACAGCTCACTTTGCCACACAGCTACTGGGTATTTTAAAAAGGTATATTATCCTAGCAGCATTTTCCTTCAGGCAGCACCACAGGTAAAATAAATCAACTTCCTTAAACTAACTTTAGAGCCCGAACAAGCAGAAATAGGTCATAGTCATCTCAAATAACTTTGTCCATTCTTGTTTTGCCTTCAGGAACCAGATACATATCAACACCTCTGGAGACACTGACATAAAACTCAGAACATGAACTAGGAAGAATCAGAATGGAAACATAATTAATATGCCACATTGGGAATTGTACACCTGCACATTCATGTTTTCAATCTGGTTTCCAGGTTGAAAAGTACAGTTCTCCAGGCAGGCCAAAATCACAGCACTGCACAGAAAAAAAAAAAAAAATTAAAAAAGAGCATGCTTAGTGCTCTTATTTTAATATAGAATTGAGCAACTCATGTACATATACTCCCAGCTCCATATATTCTGTGCATATACTCCATAGGGAACACACTCCAAAGTCTCCTTTGTGTTTCAGGAGTGTAGGATGTGTCGATGTATAGAAGAAATAGTTCCAGCTCAAACCAACGCATTTTGTATTTCCAAGATCATTCCAATTGTTAATTTGAACAATCCTGCGCACTAGTTACTAAAAGGGGAGGTACGAAGTTGGTTTCAGGGCATTTTTAGATTTTGCCCCAGCTGGTGGTAAGTAAAGGCCCTTCATCATTCTAAAGGCAGGTTGCATTTTTGTCAGGGGACAACTGACAACTGACAACAAGTTTCTTACAGTTTTCAGGGACTTCAGGGCAGTTTCATCATTTCTCTTTCCTAGTCCCACTTGACATGGAGGTCACAAATGGAAGAAGTGCTCCCCTGGGCCTTCAGGCCCATTCTCTGGTGAACCTTATCACAACCATTATGTTCTTCACGTCTTTCCTGACTGGCTACCTTGGCTCTGCCATCCTGTTTTCTATCTGTAAGACCAGGTAGAATTCCACAATGTCCTTGCTGGTCAGCACATAGATATAATATGTAGCTTTCCCCAGTATGCCCATGTAGGCCTTGCTCAGGTGCTTGTGCAGCTGAATACTGAGAATCTCCAGAGATGAAGATTCCTTAACCATTTTGTACAACCTTTTCCAATATCTTCCTACTCTGAAATGAATTTTTTGTAGTATTTTTTCAGAATTTTTATTGCAACTTGGGATTTTTGCCCCTTTTCCCAATGCTGGAAAGAGCCTGGCTCTATGCTCTCTGCATTCCACCATTAGATACTCGAATGCCATAGAAGTAGTTGCCTCTCTTTAGTTTTCTATACTAAAGGCTTTGCAAAACCATTTCTCTGGGCCCCTCTTCCTACATTGTGTCCATCCAGACATCTTGGTTGCTTTCTGTTGGAGTAGCTCCCATAGTTCAATGTACTAGGAAGTCCAAAGTCACACTGAGTACCCTCCAGGTACTTTTCTGTATTCTTTCCTCCAAGATCAGAGCTCATATTTTCAGAGTCTAAGCACATTATATGTGCTTCACAGGCAGAAATAATGTGAAATGGGATTTTTAATAAGGTAAATGCTCCATAAAAACCACCACTTGGTCAGTTTACTCTGTACAAGTGCACAATACTTTTAAAGGCACAAAAGATCAGAACTGAAAATTAATAATTAGATCATGATTGCAACAATGATGATCATTAGAGAGAACAGTAATGGATGCCTAGGAAATGTGTGAATCAAGTCTGATTTTTATGCCCTTGCTTTCCCTCATAATAATATGAAACGTATTTCCTCCAATATATTTTCACCATTTTCTGTGAAGGAAGTTGAAAATAGAAAATCAAATGGATATTCAGGTATTTATAAAAATCATTTCCCACAAACATACAAATTGAAAAAGTCCTCAAAACACTCATTAAATACTTTATGATTTTATAACACAAACATAATAGTTTTTAAAACAATTTCTTTTCTCCTTAGCGTGTATTTAAGATAAAGATCAACTTCAGAAGTAATTTTTGTGAATCAGCTCCCTGAAAAATGATATTCATTTGCGTGCTAATGCAACAAATGCTGTGCCAATGTTTTCAATGGTTTTTTTTGTACACCTTATAGTAGGATATTTAACATTGTGAAGCATCCGTAAGCATTATGGGAAAGTATAGATAGCAATAAAGATTCTTATCATTGAAAGGTTTGGGATGGAGACACAAGTTCAAAGCTACTGAATCAAAATCTAGAATACATGAAACTGACTGAAAAATACACCATAAGGTCTGGTGCTGCAACATTTTTATCTAACTCTCAGATTTAGTGGCCAAACACTTGCAGTGGTTTTATTTTTCTTGGAATTGTATAACTGTATTCCCCACATTTACACTTCAGCAGAGAAAAATGCTTTTCTCCTGTAAGCTATGAATTCTTTTAAGATAGAGGAAGATGGAAGCCTCCTTTCTCTGTCTGAGAAGAGCTGATATTGACAGGAGAGTAGGGCAGCAGCATAGCAGAGCTTGTTCTTGGACCAATTTCCATAGCCCCTGGGAATGTACTGTAAAGAATTTCAGTAAACAATTATGCTTGCACAAACAGATTCAAGCTGCTATAAATCACTTCACTTCTTGTTCTTAAACAAAACTATTTAATTTACCCACTGCTTGTTTTTGACAGGCTGTGGCAGGAGGAGAGAGGGAGAGACAGCTGTGTTGCAGCTTCACTGTCTTGAAGGCTTAAGAGTTTCTAATGTTTCTGTGCCAGAATCTCTGCATACTTTAGACCACAACTCAATAGAGTTTTTCCCCAGAAGTTTTGTAGTAAACTGACATATGAGTAGATGGAAAGATGTAAGAGTTGGAATTCAATATGAGAGTGGATCTTGACATATCCATGACACATTCTTATACATGTTAAGGTAAGGCAACAAACTGAAGAGGACTAAAAGTTTTACTATGGCCCAAGACATATCAGTGTATCTGAAGGGAGGGCGTCAAAAGGATGGATCCAGGCTCTTCTCAGTGGTGCCCAGCAATAAGACAAGAGGCAACAGGCAGAAACTGATGCACTGGAAACTCCATCTGAGTATGAGGAAGAACTTTTTAACTGTGTTGATGACCCAGCAGATTGCACGGAGAGGTTCTGAAGTCTCTCTCATTGGAGATATTCAAGAACCATCCAGACAGAATCCTGTGCCATTTGCTCTAGGATGACCCTTCTTAACCAGGGAGGTTGGACCAGATGTGATTCTGTGATACCAAAATCCCATTACCACTGAATTTACAAGTTTAATACAATCATTGATCCTCTACAACCCCAGGCAATGAGGAGCACAAGTCACACTGAAAGTCAACAAAACATATACTTTTGTGCTATGCCTTAGATTTTACTGTGTTTTATTATCATTTCTCCATAACAGAACCACTCTCAAGAAATCCTACTTCTTGTAAAGACTAATGAACTTTTAAATAATTCATAACCCTTGAACTAAACAAAATCAATTTTGCCTGTCAACATAATTTGAGAATGGGGAGATATTAAACTTGAATGTAACAAAATCTTGGTAGCATCTAAATATGAAAAAGTAATCTGTCCTGTTTCTTAATTCCTCTCTTCTTACATTATAGCACTCTTCTTTTTCCCATCTCTCCATTTTCCCATGTGCTCAGAAAGATAATTACTTCATCTCTTATGCCACTACAGTGGCTTGAAACATCTAAATAATTTTCAGCTGTAGAATAAACAAATTAATGCATTTGCTCAGGAAAAATAAGAAGTAGAACTGATCCAAATTCAACACCTAAAAGAGGATGAAATAGAGCTGTGGATGTGTTTATAATACTGCTGAGGATACTGCTAGTCCTTTACTTAGACTCCACTAACAGAGTAGAGATTTAGGACTGGCATTATCTTAACCCAGTTTGTGTCAAATACATTGCAACCTTTGTTAATTTGCCATGAATTTAGTTACAAAGTACCTTTGTCAGTCAGTATTTACAATTCAGTTTCAGGTGTCACAGGACTTTGCTGTCAGGCAAATGGAGCTTAAGGTGAATAATAACATTAATAGGGAGCAAGGCAAGGTTTGTACAGAGAGAGGGTTTTTTTTTTTAAATTCTGTATGCTATATATTACTGGGAAAAACCCAAACAAATGTGTATATACACAGACTCTTTATAAAATCTGGAAGAGATGCCAAAACTATCAGGATTTTAATCCATCCATTAAAATTATTTTTTGGGGTTTTACACCTCAAGTGTCTGCATTTTAAATGGTTGCTCCATGAAGAAAAACATTTCAGCTCCTTCTTTCAGAAGGGAAATATTTCACCTTGTTCTTTCTGTTTTAGAAAGTAGAAGAAAAGCTGCTTGACAGTAAGAAAATAGGTTTTGGGGCAAAAATTATATTCTACAGCAATCTGATACAAAGTGGACAGTGGGAACCAGTCCAGTTGACTTACTGCCTCAAACCCCTTCTACAAATCAAGTACCTCCTTAATCCCCACACGTTCCTTTGCAGTGTGCACATAAAAAGCCTTAAATAGTGTAAGAAGGTATTATGATTAAGTAATGCATGGATTTGATCCTTCATTCCTTATAAATATAGGTAATTTCTTATGTACACAAATATGGATGACTTTGCAGGTACTGCTTGAGTAATGATTATTGCTTTGAGTACAATGTCTGTATGTTATTACTAGATCCCTAATCATGGAATGCTATTATTCAGCTATAAATTATTATTATGACTTATATTACACACCTACTAGTTAGAGGGTAGTGCACTTTTCTTTAAGATTGATATGGTAGATTTTTACAAAAATAGGAATGTAATGCAAGTAATATTTTATTTTAAGCCTTAGAAGTGTGAAAGTAGGTCAAGTTCTGTGCCAAAATATATGTTGAAAGCTGTTTTAATTATATGCTGGAATGCTGCAGAAGATTGTATTCACTTCATAAGTCAGCTTCAAAACTGTGTTAGGTACACAGAATAGTGGGCACTCTGAAGTTGATTAAATGATTGCTGTAACACTCAGCACTTATTCACCATGCATCCGAACTTCCTCCGCTGCAAAACAATTGGGTGAGATTCTGAACATCTTTGAAATCAAATGTTATCTATCAACAGTAAAACTGTGAAGGCTGTCTATTTTGATGCTATGCTATGCATAAGAAAAAATTTACAATTTATGTTACAATTTAAAAAGAAAAAAAAATCCCAGATCATCATCAAGTTGAACATCAACATATGGTATGGATATCAGCATGCTGAAGATAAAAAGGAACTGTTACAACAGTAGGAAAAGAACCTGTCTTCCCATACAAAGTTGGAATCTCTTTGGCTACAAAGAAAAAAGTTATAGGGTACTGAGGCACAGTTTAGGCTATTGAAATATTGGGGGGTTGAAAAAAATTGATTTTTGAAAAATCATTTATCTGAAGAGAGGATTTGTATAAGAAGGCTGTGAGGATGGGAAAACTAATTTTAAAAAGCCCCATTCAGATAAGATCAGCTTCCTTATTTGATTACAGAGGAATTTTAAATGAAAATACTTTCAAAGTTTATCTGATAATGCGCTATTGAAAGGCAGTGTTCTCATTTGATTTCTAGTTGATTTTTGCATGATTTTATGAACATAAATATTGTATGCTTTGGGATTGTAATGATCAGGTCTAATTTAGTAGAAGTATGACAAAAAGGACAAAATTCCATGATGCTCAGTAGTTAAGAGAAATGGGGAGTAAGAAGGAGGTTGGCTTGCTATGCTACTATTTTTAATTAAAATTTTCTGATCAAGAAAATAGTACTGTTGTACTCAATAGGCTTCTAATTGTCTATGCTTGTTTACTAAATGATCTGTTGAATGCAAAATAGGGGTTTGATTAATCTTCTGACTTATTCCTTGTACAAAAACTGATCTGAAGCATAATGTTCCTCTTCTTATTTGAAAGAGAAGCTTTCTTTCATATGTTTGTTCTAAAAAATAAGTATTCAGATGAAAATTAACTTCAAACTGCCTGGGGGAAAATGTTGTTTCTTGTATAAATAGCTATAAAGTCACTTCCAAAGAGAACTTTTAACACAGAATTAAAAAAAAAAAAAAAAAAAAGAACACCCAAAACTATGACTATGACATGCTGGTATTTAAAGATGGCACTGGGATTTAATAGCCCACACATGCAGTAAAAAAATAGCCAAAATACAAACAAGGGTGTTTATTTGATGAGACTTTCATTCGTTTGTGCAGCAAAAACTCAGATAGTCATGTTTTAAATCCCCAACCCTCAGTTTAGTCTCAGTTTGGGGGTAACCCTTCCCCCCATGAATGTTAAAAAGATGGGAATAGGCAATTTCATTTACTATGCATCAAAGTAAGATCATATCTGAGAAGGCATTTTTAAGTTAGGTAGTCAAATTTACTTCTATTTCTGGTTTATTTAACTCTGCTTCATTAGGACATCCTCAGGAAAGACCACATGCAATGGTTGTTAGCCAAGAGGAAGTGGTTGGAGTTAGCTGACCTGCTTTCCCAAATGCTTGGTTTCCTTACATTTAACTTACATTTAACAATCCCCTACTTAGTATCAGTCAATGCACACGTATCCAGTCCATGATCAAATGAGTCCATCCTTAGGGTTCTGATCAGTTGTAGTATCATCTCTGACCTTTATGAAGGGAGATAAAAATTCCTCCTGTGTGTTCACAACTTCCTTCTCAATCAGTGTCAGCTGGACAACTCCCTGCCAAAACTCTCGCTGAAACATTTCATCCATCTTATAATCACTCCTGGAAAAGGTCCTAGGTCTGCCCTAAAGCTCCTAACAATCAGCTTGTAAATTCCCAATTCTTTGCATCAAGGTCTTTAAGGCACCAACCTTTGCACTTGCACAGAACAAATCTTTGCAGTTCTAAAAAAAGTCAGCGACCCCACTGCAGCTAGATCCAAGCAGGAACCTCAACAAGAAATGGGCAGCCTCTTCTGATGGGAATGAAGAATATTATGCCTGATGATTCTAACTGCAGCTCTCATTAACTGTTCCCTTGCTCCCAGAAATTGAATTAACAATGAAATTAGTAAAGTCACCCAGGGGACTTGGATCTGCAATTGAGAAGTGGAAGGTTCATATCTATTTCTGTGTGCAAATGAATGTCAGCAATCAATTAGGGGTATCTCTTAAGTCTTTACTTAAGAGATCTTATGAGCAGTTACAAAATCCAGCAACAATCTGAGTTATTCATATTATCAACCTGGCTCCCTATGAATCGTTGTGTTCCCTTCAAAGTAAAAGTGGCACTAATAAATTTTATCCTATTTTTTAATTGATTTCTAGATTCCTTTTTCACTGCCCAGTGGACATTTCAAGTGGACATTCCAAATGGACTTTTATTACCCTATATACACCAACCCAGAGCTGCCTCTTCAACACTGCACAGCACTGAAGCTCTGGGGCAATTTACTGCTAGGTTGTGCTGATACTTCTCCTTGCCAACATAGTCTCCAATATTTTGTTTTTTTAAACCTACCAAAATTTTGGAAATATTAGAGATTTTCAGAAATTATACCTAACAAAGATGCTCATAGCAAGTTAGTCATGAAGTGTATTGTTGAGTTGTTTTTTTGGGGTTTTTTTAGTTTTGGGATTAAATGTGTGAGATGGTACTTCTTGTGCAGACTTAGATGTTTATTAGTTTTTATTTATATTACATTCTTACAAACTGTGAGTTCTACAGTACTTCATGCTAACAAATTAAACATGGAGCTGTATCTCTCTTTTTACAAGGCTTTTTAAGGATAAACTGTTTAATTAAGAAATAACACTTAAATTATTTTTTCTTTTATCTTAATGACTAACTACTTGTGGCCCACAATGCAGACTTCTTTATCTAATTACACAATTCCACCCAAACTCGTGAAGAAGAAGGACTAGTCTTTGCCTTAAAATTTTCATCTTGTTTTTTATATATTATTATATTTTAAAACTTTTAACTCTACGTTTTCCACCGTGTGATATTACACACTTCTATTCAAACTACGCGCCCATAATCCCAGTTCTATCATTCAATTTTGGAAGTTTTTTCCACAGCTTCAGGTCAAATGCAGTGTTCTCTTGGGGGTCAGTGCCTGTCAACACAGAAAGTCTCAAATTCTCAGAAGCTGGGGTTCCAACAGTGTATTAAACATAAAACTTGGCACAAAGTACACTAATATTTGACATATGGATTTGCAGTCTATTTCTGATGTAACAGTATGTCTCATGGTGTTAAGATCAGATTATTAAAATTATTAGAGATGCCTCTGCCCAAATTAAGGTGCAAATGAGACCATATGCTAAAAGCAATAGCACAGATTTTATTTAGCAGTAAATGTGAGAGGGAGAGAGAGAGAGAGAGGGAGAAGGGAAGAGGGGGAGAGAAAGAAAGTGACTCTATCCAGGAGTGGCAGGGGTAAGAATCCACCAAATGCCAAATCTATTGGGTTTATTTTCACTCAGGTTCAGGTGGGAATAACCACGTACCTCCCCTCAGGCAGGGAGTTTCACACTGGATGATGTAATGTTGTGGATCTCAGGACATTTTATGAGTCTTTGACATGTTCTGAGGTGCTGTAGTTGTCTCTCAGTTGAATCAATCATGATCCTTCAGCCAAGATGAATACCTTCATCCTACATCTCAATGTCCCCATCTCAATTCAAAGGGGAGTATTCACAGCTAAGTGATTATGTAAGAAAGGACATTGCCATAATAAGAACTTATTCAACCTTGCAAGATTTACCTCTCATCAGCTTTTTCTCTTATCTGGAAACCAGACTTCCAATGTGACCAAAATGGGCCTAAACCATTCCTTGAACCTGTTACAAGTTGCAACACTTTCAAGAAATCTCTGGAGATTTTGTCAAGCATAACATTATTTTAAATTACAAAGATATTGACAGGCAATCCATTGCAAAACATGAGTAGTTCAGACTTTCAGATCAGTGACTGAAATGTCTTGAACTGAACATGTATTAATAACTATTGAAAATAATTTTAGATGCATATTACTCTGCTGATTTTATGGACTGGAATTGCAGATGCTTTAGCGAACACTAGAGGGTAATTAATTTAAAGTTTTTCTGGAAAAAGATATTGCCTAGGATTTCAAATTATCTAAATATATATGATAGTTTCCTCTCAAATACTCTGAGACATTCTGATACAAAATTATCATACTCTAAACTATTCACTCTTTACAGATTAAATTGCTGATCAATTAATTTAATTGTTCTGTTTTTTTTTAAGCTCCAAAATTTTGTAAAGTCATCTGATATCAGCTGAAAAGTCATATTTAACAGTCAAAAAAACCACCAAAAATAACTGACAGTTCTACCTTCTATGTGTCAATAAAATCACTTACATTTCATGGCCTAATTTGCTGCCATTTTTAATGAACAGATTTTGTATATTCTGAAATTCAGTGCTCAGTACCAATTAGATAAATTAGTTTATGTATCTCTGATTTGAGCAGAATGTAATCTTTGGAATTCTAAAGCCTTAAGAATTAATTTCTGAAGGCCTCATCCTCTCAGGAAACAAACTTGATAACTAAAAAAAGTAATAATTGTTTAGGAAGATTACACATAAGTCGATAAACTCTTAAACAACCTTGAGTAAGGTTGCTGATGTGTGTTTATTATTGTGTTTATAAAAGTCAATGCCTGTTATTTTCATGTAATCTTTTATCCCATCTTCACTAAGTCTATGAGAGTAAAGTCTCTTATTATTTCAACCAAGCCACAGAAATTACACTAGCTGAGGAATTATTATTCCCACAAAATCAGGCTTTAGGCATGAAGTTGTCTTGGTTTGAAATACGGGTGTCTGCTAAGGAAGGCAGGAGCATCCCTCAGAACGGAAAATCTAAACACCTTCCCTCCAAATTATTATGATTTTGAAATTGAGGGGCTCTTGGGCAACGATATGAGAATAGGAATAACAGTTCTTTACTTGTATGCATGATAAAGCAAACAACACCAACAGCTACAGCATTAACACCACCCTCAGCCTCCCCGGACGCAGGCGCTTTCCCTTTGGTGCAGTTCCAGTCACAGCCAGCAGGGGCGCTGCTGGCTTCCGGTGGGCGGGGCAGGCCTGATGATTCCTCCGCGGCTGCCGGGGGCACCGTGGCATGAGTTCAGAGAGCACATGGCAATGGCGGCTCGACCGTGATAGGAAGGGAGGGAAGAGAGGCTTTGCTCCACAAATCCTTGGAGCAGCTGATCCCAGTGCCCCAGCAGGACTCTGAGGAGCCCCAAGCTGGGATGGCAGGACCTTTCAGCTGGTAGCAGGTGCAAGGCTACAGCGCCGGAGCAGTGCCGAAGAAGCGGCGAGTGGCAGGGATGGGGCAGCATGACCCAGCTCTCTAAGCAGGGCAGAGAGAGGCAATCTGAGGAGCCCAGGTGCCTAAGCAGATGGGGATAGGTCCCTCTTTTAGTGAGGCAGGTGATAATAAGGTCCCAGTTCAGCGGCTGCTCTCACAAGCAGAGGCTCACCCCACGGCAGACAACGCAGCTCTGGGCTGGGGTCCAGTGGCAGCAGTGAATTCCCTTCCCCAAGCAGCAGCTCCGACCATCCTTCTCTGAAGCCGAGAGAGAAGGAGCCCACAGCTGCCCCAGCCCCGTCTTTTATCAGCACAATTGTCCTGGTATCTCTGCCCCTTGGAGAGAAACTCCCAGATAAGACAAGTGCAACCAGACGCCCTCCTCCCCTGAGTTTGGCCACTTCTTTTGTTTTCCTTAAGTACCCAGTTGTTAGTGTTTCCTAGCAATTTATGGAAAAAAATTCTATAAGTAAAAAGGAACAAAAGGAAAGAGACCTAACCCCCAACCGAAGTCCATTTAGCAGATTGGTTGATTATGTGTATTAAATTCAATTGAA
This sequence comes from Camarhynchus parvulus, assembly GCF_901933205.1. NCBI lineage: Eukaryota > Metazoa > Chordata > Aves > Passeriformes > Thraupidae > Camarhynchus > Camarhynchus parvulus. Next base: position 50,904,995 of record NC_044572.1, read on the forward strand.
ACAAATCCAGAAGAAGGCAAATCTTGTATTTGAAGAGCAATTCTGCAGCTGAATCAGGTTCCTTCTTTGAAAGTATTTGTGATGCCTTTCTGCCAGCCAGATTTCATAAATGCCATTTAGAAATCTAAGGGAGATTTTACTGTGCAGAATGTGGCTGGATTATTTCAATATAGTTTATGAAAATATTACTGTTGCTAAAAACAAATTAGAGATATAGCACTGAAAAATTTTACTGCTATCAGTTGTGTTATAAACACTGTTTTATGCACAACGCTCTCCTTATTAAAGGCATAGATAACACACAGATTTACATTTGAGGCTAATTCTTACAAATGGTTTGAATATTTATTACATTTATATCCACAAAAAAAGTAGTCCAAACATGCAATGTACAACAAAAACGGCAGAGAATTAAAGAACTTAACCAGCTCCATGTTATCTGTCTCCTTCCACAGCCTCTGAACTGTTTTCAAGGAGCTGAATGTTTTACAGAAAGAAGTCCTGATTCTTGCCCTTATTGTCGCCAATCCCTTCTATCATAAAACATCCCTCAGGATCTATTCACATCTTTCAACTCTTGATAGATCCACCTCAGATATTAGTATGGATTTGCCTGCAGGAACATACAGAAAGGTGTCTGGTTTTCCCCTCTTGCTCCTCTGCCAAAATCAAAGGATAAGAATCGTCTGGAATATCACATAAGTATTATTATTTGAATTAGTTGAAATGTCTGCCTGGGGCAGAAGGAAGATGGAAGGCAAGAAAATAAAAACATTTTAAGCATTAAACACTAGTGCTGAAAAATAACTATATTCCTCATTAAAACTGACACCAGAACAATTTTTCTCTGATATATATAAAGTTTGAATGTTATTAGAAGTATTTATATGTTTATATGCTGAATTACTATGATATCCTTCATAGCTTTATGTTCATTTCTTTCTGTAATCAGAGTTATTAAAACAAAGCAAGGAATGCATTGATTTATAAGTACAAATAGGCTATACTTGCAAATAATAATTTTCTTCTTGGGAAGTATAGTCTTAGATGTGTGTATAACCATAAAATGCCAATCATATCTCTGAAATTCCACCAAAAATTCTCAGCACTCCTTTAATCTTTATGTCTCTGTGTGAGACAGCACCAATAAATTCTTTTCAGTCCTACAATCAGACTTGAACTATTTGCTGTGGTTTCTCAGAATTACGACACAATTTTGTTATAGCTCTGTTGAAAATTCAGCCTTATTTTTCTTTGTTTTACATTTATCTCGTTTTATTCAGTTACTCATGCACTTTTCATGTAGCTGCTTACTTGAAAACATGCCACCTTACAGCATTTTGGGGGATGCATTCCTTCATCAGCACAATACAGGGTATACGATACAGAGAATCTTGAGCAATCCAAAGGCACACTGCATGTGCGCCCTCATCAAGTAGAAAAAAAAATGGCCAAATTGATCCTGATATAGAGTTTGAGGAATATATGCAGGGACATGACTGATCTAGAAAGACTGGCCTCACTCCACTGAGTTTGGAATCTGAAATTTCAGTATTTACTTCCATCTCAAGATTTTTCTAGTTTGGTTCCATCTTCCTTTTTTTAGATTTAGTGAGAAGAATTGAAGAAAACTTTTAGGTCATAACTTTGAGGATGGAATTCTCACTCATTAGACTGTTCTTGATGTGTCTGGTTTTGTGATAGGCCTGTAATCTGAGTGTCCCTGTTTCAACACATCAAAATTTATTTCCTGGTCCTCACTATCTGCAATTATAATTTTCAGGACTCAGCAGCTGTACAAATAAGAAAAATACTTCCTAGTGAAGTATTCAAGTAATAACAGTTTGAGCTACTCCATTTCAGATTTAATATAAAACCAAAAGGAGCTACCTTTTCCAGTGAGAAGAAAAATAAAATAAACTGCTACCTCTGAACACTCTTCACAATTGACATAATGGTTTTATTGATATTTCATAAAAGGTAAATCTTCAGCAACAGAAGTGATTTTTCAAATTCAGAATATTCTCCATGACATTAAGAATTCTGAACTAACTATTCTCTATGAATATGGAAAAATATGTCAGTGAAGACTGGGAGGGGCATTTCTATGAGACTGACCTTAGTGATATAGCAAGTTGCTAAATTAAGAATTCAGAGAATCCCTAAAATCCAAATGAATTTTCTGTTCTGATTTGAAGCAATAGTAAGGGCCAGGACAGAAGAGGTCAGAACAGATTATATTACTTCCTTCTGGCTGAAACCAATAACCATGTTGCTCTAGCCTCCCCAAGGCCATGATATCTCATGCTGTATAGTCTTCCTAGAGGACAGATTTAGATTTTATATAAGGAACACTATTTTAGCAAGGTAGGATAACCTCCACCAGTTCCTTACAGCAAACTATTCTGTGATTTTGTAAAGCAGAATTTAACAAATACATTAAATTATGTGCAAAAATATATAAGGTTTAATTTGTCTATGCACAGAAATCATATTAACTATTTTTAGAAAAAAGAACCAAAATCCCAGGTGTGGGTGTTGGGTTTTGTGTTTTGGGGGTTTTTTTAAGAACAGAGAGAGGAGTTGAGGAGCAAAAGGAGCCATACCAAAAGACTGCTACATATAAGTAATGAATTTGCCAATCACGTAGAAAAGACAAAAACATACAGTGTTAGGAAAATGAACAAGACTGTGTAGTTAGATCCCAAAGTGGCAACAAAACAATTTACATTCTAATAAAAGCTGACAAAGATGTTAAATAGAGGTTAACAAGGTTAGGCAGTTTCAAGCAGCAGGGCAAGCTGTAACCGAGAAGGTCTCTGCTGATTATTGCTGATTTCCAATAACCCTTGAACCAGCAAGGAAATTCCAGAAGGCTGAAGAAACTGTGAAGTGCAAATACTGAAAAAGATGACCTGCACACTTACAAGACACTCCAACTAATACTGCTGCTAGACAAAACAATAGAACTTGATTAACAAAAATTTAAATGCTGTAAATGCAATTAATGAAAATCAACATAGTTTTTTAAAAAGTAGATCTTATCAAATTATCCTGATCTTCTGAAGTCTTCTTTTTTTTTTTCCTGAGAATACAAAATTGGATCACAAGAAATTTGCAGATATACACATTTATGTCTGTTTCTGCATAAATTGCAATAATATGTATTTTGAATTCTGAAGGCACTTGAATGGCAGCCTACACTATTTTAACCAAGATTCAAAATTATTGTAAATGTGGCACTCTAAATATCTCAAAATGTAATTGCAACAAAGGAAATGAGTGGTTTCTAGTGAGAACTAGTGGAAGTCTGATTTTCAGTCCTTCATTGCTTAACATCTTTATTATTTGAACTGCAGAAAAATGCATAGTCTTTGAAGCTGGAGATGACGAAGTTTACACATCAAAAGCTTGGGACAACTAAGCCAGCTAGTAAAAGGAAGCATTAGGCATTTCAATGTGACCATATTTGAAGTCGTGAACTTAGGGTAAAGAACACAGCTCCAGACCAGGACATTTAATGTCAGAAGGAAATGTGTGAAAACCCTGACAGGTATGTGACTTGGGAAAGGAAGACAAAAGAAACTGTACCTCTCTGATAAATGAGACAGGGCATCTGATGACAGCTGCTATGGAGAAGTCTGATGTATTCAGCAACATTTTTCCTCAAATTTTCCTTGCCAACTGAACTTCCCACATCTCTCAAGGCCCTGAATATAAAGGCAGGGACTCCATGGTGGGAGCAGACCAGATTCAAGGCCATCTGGGGAACCTGAACATAGACAAATCTATGGAAGCTGACAAGATGCATCCCAGGGTCCTGAGGGAACTGGCAGACATAAGCAGTTCTCTATCACTTCTGAAAAGTCATGACAGTCAAGCAAAAGCTCCAGTGTCTGGAAAAGGGGAAACATTGCACCCATTCATGTAATGTGTAAAAATGGATGCTCTGAGAACTGCCAACCAGTCAGCCTTTGTGCCTAGGAAGTTTCTTAAACCAGATTCTCCTAGAAACTCTGCCAAAGGGTATGAATGACAAGGAGGTGTATTAGGGAAAGTAAACTTGGTGTCATGAAGGGCAAATCATACGTGACAAGCCTGGTGGCCTCCTACAAAGGAGTGACTCTGTTAGTAGATGAGGGAAGAGCTTCTGATGTAACCTATCTGGCTAACTACACAGTTCTACACAACACCCTTGTCTCTAAATTGGAGAAATACGGGTTTTATGCATGAATTGTTAGATGGATAAGGATTGACTGAACAGCCATACCCAAAATGTCAATGGCTCAAAGTCCAAATGGAGATCCAAATGGAAATGAGTATTATCCTTCAGGGTTACTGGGATAAGTACAGTTAAATGTCTTTATTAATGACCTAGACCATGGGATTGAGTTTACCCTTAGCAAGTTTGTGGAATGAAACCAAGTTGAGTAGTGCTGTTGATATGACTGAGGGAAAGGACACCATCCAGAGAGATATGGACAAGCTTGAGGAGTGGTCTCATGTGAACCTCATAAAGTTCAATAAATCCAAGGGTAAGGTCTATCACGTGGGTTGGGGCAATCCCCAGAAGCAATACAAACTGGGGGATGAAGGATTGAAAGCAAGGAAGGGCATGGGGATACTGGCAGATGAAAACTTATGTAAGAGCCAGCAATGTACAGTTGCAGCTGAGAAAGCCAGTAGGATCCTGGAATGCATAAAAAGCAGCATGTCCAGCAGGTCATGGGAATAGGAGGTCACACTGCCCCTCTACTCTGTTGTCCTTAGATCTGATACGGAGCATTGAGTCCAGCTCAACAGAAGAAAGACTTTGACATGTTGGAGTTCGTTGACATGAGGACCGCAGAAATAGTCAGAGGGCTTCTCCCTTTCATAAAGAGAAGCAGAGAGGGTCATAAAGAGAAGCTGAGAGGGTTGGTGGCTCCTTTTTTTTTTGTTTTTTTTTCTCCTGTATAGCAGCTTTTCCATACTTAAAAGGGACCTACAGAAAGATAAAGAAATACTTTTTGCCGGAGCATGTACTGATAGTATGAGAGGAACATTTTTAAACTAAAGAGAGTAGATTTAGATTACACAAAAGGATTGAATTCTGGAATAGACGGCACTGACAAGCTGCAAATATCCCATCCCTGGAAGTGTTTAGAATCAAATTGGACAGGGCATTGAGGAATCTGGAATCTGAGGAACTGTGTCCCTGCCTGTGGGGTGGGGTTGGACTAGATGACTTCTTCCAACCCAAACCATTCCCTGGTTCATTGACTCTATGATCTGTTATCCTGGGGTGAATTTATGATGCTTGTATTCCCAATTGTCCGTTCTGCTTATGGTGGTTATTAAGTTCTGCACCCTTAAAACTAGATCTGAGAGTGAAGGGGGGAGAAGGAGAAGCAGTGGAATGTCTGAGGTTTTTGAAATATGAAGATAAGAGTTTCTTTCTCTTCTCCAAGACTGTGTTGCCTGCAGCATGGAGGGACAGTGGAAGAGAGCTCTCCTTTGCTTTTAGTTAGTTTTTAGCTGGCTGAGGCAGTGAAAGTTCCCTGGACCGTGTTGTTTTCTTTTTCTTGAGACTGTTCAAACCTGCTGTGGACAGAAAACTCAGAAGAACACTGGCAGCTCACACCTGTGGCCTACCAGGGCCTGGGATGTGGCATTTTCCAGCACCAGAGGGAGTATTAAGAGACCGAGCAAGCTGAGCTACACCCCATGACAAGGACTTTCTGAATTTGCCATCTCTTCAGAGCAGTGAAAGGTTTTATTGTTTAATATTATTTATAGTTTATTATTATTCGTTGTTTATGCTTGTGAATATTTTGCTTGTTAAATAATCTGTTTTTCCACTTTTCTCCAAGAAAATTTTCCTGAACCAGTAGGGGGAGGGGCTTCTTGAATCTGCTTTCTAGAGGGACCCCTTCGGAAGTTTCCTCCCAAATTTGCCCTAAACCAGGGTATCTGTAAAGCAGAAAAAAAGTAGTAAGACAATCAACCATATCACTGTAATTGGGTTGGATCCTTTTTGGCCTTATAAATTATGAATATGTAGATTTGGAAGCATAATGCACTTACAGAATTCCTCTGACACAGTTTTTTTCAATATGAATAAAACCTATGCACTGTACTGACCTAAACTCTAAAATTGCATATTATGAATAATTACAAACAGAATTAATAAAAGCATTTCTTATAATATATTCTAGTAATTGAGTTTTGAAAAAATAAATCCTAACTTCATTCATAATATCTGATTATCTGATTTAACAGGCCAGGATTATGGCACAGCAATTAAGCAGTGAAGGAATTTCAATTGAGTTATTACCTATGTACCTAGCTTTCACAAACAGATGAATTAATCAGGAATCAATGGAGACAATCTCCCTTAGTTTCAGGCTCGGCAAATTACTCAAAACAGTGATGAATCAATGAGAATCCAAGAGAAGCCAGTGGAGTCAGTTTATTGCTGGAAGAAAGGGTAGGGTAGGGAGAGGACAGAGAGTAGGGAGTGAGATGATTAATAAAATCAGAAAGGAGGCATGTGAGAAATGGCAAATGAATTAGGAGCAGAAGCAAATGGCTGTGTGACCATGTGATGTATATTTTTTGGAAAAAGGTTGGAACAGTAAAGGATACCTTCTTTTATCTAGAGGGAATTTTCTCCCATTTCTAACAGCTTGGCTGTACCAGGGAAGAAGCAGGTAGGACATTCATCATATAACCAACAGTATGCCCACTAGCATAATTTTTTGGATGTAAAACCAAAGGAAAGAACATTAGAGAGTAAATCTTGCTGAAGCTTGGGAGCATGTATCCAGCAGAGCCTGCCCTGTACAGGATATCTCCTGACTCCATTTCTCACAGAAGCTTACGCTTTTCCTAATGCACCACTTATGCTATGGACAGGGCAAGGTACTCTCTGTGACTCCATTCCTCAGCAGAAAAATAAATAGGTTACTGTTATTGTGTGGGAGACAACCTCAACTTCTCTTCAGCACATTCGTCTCCTTTTTTACCCATAGCCCAGAACAATGGTGGATGCCACTAGCTTTAATCTCTGACTGTGTTTTTAAATTAATTAATTATCCTTATTTTTCTTTTTTTTTAAGATATTTGAATTCGTATCTGTGTTCAGGGGAAAAAAAATTTTTACAAGCCCTTCCTGTGTTTCACTAAAAATGTGGGCAGGGTCTAAAGAGTTTAGGAAGGTATCTATGTTTGAAACCTGGGTCAACAGGATGTAAATTTAGGTTTTTTTGTTTCTCTATGTGTTGGTTTGCTATTTCAGGTTTTTTGTTTGTTTGTTTTTTTGGGGGTTTTTTTTGTGTTTTTTTTTTTTTTTCTTTTCCCAAACCACAGTATTCCTTCTATTCCCAGAAGATGAGTAAAAGCATGTTCCAATTTAATTGCGTTTCAAAGTGTGTTCCAAGAACTTTGCACCAATGATACTTAAAACCAGTGATATGATATGAAACTGTATGAAAACCTTAAATATATTGAGGTTGCCTTTCCTGCTGTGTTTTATCCCATTGCATTAGGCCCTTAGACAATAATTCTTCCTTTTCTTCTCTGGCAAACCTTCCATCACAGGCTTTCTGCTGCCCCTTATGGCAATGGACGCTTGCAGTCTCCTCAGCTCATCTGCTGATCTGTATTACCTCCCTAAAAATTCCAGGTTTTCATTGGGTTCTCAGTAAATACCAGTTCAAGTATACAAGATGATTAAGCAATAAATAAGACACATTTTTATCAATACTTAGGTGATTTAAGAAACCCAGACAGTGACACCTCTCTAGATTTGATGCAAAACAAAAAAAAAAGCTTATTGTTTTCAGTCAAATTATTCTTACATTGTAGAAACAGAAAGCAGAAATGTAGCATATGTATAGCCGACTTCCTTGGGCAAAGGTTAAAAAATACTAAATGACATAGCAGTTTTACAAAATCAAATAGAATGTTTATGTTATATTTAGACAGTCATTTCTGCAAGGAAAATTACTTTCCCTTTCCCTTTAAGCTGAGACTTAAGTATTCTAGATAAAAATAATAAATGTTCATTCAAAAACATCACGTTTGTGGGATGGAAAATCCTTTGGGTAGAACAGTTCAAATGCTTTCTGGTTTCTAGAAAGTATTTTTAGCCATTTATTTTATTTACACATTGAAAGTTGTAACCCAACTTAAGCTTTTACCAATACAAATGCAAAACTGGCAACAAAGTTCCTAGCTACACTAGGAGTCAATTTTAGTCACTGGTTTATTTAAAACATATTTTTGGAGTGCATACACAGCTTAAAATAAAATATTTGATAAATATTTCAAACGGTGGTAAATATTGACATTAAGTAACAAGCCATATGTGTAAATAAGTTTGCCAGTCCCTCAATGGACTTGGCATGACCGCTTGCTTAAGTTAAATGTCTGAAAGAACCATATCTCCACCAGGAGATTGTAAAGTCAAAAAAATCTCTAGACTTTTTTAGGCAGAGGAAAGAGGTAAATGTGAATGTCAATATCCTTCTCTGCTCTGAGTTATCTGCTGTTCAACCTTAAAAGACCCAATTGGAAAAGGCTGGCTACTACTACAGTGAATGAATAGTGAGACCATTTCTGAGGTAGGAAAGGTCTCAGCTTTGTAAAGCTGCTTTAAAACTGCAGAACTATCAAAACCAAGTGCCCAAGTTCTTCGTAAATGTTAAGCACAGGACTTGTGAATTCTTTTATTATATCTATAATGTCTTCAAAGTTGGAAATGCAAGTGGCTCAGAAGAATTGATTACTGATTACTGCAATTTTCTACTTCACCAAAGTTAGAGATTTAACATGTTCTGCAATTAACTGGTGGTCTCGGATTATCTACCTATGCAATGCCAATGAAGTTGCTGGATAAATGAAGTACAATACAGATTAAATCAATATTCGTTCAGAGGCTGAAGTCTGAAGAACTTTTTTAATCATTTCTAGTATTTCATACCAAAGGACTGAATCATAAACTCATGACAAAAAACATAGCCACACTGTGGCACAGCTTCCATTTCCTTCATGTGCAAGAAGGCTCAAGCTAGCGGACTGCTCTCTTTATCCTGCAAGTCTTCCTGATCTTTTAAAGAAGGATCTCATCTCTATGTGTATTTTGGAAATAATGCTATAATTTTAAATTATTTAAAATTGTTAAGACTAAAGAAATTGCAAAGTCACTCATCATCTCATCTGATGAAGAAGACTCTTGTTGCTTCTCTAACATTTCCTAGTTGAAGTTTCCTACGTGACTGGATCACATTTGCAAGTCCATGTGCTTTTGTAAGATGAGCATGACAGCTATTCAGGACATAGGCATGGGTAGGGGAAGACCTCAAAATTTAACCAGTTGTCTTATTTTGACCTATGAGTCAGATCATGCAGCGTGAGATCAGCTTTTGAAAATCTAGAAGAAAGAAAATGCTGAAACTCCCCCACTGTTTGTGCACAGTTTGTTATTGTCCCAGACATTAAAAGTACTACTGTCTTAAAAACTCCTAGACAGTAAACATGATATCTGACAATTGAAAGACATAGAGATCCAGGTTAAAAGCCCTGAAGAACTTCTGTAGGAAAATCTACTGTCTGTAACAGATCCATTGTAATGTGACTTATTCAAGAAGAGGTACAGTCTGATGTCTAATGCACTGTATATACATAATTTCCTATCACAACTGAAGCAACTGAAATAGTCTCCTGTGTTAAAAGTACCTGAGTAAAAAACAAAAAGAAAAAAGAGAAAATAAAAAATATTTCTCATCTCCTTGCAAAAGAAACAACCAATGTTCAGAAACAAGTTTTCAATTTGAAGTCTTTAACTTCACCTTCAAACTTTCTTTCAGACTGGACTACTTATTAAAGAACTTTTTATGCCTTATTTCATATTATTGCACCAGAATTAAAAAAAAATAAACTAAACACACAAGCAAAGCAAAAACAGCCCAAGCAAAAGCCAGTTTTAAAACAGTCATTCTATAGCATTTACAATTGATTAAATGCCCACTGACACCAAATTTTGACTCAGACTTGATCTATCTAGATGAATGTCTGCAATTAGGTTTCATGCAATGTTGCGTACACAAAAGTTAAAGACTCTGAAACTGGATTTTCAGCAATGACACAGGCTATAACTGCTGTCACCAATTTTAAAATTAGAGCAGACTATTTGATACTGTTTCATTCATTCACAGATAAGTTAACATATTGCTCAAGAAAAAGCCAATTTATTTAAAGAGTTATGATGAGTAACTCAATTCAAAGTTGTTAAATAATAACAGTAACTCAGAAACTCAGTGCAATGTTGTTAAAGCTGTCACTTGTCAGTTGAACGTGAATTTTATTATATGGTGATGTATAGCACCTAAATAATAATACAATTATACTATGATGGATGTAAATTTTGTTCTATTTTCTAGCTAAGGTGTTATAAAACAATAAAAGTGAAATCATATGTTTAATGTTATGAAATTCCATGAACTTAAAAGAGAGCTAGGCCCTCAAAAGTTTAGTATATTTTTAAGTGCTTTGACCCCGAAGGTAAGAAAAATTATTAAATGCTAAATGCACATGAAAATGGTTTGGTATACTTGAAACTAAATTCTGTGAGACCACTGTGTTAACCTCAAGACAACAGGACCTAAACTAATAATTTTTAATAAGTTATTATACCAAAAAAACAAACAAACAAACAAAAAAAAAAAAAAAAAAAACACCAAAAAGACCCCCACATTATCTGGAAGAGAAGTATTCCTCAAGTGCGAATCTAATAGAATATATGACACCTCATATGCCCAACATGGTTGTACAACTTCCACCGGACCAGATTGCTCAGAGCTCCATCCAACTTGGCCTCTTAAAAGGGACTTTCTTGTACAATGCCTTGCTCTTTCAAAATTGACATTACTCCTTTTCAGTACTTTTCCCAGGGAAATCTGTGTACCATGAAGTCAAAGGTAAAAGCTGTATATTTTTTCTTTTATGTATCTTAATGATTTACTATACATGCCCCCCTTTTGATTTCTGCACCAAGTCTTGTAAAATGGGCTCAAATTTCAACCTGAGCAGTGGTATGGGACATACTACAAAACTATGACAAGTATCAGAACTAGAAGTTTTAATAGTTCTGTGCTCATCAGGTTTGCATTGCATAAAAACAGATATGATGAAAAAAACCAAAAACCCCTAGCTGTGAAATATAATTACTTGTAAAGTGAATTCCTTTCAGAGAGGAGACAATCCTATAATTAATACTTTTAACATTTTTATTACATAACAACATTGCTGCTTTTTGTGTTTGGGCTTTTTATAGGAATACAAATGAGAGTTAGTCTACCCATATTCATATTCTTATCATTCCATCTTAGCCACGTAAAGGACTATAAAGCACTAAATTTGTATTTTCTGTGTTACTTTTTATCTTGTGATGACCTCTCCTGGTTGAGCTGTTCATTAGCCTTGATTTCAGAAGGGTGTTTTCATCCTTTCACGTTTATTAAAAAAAAAATTGCAGGAATATGAAGACTTTATTGTCATGGTATGAAAACATGACCATGAATAGAATTGACAGTATGATCTGTGCATTAATGTGTGGGACATTGTATCACAGTGTATGTTTATTATACTACAGGATGGGCTTTCAACACCCACTTCATCTTGAGATAAAACTAAATGAGATTAAAAGCTTTCAACAGGATCACTTCTGAATCAGAACTGCTGAGATTCCTTTTTAACTAGAGATAGATTTGCTTTGCAAAGTAAACAAACATTTGAGGTAAAGCATATTCACATCAGCAATGTCCAATTCTGTTCCTTCTGAAAGCTGTATCTTTTTCTATGCCAGCACAAGCAGACAAGACTGTGAGAAAATACTGAATAGCAAGCTCATACACAGGCATTTGTAATGCACTGTACACCATAAGACTTGCATACTTCCTAAAAAATACTGTAGAGAATAAATTTGATGTTGTTAATAACTTCAAAGCCAAAACATAAAGTAACAATGGAGGAGAAAATGAAATAGTGGTTGGAAATAAGTTTTACATCAAAGTTGCATTTCACAGTTTTTAATTGTTTCAGAAGTATTCCAAATAAGAGGTTGACAATCAACAGAGGGGGGAAAAAAAAAAAAAAAAAAAAAAGACAATGAAAACTAGGTATATCATCTTGTCAACAGAGAACAAAATTCTCCAATCCCATTCATAAAATTCTCCAATCCCCATCAGTTGTAGACAAAGTTACAAACAACCCCAGAAAATAGATCACAGTGACAAAATACAGTACAGCGACCAGTTTGTATAGCAAAGCATGCAACAGAAGAACCAGCAAAGTGGTGCACCAAAACAGTGTGACACAGCGCTGGAGTTCCCACTGTGGCACCAGCACCCAAGCATCCATAAGCTTTACAAGAATTTTCAACATGTGCTGCAATGTGAACAATCCCTTTGTAAATTTAAGGCTGACGTGTAATTTCAGCTATATTTATGTTTCCAGCAAACAAGTCTAGCTCACTTTAAGAAGTGAGTCAGAAATGAAATGAAATGCCTCTCACTACATAAGGAGTATAATGTATAAGCTCTTGGAAGGTGAATTAATATAAAGAAATTTTTGAATAGCTACTCATCAAGATGGAAATGTATATGACTAAACTGTAATTAAGATTATATATATCCTCCATTCCTGGAATTTCTGGATATAATGTTGTTACTACAACTATTAACTTCTCAACAAACTTCTTACAAAAGTTAAAGATTTGTTTGTTGGGAAATCAATACCCCACTGTAAGTCATTTTCAAGTTATACTATAGCCATTAGTTGCTGAGTGACAAAAACAGACAAAAAAAGCTCCAAAACCCTCTTAGAGAAAAGCAGGGACTTTGTTTTCAAAGAACAGATTTCTGACAACCTAAATCATGAATCCTCTCCCCACACATTCCCATTATGCAGAGCCTGAGAGATGACCATGAAGAAATAATACTCCTAAGAAAAATTATATAGCTGGTCAAAACTAAGAAGTAAACCTCAGGATCGATACTTCTAATTCAAAGGTAGAAAAACAACTGAACATCCTACAGCCTCTGAGACCTAGATAACAATGCAGACACTGCTATGCATATTTGTTGACACACAAACAAATATGCAAGTGCAAGTAAATCCTGGAATAACACTTGTTTTTCAATAGGTATTAGATGATAACAGATAGAAACCCACTAAGAAAGGATAGCAGTGCTCCAATTCCCTAATCATTGCATTGTTCATTCCTGCCCCCAAGGAAACAATTAAACAAATAAATAAATAGAGTGATCTATGTAGATCTCTATGCAGTATATACATTACATTCTATGCAATTCCCTACTTGGTCAGTAGAATCAACCCCCATTCACATGTATGCAATCCCAGCACATCTATCCATAACATTTCAGGACACTTCCTTCCTCTATAAACAGCCGATCAAGCCAGCAGTATGAGGATGAAACTATAAAAATGCACTGTTTCAGTATGCATTTAAAAAATACTTGGCATTTGGCAAATGTTTTACATAGTCGGAAGAGAAACAGCTAAATACTTAATACTGACATCTACTTGCAAAATGTTTTGCTCAAAACTACAGTTCAGTGCAATGTTAGACTTGGTCTAATATCCACTGAAATCAATGAATATGCTGTCATTTTTATGCTGACAGCAGAATCGGATTCTGTACAGGTGCTCTACACTCCTCTAGTTCTCTAGAAGTTCAGCATTTCAGCAGATGTTTGATCATTTCTCTACTATTTCTACCTCGCTAGGAGGGCAATTGATGGTCTCCTCTAAAATACCTTTGCTCAATTCTATTATCAGCAGCAAAACTTTGCTCTAAAGAAAAGCTGTCCTGGCTCAGTTCCCTCTCATCAATTCACAATCATTCTTTCCTCTTTAAATGAGAGAATTTTCTCTTGCTGCTCCTTGATAAAACACTAGTTATGGAAACTGCTCACATCTCCTCTTTTCCCTCACAAAACTGTGGAAGTGAAGTACTTCCAAATGCAAATTGCATGCCTTCCGAGGAAGATGGGAAAAACCAAAACAAACCAAACCGACCAGTCAAACAAAAACTATCCCCAAACTTTGAACAGCTTCTGATTCCTTTCCCCCTCTGACTCCATTGCAGAACCAAGATTATATCACAGAGCAGGTCTCTTTCAACTTTCCACACCAGCTACCACTGAAATCACCAAGGAAGATCTGATGGGGAGCACTGCAAACATTATCAGACCTCAGTGCACACATACACATACAAAGAAAAATCAAACACAATCAAACACAATATTCATCAGCAAAGCAAAAATAATCAACCTCACAGAGCTGTGGGAATTTCCCTCTGGCTTAATTCAGAGCTGAAATTGTGCGCGTTTCTTGGAAAAGGGTACTTACGAGATGCAGGCAGAGCAGTCCTGGCTCTGCAGCTAATGCTGATGAAAATCCAGAGGAAGAGAGCTGCCCTGCAGCCAGCTCGGGTAACCACAACCATCCTTCACTTCCTGGCTCCCTGTACTCCAAATGCCAGCCGCAGAAGATCTGCTTTTCTCCACTTTGGCCCCCTTCTCTCTCTCTCTCCTTCTCTTCCTCGGAGGAGGTGTCGAGGAGGTAAAGGGGGCAGGGCTTTACCTTGGGGTAGAAGCCAAACCCCCTCTTCGTCTGCTATCTTTGGGTTTGCAGCAGCAGGATAAGTCCCGGTACTTTTCTTTCCCTTATTTCTCTGTGTTTGTGCGTGTTTGCTTCTGTGCCTCCTTCTCAGAAAAAGGGGGAAAGAAAAAAAAAAGAAGAAAAAAAAAGCCACGAAGTATCAAATAACAAGGATTGTAGAGTAGAAAAATAAATAATAATAAAAAATAATGAAGATCAATCCCCTAAAAGACGTGGGAGGAGGGAGGGAAAAGGGAGATGGAGATGAAGGGAAAGAAGAAAGGCGAATAAAGCAGTTGGTGCTGCTAATGCTGCTGTTGATGCTACCACTGCAGCTGAGCCCGTCTTCCTGTACAGAGGAGCGCTGCTGAGAGAAGCTTGCAATAACCTCCCAGCTCAGATATATATACACAGTGTACACGCATACACAGCCCGGCAGCCAAACACACACTCACACAGAAGCAGTGAGAGGGGAGGGAGGGAGAGAGAGACACTCCCGCAGCACAGAAGCAGGCTCAGAGCCTCTCTCCTCATGTATTTATCATCTTCCAGGAGGAAACGCTGCCACCAGCAGCAGCAACCTTCCTCCTCCTCCTCCTCCTCCTCCAAAAAAAAAAAAAAGCTAGGAGATCGGAAAATCCTCTCCCCTGCGCTCCCTCCCCTTCCCTTCGCTTCCTCCAGCTCCTCCTTCTTCCTCTGCGCCCCTCGAGCCTCCAGGACCCCGATCGTCCTCTCTTGCCTGGCTCAGATGCAGAGCCGGGGGACGGCGGCGGGGATCGCGGCCAGCGCTGGGGCGGAGCGGGGCGGGAGCCAGTGCAGGGATCGGGGCTGGGGCTGAGGGAAGGTGGAGCGGGGCCGGGGCCAGGGGGGATGGGGATGGGATGAGGATGGAGATGAGATGGGGATGGGGATGAGATGGGGATGGGGATGAGATGGGGATGAGATGGGGATGGGGATGGGGATGGGGATCGGGGCCGGCTGCGGAGCGGAGCGGCGGGGCGGTGTCGCGGTGCCGCTGGAGCGGATGCGCGGCGTCCCTGCTCGCCCCGCGGCCGGCTCCTGCCGCCCTCTCCGCCGCTCCCACGCACACCGCGGCTCCCCGAGCTCCAGCCTGCGAGGATCCGAGACAGGTGGCCAGCAGGCAAGTCCTCCGAGCGGTCCTAGATCTGGTGGGGAGCGGGCATCACCCCGCCTGCAGGGAGCTGGGGCTGCAGGAGCCGCTAATGCAGATGTTGCCATTCGGTAATTAATTCTCAGCCCGAGAGCGAGCCAGGAAGCAAGCTGCATTGAAGTTTCACTGTGATTTTCACCTACAAATGATGACGGAGACAACCTGGCCATATCCCAGCCTTATGTTTTAGGGATGGCAAGAGTCTGACTCTTCTTTTCCATCCCTCTTCATCCCTCCTGCCATTGTCCTTAAACAGCTGAACTGAAAGTTATTGCTCACCAGATATGGTAGAATAATGAGGATAGGGAGTTATTCATGGATTATTTATTCTACAATCAATGAGGCAAAGAAAAATGAAAACAATTATTTCTCAGGTGTTATATAGAGAAAGCTGAGAAATGGAGAGGTATAATTTCTTTAGAGGAGCCCCAAAGCAGGGATAAATTATTTTCAGTGACTAATACACATGCTGTTAACAAGTACCTGCTGTTATTTAGTGACTGTGATGAAGTGGTTAAGACCATGTGTAAGATGAGATTTTCAGAAAGGCCTTGGGATATTAGGATCCTCAATCCTATTGCCTTTCAGAGGGAGTACAGTGCCTATCTTTTAGGTCACTTTGAAAGCTCATCCATACGTAATATGTGATATCCCAGGAGAGCTGTGGCCTAGAGATTTGAGCACAGCCCAGGACAAAGCTTAAATGCCAGTCCTGAGGAAAGTGTTTCTGTAGTCTTGTCCAACTGCCATAATTTTTCCTCCTTGAGGCTTTCCCTGCCTTGCCTTATCCATAAAAAGTATTAATATATCAATATTTCAAATACTGTCATAGAAGTAATGCCAATATGTATCCAGCAAATGTGAAATGAAAGAGTGCACTATGAATAAGTTTTATTATACTTATATCTGATTTTGAAAGAATAAATATTTCCCTAGAGACTCTGTTACCTCTTCCCTGCATTATCCGGAGCTCTTTGCAATGCCCTCCCCTTTCTTTATAACCCACAGATACATTTTAATGTCCAGTAATCATTAAGATATATGAGTTTTTTGGAAATTAACTAAGAACCAAATATTGATTAGTGACATTAAACTTGTTCAAAAAAGCCTCTTTTCCTAACTTCCTTCTTGTTTACATCTTCTGTTCCCCTCCTGCTGTATATCCCACAATTTTTCAAGTTCGTTAACCTTCATTTTCTTTTCTTTAGCTACCACTGAAATGGTAGAGCTGATATAGTATCACAAACTGTCTGCAAATATTCACAGAAAAAAGACTGACTATGACATGCAAAAATTTCTACCACCTTCATTCTGAGTTCTTGAAACCCTTTCTGTATTCATTGGCCTTTATAATTCACTTGAATAAGTAATAAACAGCTTCTCTGAGTAAGTACTTAAAGGCTCAGCAGACCATTTTTCAAACAAAATTTCTGCTCTTAAGGCTCTTCCAACAAGCACAACAAAAAAACATACTTTTTCATCACCCTTTCATACTTTTATACCTGTATACCTGTATATCACACACCTCATGAAGTCCTTCACAGGACAAGAACCTTGACTTGATCTTGGTTGTTCAAACTTCACACTTGTTTAGCATATGATGATTGGAGTTTTCAAAAATGTACTCAAATTGATCATAAGTAGATAGACATTGAAAAAAAACCAGCTATAGAGGATAAGACAATAATTCAAAACAGGAAGATCCAGCAGGCTAGTTTGTGAATATTTCAATAATGGTGACAGTAGAAAATTTCCTTGTGGTTCGAGACGGAAGAAATGGCACAGATTATTGCATTTTCCCCACCTCGGAATAGGATCAGTCCTTAAAAACTGCATAAAATATTTAAACTACATAGCAACAGAAATGAGTTGTGCAAGGGTAATGCAATTATTTTTAATATAACCACAAGTGAGGCCTGCAAAATCATTAACTTTGACTGATTCTGTCACACAAAAATCATTACAAAGATCTTCAGGCATTCTTCAGTCCTATAAAACAAGCTAACCATATATACTTTTTTTTTCCCTTTCTTTTTCCTGGAGCATGTTGTGAAGTATTACTTTACATGATTCAACAAATCCAAGTTGAATATATTAACCTTTGCAACAAAAACATGGTCAGATTGTGTTAGGTCACAATATTAAGTTATTAGATACTTCTACTCATTCTCCTAACCTTTCTGTTCCAGAGTGTAAATGTGAGGATGTTCCTAAGCAAGCAGTGAGACATGCCTGCAGTCTCAGCAGGGCAGCTGCAAGCTTTAGCACCCCTGTCCTGCAAATGTCAAGTGTTTGCAGCTTGGGTCAACAGTGTTCTCCACTCTATAGGTTAGGAAAGTGTCATAGCAGACTGGGACAGCCACACCAGCCAAGAGGTGCAGAAGGAGGATCTTCCATCTAAGCTACTCCCATAAGAGTTCCTTATTTTTATTTCTGAGATCATAAAATCATATAATTATTTAGGTTGGAAAAGACCTTTAAGATTGTCTAGTCCAACCACTAGCCCAGCACTGCCATGGCCACCACTGAACCATGTCCCAAAGTGCCACATCTACACATCTTTTAAATATTTCCAGGGGGGTGACTCAGCTACTTCCCTGGGCAGTCTGTTGTTATGCTTGGCAACCCTTTTCATGAAGAAATTTTTCTCAGTATCTGACCTAAACATGTCACAATTTGAGGCCGTTTCCTCTTGTTCTGTTGCTTTTATACTTGGGAGAAGAGCCCTGACCCCTGCCTGGCTGCAATCTTCCTCTCAGGGAGTTGTAGAGAGCAGTAAGGTCTCTCCTGAGCCTCCTTTTGTCCTAAAACAAACACTAAACACTTCCCTTGGCTGCTCCTATTATGATTTACTCTTTAGACCCTTCCCCAGCCCTTCTCTAGAAATGCTACAGCACCTCAATATCTTTTTGGTAGTGAGGGGCCCAAAACCAGCCAAAGAATTTGAGGTGGAGCCTCACCAGTGCCAATGACCACTTCAACACTCCCAAAACATTAAAAAGTAGAGAGATATCTCAGTCAACTGGTGAAACTTCCCTGGCAATTAGAAAGACACTACAGTGTTAAAAGACTTCAATTATTACAGCTGTACACAAATTTTATTGAGCTTAATGGAAATTGTACACACATATTGATGAATGAATAGATCATTCTGAATTTACTATAGCTGTCAAGCAATGTCTGCTAAATGGAATTCATCCTGGATAGAACTATATTTACATATGTATGTGAATGTCAAGAGGGAAAATACAATGTCAGAAAGCTAGAAAGGGTAATTAAGAATTTCAAACACTGGTGGGACCAAATGGCATCCAATAACATGATAAGTTGGTTCCACAGAAGAAAATGAGCCAATTTGAAAAAGGACATGCAACTTTTGAATTAATACTGAAAAGTAAACATGAAGCTTTTTTATGCCTAACAAACTACCATTTGTAAATGGTAGATCTCTAAAAATCATCTATAGCAGCATTTTCCATCCAAGTCTCTAGAATGCTAAATATGTTTTTCAAATTATGACCAAACAAGGCTTTATGGTTGCATGCACAGAATGAAATGCCTGATAATAGACAGCTCTATTACTGGAGGAAATCTTGGGTTTATTAAGAACAATGTCAGGTTTTCTACTGAGATTCTTGATACTCATGGGTATTTCTCTGAGGAAGAAGGGATCACACGAATATTGTGATCCATCTGCCTATGAGAAACTGAAAAGACCTAAAGAAAATACTTATTTTCCAGAAATGCAAGGAAAGTCTTTCCTAATCATAATGCATCTGAAAAGGAAGATGAAGGTGCATTAGCAGAAAAGATACAGTATCTTCTTCTTGCTCCATGCAGCTAAAAATATAGCATTATATTTTGAAGTGAATGCATTTTTGTTCTGACCAGTTAATTATGGTAATTTTATTAAAACAACAAGAAGATAAAAAATGGAAATATGTGTTTACACAGACATCAAAATAAATTGAAGATGTTCAGAAGTTTTCAGCTTCATGTCCCTGTATCTTTTGTAGTCAAAACATCTGCTTAAGACAGCATCTACCTTTAGAAATTTCTTTTGTGATACCTTGCTCTCTATTAATCTGCACTGTATATGAAACAATTTGACGAACAATTATGAGGGGCAGTTGAGGTCACTTGGTTTGTTCAGCCTGGAGAAAAGGAGACTGAGAGGAGACCTCGTTGTGGTCTTCAACACTATCAGAAAGGGAAGCAGAGGTGCAGGTACTGATGTACAGGACCCAAGAGAATGGCATGAAACTGAGTCAGGGGTGTTTAGTTTGGATATCAGGAAAAGGATTTTCACCCAGTGGCTGGCTGAGCACTGGAACAGGCTCCCCAGGGAAGTGATGATGGCACCAAGCCTGACAGAGTTCAAAAGTGTTTGGACAATACTCTCAGGCACGTGGCGCGACTCTTGAGGTATCTTGTGCAGGGCCAAGAGCTGGACTCAGTGATCCTTGTGACTCCCTTCCAACTCAGCAGATTCCATGATTCTAGGGCTAAATAATTGTCTAGGTGCATCATTTAAGTGCATGTAAAGAAAGAAAAGCCTTGCTAAAGGAAAATATCTTTTTGCTAAACCAAATTTCAAATTTCATTAACATAACAGTATTATAGTTGATTCCTTTCCTTACCATATCTGGCCTCAGTTTTTCTTCTTAATTCAGTTTAGACCACTTAATAGGCAATCCATGGATGCATAGCAAAAGCTCTATATTGAAAAAATGCACAGAAAGTGAATTATAGTAATATTATCAAAAGTTATTGCAATTACATTGAAAATAGTTCCGTCACCTTTAAAGGAGAAATCAAAATCAATCCGGAACATTTCCATCTGCTATTTGTGGAGCAGGAAAAAAGGCATCCTTTCACAAATGCGCAGCCTGCAAGGTAAATGCCAGAGAAGAGACTGTCAGCTCTTCTTAGACTATCATTTATGTCTGGATGAGGAGACTTCATGTGACTTGAAGGTATTTTCATGACAAATACATAGCAACACTTTGGAAAATACAGTAAATACTTCCACAGCAAAGTAATATTTGTGAAAAATTAATGTATTTTTAGCCATATTTTAATGCAAATTAGTAGCTGAAAACATGGGAAAGAGCCAGCATAATTTAACACAATTTCTTTCCTTAAACTGACAGTGATCTACAGCTCTCATCTTGGGAACTTCTTCAGCAAGGGTTTTGGAATAATTCACAACTAGTAGCTTTAAACCACTGCTTTACTTTAAATAATTTGTGTTACTGAGGATATAGCCTCATTATCTACTCAATACATATTTAACAGATTGGAAGAGGTTAGCAGAGTAATGCACTAAAGTTACTGAAGCATTTAAGCATTCTGAGTAAATATATATTTGCCTCCCTCTTATATTGTCCACATCATTCAGTCTCAATTACCACACTAATAAACCAGTTATCTTCATCTCCTACTACAGATAACATATGGATACTTGACCATAAAAGTCCTTTAAAATACTACTATGTACTCTGTCTTATATTAGGAGTATCCAGAGCCTCTTGAGCCATATTATAAATTCTTTCTTGCAATTGATTGTGGTAAGGTACTTGGTGCTTCAGTTAAACATGAAGCTCCAGTAATTCTTAGTTATGACTCCAGAACTGCCTTTTATTAAGTGTCTACAGTGCATCTAGTACAGAGCAGGGTGTCAGTCGTGACTGAAGGTCCTGCATAATACCCAAATAGAATTATACCTAAAGATGAATGCATACTGCTTTCCCTGTCTGCACACCTGCCTGTCAGATAATTTCCTATGCATCCCCTGTTCCTGTGGGTCTCTTTTCTTTTTTCTTTTCTTTTCTTTTCTTTTCTTTTCTTTTCTTTTCTTTTCTTTTCTTTTCTTTTCTTTTCTTTTCTTTTCTTTTCTTTTCTTTTCTTTTCTTTTTCTTTTCTTTTCTTTTCTTTTCTTTTCTTTTCTTTTCTTTTCTCTTCTCTTCTCTTCTCTTCTCTTCTCTTCTCTTCTCTTCTCTTCTCTTCTCTTCTCTTCTCTTCTCTTCTCTTCTCTTCTCTTCTCTTCTCTTCTCTTCTCTTCTCTTCTCTTCTTCCTTCCTTCCTTCCTTCCTTCCTTCCTTCCTTCCTTCCTTCCTTCCTTCCTTCCTTCCTTCCTTCCTTCCTTCCTTCCTTCCTTCCTTCCTTCCTTCCTTCCTTCCTTCCTTCCTTCCTTCCTTCCTTCCTTCCTTCCTTTCCTTCCTTCCTTTCCTTCCTTCCTTTCCTTCCTTCCTTCCTTCCCATCCTTTCCTTCCTTTCCTTCCGTCCTTTCCTTCCGTCCTTTCCGTCCTTTCCGTCCTTTCCGTCCTTCCTCTCTCTCCTCTCTCTCCTCTCTTTCCTCTCTTTCCTCTCTTTCCTCTTTTTTCTAAAAAATTCTGGCATTAAGAACATCAATTGTATGAAGATTGGCAACGTGGTCACTTTTTCAAAAATTGAAATGATTAGATGAGCTTTGTGCTAACTTTAGGAAGACACTCGCTGGGGCTATGCAAGCACAATAACTCCTTGGGCTTCAGTGGAGTTTCTGAGCTGTGCAAGAGCTGCAGCCAAGACTAGCCAGATCAGATCAGCCTGCAGCTCACAGCTGAGCTGCTCTGTTTCATGTCTTGAAGATTGTTCCCATTGATCAGTTGGAGGTTTTCATTACTGCCACCAACCCTCCTACTTTAGATGGAAAAATAGACAATGTAACTTTTTGGTGAAGGAGATTGTGTGTTAGATTGTGTGGTGTTCTGAAAACCACTGTTTGTTTTATTGTCATATTGATAAAAAATTGCAACTACTGTAGTAGTTATGTCCTGAAAAAGAGGTGGCTTATTCATTCCTTGTTCAGAGTAGTCCCACTTCAGTCTGCCTGCTCTTCTTTCAGGGAAATCAGTCAGCAGACTGCAGTAATATATAATAAAATCATAGAGTTAACAAAAGTGCACATACAAATATTTTGAGCACAAATGATTGCCCTTGATATCTCAGTAGCCATTTTGGAAGTAAGGATGAAACTGAGAATGAAATTACCTCTGTAGCAGTGATAAGAGAATGAAGTCAAAGTATAAATTGTAGAGTTGTACCATTTTTTTTTCCATTCTTCCTTCCACACTGAGGCCTCAAAAGCAAACAGGATGCCTTATCAGGAGGCACACAATATGGAGAGCTCTCTGATGTATGAAGCCACATCTGCAGCCACCCTTAATGGCATGCAGCTTCTCAGCATATTTGATGGTGCAGAGGCCTCTCATAAAGACCACTCCAGCTTAATTTATAAGCAGCCATGTTCTGGATTTAACATCTCTAGATTTTAATCTGCACATTGCAAAACAACCTGAGTTTATTGCCTGGAGTTAGGAAACATCTAATCAAAGACATGATTGTAAAGTCTTTTCTACAATCAATAGGTAATGCAATAAGCTCTCACATGCCTTGCTACACAGCAGTAGGAGAGGTGCAGCCAGACTGACAGCATACATGGCAAACTAAAAGACGCCGTAATAACCCTGTGTGTGATGACACTTGCAACAGCCACCACAATGCACTCCAAATGTGCCATCCACCCTGGTATCACATGAAACACTTTTTGAGCATGTTTCCTCTTGTTTGGAGATGAGAAGTCTCCCTAACCAAGGCAAGAGGTTAAAAAAGCACCCCAAAATTGATGTGGTATTAGAGACCACAGAATCATGAAGAAGACTGTGGGTAAGCTGCCTTTTTTAAATACCAGGGGATTTAGTAGCAGCCCACCACAGAGTTCTATTATCTCCCAGAGCCCAGAATTATATATCACTATATATGTACATGTATGTACCACTCATTCACACAAATAAAAACCTAATGCTATAATAAGTCATGTACATTTAAAGCAAACTGCAAATATCTATTATAGAAGAGCAAGCTTATTATTAAAATATGCTCTGGATTGTCTTCATTCATAAGGAAACAAGATTGGAAAAGACCACCCAAGTAATATTAGTTGCTCGATTTATCTCTGAGGTAAATTCCCTTCTCCTCTCAAGCATAAATCCTTTTTACAGTATTAATGAAATATAGAGTGATTTGGAGATACTTTCTGTGAGGTATGGCTAATGAAAATAATTTAGCTTTATGACCTTTTTTATCTTTTAGAAAGCATTAAACATGAAAAACATACATGTATTTTCTCAAATATACATACATACAAGAACTATGTTATACTTACTGATTTTATCTCATTGTCTAATTAAAAATTAGGCAAAAGTCACATAAGGTAGACCAAAGTCCTACAATGATGCACAAATTTTTAGCTCTAGATGCATTGGTATTAAAAAGTGATTAAATTACAGTAAGTTACCCACTACAATGTGGCATGTAATAAATGAACAATAATTTATTCCCCACAGCATCTAAGGATTTCTAAACATCATCCAAATATTGAATTAAGCTTCCCAACAAGACAAGTAAATATTATATCTGCGTAAAGAACAAGAACACAAATCTGTATGGTGTCCAAAATCACTCATATTCCAACTATTGTAAAAAAGATTCACTGACTCTGAGACCAAACACAAGCTTTTAAAGGCAGACAGACAAATCAGCAAGAGCTATGCCTCTTGTCCTGCAGGGCAAGTTGCCCTATCAAGGCAAGTGAACTGAAAGTGCTCCATTAGTACCTTGATGGAGACGGCAGAGAGTACAAGAGAGTATGAAAGATTTAATCATCAGAAACACACTCTAAGAGGGAAAGGCAGAAGAACCTAAGTGAAAAGTACTTTAAAAGGAATCAAAGGAACTTGATGACTACAGCTAACCAGCTAATGCCTTTTGCTACCCGTAAAAAAGCATGATAGAGTTATAGGTGAACTAGATGAAACTGGTAGTATAAATGTTCATAATTTACAGAGTACACACATTTCTGTTGTGCATCATTCAGAAGTGATAGAATGGTATTTTGTAGAAATTTCTGCATTTCGTAGAAATGGCTTGAGTGCAGGGAGGAATTTAATAGAACCACTTGTAACTTTTGAACACTGAAAAATCTTCAATATCCCAGCAAAAAACCTTGAAATGTGTTGAAATCTATATAACTGCACTCTGCAAAAAAAAAAAGATGAAGAGCAAACTATTTTATTTCCACTTCAAAAAAACCTTGGACTGTGGTAAATATTTAGAACCAAGAAGAATGCAATCTCTTAAGAACCAAAAGGAATGCAATCTAATTATGAGTGCCGCTGTGATAAAAGCACTGAATCCTACTGTGTTTCCAACTTCATGAGGAAGCAAGGTCTCATTGTTCTGCCCACAGACATGCCTGGAAATGTAGGAGAACTTTTGATGCAATGAAAAGACTGAAACACTATTCTATACTCACCCATCTTACAGCAGCAATTTAGTTGCTTTCCACTTTTACCTCTAGCAAAGACCACTCTATATGAGAGGGGTAGGATATGTCATTAACATTCTGAAAAGCTTGAAATACAATATCACTTGTTCTCTAGGTGCTCCCCACCCACTTGGATGTTTCTCTATCAGCTTGTGGATTTCTTGCTTAGAGGTTGTGCAGGAGGAAAATTTTAACCCACTGTGCATATACAGATACTATCAGTTCCAGGACATGTCTTAGTCACACTTCTTTCAAGCCAGCTATCTGCAAAACTGGCAGCTCTGATGATGCTTCAGAAGCACCTACAGCATTTGTAGACACACTCAAAGGGAATATTTTGACAACGCACATTGAAAAATCCATTCTTCCCAGAACAAGTGCATCTTTTGTTCATTAGTGCACTGTTCAGCTCAGTTGACCTTGGTTTTATTTCAAACCTTGATTGCTGTAGCATTCTCTCTGCTGCTCAGCTAGCAGTCTATAGGATTCCAACAAGTAAATGGTTAGAAGGGAAAAAAGGATAGCATCTTTCTCCCTCACAAATCAAGGAATGGTACAGCTGAGTATAGACATCTAGCTTTGAACTTGTCACTTTAGTCTCCCTTTACTCTTGACAGAGAGCTAGTCAGTATTGCCAGTATCATCTCAGATAAGATTCATGTTACCCTAAACTAGACATTTGAACATGATCAGATGAGTCAAGCACCATTAAAGTTCCTTTCCTTTACCTACAGGGAGACCCTTGAGTACCTAGCAGAGCTGTAGACAGTGAAACATGGGCCTTAGAACAAAAATTCTGTCGTTCCACACACTCTGCTTTACCACTGTGTCTACCCATAAACGCTGTGTTGGCTTACTCATATTAAGATGAGGATAACCACATGGAAAATAGTGGGGTCAAATTGTAAATTCTGAAGCATGGTGCACAGCAAGGTGCTTCAAGTGCAATTGCCTAGTAACAATATGGCCCAGATTTTAAATTTGCTTATTAATACCAAGACTAAATTTTTGTAGTTAGCCAGAAATTACATTAATACCAATAATAATTATAATTAAAAAAAAACCAAACCCAAAATGACACAAAACTAATAAGGCTTCACAATGTAAGTAACAGAGAGGAAGAAAAAATATGATCATTAGACAAATAAAAAAAATACTGTATTTAGCAGTAAAAATAGCAGGTACTCTACAATTTTGCAGCCCATACAAGAAACTAAAGAAGAGAGACAGTTGTGCTGGCTTTTCCTTGTTTTCAGTCTATTTTTTTCTCTTTCTTTTTGTCACAGATTTGTAACTTATTGAATCTAATCACGATTGCAATATAAGAACCATCAAAATACAGGAGTTCACTGTAATTAATGCACATTAATGCACATAGACAAAAGCATTAATATAGTAATTTTTATATGGCTAGGTCCCACCCAAATTGCAGATTATTTCTTGGAATAACACCTTGCAAATAATCTAAATTAAGAAACAAAAAAGGTTAGCTTTTTTAAAAAAATAGAATAATCTTTTCAAGGAGATCATGTGTGTTCTACTTGTGTTTAATTATAATCTCTATTTTGCTTCCAAAATTGAAACAAAAGAAAATTTCTTGGTCTTTGTGTCTTCTTTCGGAAACCCAAATGTCATGCTATACCAATCTATATGTGCCAGGCTACTCTCTCCTCAAGAGGTCTTCCGACATTTCCATTTATTTTATTTTCAACACTCAAAGTAAAACATAACTGAACTGGAGATACTGAATCCTTGGCTCTGAGGGATTGCTGAGCAACAAGAAATACAGCAATTTGATTTCCTAACAAGACTCCAATATCAACCCTTCCCTGTTGTACTGACAATTATAGAGCAGAATAATTTTCACCTCCATGGATGCACAATAAACCCTTCCTTCATTTTTTGGTGACAGACTAGATATGCTCAATTGCTTCTTCCTCTCCAGCCTGTGCAAGGAAAAAAACACTTAAAATCTTATGTATGCATATAATACACATGGTATTTCCAAATTCCTTTGACCACTGGGAATGGTGTTTGGTGGACATTCTCTGCTATACCAAAACAAAATCACGGCTCCTTACACTGAGCTAATGCTTGCTGTATAGAAAGAGCATTTGGATTGGTTTGCCTTTTATAGTCTACTCTGCCTTCCTTTATTTGTCAATGGCCAAATCCCTCACTGGTTTCATGGTGAGCTGGGCTCAGTCTGTGATCCTGTAGAGCTAATTTGTCTTGCTTATCTCTTACTGACATAGTTTATGATAGCACTTGGGAAAACACTCATGATAAGTGGCCATCCAACTCTATTTTCCACTCTCTCTGGAAAACACACACTTCTTGCTTGGTCAGTTCCATCTTAACATGAAGCTTGACGACTGAGTAAGAAGTCTGCTCCATGGATCTGTACATAATTACACTGAGAAAAACTGACACACATCCAGACCCACCATAAATTTAGTTACCCAGAAAGTAGTAAGGCTGAGAGATGGTGGAAAAATCTTACAAGACCATATGTAGGGCAATAATTTCCTGATTTGAATCAAAGACCAGACGAGATTTTCTGATCTATCAACTTCCACCCCGTTTGGTTTCAAGAATTCCACCTTAAAATTTCTTAACTTTTCAATTTTTTTTTCCCCTTTGGAAAATGGAATCAGAACATTCTAATCATCAAGAACCTTCTTTGAATTTTATTCAGTAATATCTTTCTGGTGGTTTATATGCATTTTCTCCTGTGTTAACATTACCCCTTATCTAGAAATTGTTCTTAATTCTCAGGCAGATTAATCACAAGAAAAATTGTTGAGAGTGTAAATGTTTGGTTGCAATATGGGTAGAAAAATAGGCTTAAATAAAATGAACATATTGCTGTTTATAATAATAAAGGCATTGGTGTCCTTTCAAACACATCTGGGGAGAAAATGAGAGCTCTTGGGGTTTTCCCTATATTTGTTTGACCCTAAAAATATCCAACAGTGATTATGGTTACAATTTAAGAAACACAACAGCATGTACACTTATAGAAAAGCAGAACCACACTTGTATAGAAAACCATTCTTGTCTTTCTGAAAATTAACACAAAATGTTTTAACTCCTCATACATCTTAATCTTCTCTTCAGCAGAAACAGACACTTTCTGGGCCATTTGCTTTTGTGTAAAATATTGTGCTTAGAGAATGTTGCTTCAGATGTATGTTTCACATGAGAACTATGCTGTCTTTCTGTTCTTCAAAGTTCTACATATGTGTTTTCTTAAACATCTCAGTCCACTTTTTCAGGGTACCAAATCAACATTTCTGTCACTACTATTCATTTCAAAGGAAGATGCTAGTGTAAGGTAAGCTATTATTAAAACAGTAGGATCAGACTTTAATTTATTTGGAAACCTAAACTTGGTATTTTTCAAGTGTCAAAGTAAAAAACTGCTCACACAGGATTCAGCTTTCCTGCTCCTGAGTGATTTATTAGTTCATGTAGGTGCCTTAATATTTAAAGCAAGGAAGAAATGACTCCTCTGGCTCATCTGGTCACTGGTGGCATTCACCTTATGTACACGTCAGCTAAGGTCTGTGGACAAGAGAAATTCAATTACTACATGGTAAAGCAGATAGGAATGTAAAATTTTATGAAAACTCTATGAAAGATTTTTATATTCTCTTCAGTTTGGTTTTACTTTCCTCATGTTTGCCTAGCTACAAAAGAGCATGAACCTTCCAAGTAAAAGCTTCTTGAATTACTCTGAGTACCTATGTTTTCCATGAAAACCAGAAACAAAATTCATATTACACTTTCTAGGCAAAAATACTTTCATCCTGTTCTGTCACAGAGGATGGAGGAGGGATTGCAGCTCCATTCTACAAGTGTCACTGGGAAAAATATCTGAGAAGGATTTATGCACTAAATGTCAAATTTTATTTTACTTCAAAATTACTACTTCTTGTGTTGTCAATACATGCAGAATTTGGTATATGTGGAGCACAGAATCTTCTTATAAGTTCTTCTTCCCTCTTTCTGCTTTATGACATATATTTTATTAATATATTAAGGTGCCCATATTTATTGTTGATGTTCTGTGCAGCCACAGGTAGGAAAAGGACAGGGTGACAGGTTATTCAATTCAGCTCTCTCAGATAGGGTTTGATTCCTTTCATAACAGTGATAGAAATAATCACACAATTTTGTTGTGTCTTTAATCTTCACATTAAACAAGCATGCTGTCCCCCTACTAAAAAATGGTAATATTGGAAAATAATCTGCTCTCCACACACTGTAAGATTGTTAATTTTTCATAACTTTTGGACTGTGTAAACTATGAGCAGCAAAATTCATCTGGTCATAAGCCAAGGTACCCTACCAGGACCAAGCTACCCTTGGTGAGGAACTGGGTGTCTGTCTTAGCTTACTCCTGAGAACCATCCCAAGCCTGCTCAACATGGTATCCAACAATTCTGTATCTCCAAAAGCATATGTCTTTGTCCATGGTTCATCAGTGCACAAAGTCCAAACCAAACCAAAGAAATCCCATAGCTGAAACTGTATTTTAATAGATTATGTATTTGTGTGTATTGGCACATTCAGGTAGCCCGGCCATGCACCAAACCAGAGCTGAAATGCGAAAAACAGATTTATTTCATTCCCTTGCTAAAAACGCCGAGCAGCAGAGACACATGGGGACACAGGCTCCATTAGGCTCAGTTCATCCTCCTGGGCAGGAGGGGCACTGCCTGCCCCAGTGTACCAAAGGGCTCCATGCATGCACAGTTTATCAAAAGATTGTGCTTCAATAACCCCTGAGCCTTTGATCTCTCTCTCCCAGCATGAGGCCCAAGCACATCTGTGGGAGTATGTACACAGGAGTTCTACTTTTTTGAAACAGGCAGAGGATGAACAACACTAGGCATAATAAATGGAGTTTTCTCACCCTGAAATTCTTGGCCTTCCCACCTGCAAGGTCAGTTGAGCACATTCACTATCCTCCTCACCATTCTTCCATTTTTAACTATTTCCTCACAATACTGTTCTATTACTTCAACTGCTTGAGACTAAAGATTTCACTGGACACAAACGGCAATTCAAGCATTTGAGAAGATGGATTTGATTTAGCCTAAAAGCCCGGTATATGTTCTATGGATGGAATGAAAAGAATGTAAAAAATATTCTTTATGTGCAGCGTTAAAACCAATTTCTTCCTAATTTACTAGTCACCAAAGAGTAGTAAAGGGGAAGAAATTACTAGTAGACAACCTACATCTTGCGGACACCAATGAACATTTCCAGTATACATGTGTTGTTGTAGGCTGAAAATTTTCCTCAGACAACATAAGCACTTTGATTCTGACTGTACAAAATGATTGATAAAGCTAAATAACTTCTTACTCTGGTCAGAAGTACATTACAGCCCTAAAATTAACTATTGCCATTATCTTAAAATATGGTCATATAAAAAAATGCTAGAAGTGTTCTGTTTTATATGACAAAAGTAAAATTGATCTTTGTCGATCACTAAAACTTTAAAAATTACAGCTTCTACAACATGCTTCTACTTCTGTCCTAGCCATCCTTACTTACACAGATGAGTCTTGACATCAATAGGGAAAACATGAATAAAATAGGTTTAGAATCATTTATCAGTCAGTTCTTGTGAGATGTTGATTCTTCTTATTCCTGGTGTAATTTGATTGCTCTCAGGGAAGTTTCTCAAACTTTACAAGTAAAAGAAGACTCAAATGTTACTGTCATTTATAAAACACATACTTACCTATTGTCTTCATGCTTCCCCATGGATAGGTATTGAATTCTATCACAATGAGATTAAAAATTTTGTTTTCCATTTCTGACATCCCCGTGTCAAATAAATTTTGAAACTGATATTGTGAATCGTCCCTTTGTCCATTTCTCCCATTTTTTTCTCATCCCAAGCACTAAGTCTCATACACCATACCCTAGTTATTTTTTCTCATTTCAAAAGAAAATTTATTAAGACATAAAAATTATGCAGAACACTGGGTGTAATATCAATGGAACAGCAACATTGTACAACAAATCTGAAATATGTACTACTTCACAGTCCGGAATAATCAGATGGTAACAGATTTTGTTACCACATCACTGCTGACTTCAGCTACTCCTTGAAGATGATCTTACTCTCAATAAGAGTATTGGCATATGTTCTCAACAAATAGAGAATGTGGCTTTCCATTAAAGATGGCTCCTTTTCCTCTTATTAAAAAATCATTCAAAGCTAATCAATTTCAGTAGAGAAAATGATAATCTAGCTTGTGTTATTAACAAGTTTGCCATGAAAGAAAGACAATAAAAATAACAAACTCCTAATGGAAGTTTCAGATCTTCAAATGTAATCCTCCAATTCCTTGTAAGTACTTTAGCACAGTAGCAGTGAGAAGTTGTGCTATCAGGAAAAGCATTGGCACTAAGTAAGATGCATAGAAAGCTGCTTCGTTTGTGTAGGAAACTCATTGCTACATCAAAGAAGGCACACAGAATAGTGCTACATAAAATGGCACTATAGAATAAAAATGTTTGACATGCCCTCTTACCCATTGTAGCAACTTTTCCTCTAAGGCTATTACAGCACCAAAGAACTGATGCACATAATCTGAAAGAAAAAAAAAAAAGAAGGTCAGAGAAATCTCTCCCGGAACGCAGTGAGCATATGAATATATGAATGAATTACCAGGAGCGGTAAAAATACTAAATTTTCCACGATTGTCCACGGGGTGGCGCGTGAACCATGTAGTGTCAGGAGCAGCAATACTGTAAATTCACAAAGTTTTGTCTTCCGCGAGCCTATCTGATTGGTCTGGGGCCAAATAAATACCTATAATTATCCAGAGTAATTCACAAGCAGGATTTATTTTCTGGTAAGAACTACTTTCATTAGTTAAGCTCCCTAAAAGTGTTCAACAATAAGTCAAGCTCCTTACCACAGTACTGGCCACGATGGTTGGAGCATTAAATTTCCCCTAAGTGTTCTTTTTCTTTGTGATAATTTCCATTCTTGGCAGTATCACATCCATCAGAGCTTTTACAGTTGAACAAGTAGATTTGTAAGGACAGAGAGATCTGACAAATACAGATATAGCCAGTCAGAGCACAAAATTAAGAGCTTCCTAAGTGCTCTATAGCTTGGATCATAACTGATCTTAAATTGCTAATCACACATTGGTAAAAGATATCCCTGAATTTACCTACTGGAATCAAGATGGAAAGGACTAATACCTTCTCAGTCACTATATTGATGCACAGCTGTACACGCTGCTCTCTGGAGAATTGCAGCCATTAAAAACAACACAAGAAATTCCTAAGATTAATTATTGCTTGCTATTACAGTGTAGCAATAGGAAGGAAAGAGCCAGAATTGTGCCCCCAGCCCCTAGTTTTCTATAGGCTGTGAGAAGTATTTCAAAGGCATTCAAAAACTTCTTTGCTGCCATAGCAATCTTCTAACTGCCTCCCAGCATTGCTAGGAGATTTTAAGTATAATTTGCAAATTTCCAGGCTTTGGCTTTGAGATAAGGGCAAATGGTTTCACTTGCCCCAGCTGAGTTTCTTCATCAATAAAATCATTTGGGATTTTTATTACCCTCCTTTGTGAAACTGAACTCAGCACTGAACAATCCCAATAGGCAGTATTATAATTAGTCCAGATAGAGCAATCCTTTCTATGAGTTAAATACGGCCAGTCAGCAGAATTTAATTTTAAGAAAGTTCTATATTCTGAATATTTCCACAAGTCCTGTTTCTATGATACCAGAAACCCAACTGTCCAAGCAGGGTGATGAGGTTAATTCTACAGCTGGGGAGAGAATAATATCATAACTCATTTAGAATTTTAATATATTCTAGGGGTACCTGATAAACACAAGAAATGTTTCAAAATAGATAACATTTTATAAATTACAGTATTATAATTATGACAAGTTCTAAGCTGTTTTAAATTTTTATTATTGCATTTGCACTTCTGTCAACACATGGAAGAACCTGGTCCCCAGCTATTGTTGACAAGGTTTTCTCCCATAATCTCTGTACCTAAACTATTTTTTCATGATTTCTGCTGATTTTGTAGTGTTAGGTTTGGGGGTTCTTGTCCCCTTCCAATTGTTTCTGTAAATTTCCATCTCAGAAATCTGCACTCTTATTTTATTCTTTAATGTATAAATGTAAGAATCTCTACCAGACACATATTCTCATTGGTGTTAATATTTACCCAACCAGGGAATCTCATTGTTCTTCATTAATTTTCTACCAAAGTGTTTTGAACCACTACTGGTAACAAAAAAAAAATAAATACAGATATCACGAGCTGATGCTTTTGCAATCAAATTCATGCAAATTTTTTGCTGTTTTGTTGGGTTTTTTTTCCTGAGGAAAACCAATGCCAGTGTTATTGATTGAGGTTTTCCTAAAATTATATGCTCTGGAATAAATAACAGAAAATTACTACTAAAACAGCAGAAAAAGAGAAATCCTGGGTTTGCATTAACATTGTGGCAACATTTGTTTATATAGCCAAAAAAGATTATAGCCTCATTCTGACTTGTAAATCACTGAGTAACTGGCAATTACTTGCCCCCTATAAAATAGTATTTAAATAAATAAAAATAAAATAAACAAATCTTCTCTTACTCAATTTCCTTTAGCTCAAATAATATAATGGAACCTAATCTTTGGTTGTGAGAATGAATGAGGGAGGAGAAAGATCCTCAGATTTCTACTGTAACTGAACCTTGCACAACATGCTACTCCCAGTCCTGATTCCTCCTTTTGTCTCTTTGAAGTTAAAGGTAAGGTAATAAATATAATTGTCACAGACATCTTTTTATGAAAATCCTTTCCTTAAGATTTTTTCCTTCTGAGAAGCTGAGAGGCCTCAGAAACAAAATGTAAACAATGATTATCTGCTGCTGTGGAATGCAACAGGTGGATCTGTGGTTGGTCTCGTGTAGATGTTTGGAATTAATGGTCAATCACGGCAGAGCTGGCTCTCTCTCTGTCCGAGCCACAGACCTTTGTTGATTCATTCTTTTCTATTCTTAGCTTAGCTAGCCTTCAGAGATGAAACCTTTTCTTCTATTCTTTAGTATAGTTTTAATGTAATATATATAATAAAATAATAAATCAAGCCTTCTGTAACACGGAGTCAGATCTACGTCTCTTCCCTCATCCAAAGCCCCTGTGACCACCGTCGCAGATAATTCTAAGAAAAAGTAATGAGCATTTCCTCATTTCTTGTTGAGCTTTAATTTATTCTTCTGCACTCCTATTGCCTTTTGTTTTAGTATATTATGAAAACAACATTCAAAAAAATACATAAAATTCCTGATTTATTTGGTGACATGAAGTACCATAGCCAGGCAGTTTTATACCATGGACAGCTCAGAGCTGACTATTCCCTATTCTCAGCTGCTGTGCTTAACAAAACTGGGTATTTAAAAGAGAAAATGATTCAGACCAAATCTTCCTAATGTGAGCTGCTTAAAAAATACACAGTCAAAATAAGAAGACTAGTTAATTTTCAAAAACAACTAGATGTGTTCCTCTCCAATCTGTAGGAGTGAAAATGACACCTTGAAAACAGGGACCCTACTCTTTCTGTTGTTTCTATCATTTGCAAATTGACTACATTAGCTGCACCTCAGGATTATGGACTCTTTTGGAAATAGCAAGTACTGAATATCAGTCTTGCTGTGAAGACTAATGCTTGTGACATTATTTCAGAAGAATTAAACAAATAGCACACCAATTCATTTTCTTCTCAGGAGATACACAGGTGCTACTTTTAAAAGAAGAGAAAAGCAGCAGCAGACCACAAGCAGAACTCTGATGGTCAGCAGAGGTTATTTCCACATTTTTTCACTCTCTTCAAGTCAGTTCCTCACAATCTTCATTTTAAAACCACCCACCAGGAGCACAGATGTTCAGATGCTGTGGATTCCGAGGAAAATCTTTCTTCATGATAAGTAAATTATAGCAATGTAATCAATTAATGTCTTTTGAGAAATTAAATGCCTGAAAAATCACTCAATAGATGAGAATTTATGGAATCCCTGATTTACATTAACAAAAAGGCAGTTACTCCATTCAAATACAGTATCTTGTAAACTGAATAATGCTGTGATTGAGGAGTCACAAAAGAAAACTATGCTTGGGACCACTGAATGTGCAATGTTCTTGAACTCCCAAAATTGATAAAAAGAAAAATTTTTTAGTTTACAGGACAGTTACTTTTAGGCAAGAGATCTCTCTCTTATTTAAGCTGGAGGCTTACAAATGCACAGAAAACAGTCAAGAGTCCCAGTGACATTGATTATCAAATGAACAAGGGGGTTTGGGGTTTGGTTTTTTTAAAGCACAACTGTAGATATGCCCACAGAAGCTGTGGACCCCCAGTCCCTGAAAGTGTTCAAGGTTTGGTTGGATAGGGCTCTAAGCAACATAGTTTAATGGAAGGTGTCCCTGCCCATGGCAGGACAGCTGTAACTGAATGATCTTTAAGGTCCCTTCCAACCCAGGCCATTCTATGAATCTATGACTCTAAATCTTTTTTTCTTTTCCTCAGCTATATAGGTGTCAAAATAATTGGGAAAGAGGATACTAAGCTGGAATTGCAGATGATGAAATTCCAAGAGGACTGCACACACTCACTCATTTATCTTTCAAACACCACTCTGTCACACTCCAAGTCTGGCACATCATGTCTAGGGTGGGCCAGATGGCTTTTCTAAAGAATTGCATTTGTAGTAAGATAAAAAATAGCTATTTACAGAAATTATGTTGGAGCCAAAGCACCAAGTTTTACGTTGGATGCAATCATAAACAGCTTAATATTCAATATAAAAATAAAATAAATGTATTGCTTTGATTCCAAATGGAATAAAAAGAAGCCAGAGAAGAAACAAAGGCACTTTTATATCAAGCAGAGAACAATTTATCAAACAGAATGAAAATACACAGCTCTTGGGGTTCTAAACATGACTACAATGGTCATACTGGGACACACAATCTCACCTTCCAGTTTGTTTTCATTCCATAAAATATTTGAGCTTGCCAACACCTTGTACGACTGCCCCAGTTACAAGGTGATTTCAGGCACTCATGTACCGTTGAAATTCTCAGTATTTTGCTTTCTTGCTTTTTGAATTAATCTGGAAAAGGAGCAATCAAGAATTTTTTTTTTTTTTTGCAGGGGGTGGGGGAAATGAGCAATTAATTTCCATGTGTATATGGCATATTCAGTGCATAATATACATGAACTATTCCAGGTCTCCATAGGAAACTGCTGGCATGGCGCCTCTGAAGGCTAAACTGTAACACATCCCAGCTGTGGACAAACAAATGGCTTTGGCACTTAGCAAAAGATTTCTCCTGATGGAAAATTTATTATTGTCTTTTTTGTTAAGCACAACAAAATGTTATAATGAAGAACACTGAACAAAATATTAATTAGAAAATGCTGCATTGGTACAACACATTCAAAGGAGATGCTATTCAACCACAACAGTCTCTTTACCTGGTTATGAAAGAAATTATTAGCCATTAAGATGAAACACAGAAGGTAAATAATGTCACTGGTGTAAAAAAATCAAGCAGATGGCACATTGGTCAAATCCTGAAAAGTGAGGGGAAATTGTTTGTAATTTCCTCCCATGTGCCCCAAATTCATCAAGAATTACCAATAAAATCCTTCTCTAGTTTTGGTGTTGGAGTTGTGGAGGTGAATTCTTAGCACAAGTCTTATACTGTGAGCTTATCTTTCCTCCAGATGGAAAAGGTCCAAAACCAGGGCCCACAGAAAACCCCTCCTCCAGTATTTCCAGCACTAAAAGCTCATTTATGTCTGCAGGAGAGTAGAAAGCTTAGAAAAATCTGTTTCTTTCCCTATCCATGAGTGGAACAAAGGCATTTGGAACAAACCCAGGTCTTGTCTGGTTGAGATATATTTGTGCAATAAACAGTTCCTACAAAGTTTTCTCTACATAATACAACTTTCCAAGGGCCAAATACCAAAAATATTTGCATAACTTGAAATGGAACAGCAAAACAATGGTGGTTGTACGCCTTAGCCAGGTGCCATATTCTTGCAACTATACCTCATGGAAACGATGTAAACATGAAAATAGAGGGTGCAGTGAGTTCCTTTAATTACTATAAATTCCATATATATGGAATATATGGAATATATATGTAAAACAACACATTATTTTTATTTAAGGAACTCCTTCAGTAGACTTCTGTGCATATCTAAGTGTTAAGACCAGCCTGTATGCTCACCTTTTGCAGAATCAGGACTGCAGCTTTCTAAATCTCCCTAAGAAAACACAGCAAGCAATTGTTCGCTATTTCATATATGTTGTTAAGAAATATTGACATGGATTTAATGAAAAAATCTAAACAAGATTCATGTGTAGAATTTTCATACAAACTGTTTAAATAAGCTTAATGAAAAAAAAATTTGCAATGAAAATGTAAATCATTCATTGTATATTCTGGACACATAAAAAGAAGCACTTTGATACTTACCAAAGGTTAGAGAAAAAATTTAGCAACCACAAACTGGCACATGTTTCAAGGGATAGCATATGAAAGTAAATAGTCTCTTAAAACAAAGACTTGAAGAAACATTTCAGAGAGAGCTGGGGAGGAAAATGGCACATTTCTACTGTGAGTCTTACAATAGCTAAATAGGCTTAATTAGTAATGCACACTAATTGCTCTTTTAACAGTGACATTACATTGTGTGCAAAATATATTAGAAAATTGCAGGGTAGGTTAAAGGAAAGTAATAGAATACATACTTCGGAGTACTGCAATTCTAGATGGAATGGAATGGAATGGAATGGAATGGAATGGAATGGAATGGAATGGAATCTTTCAGCGATAGCAAGGATGAATGCCAAAGGAGGAAAAGAGCTATCAAAATGCAAGGAAAAGATTGGTCAAGTAGTACACAACAATTCTGTACTTCTTTCCACGAAGACCTCACCATAAGGGATTTAGTAGCAAATGTCTCCTGTTGCATGTTAAGGAATGGTGAGGAAATCCTGCATGCTTTTCACATCTCTGCAAAGCTCCAGACATCAAACAGTGAATGTATAGAGTGCAAATACCCTTATTTACATAGTCTGAACATATGGATGAATTTTGATGCTAACTTGAAAAATGGCACAAAATAGTACCTTCCTTATTCTTTCAGGACTCAAAATACTAAATCCTAAAGGAAAAAAAGACTTCCTAGGGTTTCAGAAAATATTTTAACTTCTTTGCACTAATAAAGGTAAGCAAATATCTCTCAGAAAGATTGAAGTCATAAGCTCAGAAAGTTTTGACCCATGGCTGAATCACGTTTAGCATCCTGGATAACCATGGCCAATGGGCGTGTTTAATAGAGGATTCAAACACCTTGGTTTCAGTGGGACAAGAGGATGTGAAAATGAGAGCAGCAATGGGATATTTTCCCCGTTTGGAAGAATTATTCTTTGCCTGGCTGTACTTTGTGTTTGGAGCCAAATATTGTAGGTCTGAAAATGGCCAATCTTTCTGGCCCAAGGGACCAACATGGGGGCTTACCCTGGTAGTCTACAAATCTTCCTCCCCTTGGATGTGGACCTCTGAAAAAAATCCAGAAAATTAAAATAAAATTCCATTTCTACTTTGTAACCTCTCTGTGTCCTTTAAAGTGTTTTTTTTTTTGAGTTGAAAACCCCCTGGAAGTTCAAGCAAGAAACAGGCTCATTGTTTTTTGACTCATGGTGAGTGCAGGACATAGAACGGAACAGAAAGGACAGTCATTTAATTCCCAGAGTTCTGCATGACAAGCTACAACCCCAGTCCGAGAGCTCCACCCTGGAGAACAGCTCTGCAGTGCAGGTCCCAGGCACACTCAGGAGACAGGGGCTGAGATGGGCACACACACAGCAGGGCTCAGCCAGGGACTGAAGGTCCCTGGGTCCTTGGCAAGAGGTGGGAAGTGGAGGTCCCAAGGGAGGGAGACCCTCACCCCAGAACCCTGACAGAAGTAGACCTGCTGCTCTTATTGTCAATTTAAGAGACTAGTGATTGCCCACTTTGGGGGCAGAGTATTGGGCCAGATGGACCTTCCCTCTGAGAGAGTGCTGCTGTTCTGGCTCTTGTAATTTAGTATATTTTTCCATGGAAAACAGCTCACACATTTCTAAAAATGAGTATGAGAAGAGAAAAAAATCCCATGGGTAATAAACAGGTATTGCTCACCCCCAAAAATTTTTTAAACATTTACTTCAGGATCATGTCTTGCTTGAGTTGTGGGGGTTTTCCATCCTGAGGGAACCTAGAGAAACTGGATGAGCACAGAAGACTTTCAAAAACTGCGTTCCATACCTGGTGTTTGCAAATTTGCACATATAGTCAAATGACCTCAAGATGACACACAGCTCTCACCCCCATCACAAGGTGCATGCCTTTATCCATGAGCCAATGCCTAGGCTGGGGCATGTTTATGGTTACTCAATCCCTTCTAGTAGTGCAGGGCTGTGAGGAAATGTCATCAGAGGTTACCTCAGCACATCCTGGTAGGGAAATGTGAGAGGGGACGGAGAAAAGAGGGGACATGCAGGAAGGAATAGTTCGCCTGGAAAAGGGCCTACAAAATGATCTAGTCTAACTGCCTGACCACTTCAAGAATGACCAAATGTTAGGGGCATTGTCCAAATGGTTCTTAGACACTGACAGGCAAAGGGCATTGACCACCTGTGAACTTTCTGCGAAGCATGACTTACAAATGCCATGCAATTCAGATTTCCTTCTGACTTCCAAGAGGGGGTCCCTGTTCAGCCAAGCTGGTCTTCTGACACACTTTCCTGACTTAGGACACAACAGGATTGTCTGATCCTTTGCTGTTAAAAGGTAGTTCTTCAAAACTGGTCACCACATATGGACACCTTAGCCTGCAAAAGCAGATTCCCAGGGGACAGTGGTAACTGGCTCTCTGACCAACTTTGAGTTTTCTTTCTTGAAATCCAAGACAGCAATTCTGCCGAGCTTTTTGCTTATCACACCCAAACTCTAAATTCAACCATCTTGTGATGATTGTGGCTGAGACAGTCACCAACCATTACATCTCCCATGAGTCTTTCTCTACTCATAAAAAAACGAGTCTAAGAGGCCATTTTTCTTGTTTTCTCACTGAGTATTTGGAACAAGAAACTACCTTCCACAAACTTGAGGAATTATAGGTCATTTATTCATTGCAGTAGGTTTACTTTTATTTTCCATCCTGTGTTTAAATTATTTATAATGACATATATTATTAACTCCAAAATTTATCAGGTGACACCTTATGAGGTGGATCATCTACTCTCCTGAATTGTTTTTTCAATCTACACAAATAAAATAGTCCTCCCTGAATATACCTTATCTGCAGGTTCAGCAGAAAATATTTAATATAGATTTGAATGCAACTA
Source organism: Camarhynchus parvulus (assembly GCF_901933205.1). Classification (NCBI taxonomy): domain Eukaryota; kingdom Metazoa; phylum Chordata; class Aves; order Passeriformes; family Thraupidae; genus Camarhynchus; species Camarhynchus parvulus. The sequence continues at coordinate 50,945,661 of NC_044572.1, forward strand.
CTTCTTTCTGTTGATCTGCTTTCCACTGAATTTTGCATTCCTCAGCTCTTTGCATAGCTCCTTTCAATTGGAATGAAGAAGAATTACATAGAAAGCATTTGAACTTTCAAAGGCCCCATTCTTTTTCAGTGACCAAAATGAAGCTGACTCTTCAGCATCCCTGGTACACTTCTGTGTTTTCTTATTCAAAATCCCCATGCTGGGGTCAGGGTGTCTAGAGTGGATACCTAGAAATACTCATTAAAAGTTTCCCTCTAAAAATAACTTTTACTTTCATTATCTTCTCAGCCTTACAGCCCTGTCCAGCTGAGCAGCAAACCCTGTATAGTGAATTTAAGTATAACAGCAGAAGATTTGTTTTCACATTTATCTTCCTAGGGGCTCTCACCAGTAAACTATAGGAGCCTAGCACTCCTCAAGTGAAATGCTGAAAGCAAATGAAATGCTGAGGCCCTAAAGCCTCAGGAGTTTGGGGTCTAAGATTGAGTTCTTGTCATAGCATAGTGTCCCTGGCCAGGTAATAATTAGCATTGACTCCATGATTCCAGAAGGCTGATCAATCATTTTATTATTTTTATTCTCTTCTTCTTAAGAAACCCATTGGTTTATTTTAGTCAGCTATGATACAGGTGGACTTATTTGGTTCTCCAATGCAAACACCATCACCATTGGCCAATTAAGAAACCACCCTTTGGTAAACAAATCTCCATAACACTTTCCCCATGTTCACAACAACAGGTGCAGCAAGTGAAGATAAGAATTGTTTCTCATTCTTTTCTCTGATCTTCTCACAGCCTTTCCCAGGAAAATGCCTGGGAAAGTTATGCGTTGCTCTCTGTGGCCAGAGAGCTGCTGCCACAAGTTCTGTGTTAGAGCAGGGTTTAGGACTTCTATTTCTTGCTTCCATGTAAATTCCTCATGAACAGCTAGCTCCATGTTCTTTCTAAATGAATATTTATCTGTTTGCTGCAGAATGGAAGAGCAGAAATGGGAGAGAAAATAATGCTTATGAACACAGTATAGCCCATGAGAAGACTAAAGTATTATTCTGGAAGATGAGAGACTTACATTAAAATTCTCTTTCTGAATCAGCGAGAGAGTGAACATGAACTTGGGAAAGAGTTTGGGTTCAGCTATTAAACTTAAAAGAAATTATTGACATGGCTTCAGTTCTAATCTTGAATACATTCCCTAGTTAAAAATAGTTACCTTCTGTCTGGCCTTCAAGTAATGTCTGCAAAATATGTTTCCCTTTCAATGATCAGTCTCATGCTGCTCGTATTCTGAGCAGGCAGTTCTCTGGTCCTTTTGTGAGTGGAAGAGCTGCTGCCAAAACAAGTTGAATGCCCTAAATCCAGGCATAACCACAGTGGGACATGGGATAGAAGGAGAAGTTTCATAACTGAAGATCTAAACTACCAGTCTATGGGGGCAATTTACCATTCTTACTGTGCCTGAAAAGAGAGTTTCAAAGTGGGGATTGTCTGAAAGATGTCTACTTAGAGCTGAAAAAAGCACTGAGTTCCTTACCAGCATGGATCTCTTGGAGGAGAAAGCTTCACAGAAGGGCCAAATCAACTCAGAGCAACTAGTTTCAATCTGATTCTGTATTAGCCAGCTCAGCTGTCCCTGCAGCATGGCCATGGCTAAAGCAAGCAGGCAAGACAAGTCCTGTGAGCAAGCAATTATCACTCAGAGGCTAAACCTCCATAATGAGGCCAAGCTCGCTGGCTCTTATCTCAGGGAGATCAGGACTGGCTGCCAGTATATTGCTCTGGCAGACCTGTTGTGATTAACCTGTATGTGTATAAGCAGCCCAAAGACACCTGCTACTGTCAAGTTTACAGGGGACAGATAATGCCAACTAGTCAGTGATAGAGGCTTTGGAGGTCAGAGTAAAATGCTTGTACTTCGTCCAGTTCTGAGACATCAGCTTTGTGACTTTGAATCTGCCCAGCTTGCTTTACAATAGGCATTGTGCTAGTGGGTATCTGTGAAATGAGCTCTGCATTCCTTTGTGGCCAGGTATACCAGCACCAGGTATACAGGGCTGTTTTGTGTTGCCGTGGCTAGTTCATTTGGACCATGCCAGTTTCCTGCCACAAGGTAGTATATAGATTACCCCTATATAAGCCTCTAAAGGAAGAGATTCATTGTTGCCTAAATGTGTATGTTACAGGAAAATATATTATTTAAATATACATATTTAAATTATTATCAGTAACCATATAGTATATAATAATAATATAATAGTAAGAAACAATACATATTTATATGTCTTATATATTAACAATTTATACACTTCTGTGATTAGATCACCTGCCTCATGAATGAAGAGAAGACAGTTTTTCTAGATTTTGATACTGTCCCTCCCAGCATCCTTTGAGCAAGTCGTCCAAGTGTGAGATGAACAAGGAGATGGTGCACTGGAGGAAGAACTGGCTGAAGGGCAGGGCTCAGTGAGTTGCAAAGAATGAGGCTACAGCTGGCTGGTGACCAGTGGTGTTCCCTGGGGCTCAACATGGTTCTTGGCCTCACCATTTAAAAAGGATTTTAAGGTACATGAATCTATACCGAGAAGGGCACCAAAGCTGGAGGAGGAACTAGCTGGCATGTCCTCTGAGGAGTGGCTGAAGACACTGGACTTGTCTGGTTTGGAGGGGGGGAGGCTGAGGGATGATCTCACAGTTCCTTGAGAAAATGAAGAGGGAGGCACTGAGCTCTTCTTTCTGGTACACAGTGCCGGGACATGTGGGAATGGGTCAAAGCTGCATCCGTCAGATGAAGTTTGAACTTGATGTGAGGAGACATTTCTTTACTCAGAGGGTGAGGAAACCTTGCAAGATCTCTTGTAGAGGTGGACAATGCTTCATGCCTGTTAGTGTTTAAGAGGCACTTGGAGAGTGTCCCTAATGTCATGCTGTAACTTTTGGTCATCCTTGAAGTCAGGCAGTTGAATTAGATGACTGTTGTAGATCTCTCCCAATCCTCTCCTCTCCTCTCCTCTCCTCTCCTCTCCTCTCCTCTCCTCTCCTCTCCTCTCCTCTCCTCTCCTCTCCCCCCACATTTTAGCTTTTTCCAAATGTTTAATGGCAGAATAGCATTTAGACATACTGAAATATTTCAATATAAACATACTGAAATAATTTCAACTAGTTCAAATCTCCTTTGAATGTTGGACTCAAGTGTCTGGGATGCATGTCTCCCTTCCAAGGATCAGCCATTGAGCATAGGTTTATATTGAATTTAGCTGCCACTGGTCTAGTCAGACATCTGAGTGCAATCAGAACTTAGCTAAAAATCAGATATTTCTGAATAATTCTATTACTCATCTCTCAGATAGAAATCTGTTATCAGTACAACTGAATCATCACCATCTTCCATAAATTTGCATAAAATTTTGTGAGTCTGTAACTCCATGCATTTAGTCAAATTTATTTGAAAGAAGATTGAGACTTCAAGGAGAGATGCTGGATGGTGGATAGCGAGCATCACTGCAAAAATATTTATTGAGTAGGAACTGAAATGAAAAAAGGGGAGGTTTTGTGGTTTGTTTCTTTTTAGATTTTTAGTAAGAGGCCACTTATTAGTGTGTACTTATCTTGGATATTAGTCTGACAGATTCCTCTTTCATTTTTACTCCAGTTTCTGGTCTCCTTTGCTACTAAACTCTACCCTCTCTCATAATAAATGTTGTCACTAAGAAAATAGGAAGTCTATCTATTGTTTTTCATCCATAGTACCTTGGAGGTTTAGGTGCCACATGAAGAATTCATTTCCAGTGTAATCACTGGGAATGGTTGCTTATTTCCAACTGCTAAACCAGTAGGAACTCAGGCCAATCAGTCCCACATACAGAGGGGGATGGAGAGATGTGATTGAGAAAGGAAGGAAAAATTAACTCTACCATCCAGGAAGTATAATGGTAATATTCTGGCATGGCTTCATGGCCATCATAATACTTCGGACATCATACAGCACTGGGCATGGCACTCCTGAACAATGTGTTATGGTTTCATCTAAATTGGACACGTGGAGAAGCCAGATTAGGCATTTGCAGAGTGCACTCCTTGCTGTTAAAGTTTGTGCAAAAAGTAAGACAGGTTGTTTTGCACTGCCTTCATAATAGTTTCATCTTTACTGTAAAAATAAAATGAGAAGTGGGGAGGGATGAGTTTCCTCACTATTTATGTCATTTTAATGTCCTTAACCCACAGAGAAATGTTTTGCTCTCCCTGCTCATTCTATGTTCTACATTTATGCATAATGTGTCACAACGTCTTTATTTGACTTTTTATACCTCCAACCACATATTTAATTTTAAAAAGGGTTTTTCTTTGGCAATGCTAGCAAATAGCAAAAACCAGACTACTTAGAGGTCATAAGTCAAATTATTTTTAGAATTAGAGACAAAGAAAAAGCAGCAAAGGGAATGGACGTGATTTTTCAACTAAGCAGAAATAAGGTGTTTGAATACTATGATCTTTATCCAAGACTTATTAGTGTGGTTCTAGCAGCTTTAACAGACCTAGATCACTTTACACTATCCAATTGTACAGCATAAATAATATTAATAGTCCTTTTTTATTTTTCTTAAGTTCTTGGGGGGGTCATGCCTTGAACCAAGATATTGACAGCCACCTTTCAGAACTTTCATCAGAACTTCTAAGGGAAGGGGGAAGAAAAAATATGCAATGCCAATAAAGGTTATAATTCTTATTTATAGCTGGAAATATATCTCATTGCTGACTATGACATGGTTAACGCTGAGCTGTGATATTGAAGTTTGCTGGTACACTTTATTGAAACTCTCAGTACTACATAAGACTTATTGATAGAATCATTCATAGAAGTAAAAAAAAGAAAGCACAATTTTTTTAGCAATGAAAGGACTACAACAGACATAAGAATTTTTAGAATACACACTTCATTGCTTTATACAAGAAGAAACTGCCTTAGGCAGATCCATGTAATTTAACTCAACACATCCGTTATCTTTAAAAGAGTTTGATCTCCAGATTGGTGAATGAAAATTGCAACATTTACACTACTCAGCAACTAAAAGAGCAAATCTGTTATTATGCATTTTGCTAACTGCCAGACGCTCTTTTGCTCAATAAAAATTATCAAAGTACCCACAAATCAAAACCCAAAGAAACTCTAAATAGTTGTAGAATTATTAGAATTTGCCCAAGGATAATTTTAAAACTGGCACAATGAATTGTCAGATCATCTGTATTCAGCTTACTTCAGGCAAAAACTATCAAATACTGCTATGTAAAGAAAACACAAACTATAATGTCTAAAACAAGGGCACCAATAATAGGAACTGATTTTTAAATGGCAATACTGAACCAAATACACTAGAAATACTCAGTCTTTATATATGTATATAAAATTTAATTCTGCAAACAAACATGCAGTTTAATAACTATTTTGAAGGACTCAGTCTAGGCTTTTAGGCTTTTCAGCATATTTTCAAGATCATATCAAAATTTTCAAATATCGATTCACAAATATAGAGATCAATACTTAGGCATAGAGTCAGAGATAGATTATAATTTCTATGCTGGAATTAAGATACCATGGGATCAAAATTCTCTCCATAAGTGTTTTTCCACTGAACAGGAATTCTGTGACAGTTTTACAGCAGCTACCTGAAACAGTATTTGTCCTTTAGTTCACCTCAGAGACTCTGCATAGCTCAGGAATCTGATTTGCGGAACCTAAATCTAAAGAAAATAGAATTCAAAAGAAACCTTCTCATTTACTTTAACAGACATGAATTCATGTGTTTTGTTTCTTTCTTTTTACTATTTTATCTCCTATAATTTTTTGAGTGTTTACTGTAACCATTTATAAAATGAATAAATATCATAAGCAATGTGAATTGACAATACTGTGCTGAAACATAGTCCATATGATAAATAGATTATCAATACAAACATTTTCATATATTAGAATGCTTTTATTACATTAAACACCACTCTTCTATTACTGTTATACTGTTATACTGTTAATTACAAATGTTCAGCAAGTAGGTGCAGAAGTAGATTATACTGTATATATTATATGTTTCATCTCTAAGGGTAATAAAATTAAACTTATGCAACTTCTCTGTCTGATAAAACTACTAATAGTTTAAAAGAACATGAGAAAAGCTGAATTGTCTAGACACATCTATGTGCTCCAATAACCTCTAAACACCAGGGCTGCAGTGTAGGGTTCCCTTGCACTTATCAAACAATCCACATACAGCCCCAAGGAGAATTGTCAACTATTGGTTAACCACAAGTAATCTGTTAGAGATATCAAATATATTCTATTAAAACACTTTGAAAATACAACAAAAAACAGACTCCTGAAAATTACTTCAGATTTAAGAGGGTAATTGAATTGTAATGCTAGAGAGAAAGTGATAATTTAGGTTTTTTTGAACTCTGATGTGAAAAGATGGCTGGGGGTAAAATTAGAGGAAACTGAGTAGTTATATTCATTTCCTAACAGAAGTTATAATGGTGTGGGAATTATAGGGTGAAATGCAGTTGCTGCTTCCTGGACCGAATGCGCTTGGCATGCTCAAAACCATGATGATTCCCCACACCAGCAATCTGCAACTTATAGGACCTGCTGAGGGGGATGGCAGGGAGTTTGGAACTGATTGTTTACATCCTTGCAGAGAGGGGATTTTGCAGCTGATAAACTGCATAGCACTTGTCAGTCAAGGGGGATAGGAGAAGATGTCTTGTTGCCGAGCCAGCAACAGTAGCAAAATCACTCTCCTCAGATGAAATTGGTTCATTATAACCTAATTGCAATATTAATGCACACCTCCATCCCAAAGTTACCGGGCCCAAGATACAACCACCCCCCACTGAGCATATGCTCTGTATTTAATTGACTAGACCTCTAAGTGCAAAGCAAGGGAATTTTACACCAATCAGTGACAATGATTCTTTATTTTACAGAATTTAATTTCTTTTAATTGAAAGGAACTTTACACCATCAGTATGACTAGAGTCCCTCAAGCTCCACCTAAACACAAGGTAGTATAAAAGTAAGTTGAGAATGGTAGAAAGTCAGGGAAGATCCACTGTAGTTACTGGGATAGCTGACAGCCTGAAACTGTGGTGTCCCCAGTAAGGACCACTATTATATTCTCCCCGATACGGACTACTATTATATTTGATGAAAGATCACAGTTCTATACTCATATAATATTAGATTTGGTTTTTGCAGACCCTCCTTCCTCCCAAATGCAATAACAAGGCAGGTCTACATATACCCAAATCCCCTACACAGCCTTTCCTTAGAAGGTGACTGATTAAATTTCCAAAATCAGCTTCTTCAAAACAATGGTATTGCTCACTCTTGAAAGGGTATATTGTTAGAAGAGAAAATATTAAAACCAACAAATTTCATGCCCTAGTTCATTTATACTTTATCCTTTCCTTGTAAGTTCTAGCAAGCTGCCTTTATTAATGCTTTTGCATGTTCACAGTGGCCAAAATCTCCAACTTTCTTTCTATCTGAAAATTGGTTTAAAGTTGGACAAAATTGTTTCATGGTATTTCAAAGCTAAAAACTTCTGCTGAGGCATATACACAAACCATGTGTGTAAAAATTCCACTTCATATGGGAAGCCCAGCTTTGCCCCAAGCTGAGGGCTGTGGAATAATATGTGATAATAAAATCTAGACTGGATAGTGTTTTCCTCCCTCTCCTTCCCTTCTTCAAGACTCACAAATTGCATTTCAGGGACTGTGGGTAAGACTGTCAGCAAGCTCGCATTTAGAAGAAAAGATGTCTGCTCACAAACAAGGTGTTCTGACTCATGTTCACTATAAAAATCAGTTGCACAAAAGGATTTTGCAGATAAGAATTATTGAGAATGGCTCCACAGTGTGATTAAATCTTCTCTTGTGTAATTTTTCTTCACAAAGACCGGAGAAATCAGTATTTACCATAGCAAGAGAAATTTCTTTCCTCGTTTTCATTATTTTGTCTCTGAAATCTGTAACACATTCATAGCCCTGTGGTAATACTGCATCTTATGGGCCTCATTATTACCTCAGCTGTATTTTACATGGACTGCAACCATGGAAAGGAAGGTGAAAAAGCCGTTGTATTATTGGCCTGGACATCAGAACTGGGCATGGACAACTAAGCTGCAATGGATTAGGGCAGGTAAAGTTAGGGCACCTATGATAATGCTTGCAACTCTGTCCAGGGGATAGAGCAAACTTATTAAAGTGCATTGTGTTGCTTCTTTTCATCTCCAGATTTATAACCTGGCCTTGAAGCAGAATGTTGCTTTTTTCAGAGAGACAGGGTGTACCAAATAGGAACTTATGATCGAAAAAAACCCAGAAAAATAGATACAAACAGGTAAATGATAGATGAAAACTCTCAGACAGAATCGACCAAAACTTTTTTGACAAAATGCATTTCTTATGAGTGGATGGGGAACTCCCACTTGTCAAAATGAAAAACATTTCACAGAAATACATTTATTTTGAAGAGAATTTTATTAGCCCAGAATGAAATGTCTAGTCCAAATAAGACAAGAGATTCTTACCAAGAATTCAGTGTTTGTGACATTTGTCATGGTACAGTAGATCAGCATTTCTTTTGAAACATTTCACATGAAGAGGTTATGTAGGGCAGTAGTGTTAAGGGGGCCACTAACTGCTGCTTTTACAATAAAGTGACCGCCTGGGGCAAAAGAGAATGTGCAAGGTGGTCTGTGCTGAGCAAACACACAACTGAGACACAACATTTTGCATTTCCTGCGCCCACCTCAGAAATTCCCTTCTTATGAATGGAAATGTGCATGCTCTGTAAGGAGGAATAAGCTCTTGGACTCTCAGGGCTGCTTAGCACAGGCTCATGGATCCTGAGCCCCACCAAAGGTGATCAGGTAAAAAGTTACTCTTGCTCTTAGCAAGGGCAAGACACATCCTGCACTGCCAGTGAAAAGCATTACACTTGAAACTGCTGGGCTAGGCAAGGGCTGCACACTGCATGGATGAGAAGAGAAAACATAAGCAGAATTGCTACAAAACTGAGAAGAGTGAAATATTCCTATTATTTTAGTGAAGATGAGCAACCACAATACATTCTTCTAAAACAATTAAAATAAATGTATTATTCTCTACACATTACCAGCCAGAAACACAGTAATATCAGGCTTCCCAAGGATATACATAAGTAAAAATTCCCCTTTTTTTAAATTCCATTAAAGTAGAAATATCACAGCAATGAAAGTATCCATGTAGGGTTATCTTAATTAGTATTTTCAGTTCTCAGAAAAGAGAGAACTACTAACTCAAATAAATATTTTTTCAGTTAATTGCTACTGCTGTACAACAAAGAATAAATTTTTGTGCATTTACAAGCTGAGGTGAATTTCTGAGGCTTATCTTTCAAATAAAGTACATTTTTTTATCAAAAGCATCTCGTAACTGCTGTTTGCAGCTTTTATCTCACTGCTGCTGTACATCACTTTATCTACTGGAAAAGCTTGCACATTCTGCACAGCAATATGAGAGAACTGAAATTCAAAACATATAAAAATCTCACAGTGTTATGGTTCCATTAATGTTTTGTATATTAAGTAGCAACAATATCAGTAATGAAACTTTTATGCTACTGTGATGGAAATAGTAAGGAACCTTTTAGTGAGTAAAATCCCAAGAGATTTTAGCACAGCTTACATTCCCAGAACACAAAGTTCTGAGGTGAAAAAGTATTTCCAGAGATAGTACTAATGTTGTCATTAGTGGAAAGCCAACTTATTTCAACATAAAGAAAATATCTTTTATAAAAACAATGGTTTTTTTTTTAATTCCCTTAGAAAACAAAAGGAAACTTTATTTCCTTGTGACCCATCACCATCAAATGACTGTTGTGTTCCATTCACCCATTTTAATCAGAAAGCTGACACAAGACTATCCTTTTAGTGTGGTCATGTATCTTTAACTGCCTCTGTCTTAAAATAACACTTGCAGAATGAAGTCAGTGTTTTTCGAAAGTGCTTGTAATCATTCTTATAAAAAGGGTGAGAATTTTAAGACCAATATTTTCTTTTGTTCATTTCTTCTGCTATCATGTCTCTGCTAGTATATCAATAGTCTATTTTATTTTTATAAAATAGTTTAGCTTGTATTCCTTAAATCACTTTGGGCTGTGAAGTCTGTCCTTGTCTAACATAATTCAGGGAGCAGAATGCAAAGACTGCTACTAAGAGCACTCTTAAGAGAGGAAGCAAGGAGAAGCAATCTGAGAATCAGATTCTCATTTTGATTCTTATTTTGAAAAGCCGTACATTTCCACAGTGCTCCAGAGAGTGGGCTCTGTCCTCATTCACTCAATAATGCTTTCATGGGTTCCTCAGCTTGCAGGGGCATACAAGCCTTGGGAGGGAATAGTTCCTCTGTTACTGTCAGCAAGGAAAGCCTGCAATTAGTGTTCTTTCTGCTATAGTCTTAACTCATATTTTGAGCTGCAGTACCTTAACCTTTGTACTGTGGATAATTTCTCCACAAATGATTTAGCCTACTGACCATTTCAAAGGACTAGCTATATACCCTTGTTTGGAAAGCACAGTTTTCATTACATTTAATTACTTTGCCCTACAGCTTGCATGGGAAAGGTTCATGGTAAAGGTGCAGCTATTAAATAAGTGCAGATACTAAACAAGGCCAGCTGCTATTAAAATCTACATAGTAAAGGTGAAGCTACTAAATTAAGGCGATTACAGTTTGAAGGTGTTTCTAGATGAAGACATATGGGTAAACTTTTGCATCTATAGTGCATTTTACCATACACAATGTTATAAAACTTGTGTGAGCAGCTCAGCAAGATGTTTCCACATTTTAGCTGTTACAACAATGCCATATTAAACTAATTTATACAAATATGAAATATATAATTTAAAACATTTTAATCCATTAGAAATTAATTTGAACACTTGGCTCTGCAAGAAATTCTGAAATTCACAATGAATCTCAAAATTTCTGCTATACTTCAAAGTAAAAAATCCCTATAAAATTATTAAATATTTTTCTAAACTGTATTGTCAATAGCACTCCTAAGTAGAACACAAGTCCCTAGTGAATTGCTGGTAGCTGGCTTATCTCCAATTTTCACAGGCTGTCACACTTTCTAGGAAACTGGATTCACTACTTCTCCTAGCACTTGGTCTATATCTTCCCAAACCCACACTTTACTCATTGTAGTCATGAGATAAAAGTCTGTGTTCATGGTTTCTCATTTCATTGTACCAAAATAACTGCTCTTGCATCCCACCAGAGCAGTGTTTGTAAAAGATGGCAGAGTTTCTGTGCAAGGCATGAGGCCGTTGATGGGAAAAGTCTCCATATACATTGTTTGTAGCAGTTGGGGCAGCCAAACTTAGAATAAACCATGCCCCTGATGGATGTGTTTGGTAGAAGTTCTGAAGCATACTATCCCACCATCTGTGATCAGGTGTTCTCTTTGAGGGAAGTAGTTGAGTTGCTTTAGAAGAGAGTTCAGAGATTACTTAGCATACATGCAAAGTGTGCAAAGGTCTGGAAATGGAATAGAGAGCAAGTCAAACTGCCTATATAGAAACGTCCTAAAGCTATGCAATATGACTGTCCTTTGCAGAGTAGAACACACTAATTAAATTGCTCATAGACAATACCATTCCCATTATAAAGAACGGTTTGGGGGTCTATCACTATTCTATTGTTAGCAGCTTCCAGAATTTCCATTATTTTCCTGATAATGTGGTACAGACAGTTAAGTTCCCTTCAGCACTTCTTCAGACTGTAATGATTTTCTACATCTGGATAATCTAATAGGAGTAATAATGTAATATTAAACCAATCTGAAATTCACTGGATTATTCTTGCCGGTTTCAGTAGACTTTGAATGACAAGTCACAAGTGACCAAGAGGTCACACTAGAGTTTTGGAGACCAGGGGATCTGTCAGACAATTACCTACAACCTTTTCTGAATCTCACACTTCAAGCCCTAATGTCTGAAAGCTAATTTTGCTGTGATACAAATTGAATTTGATGCTCTGTTAAAACAAGATGAGATGCTTTGAAGAGGTACATGGTCTTTGCAACCTATATTATTTCACATATATTTCATAATAATAAATATATCATTCAAAAAATAATGAAACATATGTATTTTGTTAATATTATTCTTTCTTTCCTTGATCATATTCCAAGGGTTTTTCACTTGTAGATCTTTGTGACAAAACCCAGATTCAGACAGGTCTTTGAGGAAGTTTATTTAAAATTTTTCATTATGATGAATATCCTAAAATATAAAATTACTTTTATCAGTCTGGTTTTACTAACCTATAAATTGGAATACTTCACTTTTTAAATCAAGACAGACACTTAAAACAGATTAGATACAAAAATCTTTGTCTTCTCAGAGTTTCCTTGCATTAGATTTTCCTACACAGAGTGTTATACAGAAATACTACAGAATGTTTTTGCATTGACTGTTTTTGTCACCTCCAAGGTCAATCATTCCTTCTGGCAGTAGCGTCTTCATAGATGCAGGCTGTGGGTGCATTTCTTCACTTTTTTATCTCACTGCCCCATGCTGTGACCCGTCTAGTCTCACTCCTGAAAACAAAGGCTCCTGTGGTCCTCTACAGCACCAATCTCCCATCTCCTTCCATGAGGATCTACCTTGTCTGATCATTCATCTCTTATAAATAGAAGTAAACAGGTAGATATCAAATAGCATAATCTGAATTACTTCTTTGGGTTTGGAGAAAACTGCACCTTACAATAGGACTTCCAAAGAATTTATCTGGTAAATTTACAAACAGGTGATGAAACTTTCCCTAAGGACATGTGTATGTCATTGTATGATAAACTGATTTTTGGAAATCAGTTAAAGCTGTTTGTTCCTCTGGATTTTCTGAATTAGTCTGTCTTAATCTATAAGTATCTAAAGATGGTGTTTTGCTACCTCAAGTCACATTTTTACACTCAGACATTGCCTTAAAAGTTGTCATGTGTCTTTAGGTTGTTTAGCAGCTTAAAAGGGAAACTGGGGAAGACTGAAGATAGCACTACTGAGCTGACTATTGAAAGCTTTACATTTTTCTCAGCCTTCAGAAACTTCTGCAAATTTCAGGATCTTTAGAAAGCCTGGCTGACACTGCTAGGAGCCAGGGCACTTCTGACGGATACCAGGAAAAACACGCTCCTAAGAACATGAAGAACCCCTGCTGCTTAAATAGTCTGCAAAAGACTATTTTGGAATAGTTTTATCTGTAGATAAAACTCCTGAAGAAACACAAAGACTTTATTCAACTCCCACACTTATGCATATAGTTTTCATATTAGATACCTACTGGATTCTCCTAACTTTTGTGTACCATACACATCTTTTAGCCTATTGCCTTTCTACAAGTACTAGGAGGCACAATAGCAGTTCCTATATGTATGAATATCCTGAGTCAAATGCCTTGCAACTTTCTCAAATAATTTTTTTATGTAACAAGGTTAGGTCACAATACTCTCTAAAATACTCAGAAAAACTATAATACTGTAAAAAGTGCTTTATTTCCAATGGTCTTACAAAGCAGTTCAGACTATTATGAGCAAGTAAATCAATATTAAATAGGGATTTAAAAATCTTACCTTTTCCAGACCAGTAACTCATGTTTTAACTGTACTGAATTAGTTTAGCAGCTCAGAAATACATTTAAATTATTTGTCCGAAATATATGCCTTTTTTAGGACCTTCTACATTCCTTCAGATTTTAATAAAAAAAGAAACTTCAAACACAGGTATTGGTTAGCACTACAGGTACGTCCAATTAAAGTAATCCACAAAATCAAAGTAAACCTCCCCAAAATATGAAAGTTTGAAGTGACCTTTGATACAGCAAATTTAACACATGAGTACATTTAAAAACAAAAGATCCAGGTCCTGTGGAAAGGAACAAACATTATTATAATAGAATGAACAATATGGTTAGAAAATGAAATTTATGATGGTGTTGATGAGCCTTTGGGGTCAAAACTGAGATTGCCCCCTTAGTATAATGGAAGCTAAGATCTGATTTCCAGTATGTTTATTTCAAATGCATTTCTTTACTCAGCTGGTTTTCAGAACTTACTATAGCATATTGAGTTGTGCCAACTATGCATGTTTTGTAACAAGATGACCTTCTAGCAGCTCATAATGAATTTAAGTGCAGTTGTAATAAGAATATCAAAGGGAGTTTAAAAGTCATGTTTATAATCTTTTGGTAAGGCCATAGACTTCATTATCATAATGTTATAGCACAGATTCAAATCAATTTTAGTTATACTTCTAATGCAATCTCAGGCTTGCAACCAACTGCTTCAATTATTTTTTCAGTAATGTCTCATCTAAAATTTCTATTTTTATTCCTGATAGCCCCTTTCCTTTCTCTCAAAACAGACATATATGAAAGGGGAAAGGAGCCATGGAGTTTCCTGAAGAGCTACCACATTTCCTCTGGAATTACAGCACATCTGCTAGAGTCAGGGCCAGAAATGTCATTAAGTTGCTATACAACCTCTGTGATTAACTTGTTAAGTGCTCTCCTTTTGGTCAGAAAGGACTTTTTTTTTTAATTATTAACTACTAAACCTGTGGAAACTAGCCCACTTCTTTAATATGGATCCTTCTCTTAAAATTTGTGTATTTGTAGCCAAATTATAAATTTGTGGACTAAAAGACATCTTCCTTAACATGGACTTCTGGTACAGAGGAGCTTTGCATTTCAAATGTGGCAGAAGGAACAAGTTCTTATTTAGGGTACTTTTCTCCAGCTAAAGAGGGAAAAAGGGAGGAGGGGGGAAAATAGGCTGCTGTCTTATTATGTGGAGCTATACTGGCAGTGAAAATAAGATAATTTTGAAAGCATAGTGAATGAATTATTCTTTCATAGCTTTGTTTTCAAAACACACCTTGTGTTTGTTCTTAACAGGGCTAAGAATTCAAATCATTCCAGGAGATCCTGAGCAACACTCACGCTGGAGTCCTGTATGTGGGATAATTCAACACTGAATTTTCATTTTTATTTCTTTCCAAGAAATATGCTAACACAGTAATTTGCTGTTGCTTTTGGAACCTACTGGAAAATGTCAATTTGACAGAAAGAGGCATAAAAGCAGGTGCCCTGGGTAAATGATGCAGCAATACCAAAATGTGCAGAACCAATCAGGGTTGAGATAAGGACCATCATACACACACCTTGCAGTAGGGTATTGGGGTAGTGGCACCACACACATGTAGTTTACAGGCAAACAAGCACAAACTTCTCCCTTGCCTGGGGCTTTGTTTCAGTTCACTGAACAAAGCGCTAAAAAGTAATTACAGTCTTTTTCTTGGAAAATGTTTCAGACCCTCCTTGGAGGTTTGTGCTTCAAAGGCATTCCAAATTGTAACAAAAGAAAGTGGGCTATTTGCCCAAAGTTTGAGAAAAATTACATTTAATAGCACAAATGTTATTTGCTTGTGGGTTTTGTTGTTGTTGTTAGTTTTTGGGGTTTTTTTGTTTGGTTTTTGGGGTTTTTTGTAGTTTTTTTGTTTGTTTGTTTTTGTTTTTGTTTTATTTCTTCTCATATCAGGAAAGGGAAGCCAGGTTTGTTTTTTTTTTTTTTTGAAGTCTTATGTTCAGAAATTACCTTCTTCCTCCTGATCTGAGTAAAAGACAACTGGAATCTGTCCTGCATGAGTCTTACATATTACAATTAAGCCAGCTTTATCTCACACTATTTATGTTATCTTGAACTGAAAAAGTAGAGAAACAGCCCAAAACTTCTCAGGCCACAGACCTATTCTTTCTTCTGCTAACCCATGGTGTCTGCCTCTCAGCTATGCTGCAAGGAACAGAGTCTAAAACAAAGACAAACCCAGTCCAGCACTTTTTTTTTCTCCCACACAATCTTAGAAGCCCATCAATACTTCTTCCATCAATAGAATTCTTTGTGGAAAGTATTGTCTGTGAAGTTCTACTTTAGGAAGTAGGGAGATGTGTCTTTTTAGTGACTTCTGATTCACAGAATTAAAAGAAATTCAAACAAAAAAATTCTAGAAAACAAGCCAGCTGAAATATTACTGGTATCATATCTATTATTCCTTCTACTCAAGGTGATTAAATCAAACCACTAAAAAAAAAGTGTTGAAAATACTGATGCCGTGGGAAAACAGAGTTAAAGCTCTCAACTGAAAATGAAAATGTAATTTCTAGGTTCTCAAAGTCTGTGTCTCATGGTCATTAACAGCTGTTTTATGCAAAAATTAATTTTAGATGGAAATTAAAATGGCAATAAAAATTAGATGGCAATAAAAATTTAAAAATCATGTTAGCAATGAAAAATAAAAGACTACATGCATCTTCCAAAAAAAAAGGAAAATAAGCATTATCAGTAAAACAACAACAGAAAAAGGGTCATCAATTTGAGAAGCTACTAGACTAAGTTAATACTTTTTATATTATGATTAAGTGCATATGGTCTGTGGAAACTCTCTAGCAGGTTGTTCTGTCATGATAACAAGAACAAAACTTGCCTGTATAGAAGTTTCTGCCCCTTCTTGGCTCCTGTACATATTTCAATTACATTGCAAGCATTTGCAGAAATGCTATAAGTTTTTTGCAAAAATCTAAGTTACTATTTGGTAACACCAACAACCATGATCTAACACAAACATTCATGACCTGAAATGTTTGCCCTCACAAACATGCATGGCCTGAAAAATTAGCGCCTGCTGGATGCACTAAGAGACCTAAGAGAATCTCTGTCTTACATAAATCAGTTCTTGCACAAATAAATTCTAGCCCAGATATTTTGAATAGTAGTCAGGCAGCCCTCTTGTCTAGTGACAATTTCACTCCTTTTCTCTACAGCATTTGGGTTTGGTTTATATTTTGATTGGTTTAGATCTTGTCTCTCTCTATTACATATAACCTCTATCCAAAATAAATACTTATTTCTTCTTTAAAGGAGGCTGGTTAACACGGGCAATCGGGGTTAAGTTGCATCATGTTGTGTTGAAAATATTTCAGCAACATAATTACTCCAAATTGAAGTCACTTCTCCCATTTATCTTAGCTTGAAGCATTTTTGTTCAAAGCATGCCATAATGTGGTTCTTTTCTTCTCTGACCGTGTAGTACTGCCATCGTGCTAGGCTAAAGTACCATTGATGGATTTCCTTCTGTGCTGCTGTGAAGCCTTAGCTGGGATGTTTTGCATAGACAGAGTTCAAAAAGGGTCGTAAAATTCTGTCAATGACTGCTTTCTGTACCCAAGAGGAGGTGGCATGGACCCATTCTGGGGAGATGAGAGGTGGAGAAGTGGCAGAGGCAGAGCTTCTGGCACAAGTATTTCTAAATGCAAAAGTAGAGGCTGCTACTCTGGTCCCATACTGGCATCTCAGGAAGCAGAACACGAACTATCCACAATCACAGCAGAAAGTCACAGTCCCACCTAGTGCAAATGCAAGTTTGGTAAAAATAAAAAAAAATCTGGGCTAATATAAATTGACTAAGGATTAACAAAGGTCATCTCTGAGTTATACTGAGCCTTAATAGGAATGGAAGATAGCTAACAGAGCAAAGAATTGGATTAACATAATTCCACTCTATTTTGCCACTGGGTTTAACCAGAGTTGACTCACAACTAATTTTTATATTTCTGTAACAAATGAAATTGATTAGACATATGCAATTAAGATTTGGTAAGACAAACAGTTTTTTTGTTTTTTCTGAAACCACTTAACATAGTAAACAATAGGGTCAATATATTCCATCTCAGATTTAAACATAATTTCTGTTTGACAACAATGAAAAGGAATCTACATTTATTTGAAGTCATGCGTTGAAAGCATTAGATTAGAGATTAAAGAGCACAGCACAGTGATGTAAAGGTTGACTGGGATTCCAAATTGTATTCCATGTTTTATTATCTATTTGAAAATCTAATTATAACTAAAGCCTAACTGATGCCAGAGGAGAACTAAGAATGTTTGTAAAACACTATAATTGAATTATCACCAAGAAACAAGTGTTGTGAGATGAGAAAAATCATTATGCAATATCAGTGTGCTATCAAATGTGTGAAATCTAAACCTTTTTGGAGTTCAGAGCATTTCATTTCAGCTACCTAGTAATTCACCTTTCAGCATTAGACACCATTATTGAATGATGAAAACTGTAATAGATGTTGAAATGTACTGCAGTATTCTATCCAGGTTGCTGCACAAAGGCCTCTTCCAGACATTTGGACTATGTATGCTAACACTCTGCCATATCTTCCCAGAGCTTTTTTAATAGTCTGGTGTTTAAACTATCACAGTGATTTATTCCAGCGTTAAAACTTATATTTCTTTTACAAAACACTGCTGGTTTTAACACTTTCTTTGACTCCCTCTAACTGAGAATATTAGTGACACAAGTATAATGTCATACCTATAATCTTTTAACAAAAATGCCTCAAAATTTTTTATTTATTACCCTGGCACTTGACATATTTTCCATCAGTATCTTCCCTTCCTTGAATTCCTCCAGTAATGACTATCTTCTCCTCTATTTTAAATTTTTTATGTTTCACTGCACTTGCAAATTTCAGCTAACATTCCTTCCTACAATACATTTTTATTGGCTAGATACATTATTCCTTTACATGATTCCAACTCTTCAAGCCTAGACTGTAGAATTTCCCACTACTCCTTCATTTCATAGAATATTCCAGACTTTCCTCATTTTGCTAGCATACTTTTCATACAATTTGGTAAGATAACTGCATTTTTAATTTGGCTTATTTTTTAATTTTGCCAAGCCTCCCCTGTAAGTTCAAAGTGTGCCACATTACTTAGCAATACAAAATTCAATATAAAATTGAAAAGACCACTATGCATTTTACATTGTAGAGATAGTGGAGTTAAGAATAAGATTAACCTTTGGCAAGGTCTGGAAAATTTTCAGCCTCTTGTCTCATTAGTCTCAATAAAACCAGCTATGGAAGACTGAGTAATCCTGTATTCAAACTGGAAAAAATTTCAGTTTGCAAATTTTCAAAAAGATTAATCCCAAAACCAAAATACATTGTATTAGAAAAGAAAGAAATTAGCTCAAGGAAATCGAAGCTGGTTGTTTTACACTTCAGTCTCCCTTGAATCTGGGGACACAATCTCTTAATAAAATATTCTCATTTTTCTAAAGCATGTACATGGTGAAACAGAGGAAGATTCTACTTCTTAAATTCCTTTAAAACCTTGGGAATTTTCCCCATATTGTTGACAAAGAAACACACCCACACACAGTAAAACCAAAACTGATTGCAAAAGGACAATGTGGCTTCCTGATATTCACCAAAATACATAATTATGGACAATCAATGTGCTTTGGGAGAGCAACCCAGAAACAAAAATAGCCATTCATTTAAGAACCCAGATAACTTTAAAAAAGGAAACCTTGGTGAGCTGATAATTAGAGTTGCTATTGGTCATTGCAAAGAGCTCAGAACCTGAAATCTGATTTCTCAGTCATATCTGTGATGCCTAATGTTTCCTTCTCAGAAGTATCAACCCTGGTCTGATCAGGCTTTTGGAAAGCTGTTTCAGCTCTCAACTCGTATTCCTATTTCAGTGTTGGCTATTTTGATACTGAAAAATCTCAATGTCATTTGGGTGTTTTTTCTCAACTTCTATGGTAGAGCTGACATAGTAATAAAACTACTGAAAGCAGTGCTTTCCTGAATAGCAAATTGGACAAAAAAAGGAAGTAGATGATATTTTTAATTTGAAATTTCACCTGAAACTTCACAAGCATTCCTTAGAACTTTGCCTATGTAAATTTCTTTTACGGGAAATGGAACCAATCTTTTCCAATTTGTCCTATTCCATTTTGTCAATTTATTAGCATTTTATGTATTTCTATTTTGTGATTAAAAAAAAAATATTTAATAGCTTAGGCTATTTCAGTTCTCTTGTGTTTGCTATAGATTTTTCTTTTAAATTGCCATTTTTCCTGCAATATTAGATAACTTAAATTCATTTTAGAATGGTACTGGGATCACTTTTTCCCCATTACTTCATATATTGTAAATAAGAAGAAAATGCTTTTTTACTGCAGTCAATATGTAAAGTCTCTGTTTGCATTTTGAATGTTAGCTCATTGTCAAACACCAGAATAAAAAAAAAAATGGGTCTTCTGAGGAAACCAGAGGTACAGTAATATTACACAAACCAAAAAGAGGCATGAAATTTTATCAGTCCTAAAGTGCTGTAAATTTGGCTCAATTAAAACTTTCACCAAGTTCATCCAATAAATTAGCCATAACTGGATTATAGGATGCAACAATTGAGAACTCTGAAAATGGAGGATGCTGTATGAAAACTGCTTGTTAAAACCTCAGCTCATTTTTTTTTGGTATGTGGAACAATTATGTTTTAAAAAAGGATGACCAAAATTCTGTATTTTACTCCAGTCTGTTATCTGTAGATAGTTATGAGTAAGACCAAAAAAATAGCTTAAGCATCAGTCTCATTCCTTTTTAGTTTTGTTTAGTCAATAAGACAAATATTTCTGCACAGAACCAGGTGGAATGTGATTAACAGAAGGGACTCAACACACTGGTTGAAATTTAAGGTCAGAAAATTTGAATGAAAATAAGAAAATAAGAAAAGTTAATCTACTTAGAGAGGCAAGAAGCATTCCAAGCAGACTCTGACACTTTCAGCATAGCATAACTCAACCATTCAGAATAGTTTTAGAAGAAAAAAATAAACTGCACACTAGAAGGAAGTGAATGTGCAAGAAAGTACCCAAAGGAGAAATTAATAAAATTGCAAGTGCTTGCACTTGTTTTAATAAGAGATAAAACAGTTTAAGCATTCCTATATCAGTTCTCTTCCATTTTCTGGATTAACTTGCAGATTTTGTTGGTACTTAGGAAAAGCCTGCTGTGTTCGCTTCATCTTTTAGAGCAGAAGATCCATGAATAGGGGAAGACACAGCTACAACCACATTTTCAACATCAGTACTCCAACTGGGTTCCCTGTAGATGGGACACTGATGCAGTTTTCCTCATCAGACACTGAATTTTCCCTTCATGGTGGATAGTCATTTAGGAGCAAGTATTTATTCCAAACAATTTCCAGCCTTGCCACTCACTTTCTTTGTACACACACTGTTGGTGCTGTGCTGTGCCTCTCCCTCACAAGAGAAACATGACCATTAAGAAATTCCTGGCTTTAGCAAGTAGAGATCTCCTCCATCCTGACTTTTTATACTGCAGTATTCAGCTGGGCAGCTGCCCCTTGGTGAGCTGCCCCAGAAATACAACAGCTCTGGGAGACAGCAGTTAATTCTGCTTGATGTTCACTGATTTTTGACTCTTGTTCTCCTGTAAATGCAGAGATTCCATGAAGAGGTCAGTTTTTAATGGTAATAAAGAAGCTGAAGTAGGTTAGATTTTCACAGCTAATTTCCATAAAATCTGAATATAGCTATAGGGGAGTAAAACTTACATATGTCACAAAACAGCACCAAAAAGCAATTTAACAGGTAGTCCAACAACAGCAGCCACAATGCAAAGGGGGAAGAATGAGTTATATAACATGGGTTTACAGTGTGGGTGTGCATACATGTGCATGCATATGTTGGCATCAAAAATGTTATTTGACCCTTTTTTTATTTATTTTGAACAACAAAGCATTCAGGTACATTTACATGTATCTATGTGGTGAGCACATGCATGTTGACTACAAATACATACATATTGCACATATAAAGTTGTAGAAAAATATAGGTGGAAAGGGCTCATCTGAGGTCCTGGCCCCTTCAAAAATAGTTCAAAATGCAGTTAATCTCAAAGTCAGAGCAGGTTGCTCAAGGCCTTGTCTAGTAGAGATACATACAATAAAGCTAATTTGCAAAGCTCATAGCCAACCACTCACTGAAGTATGTTATTTTCTTTCAGCAGTTGATTTTTTTCCTCCCTATTAGAGGGAAATAAAATGTATCTGATTCCATTCAATAGGATACTGATGACTTCTATAGAGGGCAAATGAGCAGATTCTGCATCAGAAACCTGAAGCAGTAGAGTTTGCCATCTAGATCATTAACATGAGAAACAGAAATGTATATTTATTCTAGTGTGGTTTCTGTTTCTGGTTGCTCTTGCTTCCACAGGTACTGAATAAACCTCAAAGCTGGATGAGGGACTGCAATGAAAGTGATGGAAAAGATGTCACTATTCAGGGGTGACAAAGGTATGAAGAAAGAAAACTTTTTTCTTCAGACCTTAAAAAATTTCTTTGAATTTTGACAAATATCTGTCTGCTGAGAAGAGGCATGACTTTGTTTTCATATCAGGTATATGGAAACTGTTTTCTCTGATCCCCTAGTCAGAAATCTTACTAGTTTTAAGGAAAAAAGAAATAAGTCCTCTGTGACTGAACATACTATTTAGTATTTAGCTACAAAAGTGTGAGTGCATATAAAGGAGCTTACAATTGTGAGAGCTCACTCATTTAAAAATCAGGGTACTCTTGGAAGTGAGATTGAAGGAGTTAATCCAACAAGCAAAGAGTAATGTCAATGGCCACAAAAAATTATACCAGAAATGCAGATGAAATTAACAGTGTCTGCAGTCCTGTTGAGACTGCCCTGAGTGATGATCTTTTTCCTTTGGGGATTTTTTTCTTGGCTGTTTGGTAATTGCGTTTGCTTCATTTGGGAAAAAAACTAAGAAACCGAAACTTTGGCTGCAAACAGTCTCACTCCTGCTCTGGCTTAGTACAAGCAAACACATGAGTTTTTAGGTGGACTGTATTACTTTTCAGAAACATTCCTCTTCATTCATTAGTAATTTTTCTCTTGAAAATCACCCCCTTAGAGAAATCAAAACAATTTTGAGAGATTGTTCTGCAGCATTTTTAAAATAAATTATTCCCCTTCCCATGGCATTTTCACACCCTAGGCATCTATTTGGAAATTTTAGAGGGAATAAATATTTCTTGTCTACTTCTATGGGTAGAATCATCCTTCATGGAGATACATCTAGCTGGAGACAAAAACTATAGATTACAAAGATGCTTTCCCCATGAATTATACAGCTATTCTTTTTTCCTGAGCATATTCTTAAATTCAGGAGATTAAAAGCTAAAAAACTCTAAAAGCTTGAGAGCCCCTTACTATAAGGATGCTTTAATGACTTTATAGCCTATTCCTAAGCAAAGAATCACTTTTTTTCACTACAGATCTCTCACAATTACTTGATTCTTTTGGCACCTGAACTGTAAATTTTGCTGCTGACCATCCAGACAGAGCACTTTTGGAAGCTCCAGACCTATCTAGGCATATCGGGACCTATCTGGGTTTATCACTGACAACAAGCTCCTGATTATAGTCAAAATAAAAAATATTTATACCAACAATTTTCACTGTGATAGTTCACCACAAATTTGAAATCTCAATAAAAGACAAAACAGCTCCCAAAAAACTTACAGTAAAAAAAAAAAAAATCAGGCTTTCTGACTTCAGCTCTTCCAAGTTTATATGACCTATTGTGAAAACTTTCTTCAAAGTCAACTTACCCATTTCAAATGCCAAAAGGAGTATAAATTATACAGAGGATATTAATAATATTTACATTCAGCCCTTCTAAAATGAAGCCAAAGAAGGAAAACATATCATTCTAATAACATAGATACAATCATCACCAGTCTGTACAAATATTGGAAACATCACGTGTTAGTCCTCTTTGCTGATTGAAAATCAAACAAATAACCAGTTATATTATCCATCAGACCATATTAGTAGATAAAAAGGAATGAACTGAAACAAGACAGACTCTATTCTTCATGATAAAGTAGTTTTTTCTTTGTTGAATATCACATAGTAGTGAGAAAGAAGCAGTTACACATGTTAAAAAGATGAAGCCAGAAATCTGTCTGAAATAAGACAAAATTGCCTTGCCTTATGACAGTTATTGTCACAATGAATGAGATTGTCCATTTTAATTGCATTTTTGCCTGGATTTTTAAATATTATGGTATCTCAGAAGCGATTGATGTCAGTTGCAGCACTATGTTACTTTAACTTGTGAATCTGATGGTTCAATAGCCATGTGTCCCTTGAATTCTCATAGACCAGAATTCAATTTCCTGCTTGTGACTGGGTAATGTATTTGCTTTCAGAAAAGTTCTATTGCAACAGTGAAATGATTGACATGAATTCATGATGGAGCAGTGCACTACATACACTATTCCTATAAACACTATGAAGTGCTATGCTTTCCTTTAAAATGTATTAGCAATAACAAACATTTGTTTTACTGACAAGAAATGAACTTAACACTTTTTTAATTAAAAACTGAATGAGGGTTTGTGGTTTTAAACAAATCATCATCTACTTGGTATCTACTTTTTACAAAGAAAAACAAAGTATCTAACTTAAAACAGAAAAATTAGAAGTAATTCATACAGAAGTACCACAAATTCCATTTTCCATTATTACGAAAGTATGAAATACCTTAATACATTATTACTGTGTCTAAGCACCCTTCAGAATAAATTATTTTCTGGTGTGCCTTTATATACAAAAAGGCCTGACTATTAGACCTGAAGTTGTGTGCCTGACAAAGGTACTTCCAAAATTTTGACTCTCTAGCAGTTTAATACAGATGTTCTAGCTTTAAAATGGCAGTCTCTGGAAAGCTTAGCTATTCCAAGAAACATCTTTGTGCCAGTCTTTACAGTGAAAGAAAAGGCTCAGGTAGGTGTGAACATATCCATGGGATGAAGACCTGGCTGTATCAGTAGCTGCACAGGCAATGTTTTGGCCTCTGTGATAGAGGAACGAGTACTTTGAAAGGGGGCGAGAATCTTTCTGCAAACAGGCTTGTTCTGGAGAGGAGAACTGTATTTTAGGTATATTGGGGTAGTGTTGTCACAATCCAAAGACAAGGTGTGGCACAGGAGAGTAAAAAAGGCATTAGGGTGCCAGAGGGAAATGGAACTTGCATCTTTTCATTCTTTCTCTTCTCTACCCTTGAGAAAGCCCACTCTTTGGGAAAGACATGGGAGCTGCAGAGGTATGACCCAGTTAGGTTTACAGAGAGGTGGTTTGGTAAGCCTCACCAGAGCATCCCAATGACCTGATGCACACTTTTTTCAGGAGAAACAGGCTGGAAAGGTGAGGAGGAAGGATTTTACTGTACACTAGGGAATGGCTGGAGGGCACAGAGCTATCACCATGGAGGAAGTGGCAACAGTCTGCTGAGAAATTATGTTTAGGCTTAGAGAGGAGACTGTCACGGGCAGCACAGGCTTGTGTTTTAGAAGAAGTTGTTAAGAGGTAAATGAAGCCTGCAGACAGCTGAAAGAAGACTTCCAATCACAAAATGGCTTTCATAAGGATCTACATCTGAATGTCTGCTCTAAAAGCAGGAGAGCTGGGCACAAACAATTCAGGAGATTTCTAGTGTGTGTTTAAGATAATTCATTGTTGCAGGTGATTGATCAGCCACTCAATAAAATACTTTCTTGGAACTATTGTTCACCATCAGTAAATAAATCATAAAAATATGAAATTCAAGAACAGCTTTGGCTGGTAAAATCATGAGAATTAAGGCAAGCAGCAGAATCCCAAATTTGGACTTAAGGAGGGCATATTTCTCCCTGTTTAGGGACCTATTTGGTAACATCTCATGGGATATTGCCCTGGAGGGTAAAGGACACCAGAAGAACCAGCTGATCTTCAAGGACAACCTCCTCAGAGCACTAGAATGGCTTGATCTAATGTTCTGTAAATAAGAGAAGTGTTACAGAGAGCCAGCATGATTCAACAGGGAACACCAACTGAGTTCAAATATAAAAAAGATGTACATAGAGTAAGAAACTGGGACAAATTATCCAGGAGAAACATAGAGTGTTTGCAGAGATTGTGGTGGAAATGTCCAAAGCTCACATGTTGCTCAAACTAGCAAAGGATGTGAAGAGGGCTTCTGTAGGTACATTAGAAACAGAAGAAAGGCTGAGGAAAATGTGGGTCTGCTGCTCAATGGGGCAACTGACAAAATGACATGAAAAACTCTGAGGTGCATACCACAGGATCTGTAAGAATGTCTGAGGAATTGTGAGGCTAAGGGCAGACCATAAAAGTGTAACAAGTGGCTAAAAACAACTTAAACTATGATTCAGTCTAATTTTGTCTCTAGCTTTTGTAATCTTATTTCTCTCACACACATTTATATTTAGGATTGCTATATTATCTGAGACAAAAGATTCCTATCTTTGACACAGTCACTCTGAGACCCTAGCCAAAGCCTCCAAAGATTCCTGTACTTACCCTTTCTGAACAGAAATTCTGTTCCAAATTTTATCTTATATACATATATACATTGTTGAACCTATCTATGTTTGGAAAGGAATTAAACACTTAATTTTGCAGCAGCAATGCATCAAAGACCACTAGTGTCTTTGGCATTTCTAGGCATCATTTTAAAACTATTAAATAATTATCAGACATAAAACTTTGTAAACTATAAAATGTTTGGTCTTGAAAATTACTTTAAATTATGGTAGTTTAATTTTTTGGAGTTTTTTTAATGCTTAATACTTCGTATATTCTCTGAACTCACTTTGCTACTTATGCTTCATTTATTTTTTAATTGCCACCCATTTTTTGTAGCCAGGAAGGTAAGAGGTCAGTATGTTTTTCCTTTGTTGAGAAAGCAGGAAATGTTTTCACATTTGAAGACTGGATCGTGCCTTTCCTTCCTTATCTCCTCCTCTCCGGAAGGTGACTGACTATATCCCCTCTGTAACTCACACATCACTGTGCAACTATTGATTTTAAGTATTCCCTAAAAGCAGTTTCTCCTAATTGAAGCACACCGAGCTGTAATCTCATCAGCTGTATTAAGTTTAAACAGCTTTTATGCTCTGTAAGTAGCAAATTTTCATCAAGAGCCTTTTGGTACCCAAGTTCTTTATTATACTAGGTTTGGCTTGCTGTCTCATCTTGAACATTTAAACTTCCTTGGGGATATATCTACACTCAAAAGTTCTTCTGCTGTACTCTACCAATCTACATAACACAATGCAACTTTCCAAATTTGCAAGCGACCATGTACAGCTGTAAACATCTGTAAGGAAGTAACTCAGATAAAAGACAGAAAATAAACCACATCAGATTGACATCTTTAAACTAGTTTTCCTGAACCCACACTAGACTTTTTAGGCTGCAATTAATATAGTCTCAAAAAACAGAATAGATACTACCTGAAAACAATAAAGTTATAGCCTAGTTCCTGAAATTTTGTAGGTCCTTGGTGTTTTCATACTTTTCCATTGCTTCTATATATTTTCCCTACTTTGTGTTGTTTAACCTGAGGGCTGTTAAATCTCACTGGATATTAATTAATCCTTTATATTCAACTTGGTCAAACAATATCATGCCACACAGAGGGAGTATGAGGCATATTGCTATGGACAGCTTGAGCAATTCCATTTACCACGTACCAGCCTTGTTTTACTACAGATCAGCTTACCCATGGTGAGCAATTTCTGAAATTAGCCATTCACCTATGCTTTGAAGCAACAAATTGCAGATTACCTTAAATCATTACAAAGGGAGTGATGCACTCAGCTGAAGAGGGTAACAGAGCTTTAAGCTCTCTGAGCTCACTCTGTGAGAGCACATTGGATTATGTCTATAACTGGGCTGGTTTTCATCAGTCTACTCACCCGCTCAACTCCGTAATGATGAGCTTTCACTTCATTTACTCTTCTTGGACTTTGGCAAATTTCACAGCATGAGTTATTAGACCAATTTCCTATACCATTCTCTCTCACCTGCATCATAACCCATATACCTTGTGGGTGATGAGTATTTGAATCTTGCATTTGGTTTTAGCTTCAGTGGTTATTTAAGGCTATGTAAGAGATTTTGCTCCCTGTGAATGTACTTATTTCTGAACCACAAACACACCATTGCTTATTTAAAAGCTGCTACCAGGCACTTCTGATTATTGTTTTGCTGCCCAGACTTAGTTGTGAGTCTCCTCAAAATCTATGCCAAAAATACTTTTTTTCAGGCCATGATTTTTTCTTTTTCTAGGCAACTGAAAAATTAAAACACTTTATTCAGAGTGATTTTATGTTTTGGAGCCCTATGAATACTATAATCAAGAAGAAGACAGGGGAGCTCTTTTTTCAGAAACTGTATTGCCTCCCAAGGAATAATTTCAAACTTCCAAAGAATTTACTAAATTCTATGTGCAAATTCAGTTATCTTGGAGTTCCCTTTCCATTCAAATCATTCTCTCAGAGAATTGCCATTGCCTGATATTGCTTGCCAACTTGTCGCTTGCACCTTTCTTTGTTAGAAATGGCTGAAACTGAGTATTTTTCTCATTGAAGAAAATGTTCTTGAATAAATAGTTCTCTTCTTCTTTCGCCCATTTTTGCTTTGCTGCTTAAATTCTTGTTCTCATGTTAAAGCCACCATTTTGGCAACCCATTTGTAAACATTCTAATAAATGCCATGACTTTTTGGAAAATTATAAGCACAATATTTTCTTTGTTGTGGAAAATAAATGCTAAAATATGTTTATTTTTTAATACAGCTCCTGTAGTCATTGAATTGTTTCCTGATATTTCTATTTTTGAAAAGATAGTGCCTCCAAAATCTTTTGATCATTGAACCCTATCAGTAAAGACTTTTTGAGTGCCCATCACTTACATATATTTATATAGATTTATTTATAAACCAGACACAGGCATTACTGTGCTTATGTATTATGTACATTGTCACTGCCATATTTTCTGAAAAATCCCTTCGCCAGGATTTCTTCTCTTGGGAAGCTGAGAAGCCTCAGAGAAAAATGAAAACAATATTATCTCATTTGTTTCTCCTGTGTTTTGCTGCTTTGGAATGAGGTTGGAGATTGTTTATCCAACATGTGAATTATTTTAATTTAATGACCAATCACAGCCAGCAGTGTCAGGACTCTGGTGTGTCATGAGATTTTCATTAATATCTTGTTAAGCCTTCTTTAAGTATACTTTCTCTATTTAGTATAGTTTTAGTATAGCATTCTTTAATATAATATAAAATAATAAATTAGCCTTCTAAGAACATGGAGTCAGATTCATCCTTCCTCCCCACGATGGGGACCCCAAAAATACCACAGTATATTAAAATCTTAAAAACATTTTAAAAAGTGATATAAAGATAAAATAAATATCACATAGGTTTTTAGAAACATAATAAAATATGTTTTCAAAATATTTTCTTCCCACTCCCAGCGTATTTTCTAGCTCTATCCCTGAGACACGTACACTCCATTTTGGAAATCATTGCTCTAAATAACCATTTCAGCTTGATTGTCAGTACTGAAGCAGAGTTATGCAGAGCCTTGAAAGTTGACTTTCTTGTTAAATTTCTTGTCCTACCTTTGCACACAATATCCAGAAAGGCTCACTAGACTGCTGAAGGCTGCCTGTGGGAAGAAAAGGACTGTGGAGCTAGCGCCTGTATATCTAAGTGCAGTTTTTAGATTGGCTACCAGAGTGCATAGAAAGAACTAGTTCTGGTATTATCAAGCTTATTTTGTCACAAACGTGAAGGATGGTTGGCTGTAGCACACTACTGATACTCAGCCATGTAAGTCAGTCTTTGAGAGTCATCAGAGAGGGAAGGAGCAGTTATGGCTAAAAGAGAAAACCAAAATAAAAGAGAAAACCAGAAGCTTTGAATTTAATGTTTGTGGGATTGCTTTTTTCTATCTAGACAAGCAAGGTGTCTAAGAAATATTTAAGGCAAGAACACAGGGGTGTGAATCCAGGATGTTTTGGAAGGTAGAAGGGCTGGAGGCTTGTATTTTCAAAGTCAAAGGAGCAAGATCTGTTCCCAGGAACCAGGGAGAGAATAGGATGGGTGCTCTATCAGCTGTAAAGTATTCCAGGCAGGCCTGTGAGATATACAGAATTCATGTCTTGATGATTACCCATTTAAAATATAATTCTTGTTAAGACAAAGACAGGTGACATTTGTTTAACCTCTACCATGAGAGATTAAAGTGCTCTTTGAGCAACTAGAGATTTAGTCAAAGCCAACTTCTGAGTTACTACATTGAATACATTCTGTGCCAGACATAAGGATACAAATTGTGTCTGTGATGAGAACAGAGTTGAATCAGCCATTGCCATCATTCCCTTAGATGATGAGTTGCTATCTAATTTAATATTAGAATGCAGCACTCACAAAATTATCTCACAGCAAAGCAGAGGAGAGGAGGGAATGAAGAGGAGAGCCCTTTTATAATCTCCAATTCTGCTTTTGCTGGGAGGGCATGTAAATGAAGCTTTTGCTGGGACCCCAGCTGAGACTGGAAACATGGATAAATGCAAAAAATACAGTTCATTATACAATAAAAACTGTGTAGTGCAATATAAAATAAAAGCTAAGAGACGGGGATATAGCTCATTTTTTCTCTTGAAGGATGTATCTTCAAGGATTCCTTAATAAGGCAGGATCTAAATATTAAAATAACCAGTTCAAGATGCTTGATTTGTATAGGTTGTGGAGTTTTTTAATATATTGATTTAATTAGTCACTATTGAACCATATTTAGAAGATAAGTGAAAGCCTCTACAGACTTATTTATTGGCACCATATGGCAGTTCTTAAAAGTGATATTCAAATTAGGTATAATGAGCCACATAAAAAAAGATGTGCCATAAAAAGGACTTCCAAACAAAAATGATGCTATTGTTGAAGGATATAAGTTTTAATGTGGGATTTTAGAATCCCTTCCAGAGATGAGGTGCCCTACATCTGACTGAAAATATTTGCAGGTAGTGCTCATATTACACAATGTAGCTGCAAAAAGCACATTTATATGATGGATTAGAAAACTATGACAGGAATAGGCAGAGGAGTCAGGAAGACATGAAAAGCTAAAGGAGGATGGCAAATCAGGAAGATATGCTGCTCACATTTTGACTACAGTAAATGCATCTCTCAGTTTAAAAGTATCTGCTCAGTCATCAACCTGCAGTTACCTATTTTGATACATGATACTGACTACAATTTTCATGAAATAAACTCTGTGTCTAGTGTATGCCAAGCGATCCTTAAAGCATCACTGTGGTATTACTGTCATGTGAATTTTGTTTCATTTATGATCATTCTTTCTGATGTGTTTCTTAGAAAATTTTCATAACTCGAAATAGTTATAGAAGGAATTGAACCGATAGGATGTAACACACAAACACACACACACACACACACACACACACACACACAAGATTTCAAGATCTAGTACTGAAAAATAAAAAAACTAAAATTGTGGCTTCAGCCTGAGGTCCTTGTGCTGATGGTATTACCTGACTGGATGACATTCAGTTCTTCCTGAACCATTTGAGAAGTGCAGGAGAAATATTTTCTCCTCAGTTATTTTTTTTCACAGTACCTGTACCCCTTTAAGTAGCTAATTCTTCACCTGTCTGCTTTTGACACAAGTAATTTCCTCCTTGCTGCCTGGGAACCACCTGGAAAAACACTGTCAGTACAGGCCACAGACTCCTTAATC
This sequence comes from Camarhynchus parvulus, assembly GCF_901933205.1. NCBI lineage: Eukaryota > Metazoa > Chordata > Aves > Passeriformes > Thraupidae > Camarhynchus > Camarhynchus parvulus. The sequence continues at coordinate 50,977,271 of NC_044572.1, forward strand.
TTTGTGCATAATTTTTATAGATGTAGAAGCAGATGTGGCAGAATCATTAAAGAATTCCTGTCCCTACACCTCTGTCTGGCTGGAGGGAGCATAAAACCTCCTGGTTTTTGCTAACAAATATCATGACAACTATGGCACAAAACGGTGAATGGCATAATTGAACTCATTTATGTTCAAAAACAGAAGATTAAGCAACATTATAGATCCTCATTGGCAGTAAAGAGGAGCATGAATGAAGAGCAATCCTTCCTGAAGGGACTGCAATGTGTTGAGCTGGTATTGCTACACCCGTACACAAAACTGTGTCCTAATTTTTAATGGCAAGTGATAAGGCAATTCCTGACAATAAAGTTCCACTACAGTCCAAGGCCTATTCAGCCCATGAAGTCTTGGACTGAGGATGGTCACTCTGGGGGCAGCACTGGAGGTGGACAATCTATTTGTCAAGCAAGAACTGGGATGGAATGGAGAAGTGGGCTCCAAGGAATTGAGCATCTACTCTCTTCATGGAGTGTGTAACTACATCTAGGCAAATTTTTGTTGAAGAAGCACAACCACATCCCTGAAGCCAGGGCAATTCTTTCCCATTCCGCGCACCAATCAAATTCAGTGTGTTTACACTCTCCAGCAAAAGGAACCAGAGATGTGTTTATCATGCTACCATAGTCCTCCCTAACAAAAAAAATCCAACCAACCAACCAACCAATCAAACAACAACCAACCACAGCAACAGCAACAAAAATAATCAGCCAGCCTAGTTCTGGATCATAATGTGTCTGGAAAAACCTGCTCAGGTAAAGTCTCTGTATGTAGATGTGTTCAGAGTATAGACCTAGTAAGGTTCACCAAATCAAGCCATGTTAAAAAGATGCTATGAAAGGCAGACTTGCTGATGCCCCAGCTGTCCCATTTGCCTGACATTTCTCACATTTCTGAAAACACTTAGAGCCCTTGTCCTAGCAGCAGTGAAAAAATTTGAAAGAATAAATGGCTTGTACACCAGAGGTGCTATGGAAGTGCCTTTGCTAGTCCTGCGACCACGTCCCCAGATTTAATTAACTTTAGATCTTTGAGGAAGTAAAAAAGAGTTTCTCCATGTTAAAAACATATTTTTATTCCATTTTAGTGGATGAAGTCTAAAATAACTCCATTAACTGAAAATGCTTGACTGTACCAATTTTCTCAGGCTCGATCAGGATAATATGCAAGAGCCTCCTTTACAGAGAAATTACATGTTTTCAACCCAGTGTACAAAAAAAAGGCTGGCTGTACCCTGTATCAGGTATTTTATCTAGAGCTGATTTTGGAAGCTGAGTTGAGTACAAGCACTCAGCATTTTGTTTAAATTCAAAGAGTGTAATGGGTGGCTCAGCAGAGGGAAGTAGACTGCAACAAAGATTACACCGAGACTAAGATTCATATGGAAGGAAGGCAAAGACCAAAAAGTAGAGAAGAGATCCTGGAATTTAGCTGGTAGAAGACAAACTAGAGAAAGTATAACAAGGAGCTGAGATTGGTAATCAGACCAAAAAGGCACAGATTCTGTCACAGGGTTAGTGCAAGAGAGGAAGAGATAAATACCTTGATAAGCTGTGACAGCATGAAGGAAGTAGACAGAGAAAATTGTGCAGGAAGAGTGATGGAGGAGATAAGGACAGAAGAGCAAATTGGAAACATGAGGACAAAAGAAACAAATTGGATTAGGTGGATGGGATGAGAATTCAGGGACAGAACTTTAACAGGAATGTTGCAGTCTAGAGAGTCTATGTGGAAAGAAACAAAGAGTAGTGAGATGGGTAAGGACTTGGCTAAAGAGACGGCAGAAGAGACTGTGGCATCATATCATAAAAGTCTGTTGCACAAATAACCTGAACAAGGAAAGATACAATGCACAGGAAACCTTATTTAACTTTTGGCATCTCCTGACTTATAAATGACTCTTTAGCTTTAAAAGTCGTAGTTTAAAATAATTTCCATGTATGCTTGTGAGTGTACAAGTATTAAGTAACAAAAACAACAAAGAAAAGATTAGCCAGGTGGTGTGTTTCAGACATTTCCACCTAAGTTAACAAAAAGACTACATCTTAAGCTATGTAAGTACATTACACATTTCTTTTGATCTTATGTCACTGTGTTTTATGTGTCATTTTACTTATAACTGTTTATTCCAACAGACATGCCATGCAACTTTTCTGTTGCATTAACTGTATAGTTAATCAAATAACTGAATGGTTTTCTTTTGCTACAAGGTGAAACTCAAATATGCCTTCACTTGCAATGGTCCATCACAGACTTAAAAAGCTCATAAATGAGAAATGGATTTCATTCATGAACATACATACTATGATGGGTTTCCAATACAATTCTGCCTCTTTATATGTCTCTCATATTTGGCAGAAATAGCTTTTTTCCGCCTTATTTTTCAGTTGTCAGTAGATTTGTAAGATGTCTTACTTGGAATCTTTTGGATCTCCTCCAATGATTTGGGATCCCCTAGGGTATCTGGTAGAGATTGATTTATTATAATAAATATTATGCAGTTTATGCCGCTGAATAGAATTTGCTGTAGCAGTGTATTTGCTCCAGCAAATGATTAATAACAAAACAGGTTCACTGTACACTCATTGCCTGCATACATGCAGCTTTTGGAATGATATAGTATTATGAGTTCTTATTGCTAACCAGGGGCAAAAAGCATCCTTTTCTATTTCTATAGCTACCCCAACAGAAAACACTGAGAGCTGAAAGGAATCTGAAAAAGTTGTGAAAATCTGAAAATGAACCAAAAGGCAGAAAACAAGGCACTAAGCAGCCAAATGTTTTCAGTTTCAAATTACTAATAATTTTCACCCACTTTTAACACACTATTTCCCAATTCTCCATTCATTCAGCTAAAATAATTTTACTTAAAGCTTTCCAAATGACTCCTCCATTCAATAGATACTTGTTCTAATGTTTTGAAATGAACAGAAACTTTTTCTTACCATCGGTATTTTCATTTACAGATAATTTCTTTAAAAATATTTTCAAATTCTAATGAAACATCTCTTCCTACTTTATGCAGATAATGGAGATAAATTTACTATCTGCAACACAAAAGCATTATACAAACACATAAGCAATATATCACAATATATTTACATTACTTTTCAAAAAAAGTTTTGTTTTCATTTTTATTGATTTTGACTGTAATGATTACTTTTCTGTTGCAGAAAATATTTTAGAACAGAGTTTTCTGCACTGAGGTGTAAAGGCACTTCAAATATACCCCGAGGAACTAGCTCAGCCCTTTCCAGAGCCCAGCTATTAGTATTTCAGTTTGCTCTCAGGTCCAACATGCCTGAGGGGTAGGGGAGAAACATTTGTTCCTTTTATCCAAAACTGAGTAACCTGTCTTATGGACAGAGAATGTGCCCAATGACCAACATATGTGAAATAACCACAGTTACTGCCCTGGAAATTCTACAGTCCAAAGACATGAAGTGAGACAAGAAAGTGAGCAAAGGTACAAGTTAAGGAAGAAGTGAGCCTAGCATAGCTGCATGTGGTTTCATCACATAGTTTCTCAAAGGACTGCTGACTCTAGGCCACAAAATATGGCTATGCATGTTACAGAAGAGCAAGGTAGTTTAGACTCTTTAGCATCATCCCCTTGCCTAATGCAAGTATATAGTCCTGAAAGCATCTCAATCTGCTAGGAGAGGTACTCAAAAAGGCCTAGATAAATGTCATGCACTGATTTTAGATGGAAATATAAGTTCTATTTTCTTATTTAGGCAAGTAGGTTCACTGATTTATTTGGGATTACTTGCACAGGATGAAAAAGCAATAGGTAGAGCTCTCTCAAATAGTACCTGGAGAACTTTGTGGTGAGAGGGTTTTAATGAGTCATCTGAAAGGCTTAGATTAGCCACTGTCTATACTCTTTCATGAAAATGATACCTAGTTAGTCTAAACCAGTAGTAAAAATTTAGAATATGTGCTTTAAGCTAAGACAGTTCTACACAGCACGGAGAAAGAAGGAAGGGAAAATATTTTATGATTCTCTTATATATTAGGTCCACTACAACAAGACTTATAAAGAACTGAGCATTACTACACTTCCTCCTCTATTCTCCTCCCATTCAACACACACTTTTAAAAAGCTGTGAATTTCAGAAGGTTCAGCTCTTTGAAAAGAATGAATACTAAAGTTTGAATCATAAACTGGGTACCTTCCATCACTGCACACATTTGCTAAATTGGTTCGCTTCAGTTTTAAACTGGAACTGAAAGAAACCAAATTTTATACTACATATTAAAAATTAGGGGTAGGAATGCTGCCAAAAGCTATACATGTGCTCCACTGGTACTTTGAAGATATTGTCTTTTTCTTCAGAACTTCAGTGTCATGAATTGTGATTAATTTCTTCTGACAGCAGGGAGAACCTTAAAAATAATATGACCAAAGTTACAAAGAATTTGAAAGAATAGATGAATTATGAGAGCTGCTCCAATAACCTGGCTAGATATTAGAACAATGCCTTGGACAGCCTGATCCTAGCAAAGCAGAACTGCCAAAATTCACCCATGACTGGGCTTTAAAGTTGCAGTATAGTGTTACTAAGTGCAGTGTTCCTGGCATAGCCGTCTTGGCATTTTGCACAGCACCCTTGTCCGTGGTTAGGGGAGACAGAAGCATTCACTAAGGATGGACCCTGAGAGACAAATCCCTCCTCCTCAGATCATCCACATGTCAGGGATCTCTTACAGGAGATGCAGTCTGTCTGTCCACCCACATGAAATGCCCTCCATGGCTTCCTGTCATACAATTAAATGTGCTTGACTGTGTGAGAAATCCCTGTAGCCCAGCAAACACACAGCCCAAGTTCGACCATTTCCACAGAACTAATCAAGTAATTTTGCTCTTTACTTGTGATTACTGATATGGAGCTCTCTGCATCTCAAAGTGCTTCTTCACAGTAGTTGTGGCAGGGATAAAATCACAGATAACATAAAATAACACGGCTAATCAAATTCACTATTCTGCACCAAGAGCACAAAATTCTCCACTTGATATTTTTTGCAAAAAGGCATCATAAGTAAATTCAGCAGCTAAATCATAACACACAAAGCATATCCAAATGGGTACAAATTTCCTGACAAGATACTGGTTTAAAGGGGGACTTAGAGCTCATTTTCTCTCTTCCTGCCATAAAATAACCATAAATTTAGCTTCCTAGAAATATTATGATTCCCAGACAAATTTCCCCAAAGCACGACTATATTATGGTGTCTCTAATGTATTGCATCAGCAAGTTTACTTTCTACAAAAAAGGATAAACAAAAAGTATTTATCAAGTCACTACTCACACAGAGCACACAGTAGATAAATTTTCCATCTGCTAATTTTAAAACAGTGAAAACTAGGTTTTTGAAGTCTACATGAGTGGCATTGCAGCACTGAGGAGAGGGCAGTTTAAATAGCAACCCAAGATTGATATTAAGTAACCTCAGCACTTTACAGAGCTTTTCTTTCCCTTAAATTTGAAAATAAGGGTGTAAAATATTCTGTAAACGGTAGAGGAATAGGGACACGCGCTACTTAATTTCAAGAGAAAAAACAGAGGATGCAAAAACAAGCAAAACTTGTCACAGCCTGCACTGCTGTTTTTATCCTTGTGTCAATGTTTAAGTTTTCAAATTCAAATAAGCAGTTGTGTTATTTTCCTTTGTTTTGAGTGCCACTGTGCGTCTAGATGTCACAATCAGCTTTGACAATCCTCACATACAACAATTTCAATTCTGAATCAATTTTATTCTTGGTCCATAGTACGAAAATGGAATCAGAGTATGATCCTTCCACCAGATTTTTGTTTACACACTATTATATGCTGACTGAGAATAACCTGATAATTTGTAAAAGAATTACCTAATATTTTATATACTCATATTTTTCAGAGTTTTCATGATTTGTAAGTTTCCAGCATGACGTTACAGGCATAACTCTATATTGGGACCAAAAGAAAGATAGATTCATAACATTCTGTTTCCCAAGTGCCCTTTTTTCTTTTTTAAGAAAAAAAGAGTGCAAGCCTTTAAGTGCCTATTTGATTTATTTGTTCCTCACAGTTATATGCAATTGCAAAAAATTGTTGACCATTTTATCACTCTTATTATTCCATACAGAATATCTGAACTTGCTCCTGTTAGGCCAAAAATGAGTCTGACAGTTCTTTCAGTCAAATCATGTTGAGGCCTAGACCTAACAGCATGTTATTGATACTTCAGGCTCATCATCATTTCATACTGAGCAGTGCTACTGCTAATCCTAACTTGTTTGTCTGAAGAAGCTTGTTAAAGCTGGGTTTTAATATTGCTTTCATATAGGGTCTGTCTGGGATGGAGATAACTTTCTTCACAGCAGCCTCTATGGTACTGTGTACTGGCCTTATTATTACATAAAAAGAAATGAGTATTCTTTCTTATTTAGGATAAATAAAAATTCAAGTGAGAGGAAATGGGGACCTGGGGGTGCAAAGTAAAGAAATGTGTCATGTCCTTCCTGCCTCAAGCATTAGTACTTCTTGCTTTCCTTACACTTGTGTCTGATCACCAATAGTTTAGTGGATTCCTAGCTGCAACAAACCCTGCAAAGTCTTCTCCAAGTCTCTAGGAACAGTAAAATCTTTCCATTTCTTGTGAAATTTGACTTGGCATTAATTGGATTTTAGTTCCTATGTCTCATAATCTCTGCTCTTACCATGAGCTGTCTGCATGCAGTGTGCTCTCGCAGGGTACATCTGAAATGCTTAAAAAGAAAATGAGATTGACTCAATTATTGTCTTCCTGATTAAATATTATTTAACTGATATGTTTTCAACCATCCCAGATAGCTCTCTCCAGAACAGGTACTGTCCATGCATGACTTGGGGAATATTCCTCAAAGTACTACCAAAAAGTAACATGGACAATCATGTACATCAGTATTGGCAATTAACTATCCTATTATAGTGCCTCAAAAGGCCTTACAGACCTCATAGAACCCATACCTGCAATTTCATTGTAAAAAAATACCACTGTCATGAGCTGCAGCACAACAGTGTCCATTCAGGACACTTTGAACTGGAAAAGTCCCTCCCTGCCTTGCCCCCTACAACCACCACTCTCAAAATTCAGACTTGGGGACAGCTGCACAAGTTCAGTGTGGTATGAATAAACTAATCTACTCTAAAAGGAGCCTGCTCTGTGTGTAGCAGTCAGTCTGAGCATGCTGTCTTGAAGATTGCAAGAGCTCTAGGATTCCTTTTTCTTCAGGAGCAAACAAAAACCCTTTCAGAGTGTGTGTTTAATCCACCTTTGTTTTAGACCATGGAAGTCTTAACTTATTTAGGAAAACACAGTAAAAATTCCACAATCAGCTTCAAACTAACAAGTAAAAGGGATTCCATCAGTCACATCCAGATTTACAACAGAAATACATTTAATAACAAAAGAAAACAATAGATTTTACAACCCATTATCATTTACAGAGAAAGGGAATATCTCTAAATAAACTATTTAAGGGAATAATTCATTTGCACCAAAACGCCCCCTAAAAACGTCCTGACTTCTTTCATAGGTTTCATTTATGGGAATATTTCTTATTTGAAAATTCTTACAATTGCACAATGTGGTACAAATTCTATTTGAGCAGTCTTAGATTTGCATATGAAATGAAATCTTAAAAGATACTGATAACATTACAATAATTCTTTCTTTACTTTTCCTTCTTTCTCCTTGTTTGATATGGGGTTAGTGAGTACACACGGTCTAGGAAAAATTACACATTATTTTCTTAAAACTCTTACACTGGCATTTTGATAACTAGTTCACTGTTTCTGGATCATGCAGTCTGAGGATGACACTGAGTTCTCCAGCCCCACAGAATGTGCAAGCAATGCACATATGTAAGTAGGTGAGTACTTCAGTCCAGGGACTTGGATAAAGCACCACTGTGCTGTGCAAGCTTAAGGTGAGAAGACCAGTACCTTGCATGATTCATCTCACTGTTTGGTCATGTTTGTTGTATTGACACAGTGAAATATTATCACTCTGTAGTGACTTGAAGTTTGTTGTTGTGGGAGAAAGCAGGTTTTACAGGGGAATGTTGGCTTGAAACCCATATTTATGAGTAATAGACATCATATCTTGGGGGAGTTAAGCAAATTGAGAGGAGTATAGTCAAACCCTGAAAGAGATGCAACTTTATATAAATTGTGTTATACTCCTGCCCTCTGTTTCAGTGTTTATCTTCCATAAAAATCTACTCTTCTGCTATGTAAGATTTATTATTATGTATCACCTATTCAGAACTCGTTGAATCAGGGTGCTTTTATTACAGACAAAGGGATGATTTCTTTATTCTGCACATAAACAAGCACTGTGATCAGCAGAGCACTGAATTCTGTACCATCTCTTTCTCTAGCAGGACTTCTGCAGAATCTTTATTTTAAAAATGCAACCAAAACTTCTAGAGTCAAATAGGCATCTTGCTAACCAAATGGAGAGTTTTGCATGCCCAAAACCTGGATTTTAGCTCTGCTAAAGAAGCTTTGTGGAAAAATATAGAGAGCTGTGTAAGTAATGTGGTAAAGCTCACTGTTTAACCAGTGCTGTAAAGCTGTTCTTCATGGGAAACATGGCATGCAGCAGGCCTTTCAGTCTGAGTCTAGAAAAATCACTGACCGCCTGGATCCAGAGTCTAATCCCCATTATACTGCTGGTGGGGAATCAAGAGAGCAGCAGCAGAACTGAGACTCTGAAGTGGAACAAATAACATGGCAGTGGGTTGATCAGCAGTTCGCCTTTTGGGTGGCACACACTTGCCTTGAACTCCTGTGAAAGACTCATAGAAGTAATATGACCTGAAGCAGGGTATCATGAAATAGTGTTTGACAGCCAACATTTAATTTGTCTCTTTTTCTAATCCTTTTGGAAGAAGAATTACACTAGGAAATTGTAGTCATTAGCAGGGAAGTCATAGGTAATAAACATTTGGAATTTTCTGCTCTATAATTGCCACTCTAGACAGTAAAGGTGGTCCATACTTCATCAATTTTGCATTTTTACCAAGAGAAAATCACTTCTAATGAGTAAAAAGAAGAAAGAAGATAAAAATGGGAGGAAAATCATTGGCAGGTTTGTACTTTAAAATTTGAAGGAAGAGGAGCGGAAAATAAGACCTCTGTTTGCTACCTTAACTTTATGAGTCTGGCAAGGACCTGTCATTCCAGAAATAAAGTGTGAATGTCATCTATGTTAGAGAAAATCCAATATTGACAGCGTTTGCCCTAATCTTGGTGTTGACTGATGCAACTAAGAAATTGGCACCTAAAAAATAGACCCCAAGAATACCTTTTAAAGAAGTAAAAGTTCTTCCTTCTCAGTTTCTTTGTGACTTACCAAACACTAACTCCATGCTACAAGAACACATTTGAAACATAGAAAATATTCCAGATTACTATGTTCTTTGAATAAATGTTGTGTGATTTCATTCTTACTGAAAATTGATGCATGTGTTACTTAAAAATTATTCTAATAGCAATGCTAACAAAGGCCCTGTCTTTCAGGGGATGACTTCCTGCTGACCAGCATCATTTAACATGAGGTTCAACCAAATACCAGCAGTCAGTGCACGCTGGTTCCAGCAAAATTTTCCAATATGTTCCCATTGGGCCAATCATGAACTCAATGACAAGAAATGTTCCTACTTGTGCAGCATTTCAAATACTCATAAGGGTGAGCAGCAGGGGTTGGAATTAGATAATTTTTAGGGTGACTTTTAACCCAAAGCATTCTGTGGCGATTCTATGATAACCCATTTGTAAAGAGTGCATTAATTATACTTATTATGTTTTGGGTTTTTTTCTGACAACGTGAGAGTAACAATTCAGGTTGCTTATGAAAATTCTACAGAGAATTCATCTACATAGCAACAATCAGTAATAGGTATTGCTGTCCCACCAAACTGGTGCTAAAAACCTTTTAATTTTGTGTTAAAGGTTTTATCCTTAGAATATTTGTCACTCATGTCATGCCACAGACCAGAAAGGTTTTTGCTTCCTAAGTCATATTTTTATATAAGTCATGTTTTTATGTAAAATCAGGATGTCAAGTGTTCATCACCAAGCTTCTGTCAAATGTCTAAACAGTTCATCACAAAATAACAGCCTTAACCCAGGGTTATAGATTAACTCTGTAAATTATACCCTCCTGCTGAAAAAAAAAAGAAGTCTCCATAGCACAAAGAGGACATTTACTGAACTCCTTTCAGCAATTTCAAAATTGTATTGGTCTTGCCGGTCAAAGTTATCACATCTAAATAAACTTCATTATTTTTTGCTTGCACACTAAGACTGCTGCTCTAGATAGACACATAGCAACATTTCTCCGAAGAGACTAATGCTGTAGTAAAGTTAAGCAATGCTAGAATCCTCTTAATGTGTCAAGGAAAACAAAACAAAACATTAAACTTAGCACCAACTCTCTTTCCTAGAATGCTTCCCTTTGTAGGTAAGGAAAGGTATCTTTATTTCATGTCTATTCAGCTTTTTTTTTTTTTAGTCAACATAAAAGGTAGAGCCATTTAGTTATTTCTCCCTGCAGAGAACAGGAAAGATACCAGTAGTGATTATTTTTTCTTAGATTTTGTTGGAAATTGCCCTGAATATCTTCAAAAATTTTCCTTCAATATTTTCTCACTTGCTCTTTCATTAAAAGCAGTCTTTTGACAAGGTTAGCATACTATCAGGCTTTTAAGCCAATGTCTGACACCTAGTAGAACATGAAGTTTTGTAATTTAACTTTTTTATTCATTTAAAGATCAATATTATTAAGTTTACCATTCTGCCTCAAAATATCAGGCAAAAATATTGTCTGTAGATATCTACATAAGTCTTTGAAGATTCCATTTTGCCTCTGGCTTGGAGTCTTAATACCTCCTTAAACCTTTAATCCCTGGGTGTAACTGGAATAATATTAGGTTTTTATCTTCTTTACAAAACAGGTTGCTGTGAACATAAATTAAGACTGCCAACTGACTTCTGCTCAGATACTGGAGGTCTGTAAAATGCAGACCAGTCAAATAAGTTCAACATGTAAAACAAATACCACACCCTGCTACCTCTAATCACTTGTTGAATAAGGTTTCCCAGAAAGACTGACATTTATTCTTCAGTTCAGTGTCAAAAAACCTCTCAGATAAAAAACCACCTAGAAGTTTCTATGCTTTTCAAAGTCAAAAATTTAAACTTAAGACTCCAAGCCCAAAAAATTCATTTTTACTTGAAAATGGACACCTAGGATTGCTCCTGCTGAACATGTGCCACTGAGACTTTCGCCTCTAGCAGAAATAGTGAAAGGATTGGAGGAAAAAAAGAAAATATCTTTACACATAGCAAAGATTTGCAGCAGAGTATTCTATTCAGTGCCACATATGGCACAGGCATTTTCACTGCTGGGTATGTTTTATTTACAGCCCTGATTTCTTTTGCTCTCTCTTTTCCTTTTGAGTTCAAAGTACTTTCATTTTCTTGTGAGCTCTATCGTTAGCCAAAAAGACTTTTCTAACAGACCATTGTGGGGAGTGGAAGGGAATCACCCAATACTGACAGCACATTCAGGATTGCTTAAGCTTCTGTAACTAAAGTAGGTATATCTGATGGTCTTCCTATCTTTTTCTTCTAGTTAATTAAACCAGACTGTTGTGCTCTTGAATGTGGGAAACTTCAGGACAAAATAGTGAGGTACTGGTGCAATATTAATGTTGTGAACTTTCTGTCAGAGTGAGTTTTCTGTAATTATTCAAACACCAGGAGAATTAATTTACATCGTCCTTGAGTCTGTTTGTTTCCTGCTCATTTTTCTGTGAGAAAACCACTTCAGTTCCTCAGTTCCTGCTGTGCTCTGTCACTGGGTTTATACAATGTATAAATACAAATAAGTATTCTTCTGTTTGGGGGCAGAGGGGAGACCCTCTACAGAAAGAGCAGTACGGCAGGTCTTTTATGTCCAATCAAGCACAAGTTACAACTAAACCTGTTCAAAATCCTGAGATTTCATTGTCCGAATTGACATCCCAGAGACAAACAAAAAAACCCCTCTGTAAAGCTATGAAATATTTTCAGACTTGTTTAGATTTTGAGAAGTTTAACTCCTCCATATATAGTATTGAGTCAGATTTAATAATACAAATAGTTACAAAGACAAAAAGTTAATAAGTGTAATTTGTTTCATGCTTTTCAAAATTAAGCTCAATTTGATCTTGATATAGATCAAATTAATATTTTTGGTCACCAAAATTTGCACTTATCCTACATGAGCTTCACATGACAAAACTATTCCTTTCTCCTATAGACCAACATCAGCACTGCTGGGCCATTCTTTCCCTTCTTCAAGGCCTTTTGTTGAAAACCCTTCAAACGTATTACAAAAAACTAGTGTTCTGAATTTGAGAGATACCAGACTTACAATTTACCCTCTGCCTACATACTTAAGAAGTGTCAACTTAACAAATGTGAGGTTTTTATCACAATCCAGGATAAAATCACATGTATAAGTGGGAAAAATCAAGGCTGAACTTCTGCATTTGCAGAAAGTTTTGACTTTTGACAATCTACTAGCGATACCCACCTACTGTCATTTGACTTCTAATGAAGCATGACTGCTATACTTAAATATAAACCTTCAGAAAAGTAAAAGGACTATACTAAAAAGTAACAAGGACAAGTGGTGTTTTCTGTGATGAAAAGTATTCTATGTAGTTTGTGTCTCATGAGAAGAAACTCATTTCAACACACAATTTTAAATTTTTTGTTGGGCTAACCTGTTTTTACTATGCAGAACCACATTAAAACCCATTGAGACTCATGAAAACGTATGGAAAAACCATCTGGCTTTAAACAGTGTGGTTAATCCAGAACTTGGATCTCACATAAGGAGAATTAAAGAAGTTGAATGATATGTTAGTCTTCTATTGCATAGTTTTACTTTGTTTTTTTAAATTGATATGTTGAATGCAGTGCTTCAGAGGGTAGAGTAATCAGGGGACTGGAACTGTAGTGTGAAATACATTATGATTTACAAGGCACTGTTAGGGAAGAAAGAATGATTCATGCTTTCAAAGACTGCCTACTGCATCCCCAGAACTACAGCTACAAAGTACTCACTTCTGTGAAAAATTCTTCATTCTCTGTTATATCAGCGACAATTATTGGCATTACAGCAGCACCTACAGGACCCAGTTAAGCCTGGAGACCCATTGGGCAGAATGCTTTTCGGGTGTGTAATACCTAGTGAAAAAGAATAAATAGGCTGGACAGACAGAATGGGAAAAAAGACAGAAGATTGAGTTCAGTTCCTCAAGGATAAATCAGCAAAAGAGCCAAAGCTAGAACCCATCTGTCCTGATTGCCACCCACTTGTTCATTACTTCATGTAGCATTAGATCACGTAGCATCTATTTGACACTTATTATGTTAGGTCACATAGTCACATAAATAGCTTAACCCATATTTAAATACCTTTTTTGGCAGATACCTTTATATCCATTTGTACATAGAGAGCTTTAGAAGAACACCTAGTTGTGTATAGGAATATAATTTCTAAAACATAGATGAAATTGTTTTTCAGATTTTCAAACTGTATTTTCCAGTTTGAAAAGAATCCTTGTGTTTTCCAAAGGGGATCTGAACTACTTATTGAATTTAAACTATCACCAAATTCATTAAAAGCAATTTTAAAAAATTTAGCAGTTTATTGTATATCACTGGAATGTCTCAGGTACTTGAAATTACATGTAGTTGTCAATGTAAAAAACGAAAACAATATGAATCCAAATAAAACACAAACTCACACCTGTTTTTTCTTGAGCTGCTGCTGCTGCCAACCTGTATGCACAGACAAGATACGTGCAAGTTTGCCAATCTTCAAAAAGATGTCTTTGTTTTTATATAAGAAATTATCTCATCTTGCACATTCCCAAATTACATATAACTTTAAAAGCTACTGGACTATCACACAGAATTTCACTTCTGTTTTTAAGTTTCTCCCTGACCCAATTACTTAGATTGCCCTAGAAGCTAAATCAGTTTCTTGCCATTTCTATGATACTGTCCATCAGCATTTGCCCTGTGGAAAAGGTCTGTCAAGGAGTTCTGAAATTGACTGTGCAAAAGCATAAAGTTAAATCCCGAGTTTACATGGTACACTTCTGTGAAAGGCAACAACACTGTCCATGGCTTGCCTTCCAATAGCCTCTGAGCAAGGTGAGTCAGCATCCAGGTTGCTGAAAACAAAAGAGATGGTGTGCAAAAGATACTGTACAAAGATGGCTGTTCTCTGATTATGTGCTAGTTTCAAACAAACAAAGCCCCATATCGGCACCATCTTTGAAGAGAGTAAGCAAATTTCTGTGATTTATGTAGCAGAGTAGTAGAGAGAAGACTGTTGGTCAGGCATAAGAAATAAATAAATATGATTATGCAAATGATTATGGTTATATTTACTGCTAATACAGTATCTAAATATTGCCAATGCAGTATATAACATAAGCAGCTTTTCCTAAACCAGGACACAGGTCTAAAGGGTTATAATTGAGGGTTTAGTTAGAAATGTACAAGTCTTTGGCTTTATCAAATGAACAATTTCAAAGCAATGAAGCACCTGTGGAGCTGCTTTAGGAGTTTATCTCCATATGTGGCTGCTTCTTAGCCATTTTACTCATCTGTCCAAAAGTAAATGTTGCCCATCTTCGAGCTGGACTTACCTTGCAGGTGTCCCTGCCAGAGCGGAGGGATCTACCTGAAAGCTACTTGCAATATTGGGAGACCAGTCTTGAGTTAGCCCAGCTGGCCCAGTCTCCAGCAGCATTTTATGCCCTTTTGTAGTCCAATGTGTGCCAAAGTCAAGTGTAATCATCACAGATCCCTAGACCCTGGAATGTAACAATCATGCAATCATCCCCAGAGAGCTTCTTCTGCAATTCCCACCTGGTCATTTGATCTTAGGGCAGCTCCCACCTGGAGTGCCTATCTTAGGGCATATCATATTGCCCATCAGAGACACTGCCAAGGGGAAGGGGGTGAGGGCGGAGGCACAGGAGCGCCTGACTATCTTTCATCACCATCACAACTTAAAAGTATTAAAACTTTTGGGTTTAACATCGTGCTATGCACTGTTATCATAAACTTCCACTCCAGAGCACAGCAAACTTTGGATGTCAAAGAGAAAAATGTCCTATTTAATGAGGAGATGTTGCACTCAGCTTATTTGACTGATTGTACCTTCTTGCTTATATGCCAAGGCAGCTCTAAAACCAGAGCAACTGCCACATACGACTTTCAAATCAAGGACATTTGCATTTGGGGAACAATCAATTAGTTCATATTCACCTCATAATTTTGCGTCCTCTGTATGAAAATGGACGGCGTCCATTTACTGACAAAAAGTAATTTAAGGAGAAATATAACCATTAGATATTAAAGAGGGTTTTTTTTGTTTTTCTTTTAAAGACTGACAGGGTTTATATCTTATTCTAAGTAGGAATTATGGGGAAAATTGCAACATAAAACATCCCATCTTTCAAAATGGAATCCCAACAAATGGTGAAGGCAAACTACTTATTTTCCAGAATTATAAGACAATTTTACATCATAATTTTTGTTTTGCATGCCTTTATTTTTTTCAATAGGGACTTAAACAATAAAGATTTGTCTGATTCTACAATAGCTAATCCAGTATGCTATTTCCAAATACAAATTGTGGTTTTCTATTTTCCTTTTTTTACTGTCACATACAAATACTTTTTCTAATTATAGCACCTATATATACTATTTATACTAGTATAAAACCAAAACAATACTCTTTCTATTGAAATTCTATGGAACACTTATAAAATAAAGTCAATCCTAGGTGAAATAGAGAAAAAGATCCAATGAAAGGCTAAACTTCTGTGTGAGAAGGCATTTGTATACACATTATTTAAAGAATCTTACTTTATTCTTTTTCATGGCATTTGCAGACGGCAAGAGAAACCTGCATCTTGACAGTGTCTACCACACAAGTGAAACACTTCAGGTGCTCAGATGTACACTTTACTTCTTTGGGAGGATCTTTACCACCATCCTTGGCATCTCAAATAAATCTCTCCTCACGCTGAATGTGTTGTTCAAACAGAATCCACATGAGCTCAGTAGAACAAGAACACATGAGATAAGTACTTCTGATTTACTAAGAAATGGTATCTCAGTACTCAGCCACCTCTGCATACACATATAAGTACAATGCCTTAATAGGTTCCAAGAATAAACCTGTAATTGTATTGCTCTGTTTAATGACAAAATGTATGAAGTTATAAGGGAATATTCCATTAGTAGATGGAATGGATAGAGATAGTAGAGATTCAGAAATATTCCTTTCTAAATGCACAGATGGTATTCGTCCCATGACTGACTCTGCCAACAGAGAGAGACGTTTTGCAATCAAAAGAATTGCACTTAAATCCCAGTCTCTAAAATACTGACATTATTCCAGTACTCTTTAAAATATAAGACTAGGACTAGATCTGTGGAGAGTCTTCTGTTATATATGCAAGGGCACTAAACCTACTGTAGTCTTTTCATATGAGAGGCAATATTTCCAGCTAAAAAAATACAAGAATAATAAAAAGTGAGTGAACTCCATCTATGTGCCAGGCATGTGTAAGTTTTGGTCAACACTTTAGTCAAGTACAGTTCAGAAACAGGTAGTAAAGAGACAGGTGTTCAACTAATAAGTCTCTTCAGCTATGTTTCTCATTTTTCAAATGTGTATAATATAGTTTCTTTTGACCCCATGTCAGACAAATGGGATTCTCCCTTCTGGTAGCTCTCCAGACACTTGGCATACTGCTTGCGACTGGTGCAATGTCCCATGGGATTAAATGCAATGCTTCACTTTTGCACTTGTGACTGATTCCCTCAATTTTTCCTTTTTGACAGTCTTGATTTTTCAGACCTTTCACAAAGTTCCATGCTCTTCATTACTCTCTGAGACACATCCCACTCTCTAGAGAGCCAAAAAAACCCAAAATGATAAAGAAAAAGAAATTCTTATGTCCTGTGGTGAATCTGCAAGCTGAATGCAAGATAACCAAAATACAGAACAAGATACCAGAGCTAAAACGAAGACATCTATCTTGTCTATACTATTGACTGGAAGACAACTACTCCAGTCTATGAATTTTACCACCAGGATGAGCCCAATTTGAGCCTTCCCTGAATAACAGATGGATTTCAAACCAGGTAACTCTCCCTTACTTGGAACAGATCCTTCCTAAGTGACCGACAGCATGCTGAATTAATAATAATGAAATAAGTCTAATCCAGGTAGCTACTCAACATTAATTATTGCAAACTTTGTACAGACAAATCTATTAGACATAAACACTTTCCCAATATTGCAGTCTGAGAGTAAGGTCAGACCTAGACACACCTAAGCTCCTTAAGGAATTTAGAAAGCAAGAGGGTACACTCTGAACCTCAGGACTCAGTGGTAAGGTCTTCCTCATCCTTTTGAATCAGTGGCCATAAAATAAAAGGTAATTTTGTTACAGTTTTCTAAAGACCTGCCTTAATATACACAAAAAGGGAAAACCACAAGAAAAAATACTTTTTGATATCTTTATCATGCTGCAAATGACTACATGAAATTAGTTTGGTGTATATATAAACATATTTCCAATTAGAACAATTATTGATTAAAAAACAGTTTTAAAATTTTAATCATAGGGAAAAGGATGAAGCAGTGATTTAAATTTCAAAAATATATACAATTTTGAAGTGCAATTCTGTTTTTCCTCTTCACCTTGAGCTCATTAAGAAGAACTCCTGAGAATGCAAGTACTGGAACGGAGACAGATAATGAGTAATGTGTTATAATTTAAGACAGTGTTGAAGGCATAGATCTACTGTCTGTCAATATCTTTACTCCAGTCAAAATTATTCCTACTTTGTAAAATTGCACTGCTTGAGAAAACACAGAGTTTATCGAGAGGTAAAATTAATCCTGAGGTTATTTTGTGGGTGTTCCTGCCTCCTCTATTGGGCGGCCTGAGTACAAACTCAAGTTACTAAATCAGGGCCCAAATTTTATGAAGCCTTTCAAACTGTGCTTAACTGCCTTGCAGCAGGAAGACTTTGTTTCTACTGTCACCCACAGCAGAAGTACTATATTGCCTTCTGAAAGCCACAAGTTGCACAGAAGGCTGGATATGAAAAAAGTTATCCTTGGCACTTGAGAACAGATCCTCTCCACAGCCAGTGAATCGCTGGAGTTAACTGGCTGTGAAATGGGAAGTTGCAAGAGGGATAAGGGAGTTGGAATTGTTTAATCAGCATTTTGCTAACTCAGACACGGAGATCCTGTCACTTCTATTTCAACTATATGATATCCATGGATGATGGCACTGTTGCCCCTGGGCCTCATATCACAATACGCTCATAGCTGTTAGCACTGTCCTCCAAATTCTAAAATTGGCATATAAATTTTAAAATAGGACAAGGGCATATTGGTTTAACAAGAAGAGGTGGGGAATACACATTTTAACGGTATGCACTGTAAGCAGTAGTCTAAGCAAGGAGTATTCAGCACTTGACCAATGAGAATTGTATTCTTACTACTTCCGTGTATCTGCAACAGAGAGACCCCAGTAAACCAAAATTTGTGTCTGACAAACAAATCCCTCCATGGTGCAAAGATTATGCACCAGACTGGGGTCCCAAGAGACTTCACAAAACTGCAACTCCAAGCCAGGTTGAAGCAGATCTGCATAGTAAAGGTGTCACCAGACCTATCAATCACACCACACTTCACAGGTATGATCAGCTCTGTAAAGAAGCACCCATAATCCTGGTTTTGGGGCTCTGAAAAAAGTGAATGTGATTTCAGCTAATGAGACCTGTGTAAGGGCACTATCCAGTCACTACCCCAGCCTAAGTGCTATTGGACAGAAAAGGGCTGCACCTTTCAAATATGGAGATACTTTAAAAAATAAAGGTAAACAGATCTATCTGTGGTCTATTTCCTACTTTATATTCAATTTTCAAAGATTTCAAAGATTAAAAACAAAGATAGCTGCCTACTGTCCTTTTGGGCATGCAGCAACAGAAGGATTCGCTTATGCAATAAATGACAGAAGGGGTGGGAGAGGTTGATGGAGGAACCTCCAGTGGCACAGAAGTAGTAATTTAGAGAAGGAGAGAAAGACAATCTGTTCCCCTTAAATCTGAGTACAGATTCTTTATTTAAGAGAAATTGATGTGCTTCAAAATGTTCTAGTTAAACGGTTGCATCTTCTAAACTAAATGGATACAAACATTAGCATGTGTTATTTATACCTGCTTGTCTTTCTAACTAATTTGTTCTATAGAAGCATTTCTCCTGACCTTTAGCCATTGTCTGAACACCTCTGATTGGAATTGCCAGAGCAATTTATTGGTTGGTACTGTCTAAGATAGACAAAGCAGTAGCCTGAAGCACTTACTGACCTTTAACTGCCATATTAATATCTATAATTGGAATTGAAAGACCATTTAAGCTGAATATCACCCCAACAAAGAAACCTGAACAATTATGATTATCTCATTAAAGCCATATATATAATCCTCTGGAGAAATGGGGCAAGAGAAAGGCTTATGAGGATTAGCCCCAATAAGGTGATTTTCCCAACCTTACTTTAGCAATTCTAACAAAGACAACAATCCCAGTTCCTGTTGTTTGAATTAAATGTCTGGTTCAAGTAATTTCTAAGTTCATGCTTCAGGATGCCAATAGTCACTGTCTGCAATAAATTAAATCATTCAGAATCATGCACCATTGAACCCTATTTTCAAAGCTGTAACACCAAAGTCTCTTACAGTAGCAATTGCCATGTTACACTACATTTTGTTTCAAGACGTTTCCTATGAGATATGCAGTAAAAACTACCTCCTACTCACTCAGGACTAACCTAGGAAGATTTTTTTTTTTTACAAAACTTTTTGAGTTGCCAAAGGTTTGTCTGAGTCCTGTCTTCTAATACAGGCTATGAATACAGCAACTTTACCTATCACACAGTACCATAGCAACACTGGTGGCATAAGTTTTTCTACCTCATAAGCAGGAGTTTTATCTGTGTCAGGTTAAAGTGTTTGATCCCTCAGAAGAGACAAATATGGTTGCTTTTTATTGGTGATGGCACTCTAATTGCCCCATTGTGTTCTCTACACTTTGACATTTTCTTTATTTGTGCACATGGATAAGAGAATACCTTCTTTTTAACACAGAGTTTGTTCTGTGCCGTCTGTGGCTTTTAGCTTTTATTTTGGTTCTCTAGGTGCACTGGAGTTCAGGCCCATCAGCTAGATGGGATGGAGTTTTAACAGAGTCCCATGCTGAAACAACTCCAATAAACACTCTGAGAAAGGTTAAGGCACCTGAGGTTGAGTTCTGTGCCTTGGCTGTCTGAGGATCCACATGCTAATTGAGCAAATGGACAAGCAAGCAGATCTCTTCAGTAATAGATTTGTGCCTCCAACTTTTCCATATGCTTTTGGAAAGTGGCCAGTACATAGCATGGTTTGTGACTTGTGAGGTCTTAATAGCCTAGGCAGCTTCAGGCATTTGCTATTATGAAGATTTAGTACTTCTAAAGAGGTCTTCAATACTGCTGTCTTCAAGCTTACCTGCAGCAGCGCGCTTTCCCTTCTTCTGCTCATACACTGCCATCAGCCCTGGAGGGGTGAGAGTCCTACTGGGGTATGGGGGATTAATTCTTTTTTGTCTGTGAACTACCATTCACTTCTTCCAGCATGCTGTTGTTTTGCAGATTTGACAGGAATATCAGGAAGAGATTAACATGCAGGAACAGAGCTGACCCCATTTACACCTACAGTTGCCTCAGATCACATCATGTGATGTTCCCTCCAGGACTGCTGACATTTTTTAAGCTCCCTGAGCTGTAAGAAGGGTAAGATTGTGTTCAAATAAAACTGGTCACCAGAGACCACACAGAATCATCTAATATAGCCACTACTCCCTGTTCTGGCATCAAACATAAATGGATATGAACTTCTTCTGCCCAAGGGTTATTTCCTTGGTCTTCAGTCTTGGGTCAAAGCAGCTCTGTTGTCTAAAAGATCCAAAAAAGAGGGGAAAACAAAAAAACCAAGAAAATAGGGACTCAGAAGGAGTAAGGGCAGGAATCAAAGCAGGCACAGGACTCAGGATAAGAGTCAGAGTAGAAAGATGGAATGAACATTAATACTAGGGCAGAAGCGGGAACTAAGTTAGTTGTAAGGACTAACATGGGCAGCCAGATCAGGAGCAGGGAAGACTTGCTCAAGATAAAAGATTGAGAGTCAGATATAAGTGGGGGGGGAACCTCAAGTCAAAGCAAAATGAAACCACCATCATTAACCACAGATAAGTTTTTAATTGAAGTGTGCTGCAGATCATTTAATACCCTCAGGAGTTTACACCAATTTGCCTGTCAGTATCTGTCCATTGTGACTGCCTCAGTAACCATCCTGTTTGAGAGTTTGATTGCAGTTCATAACCTGTTGGATTTAACTTAACAAAGGTCTAGTGCTTTTACACTACTGAAAGAAAAAAAGAGAAAAAAGGGAGGGGGAGAGGAGAGGAGAGGAGAGGAGAGGAGAGGAGAGGAGAGGAGAGGAGAGGAGAGGAGAGGAGAGGAGAGGGAGAGGAGAGGAGAGGAGAGGAGAGGAGAGGAGAGGAGGAGAGGAGAGGAGAGGAGACGAGACGAGAGGAGAGGAGACGAGACGAGACGAGAGGAGACGAGAGGAGACGAGAGGAGACGAGAGGAGACAAGAGGAGAGGAGAGGAATATTTTTACAAGCACAACATAACAAGACTTAAATTGATCTCGAATAGGTTGGAAGAGGTTCTGTGTCTAGCTATCACACATAGGTATTTTTTAGTGACTTTAGGCTTGTTCTGCTGGTTCCATCATAGATTCATCTTTAGAAGCACTGTAATTTTCAGGAGAAAAAAAGGAATTAGGTATTTTGTACAATAACATAATTTCCAGCTTCTAATTGTAGAGTGATTAATTCAGCCATAGGAGGTGCTACAAGATGCCACTCTTATTTCAATGTGTACATCAACAAGTAACAAGCAAAGTCCAAAGTTACTTCTGGTTTAAGGTTGAATAGGCACTGAAGTTCAAACTAATGCTGAAACTGCTGTGAGCCTGACAGCCCTATTTTAGTCGTGCAGAACTACCTCACTTACATGGGTTTGAACTCCATTCTGAGAGGGGTTGAAGTGAGAGAGTGGAACATGTCAGACTAGCCCAAGAGTAATGAGGTCTTTCCACAGTATATGGATTCTTTCCACGCCTGAAGTTAGCTGCAGAGTCATACCCACACTGAAATTTCATTCATAGGAAATCCTTTTGCAGTCATCCAGGCTAAGCAATTCTCATTAGTGCTGTCTTGTTGTCAATGAGACCAGAAGTATAGAACTCTCACTCTTAACAGTAACTCAAAAAGAGAACTTGTACAGTGATCAATAAGGACTGATTCAGCTCCTAAATCTATGACAAACTTAAGCCAACAGCTAGAAGTTTGCACTAGAATATGTTTCAGAGTTTTGATGTTTGCATTGGGACAAGTAAATTTTTGGATTTTCACTTCCACAAGTGTTTATGAGATGGGAATTTTATTTCTATCACCCCACAAATTGGGAATTACACTTCTGGTGGATGCAACACTTCAAAAAAGAGTATACCCATGCAAAACCAAAGTTTTCATGATAGAAAGACATGTCCTCTGATGACATTTCTTTCTGTCATGACACAAGTTTGAGACTTGCTCTTGCTGTCCCTACTCTAAAATCCCCTGGATGATCAATATACACAATCACTATAGATTTTGTTTTGATAGTAATCAGAACAATTTACAGTCAATACAGCATTTTTTACCTGGATTTCCAGTTTCATTAATTTGGATTGAGAAATGAATCAACAGTAAGTTGGAGTATGAAATATGTGCTGATTTTACAATTTGCTTTCCTTTTTGTTTTTTTACTGTTTCAGTCTCCTTCCTAAATTCAATAGGTTTATATCAGAGATTAATTTGGGCCTCCTCATAGTTCAGAAATCACTTTGATAAATGAAGAAGACATTGCATGTATTTAATTGCTCTTCCAGACAGCTTGGTGGAACCCTTTTTTCAAGGTGTAAAAATTTATCCCTAAAGCAAAACACACTTAATGTTGACAGCATTAAAATTGATTTTTTTCCTCTTTCTTATTTACATCTCCTGAATGTATGGTAAAATAAATTCCCAAACTCAAAACCACACTAAATTTTGTTCTTGTGATATTTAATATTGGTGGAGTGGTATCACTTTAAACACCATTAAATAGTAGATCAGAGAGAATAAAAACATTTGCCAGCCCCCTCAAGCTTTTAACCTTTAGGGCTTCCTTCAGGGGAAAATGATTCAAATGCCAAGCTCAGAATTATGCATTCTCTACACAAGAAAAAAAAAAGAAAAAGCCCAGACATTTACACACAGAAACTATGCAAAACATTACAGTTACATTAAGGTCCTCAGCTTTTCTGTTCATTAATTTGCCTCCTCACAACTTCTCCAGATACACTCAGAGCCTTTCCCAAGCTCAGAAATCACGCTATCTTTCCCAAAGGTGCATTCATCAGCAGACTAAGCTTTCAAGTTATGTGGCTGCCCCATAGATGCAGCCTGGTAATTAAGGAGAAGACTGATAAGTAATCAACGAGTACAGAATGACACAAGATTAGTGGTCAGCTTTCCAACCAGGTAGAGGTTAAGAAGTACTGTGCCTTAGGTTGGATAGAGGATCTATTTATTCCATTTTTAATGGAGAAGGTGATAGAAAGCTGTAGTCAAAACGAAAATTATCAGCTGCATAGGAAGCTTCAAGGAAGTAAGAAGAGGGGTAGGAGTGTCAGCAAGAGCTAGTTGGAAAAAAATGTTGTTGTTACTCTATTAAGTGCAGAGGAAAGACTTTTCTTTGAGGCCCTTTCTGGAGGGCTGAGGCTCTCCTTTGGATTTGGCTGCCACAGTAAGAGATCTTTACCCTAACCCACACATCAGCTATATGACCATGTATAGCCTTTGAGATGTGAAAATACACATAGAAAACTTGGCAAATACACATGGAAAATACACATGGAAAAAGCAAATAGAATAAAACAACATGGACCTAGACAGAATTCCTTACCATTGCATTAAAAAACAGCACTGAAACTCTGGACTGGAAATCTTCCATTAGAAGATACAAAAGTAGTTGATATACAGTGGGGTTTGCTGTTCAGTACCATTTTCAATTAACAGAATAAATGAAAAATTTCCTCTTGTGCTTGTTATGCCAATGAGAACTCAGTCCTTAACTGTTGGTTCCCTTTTCTCTACAGCAGTTACTGGTTTGCAATTAATAATCTTTAAGGCAATATGTATCTTTATTACCCTGAGTAACTATGAAGGACTTTATTGTCAGGCACAAAAGTACAAAAACATTCTAACCACTCTTCTGGGTCTTCTTGTTTCCAAAGGCAGCAGGTGAAAAATGTCTAACCTGACTCACATTTGTTCATATTTTTCTTCCTTAATTAATTGGCAAGACAAAACCCTCACATTCTCTGATACTAAAAAGTAATCCAATTTTAAAATACTATACACACAATAAAAAAGAGTCGTATTTTAGGATTAGTTTATTAACAAGAGTGAAACACTTGACATATTAATCCTTACTGCAGAAAAGTCATTCACCCCCACACAAATGAATGTGTTGATTAATTGTAAAACAAGTATAATTTCCCTGCATGAAGGTTATCCCATAAAAGAGGTTTCATCTGCATCTGAATTACTAGTGCATCACTTAGCACCTCTCTGGTGTCTGGACCATATGGCTTCAATTGACAGCTGATGAAACCAGTAATTGTCCTCTTGCATTAGTCATTGGTTATATTGTTGCTTAGGTTCTTGATGGCAGAAGAGGAAACAACCACTTTATAATGGTCTTGATAATGCACACTAAAATTGAGCCAAAGCCAAAGCCTCCTCAATATAGCTACTCCTTTTTATTTTTATAAAAATTTACTTATTTATTTTGTAGGTTTTTTGTAAGAAGATTTTTGCTATCTATTTCTTCTCAACACAGCACATAATATTTTCAATAACAGAAAACATATTTTAAAACTGAGGTATCAAGACCCTGATACTATTACCCAAAACAATAGGAAGTATCCACAAATTAACTCTTTAAAATGGAAGGCATTAACTCTACGAGGTGTAAAACCACAGTCCAGGGCTCCCCTATGAAAATAATCCTTCTTGTCAGTGCAAAAACCCATATATGTATTTATGTAATGGGTGTATTGTGAAAGTTCCAGAAGAGATGAGCAGAGTCTGTCTAAGAAATTCTTATTCTATTACCACATTACCCATTCATATCAAAAATGTGATATATATTGTACTCAAGTTCCTGTTTACTAATCTATTACCAATTTATTTTAGCAAAATCAAAACTATGAAACATTGCATATTTACAGATTGGTAATTTTAAAGTATTTTTAAATAGCTGCTTCTCTTTTCTTTGTTAAAACAATTCAAGTCAGTTCAACTCAAAGCTGCTTTTTTAAATGTATGAGCTGTACAGAAGCCTGAATTCACCATTTTTCCCTTAGAGTGAGTTCCTTATGAGACTAGCTTTGCTATATATGCACCTTCCTTATAATGAAGGAGGTGTTGCATTGCATTATGAGAGAAGCAGTCTCACAAAGAAGCTAAAAAAAAAAAGCTGAATACATACATTAACATAAAATTCAATTTACTGTTAAACTCCTTAACTAAGGCAGACTGGACATATCAGGCCTACTTCCTCCAACATCTGGAAGTGGAAGGATAAGGAATATTAAAAGGAGGGGAGTTAGAGGATTTTTCTACTACAACTCCCTGCTTGTTTCTCTTTTTCAGTTCTGTTTCCTGCATTGAGTAGTTCGAGGATTTCCTCCTATGGAGGTTGCAACATCATCATTACCATTACTGAAAGTGTTATAGATTCCGTCCTAGTTTATGAGTGTGGATTGGTATTGTAGCTCTCTTAGTCTATTAAATTTCAGCTTGCATAGTTTCACATCACTAGGAGGTCCTCATTGCAGTGACAAGCTGAATGACCCCTGCTCAAAATACTCTGCTGCCTCCTCTGACAGAAAGAGTGCTAAGTTTTGTAGATTTTTCACAGAAATAAAAAATATAAATTTTCTAAAAAAGTAGTGCTGCTCAAAGGTGGTCAGGAAAGCAGTCTAGCCAGCAAATAACATTGTGACAGATTGTATTTGGCCCTGAAGTCCTGTATTGCTTAAAAAAAAATACCAACAGCTTGTGTCTGTTAGTGAAGAAAAGCTCTGAAGAGATCAGAAGACAGGTATTCACCAAGTGGTCCACTGGTAAATTGCAGGCTTTTTGATGTTGATTACTGCATTAACAAGACCAAACTCAGGGGGCTAAGAAAATAGCTTAGTCTCCATAGATGTTTCAAATGTGCATCTCTGGCCAAGATTTTTTATACTAGCAGTAATCTATTGTCATTGATTTTATGACACTGACCTCTTTGCTCAGCCGTGGTGTCATAATACCTGCTGTTTTCACATATTTCACAATTCAGAATAGCTGAACACCCTTTGGAAGTCCATTTTAGCAAAAAAACCCACCTTTTCAATAGGACATTTCTTTCCATGCCATGAATATTTAAGTGTTCAGGAGCAAGACACAAAAATACTGAGTAGATCAACTGTCAGAGTAACAAGCCCCTTGTTTTCTGCCAGTCAGGTACTGTGGGATATGTTCTCCCTTTTGATAATCAGATTTTAACAAGTTAGAGCTGAACCTTGCCACATGTGAGTATAAGCAAAATCTCCTGCACTGTCTTCCTTGCATATTTTGACAAGATCATCATCTTGATTTCTCTTACTCTTCCTCTGCTTCTGCCTTCTTTTCTTTTGCATAGTTTTCTGAATGTCTCAGGTAGAAGAGGCACATCAAGTTCCACAGGCAAGGAACATTTCTGTCTTCTGTCAGATGACATTATGTAACAGTCTATCACTGGACATATCCCTGGAGGCCTAAAGACCTGGCCACAAGTGAAAACTAACCTGCTCTGCCCATTATAGCATGCTTAAAGCACTTACCAGCGCCAGCCTGGCACGACATGACATCTGCTGAGCACTTCAGCTTTTGCTTTTTAAATGGAGTATATTCTTCCTTTCCACCTCAACAGTACTTCTGGAAATCAGTTTGTTTTGCATACTCTTTTCAAACAGCAATATTTTAATTTATTTTCACTAACTTGAAGCTTCGTCATGCTTTACAAGCTGTGTTCTATCTTTCAAACACATTGTCTGCTTTTTGACAAAAATGTAACAGTGCAACATTGATAAATAATACCTAAAACTTATTGTTTCCAGATCCCAAATCTCCTTCTTGGATATTCTCATACCCATAATTATTGCCTAATGTTCTCTTCAGTAACCTCCGATGTCTTTTACTTCTCTTGATTAACAGACAGGAGTTGGAAGCCTCGAATATTGTCCTCAACACCATCAGCTAGGTTCTTAAATAAATTCTGAAGTGTCTATTCTTTGTGCATCTATGTTTGGGCATCTGTCATGTAGATGTGCAAACAAGGACCTTGGATCAAAAATCATCTGAATTTTGGGAGCTTTCAAAGACCTCAAACATTGAATTTAAGGTAAATGCATTCCTATGTAATCCAACCCTTTGTGACAACTTTCCAATCACTGATCTCTCCAGTGATTTTCTGACTAGTCCTGTCTATGATGTAGCTCATTCCTAGGCTGCACTCGCATTTCTTGTTACATTTGTAAGTAAGATAATATAAACCTGCAAGCATAAGCATATGTTATAGAAAGATGTAAAATGGCCCCTGCTGCACATTTCATTCTGAGAAAGAAAAAACCACAAAACACAGAACTGACCAAGTCTGTTTCATGGTCAGTGGTGAGTCTGGGTGGTCAGAGGTAGGAAGCTTATTCCTTCATAATATTCCTTCATAATATCCTTCATATTTGATTCATAATATGTCAGTATTTTCCTCTCCCACTTTTAAATCAAATTATATTAGCTTATAATTTCACATTGTGTAAACATCTCTCTAAACTATTTTTTTTAATTGGCTTGGCTCTAGGGAACACTTTTTAGAAGGAATTCTTTATTTTATAACTCTGGCAAAATTAAGGAACTCCTGAAATGATGAATTAAGACACATTGTGTCTTTCATAGTTTTCTAGAAATATTTTAAAAATAATTGAAAGTCCAAGAACAATATTTTTTGGTTTTTTTTTAAAAAGACCATATGAAAGTTAGGAAAATTTTTCCAATTTTATGGACAGAAAAATGATCCTGATTCTGCATCCAGCTTACTATGGAAGCTGAAGGGCAGGAGGAACGCTATTCCTACACTAACCACTATTCCCCTACCACTAACATTCCTGAATTGGAGAGATGAGAAGGAATGTTTTGTTCTTTTATTGAGAGCGACAGAGTTTTCTGTATTTTTTTTCCTAACTTTCATATTTACAATCTCATTGGGGACTGCCGCTTTGAAAAGTGGACCAGTGAAGACAAGAACTTAGACTCAATAAACAAAAACTCTCCAAACTCCAGTCTTGAAGAATTGTTCATGTGCCAGGACTGGATTTGAACTATCCTTTGGCTGAGGAAGGAACCCCTAGACTGGAGCCAGCCATGCAGGAGGCTGTCAAAACACACTGCTCCTGTCCACACAGCCTATGCCGTCCTGGGTCAGAAGGACAAAATACTCTTAATACTCCCTCACTCTTTAAAATCCAAAGCCCAATTCAATCGTACTTTAAAAAGATGCCAAAGCAAAAGGAAAAGCTACAGATCACTTATTTGAGAAGATGACCAAATCACTAAATACCAAAAGCATGTTGTGCCTCCAGGCTATGAGTTTTTCTGGTTTAACAGGAGGATGAACAATCCCTTCTCTTTTCCAGGAAGAATATGCTCAATGTTGAAATCTTCTCAGATTATTTTTGTGTTTTATATTGACTAGCAAAGGAATAGTTATTGAAGGAGATCAGGATATTCTCTTTCCCAAAAAAGGATCACTGAATTTGAGTTACCTAGTTTTACAACTGGATAAAATTGGAGAGCCAAGAATTTTCTTTCTCCCTCATGGGGAAAGATTAGTTTCCAAAGAGAGAAAAAAAAATCTGTTCAAATTCTACAGCATCTTACAGTAAAGATAAAATAAAAAGGCACTATCAGCCATCAATGTCCAGAATTCTTCTTTTGACATTTTTCATAGTGAAAAAGTTAAAATGCATCTCTTAAAGTGGCTCTTTTTTGTTTTTAAAACTAATTTAAAAAATAAAAATTTGTAGGACGATTAATAATTGGAAAATTTCAAGTTTGATTTCAGATTTTATAGAAATACTTAATTGAACTGAGTAAATGTATTAACTTCATTGTCAAATTCTGATTTGACTTGACCTTTGCTGATTTTCCAATTTTTTTAGTTCAGTGACAAAAATTTTAAAAAAAAAAAATAAAAAGAAAAAAAAGAAAATCTACACACATTGTTCTCTTAGCTCCAGTAGAAATTTGATATAGTTTTGTTTACTGAAATGTCATAGAAGATAAAGCTTATTAGTTCTCAGACTCCAAACTAACAGCTTCAATTTATTTTCATCACTCTGAATGCAATCCTGAAAAGAATTAACCCCTTGGTGATTAATGGAAACAAGGAATTATAAATCTGACAACAATTTTTTAAGACTGAGGCCTTTATGTAAATGATTTGTAAGTCTTAAGAGAATATGTGATATTAAAATATATACTTTTCATTTTCTGTCAAAAGGACCTTTTAAAAAAGAGCCCCTTGATTCTGTCTATTGACACTCCATTTTCTAAGGAAAAGATCAGCATTAGTGCAGGATGAGAACTCTTCTAAAACCTCTGAGGTTAGTTCTATATTACCTTCAAGATATGAAGTTTAAATGGATGTGGGTTTTTTGACAGGTGAGTATAACTGGAATTCAAATATCTGCTTGCACTTGGTTCCTAATCATAACTAAATTTAAAAAGTCATTTTGCTGACTACAAAGTACATGACTACAGGATTAGTTTCTTTCAATTTTGTATAATTATCTCCTTTTCCCCTTTCTTGTCTTGTTATTCCTGCTCTTTAAAATCACCCATACAGTGCTATAGCATGCAACAGCTGCACATGCCCCTCCCATGAATTGAAATTTCAAGGTATTCTCTTCCATCATAAATAATCCTAAATCTCCTAGCAGCAATTTGTCTTCCTTAAAGTTTTATATAGTGGCTAATTTATTCCTTTTTTCACAAGCAAGGACATCTGCTTCTGTGCTGAGAAAGTAGATTCTCATCCCATAAAAAAGATCCACTTTGTTATTTTGTTAGTTTTTCCTTTGGAAGGTAGCAGAGATCCAATGATAATAATGTTCATTTGGTTTTAATATGCTAAATGCCACAGAGAGCACTGCAAGAAAAGTGATTTCTCAGCAATTCCTTGAGATTTCTCCTTTCTTCTTAGACTATCCTAAGTACTTCCTCTTCACTTTTCCAGGCTGCCTTTTTGTTACACCAAAATATTTTCAAGGTAACCTGAATACTTCCCAATGTTCTGAAAAAACACATTTCTGATGCTCCCATTATACTACTATTTTATCACCAGAAACTGTGCTCATCTAACTCACTTTTGGAGTGGGAAACTCAGTGACACCATGCAGACTGATAAATCTGATGAACAATTTGGCTTTCTTCTGGAGCTGGCATCCTGCATAACGTCACCCTTCATCTATGTACATCTGTGGTGAGTAATGACTCCAACACATGGGAACAGACTGTTACCTTCTGTCATATGGCAGAAGGCAAAATAATGATGCTACTACATAAGGTTAATTTGAGCTGTGCTCAATACGGAATTTCTGCTTTACGTGTCTAGCATAGCACATTTAGAACCACGTATGTGAACGTGCGAGTGCCATTCACATTCATTTTTTACTATCTGTGAAACTTTAACTTGAAGGTGCTATACAGAAATGCTGAGGAAAACGATCATTTCCATCCATCTGAGAATCAGCCCCAGATTCAACTAAAAAGGTGTGAACTATGTCTCTTGATTTAGGGCTTGCTGCAATACTCATAGGAGAAGAAATTAAGAATTTTCACTGAATATCCCAGATCCATAGCCTAATGCAAACTGATCTGACACTACAAAGAGCCATCAGGTTCACTCTTCAAGATTTCAAGTTCCCCTAATTTCTTCCTTCTTGTTGTTACATGCTGAAATGAATTCAAATGTAAATTAACAAAGTGCAGCCGTGACGTTTTGAAATTATGCCAAATATGAAGTAGCATAAATTTAACAGTTTTCATTAACACAAGAATATTCACTAAACATTTTTCTATATTAGGAGAAATATTCTGTACTATAAAATTAAATCCATTCTGGCAGTGACCCACAAATAACCTGTTTCTATAGTCCCTTTGCTATTCAGCTAGGCCTCCTGGTGGTGCAGAGCTGTCGTTCATTAATTTTACTGATTGCATAATGAGAAGAAGTCATGCAGCTTTGAATATTAAAAGCTGTAGGTCGATTAATCACCATTTCGAAAATAAAGAGAGATAAAAATATAAGGCAATGTGAAAACCAACAGGAAATTTATATATATTATAGGAGAAAGGGAAATTCACCCACTGATTCACAGAGTATTGTGTACTTGGCTCAGTAAGTGGGCTGAGAAAGGACAATAGTTTTTATTGGTCTTGAAAGACTATTTACAAACCAAGATATTTATCAATGCTGGAGCCAATGTCTACAGTTAAAATGAAGCACAGTTTGAAGGATTGTCTGGTTACAAAAAATGCTTAAATCCTTGGATGCACTCTCCTAGTAGAGTACAATATTCAGACCTTCCACTAGACCTAGCCAATTATGCCACTGATTTCCTGATACTTTTATGTTTTCTGGACCATGTACCAGGGAAAACCACAGTAATGTCCTCATTGTTCCAAAGCAGAGAGCTGTACATTATAACATGGCACAGGTAATACTATTTATCTCAAACATCCACCACTACTCAGCTATTCAAATTTCTCATCACCTTCTCAACATGCTATCAGTAAATTCACCTCAAATTTTCCTTAGCATCTGAAAACCTCTACTTTTGATTTTTATGACACCTGGAAGATACATGGATTAGCTGGGTCTTCAAAGTCATTCTCAAGTGTTTCTCCACCCTGCACCTCATCCTTACCCAGGAATACAAAGTCCTTGCAGCAAGGACTCACAGGCTGAGAATAGCTGGGATAGAGAGGCCCTGAGAGCCCCAGGCAGGCAGCTCACCACTCTTAAGTGTGAGTCAGCAGCATCCCCCAGCAGCAAAAATACCCAGCAAAATTCCCCATCCACAGCAGCCTGGGCCTCACTGGGGCAATCTTAAGGAAAATAATTTGAGGTGATTATTCCCCTGCTCATTAAATAACACGCAGATTAGACCACACACAGGTGGTCAAATGCAGGGACCTCCCAACACAATGGAGGTGCTGACCAACAGGAGCAAAATCAGAAAACAGATCACAGGGTAATTGAAACTCCAGCACTTGCAGTACAAAGAGAAGCTGAGGGATCAGGGCTGGTTCAGCCTGAGGAAGCAGTAGGTCCAGCTGGGAAGCCATTGAGACCAAGTGATCCAGGGCAGGGCATGAAAGGGATTAGTTTAAAGAAGAGAGTCTCAGAATGGTTAGGAAGAGACTATTTTCACCATGAGAACACCCAAGCTTGATAATAGATGACCAGATGTTTTTTTGCAGACTCTGGAGCCATTCTGGCCTTTGAAATTTTCCAGAACTATGTCCTGAATACACAAGAGGGATCAGCTAACGTGATGTCACGACCACAGACAAGCTCCTGTAAACAAAGCTTATTTCACTTAAATAGCCCTTAGTGAACAGGTAGAGGTGCAGCAGTGACTTTGGCAGATTAAATACTTCAGTTAGTTGTAATAAAAACTAGTTTCAAACACAATATACACTATTGCAGTTACAGTAATAACCAATTCCCAAACTTGCATACTCTACCTAGTAAACAACATATTTATTTCATCTGGTTTTATTTCAGTAAGGGAATTACCATCCTTAAATGCATTTGTCTCCCTCAAATATCTTTTGCAGAGGTATGTTCAAACATAACAAACATAAAAGAACTAGGTGCATAAATGAATACTGCCTTACAACTCTGCCTTTGTGGTTGTCCACCTCAATAATAGCTGTTGCCCAAGCATTGGTATTGCAATCCACTAGGAACTCTGACCTGGCCTTTTCCTAATGCATTAGAAAAGAAGATACTAACATTATAAAACACAATTTAATGGAATTTATGTGAGGGGCATATGCAACCAAAAAGTTCCTTTAGTTCAGAATGTTTACAGCCTTCTTTTATCTTACTTGCAAGTGCATTTTAATCTCCGTAACATATGGCTTTGTATATGTTCATGTGACTTGGAATCCATCTTAGTTAAATTCCCCTAAGTTTGAAAACAATTATAAGGAAGATACTGGAGATACACAGAGGGAAAACACATATTACATTATTACACATATTTGAATACTTGAAAAAATAGGCGCATGAAGAATAATTGATAAGAGTTACAGATATGTTCTTTGTAAATAACTTTGAATATTCAAGGCAAAAACCTCAACTGAAATTAAAATTCTCTTCCGTGGACACCAGGATTATCACAGAAATGTCCAAAGAAGGAATTTTTCTAGAAAAGAAACATATTCATAATCCTAACTGTAATATAGGAATTTATAAAAGTGTATAATTCTTCCATTATAATTTAAGTTCTCTTAAAAAGACTAACTTCAATACCAGTTTGTGATCAAAAAAGCATAAACAAAGAAACAAGTATTTTTGAAAATTGCAAAAAATTTCTCTGCACAACTGTTGGTAGACATATTGTCTCATGAAGAAATATTTTTTATTCAAAGCAAAAACCTCTAGCCTGTCAAGTCTTAGATTTCATATCTTCCACCTTTTTTTCCCTTCATTTCTGCTGTTCCTAGTTGGGAATATGGTTGACAACATCCCATCCCACCTGTCTTTCATGCAGTTTTCATCCACTGTGCTCTAACACACCCATTTTTAAATAGTTGTAGGCAGATCAAAATCTACACATTTCATGTCATGTGTTCATGAAAATGTTATGATCTCCTTTTGTACAGGTTTCTTTGCTTTAGTCAGCTTCCAAGGTTATTTTTTCTGATTTTGGCATATTCATACCTAACAGTATTTGAGGGGGGAAACTCTGTTCATGTCAATGACCTTCCTTGATCTGTCCAGAATGTTATACTTTTACCCATATGAATCATGGAAGAAACCCAAGAAGAGTAGAAGTCTAATAGGGAGTGAGTCCCAAATAAATTTACAGAAATTTTGAGGAGGTTCTGTTCCATTACTACTAGCATTAAATGCATCAGAAATATTTCTCTGCTGAAACAATTCAGGAGGGTGCCACAACAATTTTAAAAAGCTATTTGATTTGTACACACCTCTGTGTTGTAGGGATGTAAAATCAAATGTCTTCAGCATAGAGGCAGATAAATAATCAACTTCATCTGTTGCAATTATAGCTCTTTATTCATGCAGCATAATTATATAGCCAACACCACACTGTGCAGAAGGCAATCACATGCCACTGTAAACAGAAACTATGAAGAATTTTATCTGACATTTTTGTGTTTACTTATTTCGCTTGCTTCTTTCTCTCTCCTTACTCTTATGGGAAATTTTGTCTGAATTAAATAGGATTTAAATATCATTGGCTGTGAGTTTAAAGCAACATATGTTTATATGTTCATCCAGCTAATTTATTTTTTCTCTGCTTAACAACCCTGCCAAAGTTGTTCTTCTTCAAACAATAAATTAATTCAGACGATGATTGTTTCTAGTGAGATCTTCTGCTAATTCTGAAATATTACAAAAGGCTACAAATTGAGACTAAAAATATATCAATAAAAAAGCTTCAATTGTTTCTATACTACCTATATATTATCAAAGAGAAGAAAGGCTAAAAAAAGTAAGTATTTTGAATAAAAATAAGGGAAAATGCTTTGAGATGTAAGGAAGGTTGCATCCAGTTTACTGAGTTTTGAGATCTCACACCCTCAAACAATATAATGGGACAAGGTAATCTCCTGGTCAGCTTTAAATTTTCTGATTGTTGGGATAAAGCATAAAGACAAACACATCCATTTCTTTCTACATATATAAAATGTAAATTTGGACAGGATGAATGGATATTGTGTTTTTCTGGCTCAGTGAAAGATTAGAATTTCCATAACTCATAAAGGAACTTGGGCTTGGTATTTGCAAGAAAATCATACTTGGGCTAAACAAGTTAGCACAGCTAAATTATTTGAGTTGTATCAATGTAAAGCATCCTAAAGTCAGTTCCTTACAATCTGTTTCTTTTGAGCTAGAAAGCCAGAGAGGACCACTGTGATATATCATCAACTCACATTTGTTTGTAAATTTCTTTTTGGAAAAAAACCCAGGATTTTTTTCTTTCAAGAGGCAGTTTAAAATACTGACTCTGAAGCACTGCTGCTATTCTACTGCTAGAAATATCTAGAATATTGATAATTGCTAAGTCCAAGCAATATATTATTTAGTTGGTTACTGAAGACTTGCAAAAGCCTTAAGTGAATTCATTGGGAGTGCTATTCCATCCAGTCCAACTCGTTTTTTATAAATATTCCAGGATGCCAGGTAATGAGGAGAGGTTACCAAAACAGTGACTGTATCTTTTTCTTTTTTTCACTTCTGCAATCTTCTGTTGATTGATTGAATTATGTAAATGTATGGATACATATCAGTTTGATTGTCCAAACAATTTTTTAGCAGAAAGTAATTTGATTTAGTAGTAACTACAGTCATAGCGGAACAAGGAATAACACTTCAAGGGATTAAGCCCTTTTCTTCTCTAACAGAGAGATTAAATGGTAACTGTTTACATGAAATACCTGAAAATGCACTTTCATTTCTCTGAGACAGCTGTCAACCCTAAAAAGAAGCAAAGGGAATACTGAACCCACTTCAAACAGGAAAGAAGGTTGTATTAAGGTTTGAAGATTTGAGCTACCCCTTTGCAGAATATGAGCTTGTATTCAAAATATAAATTGTAATGCTGAGTGGCAACACTAATTACTGGGAAAATTTTGACCTCTTTTTTTCCTGATTTTAAAGTATTTAGGATGTCCTACAGTGTTTCCATCAGGTTTAGATCATTCAGGCAGATTAACAGTAAAATGATACATAAATTCATTTCTCTGTATCAAGAATCTTGCATATATGCTAAGGGGGGAAATTATCATTTCTAGGAGAAAATCTCTTTTTCTGCTGCTCTTTCAGTGGCTGATACCAATGTCTGTGCATTTCTCCAAATATGACTTTATTGTTTTTACTTCCTTCCACCTAGTGATTTTCCTTTCCATTTGCCCATCAGCCAAAGAACAGTATTCAGAAAAGGACACCACCAGAATATTCTAATTCAGACCCTCCAACAACCTGAGCTTATTTTCATATGTTACTCTCATGAAGAGCAAGTGAAAAATGAAAAATAGATTATTATAAGTAGATCAGTTCAGTTACTGAGGTTAAGAATACATACAGATCCAGTTCTGCCGCATATCTCCTGAACTTCTGTTAACCAGTCAAGTCACTTGAGTTGTCCATGTTTCACCTGGTTTCACAATTAGGAATAATATTCTTTTTCATCACCATTGGTCTTATCTCCTCGAAGGCTCTCTTCTCTCTCTGTAAGGTGCTTAGCATCATGAAGCTCAGTCTTTCGACATTAACAATAGTCATCAGAACACTGAAAGTCACAGAGAATTCTTAAGAATTTAGATTTAAAAATTTTAAAAAAATCTGTATTAGAAATATAGTAACTAAATAGGAGTCCCTGGGCCATAACTTACCAAAGCCCATATACCCCATTCTCTCTAATAAGTCAAGAAAAGTTTGTTGCCTGTCTGTCCAGTATTGATCATCAAAGTAAAATAATGTATTTCCTTGTCCTATAAAGTGAATTTCCAATTAAAATTCAACGGTGCAATCCCATTCAAAATAGATCTAATATAATTTGAAGTACATTAATTTGACTTGGTTACCTTTTTTGTTAATTAAACTGATGAGGCAATTTATTTGCTCATTCCAGACCTGACATTAAATGACATTTCATATGACATCCGCTATTTTTATGTTAATTGAGTAACTTTTGATTTGTATATACCAGGTTGATTTGTGTAGTACATAAGTGTCAGGGCAAAAAAATAATATCTGCAAATAATAAGTAATCTAAGTGATTTACAAGTAGAGTTACTAGCATTTTGAGCACAGGTGGCTGTTTATTTTTAGATTTCCCAAGGACTGTAGATGAACTGTCACTCCAAACTGCTATTTTTAATAGCATTTTGGAAATTAGAAATACAGAATGCAATGCTGGCTCTTTCTATATTAATGGCCTTTCTAAAAGTAGAATTTCTTTCCACTAGTAGTGCTCACAGAACTAGGCCAGTGCTTGAGATTAGAACCAGCCCTTGAGATTAAAAGATCACTGATAAGTTTTTGTCTTTATGAGTAATTTATTTTTATGAAAGAATAACAGGCTTTAAGAGTTTACTCCTATGAGGCAAATATTTTAAACCACTCTTGCATGGAGCATGTGGAAAATCCTGTATTGCGTTTCAAACACTGCTAATCACTGCAGAAATAAAAATACCATGATAGATGTAGCAGATACTTCCTTCAGTGTAAAATTTGGTATATACATTATGCTTGGATAAGATTTTAATGGCATCCTTACTGGGAAAATAAGATTAATCAGTAGATCTTTATTCTGTATTAGCAGCTGAGGAGGAATTCCTCATTCTGGTTTAAATTTGCAAAGAGACCAAAACAAACACCAGGAATAAACTCTTCCCTCTCCCAGCTTTCATGAATGTGCTTTGTGCTTGTTTGTCAGCTGGGAATTCTGATATGATCTCTGTTATATGGTCTCTGTTTCAACAGTAAGTGAAAAGGTTTTTCTTATCTGAGACACCCTGGGAATTACCCATGTTAACTTCTTTCAGGATTATTTTTTGGTCATAAGGCAAAATATTCCTGTATCCGTGTTTTCTTCCATGCAAAATCAGTCATAAATAAGAATATACTGAAATCTCATCTGAGATTACCCCTTTTCATAAAAGGGTGTCATAAAATTTATGTAGGAACAAATTCCAGCAAAAAACACCAGGAAAAAATCAAACCTAATCTAGTATTTTAACATAACAGTTTCTAAAATTTTAAATTAAATTAAAAAATATTTTAAATCTTACCTAGCATGAGAAAAAGATATCGTATCACTAATAATGGATCCCTGATATCCCTGGGAAGCTGAAGTAAGCAAACTAGTACATATTTTATATTCTTTACTCTATATCAATGCCATAGTTCACTGAAGCTTTTGACTTTGATGTACACAGATTTGGAAGAGAGTGCCTTAAAGTGATTTAAACATATTGTCTGTTCGCTCTATTCCTTAAATGACTATACTGAGGAAAGAGTCACGATAGTTGGCCTTTGTGCAAATTAAGAATTAAACATTCAGAATGTAAAGACTTCTCTCTAAAGTGTGCTGGATTCCAAACTAGTTTCCTGTATTCCTAAATACTAAATTCCAGTTTTTGTATTCCTAAATACTAAAAATGGTACATTTCAGTATCACTGAAATTCATTAATGTTTTGCAAAGAGACCACAAAGAACAAGGTCCTGTGATTTCTGCCCAGGCAAAGGATGCTGTTTTAACAGGCAGCTGGCAACAAAAAACACACACATTTATCATTCCCTTATTTCATTCCTGACACTTTCCACCATGCACTTCCAGTGGGGCTGTCTACTTGTTACAATAGAAGATCACAATGTAAAATTTGACTGTAGAGAAAAGAAGTGATTGCAAACAGGTCAGTCTTTGATTCCATAAAAGCCTGCAGCACTGCTTTAAAGGAAAATCTAAACCTTAATTAGACCAAGGAACAGACAGCAGCTATAGTAGTACTTGGACATAAAAAGCCAAGACAAGGAGTAAGTGGATGAGAAAAAAATTTAAGATTGGCCTAGGGTAGCTAGCACATTGATTTAAGGCTGTGTAAGGAAACAGGACAAACAGGTTGCTAAGACTTTGAATACAAGGGACAAAATTTGAAAAATACTGCAATTTGATATATCAAATTTCTCAAGCTTCTGAACAATTCAGTACTCCAAATTTTAATAGTGTTTGGCATAAAAAAGATAATGGTGCTGAAGCAATTTACAGAAAGATATACTTAGAGGAGAAATTTCCCCCTTATTTTGGAGAATGTTACAATCAGCAAAGGCATGCAAGGAATTCCAACACTGGAGGAGAGCCAAGTTGCTTTGGATTGTAGGAATGGTGTTGCAAGTATGGGAAACAAAACAAGGCAAAAAGGCGGCAGAGAAAAGAAACTGCTGACCAGATCAATTTTTTTTCTTCATTCTGTCACATTGTGGAGTATCACTAGCTAGTTAAGAAACTATTTTCACTGCAGCTACTTCTTTTACTTAGCAGTATTTCACCATTGTTGATTTTAAGCCTGTCCAAGTAACAATTTTCTTTCCCACAAAAAAGATATTAGAAAAGGCTAACATAAATATCATTACAATATCAACCAATTAATGAAAAATTTAAGAGCAACTGTCTCCTAGATAAAAAGCAGAGTTCTAGGGTCATGCAATTAGAGCACTTACATTTTTTCCTGGTAAAGATATTTGATGCATTTTCAAACATGTTTTAAACAACATGACTTTGAAAGTTGTTTGGGTTCAGGTTTTTTTTTATCTGATGCTCAGGAGATGGTTTTGACAAACAGAAAAATAAAAAATACAGTAATGGAAGGGATAGGTATGGAGCTCAAAGCTGGTTTGTCTTTTCAGTCACTGAAAGGTTATGTGATCTCACCTTCATCATGTTCATCTTCCCTCCCTTTCAATTCTGCCTGATCGATCCTCTTTCTCTCTTCAGCTGCTATCTAGTCCAGTATGTCTGTTTCACTGTGCCAATAACTCAACTTTTCCATGACTTTTATATTTGGCCATGAATGGACTCCATTTATTGTCAGACATTTCTTCCTATTGCTCTTGTGGAGTGAAACATGCAATACCAATGCAAACAAAAAACATTTCTTTATCGTCTCCATTTTCCATTAATTTCTACATTTGGCTCATAGCTCCTTTCCTCCTGCCCCTTTCTCCCATTTTCTCCTCCACACAGAGTTAATTGATCTTACTTCTAGTCCTAAATTCACCACAATCATCTACTTCTACCATTCTTGTTCTTCTACTAAATGTTTCGAATTAAAATCCTGAGACCAAACTAATTTGCTCCATAAAATTTGCTACATCAGTCTACTTTTCAAGCTGTAATACATTGCTTTTCAACTTGAAACTGGTCTCCAACATTTCAGTATCTTTTTCTGACACTTTGGTTTGCTATACTGAAATATGTTCTTCTAGGAAGTACAGAAAACTCATGAGTTATTTGATTCCCAGTTTCTCTCCTTTTCCCATTCTTCTCAAACTCCTTTCATTTAATTACAGAAACATTTCTCTCATCAGCTTTATGAGCTGACTCATTCCTGGTTTATTTGTTCTTACTCTTTTCTTTTTCTCTTTATACAGAACATATGGGCCTTACTTAAAATCCTTCTTAAAACTTCTGCCTCCTGAGAGTGCTTAATGTATTACAACTGACATGCTTACCGATCAGCCCAAACTTTTTATTTGTTGATTGAGTGATTGATTGATTGATTTACTTTTTTATTAATAAATTTTATGTTATTTTTAAATCTTGTTTAGAAACTACAAGAATAAATCAGAAAGCAAGATGTAAGTACTGAGATCTTCAAGACACATTTGCATCCTTAATAAATTTGATCATCCATGGGGCACTGCTGTGCCTACTCATGTTGGCAAGTATGTAAGACATATCAGCTATAGATCCAACATCGTATTTTAAGTAGCCTTAAAATTAAGCATAAACAAAGCAAAACCATAAGCAGCTATACATTCTAACTGCAGAAGAACCTAATTGAAAACCAATAGGATTTATAGAGCTTAAACTGCAAAATAGTTTGGAAAATTCCTATCAGAACAGAGACATCATGAACAGTTGCAATTTCCAATATTAAAACTTCACCTAGCATGCTCTGTGAACACCCAGCTGATGCAATACTCTGCCTCTTAAAGTACAATAAGAGCATGTCTCTATGTATAACATCATCCAACACTAATCATACAGTGATCAGGGATTTTCTGAACACACACATGTAGCTTTGAGAGCAGAGTTTTAATTTACCATACTCCTTGTTATTGCACTTCCAATCTTTTCCTAAATAGACTGCCAAACACTAATGAGAATATCTCACTATTTGGCACCAGGTACAACAGACCACTAGACACTGGACTGAGGAATCCAAATTTAGTGCTTTTTTTCTTCAAAGCATAAATTAAGGTTGCACTCCTACCAAGACTTCGGAAGTAGAGGACCAGCAAAACTGTTCTGATTGACTGAGAATTTAATTTAAAAAAAATGGTTGAAGGATCCCTATTTTCTTTGGATTTTCAAAGAACAGTATTTTCCATTACTTAATCATGTCAACACCTTTTTTTTCCATATCCCCTGGTCACAATCACAAGATTGTCTTGTTTCTGGTTGCATCTTGCTGTTCCTGGGGGTATAAGAAACCTTTCCACCATACTTGGAAAGATTCAAGTGGTTAGCAAATGTGTAACTACTTTCTGGATTGGCTTCAGTATCACATCCATAAAATCAATCAACCATCTGGCATTGACCGCTGTGCCAAACCACTAAGCTCCACACTCTCCTTGTAAGCTTGTCATTATCCTTCTAGCTATTCAATCTTAAAACAAGAGGTGGAAATCTTTGTACAGAAAGAGATTTGTGTACAGCAGAGCATCTAAATGACTTGAGCTGATGAAAAGTGGAAGATTAACCTTTTATTGATGTATGTGTAAAATAAGACTCTTCCCTGATCACTTTAATTATTTATATGTACAAAGCAAGGGAATCTATTACAGCTCTCTGACCTATTCAAAACTTCTTTTAAAGACAAGACACGCAGCAGTCAGACAAAGACCTGAACAAATGAATACAGCTTTGAATATGCCTCTGTTTTGACTATGTAGTTAGACCAGAAAGTGCCTAAAAGTCCTTTAGAGTCTTCTGTTTTTTCCTTATTATAATTCTTACTCTGTAGTACACTACTTAGGTTTTGCACAAGCGAAAGATTAACACAAAAAGTCAAGTAAAAGAAATTTTTATCAAGAGAGATAAGACTGTTCAACAGTGTAGGGAAAGAGAATATCTTACAGTATAACTGTTAACTTCATGATTCAAATTTCACCTTTGTACTTTTGCCATCATAATTGAGTAAATGCCTAAGGGTAACACACGAGGAATTATTATTATTATAGCTACCTGTTAAACACAAAGTATCTGCTTCATTTTTGAGAAGAATATGATTTCAACTAAAGAAGTTAATTTAACATTAATGATTTACAGGAAGTGGATTCAGAATTCACATCTGTAAAGCAAGCTGTTGATAAGACATCTCTGTAGGGATCCTTGGCTTTCAAGTTTGCTCTTGTACACATGAAAAAATCCATCTTCATACTACACTCTGAGGCTTGTGAGGATAATTTCAGTAGGATTCATCAGGATACAAAATTAGATTTTGAAATATATTGATGCAACTTTGTGATTGATATAATTATTTCACAGAATCAGAACTCTCTCTTATATTCACCAAAAAATATATAAGCTATAACAGCTTATAAATAACCGGTATACATAGCTGTTATTGTCTCATACAAGAGCAACTTGTCTTAAACTTTTGTATAAGACCTGAACCTTGAAACTCTGTAG
This sequence comes from Camarhynchus parvulus, assembly GCF_901933205.1. NCBI lineage: Eukaryota > Metazoa > Chordata > Aves > Passeriformes > Thraupidae > Camarhynchus > Camarhynchus parvulus. The sequence continues at coordinate 51,020,401 of NC_044572.1, forward strand.
AAGACCTGATGCTATTATTGAATTGATTTGAAATCTTAACTGAAAATAACACTCAGTTCCTGCTGTTTCTCAGCTCTTAAGATATTAAAATAATGCACAACTCCATGGATCTCATTCAGATTTAGCAATCAATAGCAGCATGCCTTTTGCAAAAACAGTTAGCATATCTGCACCTGATTCCTTCTTTTACTTTTTGGTGTGGGACAAACTAGTGCCAGATTTTCTCCTCCAACTCCATATTTTGCTGAAAGACAAGAAAGGCTACATAGGATTTAATGAGAATGAATATACTGTAATATTTCTAGAGCTTCAAATCTCTGAACAGATTTTTACTTAAGTAGTAGTGCTGACTTTTGACATTTCTTCATATTTTAAACATTCAAAGAATTCTAATGAAATGACAACTGTAGTGAACATAATTTAAATTCATTGACAACTATTATATTTAAGGTTACAAAAATAGCCACAGGAGTCTTGGCTTTCTGGGGACAAGCATTTCAATAATATATTGAATTTTAGCACTCAAGGCCAGATTCTGGCACGCTCATAAGAGGCTCTGTTTGTACAAAGTTATTAATCATCTATTTTTATATGCTTTGCAAAAGTGATAATACACAACTCCTAAGTAGCACAAGTAGCAGATAGCATGTTGTTCCCTATTCACTGCTAATATTTTTAAGCACATTCACTGTTCATGAGAGGCGGCAAACACACAACCTTGCAGGATATTTGTTTTCTGTTATAAAGTATAAGCACGACTGTGGCAATACACATTTTGCCTCAACAGGATGCTTCTGAGGTGTTTGCTTTAGTGATCACAGCCACCTGTCATTTACATCAGTTTAAAGGAAATTAATCTGTGACTGTGCCATGCTGGATATAATATTAATATGGCAAAGATGGTCTAGAAACAAACTGCAGAATTTTGCCCAGTCAGTGTATGTCTCTTGTCAACTGTAAAGACTTCATAATGCCATCAATAAAAGCAATAATTTGCAGTCTCTGTCCTTATTTTGTTCTGGAGACCTAATCTTTGACATTGATTTTGCTGTTCACCTCTTTGCTTCTACCTTGAAGAAAAGGCTGCCAGTACAGATTATCAAAACCAAACAGAAAAGATTTTAAGATTTTTGAGTTTAGATAAGTAATAATGTGTGATATACTTATATGAAGATAAATTTCCTCACTCTAATAATAACCTCCCTGTCTTCAAAGTGGACTCGTAGTTCCTACCCAAGTGCTGCAGATAAGGCTTTCTTCAAGCAGGGTGAGTCCCAGTGAGACAGCCACACAGCAGTGCTGTAGGGGTATTCCAACCTTTATCTATGCCTCATGAGGTATTATTGGCCTTCACTTTATTACAACATGGCTCCACCAGAGTCAAACTTCAAAGTAGCACATTGTTTTTTGAAAGAACAGAAAAGCCTTGCACAAAATGAAAAAGCTTTGCAGTTTTTCTTTTGATCTACTTTCTCCATGAAAAAAATGAAATTTTGTTCTTCTGCCTTTTCTTTGTCCTTTCTTCCAAAGTAAAGGAGTAACAGACTAAACAGTAACATGTAAGAAAGAACACAGTTCCTACAGAAATGGTGCGTGGCTTCTGAGAGGAGAAGATCATATCAGCAAGCAGATACTGCCAATGTATATATGCAGACACAGAAATTTATAAACCCTTCCCTTCTATAAACATAGGCTGTTTCTGCATAGAGTCCTGTTAACCTTCTCTCAGAACGTTGCCAGCAACCCATTCACAACAGAGATTGGATGTTCCATAAGGAATTCAGTAGGAATTCTCTATGCCTGATTATTCATTATGCTTCCTGCATTGTGCATATTCAGGAAACAGAAGTAAAACCTGAGTCAAGATGAAATCCTCCTCAGCAAATTTGTTAGGTTTGTCACTGGACCACAAAAAGACTCAGCCTCTGAGGATGCTGAATCACACTCATCTGCAGTTTGAGCATCCTCAGTTTTCATTTGGAGATGTGTCTTGGCAGGACAAATTCACTTATGCTGATTTTCACAGCCGTTTAGGTGAATATTCCCTGCTATCAGAGTTCACATAGATATTTCTCAGATAGCTGAACTCTTTATTCCTCTCTGGTTAAACTATTTATTAAAAACCCAAATAATACTAGGAGAAATGGAAGAAAATATAGATACATACCTTTTGTACATATTTCTTGAGGCTTTCTGAAGTACTAAATCAATTTACAGCAGTGTATAAATTTTCTGTACTATAATCAATAATGCTTTAAAAAGTCAGCACTTTTTAGTGCTTAAATAACTCGAAAAAACACTTCAGAAGACTACAAGAATGCTTGTAGAAAGCTGAACTTGGTGATTGCATTCAGCCCAAGGAAAAAACAAAACATGTTTCGCTAGTTCAAAAAAAATTTATTTAAGGAATAACATAACTAGGAGCAACAGACAACAAGGTCTTGTATAGTACACTGTTATGTATAGTGACTGACATAGGTACTCCCTGCACTGGGCATTTTAGATAGATGTGTGGCAAGCTTATAAATAAGTACACCAGGAACTCCGTGCTATTAAAGACATAGATAAATCATTTACTAGGGTTCCAAATATACACAGCTGAAGCTTACTTTGCAATATCCAACTGCAGAAGGCATATATTTTTTGTAGCATAATACTTGAGTATAAATTACATGTCAGTTAATTCCTTGGCCTCTAAAATGCCAGTTCACACCCTGGTCTGAACTCACAGGGTTAAGCAGCAGCCATCATGGGCTACTTTTCTTCTTCAGTTTCAATGCTCAGCCATGGTTTTGACCATGTCTCAAACACTGAATCATGTAGTATCTGTTCCAGCCTGCTTAGTTAATACTATTAGCTAACTACTGTACTGTAGTTAACCCCTGTGAAAATATTACAGCAACTGATATCAAAACATATCTCTTCATCTAAAGCATCAAGACTTGTGCATACAACTTCTCAGGTTCAAATTCTTCTGAGCTAGATTTGCATCATGACATTTTTAGTAAATATGCAGTCTTGGTATACCTTTCCCCTTTACAGATTGAAGGGAAACACATTCTCATGACCTTGAGATCCAGTAGAACTCTCTAGATGCAGCAAAGGATGAACTTCTGTACTACAGTATGAATTGCCATGTTTCAGTTTAGGAAACATACTTTAGGAATGAAAACTTCAGCATACAGCAATTTCTCACTGAATAGCACTTTCAGTCTAGGAGATCGAGCAATTTTTTTTCAGTGAACTTCAGCCTAAATCCCACGGGTGACACTTTCTACATACTTCCATAGAAATTATTTTTCACATACACTTATAAGGTCACCACATAACTTCCAATATAAAAGTTCACATAAGAGGTTTCAGTGTCTTTTTTTAAGGTTAAAGTTAGGATGACAAAATTCTACTGTGAAATAGAGCAAATTCATTCAAGTTAGACATTCAAATAAAAGCAGGTTCTGCAACCAAATGGAAGGAAAGGTAGAAAATTCTGTTTGATATAAGAATTGAAGGCAATCCTGGTCTCTGCATGCTTTCTTCTAGTCACTGCTGAATATTATTCTGATGTATGTAGAAGACTGATTATTTTATTGAAGTAATTAATCAAGTAATGACTACACTTGTGTGTTCAATTATAGTCTTTATGGTTGATTAATCTTTATAATACATGTCATTACTGGCTCTATTTTTTTCCACCCAGGGCAAGGAAGGCCAATGTAAAAAATGAGAAGATAGCTATAACAAACTTGTACATTTAGAAGGGAAGGTAACAATGTTAAAGACACATTTTTCAGTGTCAGAAATATTGGTTTGCTTACTGAAGCTGAAAAATAAAATGCACACTTGCTAAACATAAAATTCCTTTGCAGTAACACCAGCTTGCTTTGTAGATGTTAGAAAGCCGGGGCTTTAATAGGAAAGAAGGAAAGAAAGGAAGAAAGGAAGGAAGGAAGGAAGGAAGGAAGGAAGGAAGGAAGGAAGGAAGGAAGGAAGGAAGGAAGGAAGGAAGGAAGGAAGGAAGGAAGGAAGGAAAGGAAAAGAAAGAAAAGAAAGAAAGAAAGAAAGAAAGAAAGAAAAAGAAAAAGAAAAAGAAAGAAAAGAAAGAAAGAAAGAAAGAAAGAAAGAAAGAAAGAAAAGAAAGAAAAGAAAGAAAGAAAGAAAGAAAGAAAGAAAGAAAGAAAGAAAGAAAGAAAGAAAGAAAGAAAGAAAGAAAGAAAGAAAGAAAGAAAGAAAGAAAGAAAGAAAGAAAGAAAGAAAGATTCTTTTTACCATCTGATTTTACATTATCCATATCAGTTTTCGTAGCTTTTATTAAAGTGAGGCAACATTTTCTTTATCAAATGGTGGACTTGTGGATATAGAAGAAAAGTAGCATGCAGACACCACCATTTTCAGAAGTGCAAAAGAAAAGAGAAAACCCTCCCACCAACACAGCCAGCTCTGGAGACCTTCAGAGCCATCAGGGCATCCAGACACTTCTGTGTGTCTCTGGGAATATCTGTGGCCTTACTAAAGACAAAGACTCAATTTCCTCCCACCCAACCTTCCACAATAGCATTCTGTGAGGCACAATTTTTTCTGTCTGTGTGGGTACATACACTGGTATCTTCATTTCATTTGTGCTCTATATTGTGTAGAGACGATCATCTCTCATATTGATATAGTCTTACCCTGTGGTTACATTTAACATGGAGTGCTACCCAAGAGAATTAGGCCCAGAGAGAAGTCACACTTCCTCAGGAAACCTCTGATAAATGGCTGAGTGAATTTGTAACCTGTCTGTGCCTTTATTTGTAGATGCACATGTGTAGCCTGGTCCATGCTGTGATAATGAACACTGATGGATGAATCAAATATTTTCTTCTGCTAGCAAATGTGAATAAGATGCCATCCCTCCTTCTCATCACAGATTAATTCTCTGCAAATGCACATGAGTTTTGTGATACCTGAGAGATCTTCAATGTTTCGCTCTAAATCAGGAGCATATCAAGTGTAATAAGGAGCATATCAACATGCAACAGGCCCCAAAACTTCCTGGGATAATCAAGGCACCAAAGGCAGGCTGAATTATCACAGCAGAGGTACCCCATCTTTTCCTGAGTTCCCTCTCTATTACACTTCATAGTCTCATTTTCATCAAGGGGAAGAGATTGTCACCAATCTATATACTCATGACAAAGTTTGGCCAGCACATCCATCTGGGTGTTCTAAAGAGTCAACAGAATATGTAGGGTATTAGTAAGAGATTTGTAGGATCTTTTAAGAGACCAAGAGAGCTTCAGACCTCAGGCTAAAGACCTGCAGCCTAGTCCCAAGCCAAAGATTATTATGGCTCCAGAATGAATGAGTATTTCACAGCTCCTTTCAAAACACTCTATAATTCCTCTCCTAGAAAGCTGTGCTATAGCATCTGCCAACTTAAGAGTCAAGGGGATTCTGTCTTCCCCAAACTTGCATCTCCTGGGCAAACACACTGCTGTTCTGCCTGCCAAGCCAGTATAGTGCTTGACAATGAACATTTCAAGGGACAATTATTTTCAGCTCAGGAAGCTGTTAGCCAAACAGAAGGTTTACAAGCTAAAAAGACATAATAAAAAACGAGCAGGTATTCACCAAAGCAGAATTATTGGCCTCAAAATTGAAGCATGCTGCTGTCACAACCTGTAAACAGTAATGGCTGAATCTACCCGGAGATTTACAATGTATTGTATTTACTATTGGAAAAGAAAGATAACTTCAAAGTATTCGGTTAGAAAAGTTACTTCTTCAAAGTGACACCCTGGTGTTGATAAGTGTTCTCCACCTATGACAAAAATTGTGTTTATTCAGCTTACAAGTCAAAATTAATATTGTTCTTAGACCTACGGGATCAGTGAAGCTAATAGAGAGGAAAACAAACAAACAAAAAAAATACCCAGTATCCCTTTGCTTCATAAATTATAAACAACAACAACCTAATAATAAAAACTCTATGATCAGGGTCGTCTTCATGTTGGCAATTTCAGAATGACAATAGATTGAGTCAAGACAGTAGAGTCTGATTTTCATAAAGTAGTCTGACCCTCCAGGGCTAAGAATAGCAGAAAAAAAAGAAAAATGATGTGTAGTTTTGCTGGTAAACTAAGCATGACAAGGAAATAGTATAGGATGAATGCAACCTCAAAATGTTACATCTACCTATATACCTATCTTAATGCATCATTTTCTTCTATAAAGAACAAAGTCCTTGCCAGCCTCTCTCTGACAGACTAGATATTGAATTCCTACAACTTCGAAGACTGCTTCTTTCATACTCAGAATTTCCTCTGCAATGTAATGCTTAGTTTTAATTATAGATTAAGTCATTGTACAGAAAAATCTCTCTATTTGCCAGTATTTGATTTGGTGAGGTTTCCTTTCAGATATGACAACGCAACATTTTTTCACACAACTGGGATTCATTTGTTAAAGATGTCCAGAAAAATCACAGTTGTCTCATTTGACAGATACTAGCATACTGTGAAAATGAAGGTGGTAGTGAATGTGCCTTAAAATATGAGCTCCATTACTTTTGCAGTGTGCAGATTAAGGTTCTATCTGTATTGCCTCTTGGGGTTAACTCTGGGGTCATCCTCAAACAGCATTCTTTGCTTTTTCCACTATCTGTAGTGAACTTCAGAGCCTATACCTATATCTTTCATATGATACTCTCCTATTTCCACAGCACGACACAGCTGCAGTGTGCAGATTCCTTGCACACTAGCAAAACACAGCACTTTCCCCAAAAGCCTGTTTTTTCCTCCATGTTTGCTTATGCCTATGGATAATAGAGAGGAAAGGGGATACAGAGGAACAGAAAACAGAGAATCTGGGGTAATGGTGGCAGAAGACTACTCAGCACTGGTACTTTTAAAACAATAGGGCTGTGTAAAGAATTTGGCTTGATCTCATACCCAGGATTTAACTTCTAGGCTCCAAGGAGACAGTGTGAATCAGTGTGTTTACTTCTGGGAGATGAGCATATAAGTTTAAAATGTAAAGATGATGATGATGATGATGGCTTTGTTCCAGAGGATATATTCTTAGCTCTCTCTTAATTCAAATATGAAACTCGCTTTGACTTCATTTGCATGAATAAGAGCATGAGAGACATTTACAATAGGAGCAGTAATTTGCATCTAAGCATATGGATGCTCATATTCATAACTTATGAGACTTTTATGGCTGATGGTTTCTTAAATAAACAGTGCTAGCATCTAGCTACTGTCTGAAATTTTAAATTTTATATTTCTTAATATGTCTAGGTATTCTGGCTATAGAGAAAACACTGAAAATCTAAGTATTCCAGCACACACTAAATATTCTAGGAAAAAGAAGACCAGCTTTACAAAATATACTTTGTGGTTCACTATCCCTCAGCCTCCACACTGTTTTTAAAACAAAGCCCAGTAAAGGGATATGTTACTGATACACACATTCAAGGAATGCACAGATGAACATTTCTGCCACTTCTGCCACAATACATCCTGAACAAGTACAGGATGGGTCCCCAAGGCTGCCCAGTGTTGTTCCTTCCTAGAATCTTTGCCATCTTCCTTACTACTTTCTGTCTTTTGCTGTAAAACTTCATCACCTCCCTTTATGTCTCTCTCATAATGTCATAATGTCATGATACTAAGTTCTGGTAATGCAGCTAAAATTAAATTATCACATTTTGTGTATTCATGTCATTTATTTACCAAAGTGTGTTCACACAAGCATGAAAATATATCTCTTCTTCCCACTGACTCAATTAATCTCTTCATTTCACATTATCAAAGTTCTATTTGTTGCAAGTTTTGAACACAACAAAGACAGTGAAAAAAAACAACTAAAACCCAACCCAAGATATTAAAAGCTCCTGAAACATTCCTAAAAATTTACTCCAACTAGAATGGGCAGCTATAGTATATTTCAGTACACTTATATAGACTGTTCACTCCTCAAACACTTGTTGGACCTGGGCATCTCACTGTCATCACTTCTTCTTTATATACCTTTATATTTCCCATCAGAAATACCATGAATAATGCAAACAACAAGGTCATCTCACTGAAAATGCTGAGTTGTTTAAAGTCTACTGCAGTAATCCTCTTCTTCCAGTAAGAAGATTTTGTCATTATTAGTGTCAACCATAGGTCCCCTGAATATAAGACTTCATCAATGTCAATTAAACTCTATGACCTCCAGTAAAAGAGTAGAGTCAAAGTTAATTCAAATGCTAAAAAATAGAATTCCTTTCATCATTTAAACACCAGTTTTATTTAAAATTATGTTTTTCATATGAGTAAAGTAATGGTCAGTAATATCAGAAAATTTTCTGATGGATTAAAGTCTTCAACTTAAAATAACTGAAAATTATTTGTTGTCATTTTCCAGATTAACAAAGATTAACCACAGGTATCTGTTTAATTAACCTCTAAATGATTATTTGAATGCATTATAGTAAAATGTTTGACAAAACTATAAATCTTTATTGCAATAATTAAATGTTTTTTCAGATTTAAAAATAATTTATGCTTTTATGAGCAGTGCTATTTTAGTCATACCAAATTTCAGGCTCTTTTTACAAGACTTTGGTATCATTTCAGACGTAAACCAGGTTTATTAAAACTGTCTTGGTTTTGGTATTTTCTTCATAGTAGCTAGTATGGGGCTGTTTTGGATTTGTGCTGTGGAAACTGTTTATAATTCAGGGCTTTTTTAGTTCCTGCTGAGCAGTGCTTGCACAGCATCGAGGTCTTTTCTGCTCCTCATCCCACCAACACAGGGAGTGCACAAGAAGTTGGGAGGGGACACAGCCAGGACAGCTGATCCCAATGACCAAAGGGATATCCCACACCACATGGTGTCATGCTCAGTATGTAAAGCAGGCAAAGAAGAAGGAAGGGGAGGATATCCAGAGTGATAACTTCTAGGCAAGAGTGTGGTCATGAATGATAGATTTGAGATGAGGATGTTTGTCAGCCTAGATTTGGAAGACAATTCCTACAACCAGTCACCCTCCCAGATAATAGTTGTTATTTCACGACTAATTTTAATACGCCTGCATTAATTTTTGTTTTGTTTATTTTTTTCCTAAACTGTCTTTACCTTTTTCTCTGTCCCTTTAAACTTGTTTAGAAACCTTTATTTCATATAAAATTCTTCCACCTGGTTTGAAATTTCCAACCTAGATTTAGCTATTCTCCAAGGAAGAGGAAGGTGATGATATTTTTGAAATGCCCAAGCTATGAAGTAAGACATGATCTGAGGAAGAAGTTAGATTCAGATATACTGATTTCTTAAAAGCTATTTCCAGAAAAAAGGAGAAGGGAAAATAACTGAAGATATCTATCTATATATCTGTATCTATATCTATATCTGTATCTATATCTATATCTATATATCTATATCTATCTATACCTATATCATCTATATCTATCTTTATCTATATCTTTATCTCTATATATATCATCTATCTATATCTATATCTATATCTCTAATCTATATCTGTATCTAATCTTTCTCTATATAGATATAGGTATAGATATAGATAAAAATAGATATAAATAGATATATGTATGGATATGTATATATATTTTTTAAGTTCTCATCATTTCTTCTCAAGATAAGATGTGAATGCTATTTTAATCATGCAAAAATATTGTTAACTGTTATATTTTCCTTGTGCTCCTTCCTCATATACTAACATTCCAGCTTACCATCTCTCTGTTTCTGTTTCTAAATAAAACTTTACATGACATTTAAAAACACAGCATAGATAACAGCTGCAACTGCAACTTACACCATAAAAACGAGGCAGCAGAATCTACCACATGTAAGTGCACAGATTCTTTTTGTGAAAAAATCTGAAGTGCAAATGTAATGACCAAAAACTAGACAAAACCTGTGCCACCTTTATTTCCAGAAAGGGTAAAAGTAACCATTGTTAGAAAGAGGCACTGAATGACTGAAGCTAGAAAGCTGCTGAAATGCATCCTGCTTATCAGCCCAGGATCTAACAATAACACAGGTCACTATTGGGCCTGTTTACAAACAAAGGCCTGCCATTAAGTGAATGCAAAGCTTTTGATCATTTAATTTGAACAATTAGGATTAATGTGCACATGCATAAACTCTGAAGCTCACATGTAAGAAAGATATGCTTTGGGATTAAACATTTCCCAGACCCGTAGGAAAGAATGCTGTGCTCTGTGCAGCTGTAATAGGTTCCTGAAAGCTTGGCCAACCACGGGTAAGTGGTTGTTAAATTTGTTAAAATAAGGATTTATTGACCAATAATGCAGATGTCTGCCTCTTATCTGGCCACCTCGGGCTTTCTTTGTTCTCACTTAAAAGAAAGTAGTATTCCTATATAGTAATTCATCTGAATGTAGATGTCTAAAATAAAGCAAATGACTCATTCCCCAAAAATATGTATGTTGTTCTTCTTTCACAAAGGAACACAAAGGTATCTAAGAGACAAATCTCTACATGTTTCTATCATTCCAAATGTCTAAACTAGGTGAGATGACATCATCACCATGTCTGTCTGGCTAGGTGAAAACTGTTATGGCTCTGGTATTAGCACCTACAAAGAAGGAATAAACAATTTATGTCTAGGTTAATGAAAGGATATATTTAAAGAGGAGAGAGTTGAGTTTAGATCATGTTCCAAAATTGTGAAAAGTGTAAGATATGCTGGGTTTAGGATCTATTCCCATTGGTTGGATGAGAGCAATGCTCCTTGGCTAGGAATACTATGAAGTACATGCAAAATTATTGTCATAATCATATGGAAGCTTGATAGCACCATCACAAGAACAGAAAAATACAGAGATAACTTGTGCTAGACAGACTTAAGCATGGAGTTTCCTTTCTATTTTATTTTTTTCCCTTCCCTATTCTTCATTTCCTTACATTTTTCTGGATTTTGTATTTATGTTTTTCTATTTGCTTTCAGTTTAATTTAATTCACAGCAAGAAATACTTGGGATAAGCAGCTGAATCCTAAGGTCATCCATTCCTTTGAGCTGTTAGTCACTGCTGCTGTTTGAAATGACAATCCCCAAATATTTGTTTCCAGGGCTGCCTGTTATGTGTCTTTAACAGCTTGCACAGGATAACTTGAATAATGGACAGCTCTCCTTTACACCCTCTTGGACAATTAAGATCCATCAAAGCAATATTTAATGGCAAAATTACTCTGAATTGATAAGCATGTTAATTCTTACCACCAGTTCTGAGAATCACAGAATGCTAAGGGGTTGGAATGGACCTTAAGGATCATGTAGTCCCAAACCCCCTGCCATGGGCAGGGACACCTTCCACTAGACCAGATTGCTCAGAGCCTTATCCAGCCCATTCACTGTGAGACGCTGGTCACAGGTATTTGCCCAGGGTATGTTCCTTCTAGACATTGTGCAGTTCTGTTTCCATGACACACAGTGAGATACAGGCAGAGGCTAGCCAGCCCATGCTGAGTCCTCTATCACATTTCTGGAAATTGACCCTTAGACATATATATCTGACATGTTTCTACCAAGCAGATTTTGCAGTTTTGGCAGAAGATTTTTGAAGCAGCAGCTTCAGTCAAAACTGGCCTTTCACTGCCAGCTGACTAAATGGATTAGAAGGGCAGAAGAGAAGTAGGTACTACCTAAGACAGAGAAGAATCCTTCTCTTGGAAGAGTTTTTTGCTGTGCAGCACTACTTTTGAGCTCAAGAAACAAGCTATAGCTAGCTATAGCTACAGCTGTCCTCCTAGAATTATCCTGCTGAATTACAAGTGGGAAAAAACCACAACTGTTTTCCTGGACATTAGAGCAGGGCTCATTCCAGAGCTGGAAAAATTTGTTTTAAAATTTGGAGTAAGAACACTTATAGTTGCTGTGCTTAAATATATATTTATCTATGTATACAATGTATTGTTCTTAGAGTGGGAACTCCAAGGGCTGGAGCAGTGCAGCACCAACACAGCATTTCAACAGGCTGGGGCAAAAGCAGCCCAATTTCCTTCTGCTGAGGACTTCATTGTCCAGCTGAAAGCAGCTGAGACTTTAGATACTGCTGACAAACTGCTGCTCTAAGAATGGTAATATTCCTGTACAGAAGCCCAGCAAGAAATGGTCAGTGTGCCTGACAAAGTGACCCATGGGATGGTGAAAACACACCTTGCTCCATGAGAGCATTTAAACACAGGTGACAGCCACTCATTGCTGACACACCCAGACTCATGTGGTAAGCAGCACATTGACACCACTCCTGGTGGAAATATTTTAAACCCCTATTAAACATATTTGAATAATTTAAGTTGCATTAAACTGTCAATCATTTCCACATCATTCAATTTTTTTAAGGCAGAAGAATTGAGAGAGGAAAAACAGAGAAGTAGAAGCAATTGCTTCTAAATATTTTAATAATTTTTATTTCTTTTAAGGACAACATGAGCTCAAGAAGAGAAAGATCTGTTACTCAAACTGTAAGTTTCCATTTACAGGAGCATAACAAATAAGAATGAAAAAATCTGTAAAGACAGCAATTTTTAATACTCTATTGCATAGACAAATAGTGGTTGGTATTTTTGTCATAAGCATTTTATTTATTTTAGTGTTTCTAGTGTTCAATAAAGGACAAAGACAATATGCCTTACAAAACATAAAAAAACTTCTACATGAGCCCTTTTAGTATGGCAGTTAAGCTACACAGACAGACATTCTTTTATTCAGATTTTTTTCCCCCTACAACTTTGCCACAGGAATATATGTACCTTTAGTACAGGACTTGTGAGATACAGGCAGAAGATTTATCTAATCAAGCAACTGAAAATGAATTAACAGAACACTAGAAACCACTACTTTTTTGAGAAATGAGAATTATGTTGCCACAGTCATTTGTCATTTTATTCTTGCTACAAATGTTTGGGGGGTTAACAGTCTTTAGTTTAAACGTATTCACATTACATTTTTGGTTTTAATTTCCTGAATGTTCTCTGGTAATGAGATTACCCTATTGCATGTTTTCTAGGCAGATATTTTGTCTGCTACCTAGCAAATCCTATTATTTCTTGCTTTTCATCCAAGACATATTACTGTGTTTATTGCCTTTGCAAAGAGAATGGCAATTCAGATTCTGAAATTGATAGGTGTGTGCACAGGTAGTATTGCAGACTTTGCCCTCTGCTCCGTGTCATAGTAAGCTTACTTTTCTTATGGGATGGGAAGGAAATGACTGTAAACATCATGGGCCCCCTCTTCTTTAAACTTCAAGGTTAGGATTCTCAAATAAATGTTAGACTGGAGTATGAATAGAGTGGTTAAAAAGTAGTGTTACATTTTTACAGCACTCCTTGAGAGAGGTTTTGAAAAACAGTAATATAATTCTACTGATGTCATGGAAGTTTTACTTGCAGTGAAACCATATTT